>NC_073696.1:99006064-99624984 GCF_029784165.1 Wyeomyia smithii | reverse complement strand
GTGCAATCGTATTTATAAACGAAAACAGATATTATAGGTAACCCAGTAGTTATTGGTTGCGTACTTTACAAACAGTTATTATTAGTAAACAAGTAGGTAGTGTTGCACGACAAACATATTTTTTTTATAAAACATTCGCAAGGGGGAACGTGTAGGTAGGCTAAGGTTTAGCGCTTGAGTTATTTATCCAATCGTTTTGTTGTCAGAGAATGAATTGTATATTTTTGATCAAGCATTCCAATGAACGTATGGATTTTGCTGGAGAACCATGGACAAATTAAGAAAAACGTGTATTTTCCGAAATATTAATAATTTTTTGAGCTTAAATTCAAAATAACTCGAAAACCGATGCCTTTAGAATGTTCACTACCAAGAGCTTTTTGATTTAAAATGACTCTCTGCATCTTTAAAAATCATCAGAATACAAATATTTTGAAAAATGTTTAAATTAGAATTTTTATTAAAAAAATTAATCTACCATAAAAAAAATATTTTTCATTTCTCCATCCTGGACTTTTTTCAAAAGTTGCGTATTAACGTCAAGCTTCTTTAAAAAAAAAAAATAAAAAAAAAATCAACTCTTTTATTTTAAATTGAAATTTAATGTTTATTTTTAATTTTTTTTGGTCAAAAATATTTTTTTTTGTACAGTGTATATTTTTTATGGTGCATTTTCAATTCCCTACAACTCATTCTCAGACAGTTTTTCTATACAACCAACGGTTTCTGGGCTACAATGCTTCGAATAAAACCTATGCCAAAAGACATACGCCCATGGGCGCAACTACGGGGGGGCTAAGGGGGGCTACAGCCCCCCCCCCCCCCCTAGCAAGTTTTAAGCCCCCCTTAGAATTTCCCAGAGAATAATTGTAGTCAATATAAATACATCCCATACTTCCTATCAGAGCATCAAAATCAACACAAATTGAGAAGTCAATATTCATTGACTGAGACCTAGTACTGTGCCCAGGATCGATTCTCAAACCTAGCTCTCTTACTTACCTTACTAATAAGACGAGTGCCGTGGTGGCTCGTGCTGTATCAAGGAATTGTTGCCATGCTGCTCGGTTTGGGCTGTGTTTCGCCAGTTCCTCAGACGTCTCATCACCCGCAAGTCTCTTTCGATCTGGTCGAACCATCGCGCACGCTGCGCCCCCTAGTCCACAGGGTTGCTGAAGAGAAGTGATTTCACAGGATCACCGTCCGGCATCCTTACGACGCGACCGGCCCATCGCAACTTATTGACTTTCGCCAGGTGTGCAACGGGGTTCTCTCCAAGCAGCGCGAGCAGCTCATGGTTCATGCACTGTCGCCATTATCTGTCGTCTGTCTGTACTCCACAATAGATAGTCCGCAGCACCTTCTGTTCGAAAACTCCAAGAGCGTTGAGGCCAGAAGCGTTGATGTATCGATTCCGTAGAGAAATACCGGTCGTATCAGCTACATCGTCAACTTTTTACTTCGTCGCACTAGACTCGATCGAAGTGGTCATGCCAATACCCCCACCACAATTGGTGCGTAAAGGAGCCGTCGATGAGAACATGGTCAGTTTGGTTTGTTGTGCGTTGGTCAGGTGATCTCCAGGTGGTTTCGTGGATGTCTTTTTGGGGAAAGCAGGTTCTTCGGACTGCCAGTCTGCGGGAAGCTGCGAAGTTGACGCATCCCTGGCCGTTGTCGTTCGTGACGGTGTGCAGACTGTGCGGGCTAATCACTGGCTTATAAATGTTTTCCCTACCGACCTGAGCGTTCATGTCCCCAATGACGATCTTGATGTCTCTACGCGAGCAGCTATCGTAGAGTTTCCCCAGATGTGCGTAGAACGTTTCTTTCTCTATATCGGGACGTCCTTCGAGAGGGCAGTAGGCATTGAGGATGGTGTAGTTGTAGAACCGGCCTTTTATTCTCAACAAACACAACGTGTCGCTGAACGCCTGCCACTTGATTGCACGAAAAAAAAAAAAAGTAAAAGGTAAAATTGTACCCTGCGGCCACAAATTCGCCGTACCTTCTCTCCTTTTCGGTAAAGCTCCTGGAGCGCAACGATGCCGAACTGGTGAAGTTCTAGCTGATCCAGCAGGATCCGGTCGGCATTCGAGGCGTTAAGCGATCTACTGTTACATGTACCGTGCTTCTAATCGTCGGCCTCATTTCGTCACTAGATCATTGCGGGTAATTCCGGTTCGTTTTCAATTCTTGATTGTTCGTAGTATGTTTATTTAAGCATGCTGCTTTACTAGGGCTGCGATACCTAGTCTCGCGACTGGGCCGCCGTCTTGGGTGTAGAGGCGAGACACCGCATTTCATAGTTAACCGTCCACTTCGGGTCAGTCGCTGTTCGGGCCGACCCCATCCTGGGAAACAGACGCTCAGACAAGCTGCTCTCCAAGGAGAACAACTATCGCTTCCCTGTCAGCATACGACCAAGTTCCCACCGGTTCCCCAATCTTCTCATGGTTGCTCGTATTCCAGCCGGTTCCATGTGGAGTTAAGAATATGGCATTATGCCTTGGAACACACTGGGATCTATTTTATGCCGACTAACACGGGTGTACTGCTGGTACGCACTGCCCAGCCGTTTGCTAAACCTAGTTCGCCTCAATATCGAATCAGTGTCAGCTGGAAGAGATGGTCAAGATATTCAATACATCTTTGGAGATTTATTCCCGATTGAAGTGATTTTGTCTTCTGTTACGACACTACTTTATGCGTTTTTAAATAGGCGCATTGTAACTCTTTTTCCTATTTTTTTCAAATGAAGTGTAAGAAAACTAGCCCCCCCTAGGAATTTTCCTTAGTTGCGCCCATGCATACGCCCTTTTAGAATGTAACTCATGGGTGTAAAAAATCTCTCCATCTGTGAAAAATGCTCAGTTTGCTAAACCAAATACGTGTGCAAAGTTTCATTCAAATCAAAAATGGTCGATATTCGACCATAGGCGATTTGGCGCGATCTTGCTCATTTGTTGAAAAAATTTGCCGAGCTCGATCAGCTGTTGGGAAGTTTGCTGAGATTAATTAAGTGTGTAGATTGTTCCAATATAATAAATCCACTTATGATTACCATTACAATGCCACCATTCCCAATAACGTGCAGTATTCAACCAAATTTTCACTGAGTCCTGTCGTTTACATAAAAAAAAAAAAAAAAAAACAGAAGTCGGTAATTTTTTTGACCATTTCGCGCAAAAATTTAATTGGGTATTGCTTTTCTCTCGACCAGTGAAAACGAATTGTGCACAAATGGGACACCGTGAGAGGTATTTCGATTAGAAATGACCCAGAGACGCAGGTTTCGGGGTAGTTCAAAGTGCATTACGAATTACGTGCCCCGAGACGTGGTAGAAAACCCGAGTCTGCTCTTCACAATAGACAGGAAAACAAGGATTACTACAAGCGGCATCCTTCAGCATCAGTACGAGATGTGGCGAAAAAACTAGGTACCTCATCGACTAACGTTATGCGTTCCAAAAACAGAATGGGCCTACAGACTCAATAGAATCAAAAGCAGCCAATACGAAGCACCAAACAGGTTGAATCTGTAAAACCGAGGATAAGGAAGCTTTATGACATACTTCTGATCGAAGAATCGGAGTGTGTTATTCTGGATAATATAAAATTCTACCAGGACCGCAATTTTATACCGCACCTAAAAAATGAACGTCCCTAAATGAGTGAAAGTCGTTCACACCGAAAAAATCTGGAGGTTATGGTATGGCGAGTCATTTGCAAATGAAGAAAAATGTCTCGTCCATTTATTGCGACTGACACAATGAATGGCATAATTTACGTGTCTAAATGTTTGCAAAAAAGTTGTTACTCTTGAATGAAAATTATAACAATCGAACGATTTTTGATCCGATCTTGCATCTTGCTTTTACTCTAAGGATGCCCTAAAGTGGTAATCTACAAGCTGTCAGAACAGTGTCGAGAGCAATTATCACTCTTTCATCACTAACATCCATATGGGTCTCTCCAGATGCACTAAACTTATACCCTACAACAAAACAGCTGATAAACACTCAAAGCCTTGGGTGGATGGTGAAATGAAGCAATGTATCCGTACGAAGAACTATTGATATGGCAAACGTAGACGTAATCCAACAGATGAGTTCATCCGATGTGTGTACGCAGACTGGTGTAACAAAGTAACTAGTATGAAGCGAAGGAAGAGAAGTCAGTACTATGCCGCTAAGTTTCATCGTTGTAGTGACAACATTGTGAGGACTTGGGACACTATCAGGGAAGTGTTAGAGAGAAAATCGATGCATACGATCACACGCGGTGGCGCTTCAGATGTCTGCAAACAACGGATTGCCGAAGAGGCAAATGAATATTTTGCCTCGGTGGGGAAACGTTTGGCTGAAAGACTTCCCTATGCTGCAAACATCCCATGCGTGAACAAACTGCAATTGCTCTAAAGTTAGCTCCCGTTTCAATTTTTGAGGTGAAAAAAATAATTGGTGACCTCCGTCCATCTGCGTCGTCAAGGTATGATAAAATTCAAACTAAAATGTTTAAATCTTGTTAAGACGAGATCGTCTCTGGCGCAACCGATGTGGTTAATTCATCAATCTATCAGTGTTCAGTACCATCGAAACTTAAAGTAGCAAAAGTGGTTGCCATTCCGAAGACCTCACAGGCGAAAAGTTTTTCCGATTTTCGCCCTATTAGCGTTCCTTGTGGTACTGGTAAGATTCTGCAGAAAATTGTAAATAAGCAATTGGTGAATCATCTCGAGCAACACAAGCTGATTTCACCGATACAATATGGATTTCGTCCAAAGTCGAACACGCAAACTGCTCTGTTTGACGTCGTTTCTAAGATCCAGATGCACCTCGACAGAAAAGAGAAAGTTGCTGCAGTTTTCCTCGACTTAAGCAAAGCATTTGACACATGTAGTAGAAAAATTTTGCTGCGAAGATTAAGTGAGTTAGGTGTAAAAGGACGGTCTATGCAATGGTTTCGGAGTTTCGTTGAACAACGATCGCAGTTTGTGCAAGATAAAAATATTAAAAGTTCATTGCAAGTTAATAACTATGGGGTGGTTCAGGGGAGCACCCTTGGACCCACCCTATTCAATTGTTACGTCAACAATTTGAAAGATCTTCGTTTGCATGGTACACTATACATGTATGCTGATGATATTGTGCTGATTTATGCTGGTGCATCGTGTGAGGAACTTCAACGTTCAATCAATGAAGATCTGTGCGCTTTGCATAAATGGATGATTGAACACAAGCTAACCGTGAACATTAGTAAAACAAAATATATGTTGTTCAACATTCCGAAAGACTGCAGTCCGAGCATTTTATATGATAGTGAAACTATTGAAAGAGTAGATGTGTTTAAGTATTTAGGAATTTGGCTAGATAGTGAACTTAAATGGACTGAGCACATACGAAGATTAGGTGCTAAACTTGCTCATATTGCTGGAGTGTTTAGAAGAATCTGTGACCTAGTTCCAATTGAGACAAAAACAAACTTATATTATTCACTGTTTCATAGTAATTTGGTGTACGGAATATTGATCTGGGGCGCAGCGAATAAAACAACAGTGAATCCTCTGCAAGTGATCCAGAATAAGGCAATCGAAAATCTCTTTGGTTACCCGCAACGAACATCGACGGAATTTATACATTCGAGACATCGGTTGCTGTTGGTGGAGAACGTGTACAAGCTGAACGCCTGCATGCATATCCACCAGATACTGCAAAACGCTATCCACACAAACACCGAACTGTATAGGAGTTCCGATCAGCAGCAACATGAAACCAGAGGCAGGGGAAACTTGGTGGTAGACAGAAGTAACACTAGAAGATTTGGTCAAAACTCAGTGCTTAAAAAATCAATATCTTTTTATAATAATCTTTCCGAAGAATTGAAAGCTCTTAATTAACTCGTTTCAAAAAAATAATCTCAAAGCAAATGTATTATCAGAACAAACCCTCAATAATTAATTTGAAAAAATAATGTCAGTTTCGCTAAAAAAAAAATGTAAAGAAGAAATGTAATTTGTAACAACTGTTAATTGAAAACTAAGCTGTCTTCATGGGCCGCCGGCTCATAGACAAACACTGTTTCATAAATAAATAAATAAAATAAATAAATAAAAAACCGACAATGTCTCTTGTGTATCATACGAGATGCATCCATCAAACTGCCGTAAAGTGCGCCCTACCTAAACTTTCTGGGCTTCGATGGAGGCGAAGCTGAAACCAGCGCACAATTGTGAAAAATTCAAGAAAGATTGGCCTAAAGTGGTAAAAGTGGTCGGGGAAAGCACTGTGCAGAAGCTTATGAGTGGTGTTAAGAAAAAATTAAGGAAACTCGCGCACCCAAATTGAAAAGAAAACATTACTATTAAGTATACTTGAGAATACGATGACCGAAAAATTCCTATATATTTTGTTTTATTGAAAAATGAAAGTATATTTATAATTTTCGGAACAGTCTATAAGATATATGTTGGGTAAGCAAAAGTAACAGTTTCATATGATCTTGCCACGAATCGAAAAGAGTAATTCAATTCAAGTAATAATTCTAAAGTATTCAACAAATAAATTACGCATTTCCACAAGTTTGTCTGTTTGTTTACAACATAGAAAATTTGGTTTAAGTGTTCAAATTCGGTATGTAGCAAGATTGGCAAATTTTGGAGTTGAGATTCAGGCTAATCAAAATGGCGCGAATATTGAACAATATATTTGCCGAAAAAATTGCCTTTTTTGTTGTTCCAGAATATCTTGTCGATACACACGTGCGTTGAAAATTGGTTGCCGGGTTCCAAGATATTATATTCGGATTTTGTTTCGCCTTTGTTTGGATAAAATACTATTCAATTTTGATTTTTTACGTCTAAGAATTAGCTAATCTTGTTAATTTATAGATTGCTATAAATTAAAAATATGTAGAAATAAAATTTAAGTCCGTTTTCTAGAGATTTTTTACCAATTGAAACAATAATCACTTGTCGAAGATATTCGAATTTATTACCACAGAGGCATTCCAGAGAAATGAATAAAAATAAATATTTTTTTTAACATGTCATTTCCAATTTCGATGAAAGTTCAGTTGTTCCTTTTGATAGAGAAATCATTTTATGATATCAGTTGTTCATGTTGACTCAAGACTGTTGTTTCAAAAAGACCTATCCAAAAATGTGACTGATGAATGGAATATTCTATATCAGGAAAACGGTTTGTTTGATTGGGATAGTGCCTTCGGCAAAGTGTAGACAATGAAACTGCGGTTCTATAATATATATACGGTAAAATGTTTTTTTTTTGTCTGTGCCAAATTTTACCAATTGTCACAAAATAATAAATATTTTAAAAAGTTCTCTTTTAAAACATCTAATTTTCAGCACATAGAGATAACAATGTTTACAGTGATTGTTTACAATATGTCTAAATTTGACAATGGTTAAATGAAAAACGAAAAAGTTAAAGTTCTCAAGAAAAATATTTTTTTTTTATTTGAGCAAAATGGTTTGTTTGATTTATGTTATGTCTTCAGCAATGTAGATGTAGATAGTATTTTTGCCGTTCCAGAAAAAATATATACCTTAAGAAAAAAAAAATTTCTTGAGATAAAGTTAGAATAACTAATTATACCTAAATTGCAGATCTCCACGGTCTAATTTTTGAAGATCGGATTTTTTTATAAAAACTATACATTATTAGCTAAACCTTGATGCTTGTTTGAACGTGGTCGAATAAAAACGAAGTAGCGTAGACTGTCTCAGGCGTAAGATTGACAGCGAAACCTGTCTCTGCTCAATTTCGCAGCTCCCGGTTTTTTAAATCTGGATTTACTTGATATAAGTACTCACTGTCTAAATTGGTTACCTAGTGAGTTCATCTTATTTTTACAACCTTCTGATAACAGGGTTTGCCGGTGAGCTACATATATTCAATTTCAACGTGACCTGGCCAGTATAAGAATGATTGATTATGTTACAAAACAGCGTGTTGGATTGGTAGGGGAGCAACGGGCCAGATGGACAGGGCGGGCAAGATGGACCATTGCTTATTTCTATAGAAACTATTAAAATTTACTCAAATTATTCATGCCAGTCACATATGAACAGAAATTTGTGAATTTCGAGATATTGTATAGATTGGAACAATAGTTAGTTATTTGAAAAATAATCAAACTAAGTTCACTCTCAGCAGCAGAGCAATGTAATGTAGTTTTCGCCGTGTCGCATTTAAGCTTCCGCTGTTGTAATCTTTTTCACCTTGTGAAATGAAACTCAAAGTCATTAAAACTCTTCTGAAATAAAATCATCAAATCATAAAGAAGAACCGTACAAAACGCACCAGTTGGCCCATGCTAATAATTTCCCGAAATACTCACACATGTGTCTTTCTTCGTTTTGCCTTTCTCCTAGAAAGGTATAGCAATCACTTGCAAAACCGCTCGACGAGCTGAGCATTTTCTGTATGTGTGTGTGTGTGTGTGTGTGTGTGTATGTGCAGATTTTTATTCTCACTCACTTTTCTCAGAGATGGCTGGACCGATTTTCATGAAATTAATTGCAAATGAAAGGTCTTGTTGCCTTATAAGACCCTATTGAATTTCATTGTAATCGGATTTGTAGTTTAGAGGTTATGTTTAAAAATGTGAAAATCATGAAACATCAATATCTCAGAAACTACACAACCGATTAGAACAAAATTGGGACGGGGTACCTAGAAAACCCTTAAGTTTTGAATTTCATAAAGATTGAACTTGTGGTTCAAAAGTTATGAAAAGAAACGTGTTCTTAAGACTTTTTAATCTCACTCATGTTTCTCAGAGATGGCTGTACCGATTTTCATAAAATCAGTGTCAAATGGAAGGTCTAATTGCCCCATAAGACTCTATTGATTTGTTTTGCAGTCGGACTATTACTTTGCCTGTTATGTTTCAAAATGTGAAATTTAGCTATGCAAAGGAACATATTCCGAAGACTACTTGGACTCACTCACTTTTCTCAGAGATGGCCGACCCGATTTCCACAAAATTATTGTCAAATGAATGGTCTAGCTGCCTCAGAAGACCCTATTGAATTTTACTGTAATCGAACTGTAACTTCATTTGTAATGTGCCGACTTGTGAAAATCACGAAACTTCATTATCTCAGAAACTACACAACCGATTTGATTCTTATTATCAGATGAGCGGGCTAGTTGAGGGTTAACTGATGAATTATGATTGAACACGTGGTTTCAAAGTTTGGCTGCCCTACACGTTCCCATTTCATTTGATTATCATCGAACTTAAGCAATCGTTATGTATTGAATTGTTAATAAAACAACGAAAGTCTATTATCTCAAAGATTACATGACTTATTTGAACATAACTAGTGTCATACGAACGAGTCATCTCTTAAACTTACAAATAACAAACTTCATAACAATTTGATATGTGGATCAAAAGTTATGGAAAGAAGAGAGATTCAAAGACTATTTAAAACTATACCTGCTTTGATCGATATATGTGGCCTCAACATAATTTAAATGTGGTGTCGTAATATTAGAACGTTCCAAGTTCATTGATTTCTTGCGGTTTGGATGGATGGTACTTGGTCATTTGCCGCTGTTTTTCCGACACCGGAAGTCGCCATTTTGGATATCATAATGGCATTTGGAGACAATTTCTGGGTTTTGAACGGCATACTGGTTAAAGAAAAACTCATATTGGGTGGTATTTGGTCATTTTCGGCTATTTTCAGAAACCGGAAGTCGCCATCTTAGAATTCAAAATGCTATCTGTGGTCGATTTTAGCTCCTGTGTATTATTCTAGATCCGGATATTATTATATTGGGCTGAAATCGGCCATTTTCGGCTGTTTTCCAGAAACCGGAAGTTGCCATCTTACAATCCAAAATGTTTTCTGAGGTCGATTATGGAACATATTTGTTACCACTAAAAACATTTACCTGCCAATATGGTTCCATTTAGTTGATTAGTTCGCGAGATGTGTAAAAATTTGTGAAGAAACATGTATTTCCAGAAGAGGGAGGGGCGTCAAACCATTATGGACATATTTGTTACCTCTAAAAACATTCACATACCAAATTTGGTTGTATTTTCTTGGTTGGTTCTTGAGCTGTGTGAAATTTGTGTTTCATTTTTCATGGGATCGCTCCCTTATAGAAGAGGGAGTCGGGTTTCAAACCATTATGTACATATTTGTTACCACTAAAAACATTTACCTGCCAAATATTGTTCCATTTGGTTGATTAGTTCTCGAGATGTGCACAAATTTGTGTTTCATCCAACTATTATGGACATATTAGTTACCCCTTAAAACATCCACATGCCAAATTCGGTTTTATTTGCTTGGTTTGTTCTTGAGTTGTGTAGAAATTTATGTTTCATTTATATGGGACCCCTCCCTTCCAGAAGAGGGAGGGGTCTCAAACTATCATAGGAACCTTTATCGGCACCAAAAACCCCTACATACAAATTTTCACGTCGATCGGTTCGGTAGTTTTAGGGCCTATATGGATCAGACAGACAGACAGACAGACTTGACTGCATTTTTATATGTAAAGATTACAACATCAATTTTTTAGAACCTTAAGAGTGAATATACATTTATTGGATTGAAGCGTTCATGTAAATCTATTTTTACAAATAAAAAATTGAATGAGAAAGGCTGGGTCTGACCACTAGGTGGATTAATTTAGGTTTTTTCATATAGACCCAACTTTCCTACAGTTCTCATATAAAAAAGTTTGTCATAATGACTAGAATACTCGAAAAACTGTACAATTGGCTGTGGCTCTGTCCAACACATAGTTATTCATGAATTTTATGTGAGCTTTTATGAAATGTAAACATTTATGATATGAAACTGCGGTTTCTCTAACATTCACACTTTTGTGATTTATATTACTATGAATATTTCAATTTATTGCACTAACTTTCGTCAACATTTACCTAAAAACGATCAAAATTTAAATTGGGGCAGAATGCACGAATATTGCTTGACAACTTGGGCCACGTTCCATTACTTTTAATTTTACTTCTGAGACTTCAAGCGCTTCTCACTGCGCGTGCTGATTTCTGCTAGTGGCATTATTCTTTGTCGCTGTCTTCCTTGCTCGCATTTACTCCCGAGACTCTTTTACTCGCGTGTAGTCCCCTTCTCGCGAGTACAACCAGCCGAGTACAATTGTTACAAGATGCATTACGATAGTTGGGGAGGGACAAAAAAAAAATATTTCAAATAGGGTAACGGACTACTTCGGTAGCGGTTGCCTTCGGCAGGTTTTGCATTAGGCTGCTATAAATCAGTCCGATACCCTACACGCTTCAGTATGCGATACTTCACAGATTCTTCCCCCACGTTCGGCTGTCGGTGCATGAAGCTAAAAAGCTAAACCGGGTAGGTGAAGAAAACATTTCCGTTTTCGAGCACAGGTTTTTAAGCACTCCTCCTAGTCGAGCAATTTTAGTCGAGTACTCCTACTCGCTAGCAGAAACTCGCGAACTCTTTTACTGTCGCTGAGTAGCAATACAAAAGAGTTTACTCGTGTCGATGCGTGCTTGCTGCTACTCAGGGGAACGCATGAAGAAAGCGTGTGGGTAAAAGACTTGAGAAGCGTAACTAAAATTCATAGCCAACTTCATAATCAAGTTCAGCCAATCGGGTGCCCGCAATGATGCAATCCAAGCACTTCCCCAGCACAGACGCGAAAGTATACAAACGATTTGACTTTGTAAACGCTTTGTTGTTGTTGTTGCTTTGTTCGCTCGAGTGCACGACACGCTCACCGGAAGTTTAGCTGCCATTAGTCACACAAAAAGCTAGCATGCAACAATTTAGTCTTCATTGTACATACGATCGCTGTAATAGGATGATTTTTCAAAAATCACATCGACCAATAGCAAGCAGGCATGCCGCAGCGCAGTAGGCGGCGATTTCATGTTTGTGCGGTTTTTGCTGCAGCACACATTTGTTCACATCATTTGATTACAGCATTTCATATCGAACAGCGCCTCGTTTTTTAATGCATGAAAATTATTCAAATGAAATAGCTATTATTGTTCTACCATTCGCTAGAACGTTGCAAATAGTGATAAAAACTTTGAAATCGCGTACCCAGAAGTGTTTAATTTTTTGACCGGAGATGGCAAAAGCAACGATCGAAAATAGTTTAATTCCTCCACCATTTCCTCGGCTTTATTTGAATACTGTGTTTACATTGTCTTTCAACTATCGAGGGATAACGTTGCTCAACTCCGCATATAAAATGCTCTCCCGTATCCTGTTCTTCAGATTGAGACCGTTAACGGAATCCTTTGTTGGCGAATACCAGGCTGGTTTTCGACAGGGGCGTTCCACGACGGATCAAATCTTTACCCTGCGACAGATCCTCGATAAGTTCCGGGAGTACAACTTACCGACTCACCATCTGTTTGTGGACTTCGGGGCGGCATACGACTCAGTGAAAAGAAACGAGCTGTGGCAGATTATGCTGGAACACGGTTTCCCTACGAAACTAATAAAGCTGAGTCGTATGACACTGGAGGAATCAAAATCGTGCGTGCGGATAGCTGGCGAGACATCAGCCGCGTTCGTAACGTTGGATGGACTGAAGAGGGGGATGCGCTCTCCAACCTACTGTTCAACATCGCTCTTGAGGGTGCAGTACGAAGAGCAAACCTAGAAAGAAACGGTACGATCATTACGAAATCTCACATGCTTCTTGGCTTTGCGGACGACATCGATATCATCGGTATCAACCGTAAGGCCGTGTAGGAGGCCTTCGTACCTTTTAAGAGGGAAGCAGCGAGATTGGGGCTTGTCATTAATTCTGCCAAAACGAAGTACATGGTAGCTGGCAGAGAGCGTGGGAGTCCCCGTGGTGTTGGTGCTGAGGTGGAGATAGATGGGGAACGATTTGAAGTGGTTGACGAATTCGTTTATCTTGGTACGCTTGTGACATGTGACAACGATATGAGCCGTGAAGTGAAACGACGAGTTGCAGCTACGAGCAGGGCTTTCTACGGACTGCGTAACCAGCTAAGGTCCCGTAGTTTGCAAACTCGCACAAAACTAGCGCTCTATAGGACGCTGATACTCCCGGTGGCCCTTTACGGACATGAAGCATGGACGCTGAAGGAAGCTGATCGACGAGTGCTCGGAGTTTTTGAGCGTAAAGTTCTGCGATTGGCGGTAAACTGGAAGAGGGAGAGTGGCGCAGACGCATGAATCACAAGTTGTACCAGGTATACAAACATGCTGATATAGTGAAGGTAATACAGCGGGGCAGGCTTCAGTGGGCTGGACATGTAGCCTGACGAGAGAGCCGCAAAAACTATCTTCAGTAGAGAACCAGAGAAGAGGCCGTCGACTCCGTGGTAGGCCTCGCACGCGGTGGATGTGCGCGGTGGAAGAAGATGCACGATCTGCTGGTGTACGGGGAGACTGGAGAACGGCTGCCCAAGACAGAAGAAGCTGGACAACTCTAATTCGTTCGGCCCTAGACCGGTGAACGGTCCGTTAGCCAACAAAGTAAAAGTAAGTAAGTTATATTGTCTTTATATTGTGACACACCAATGGCTTTTTTAACTTATTTATCAAACGAGCATTATTTCAGCGGTTTATTCTGTATTAAACATACTAAACGACTCAATAACAACAACAAACAAATTTTGAAATAGCTCCATGGTTGAAAAATGATCGCATTTAGTGAAAAACAATTTGAGCGTCACTTTTCAATCACTTGGGATAAATGAGAGAGGCCAATTGTAATTTGTACTTGGCAGGAGGGACGGAAGAGTTCACTTTGAGCTACTGTATTTCGTAATAGCTTTAGCTTCAGACCCAGCGCTTTTGGCTAGCTCACCTGGTAACAGCAAAAGAAGGGGGGCCAAACTTGGCTGCTTTACTGCTTATCCGTGGCCCGCTTGTGTCCTCGATGCCATCTTAATGACGAGTTTGTTGGCGGAAAACGGATGCACTTCGCACATAGCGTTTTTCTTTATACCTAGAAACAACGCGCAGCACAGCCCAAACTACATTCTTCCATGTCGCGTTTATCCTCTCCGTTGGTAATAAGGGCATTCGCACGTGTTTATTTCATCACATCATTATTTAGTCGTTCACTGACTTTCGTACGATTCGGGTGTATATTTTAAAATCGGTTTCAGTTCACATTTATTCTTCGAGTTTCTCGTAAATACGCTTCTAGTACGTAGGGTGGTAAACGTAGAAGAATGCGCACAGCCAGTCCTAAAGCTGACAACGCCACGGCCAGTAGCCGTAAATTATGTGGGTTGGTACAGGAATACCTTACGATCTGGCAGTTGCAATGTACTTTGCTGCTGCTGTGGAGATGTTGGAACTGACGGGGAACGCAAATAGAGATAAAAGAACGAGAATCATCCTGCGCATGGCGATTCACAATGATGAGAAAGTAACCAAGTTTAAATCCGGCGTCACTAATTGCCCAGAGAAATGTTCTTCCGAATATCCAAGCTTTGTGAAAAATCCCAATCGTCCTTTTAGGGACTATAACTTGCTTTCAATTGAAGCAGTTAATGAGTTTTTTACATCTCAGTACTATACAGTAAACATGAGTTTACTATCAATAACAAGTATCAATGCAATTCTTGAATTAGACACACTTTAAAAAGTCAATTAAAAGCATCGTTAATAAATATGCAACCTGTGATCAATTTTTTGAATGTGTTTATCAACTTCTCGTGCAAACAAATTTGGAACTGGATGCAAATAGAATGAAACTTAACTTTTACAGATTGCCAAACAAAAAGCACATTAATAATATAAAAGGTTCATTCTTAATGTTAGTTCGCTAATTGGGATGTTTGCATCAGTTGCGTTGTTCAACAACTTCGAGTTGCACGAATCGAAATCCATGTGGGCTATTCAATGAAGAATTGATTGATTTGAACAGACATAATGACTCATTGATGAAACACTCTTAACAAAGCATTTATTATTACCAAGCAAACGAACAATTGTGTTGTTTAGTCGAAATCCGTTTAATGACAACTCTACAAGCTATAAATCAATAAAATTGTTTGTCGGAAAGTGTACGTATTCAACGTCAGTTATGCGGTCGTGTCTTGGATACAACATCTTACTATTTCCTAGAACCACAATTTAGTTTTCTACATCTTTGCTATACAACATCTTATACAATATACAACATCTTACTATTTTCTAGAACCACAATTTGGTTTTCTACATCTTTGCTAAATACATTATTTTAATCAAACAAACGATTTTTATGATACAGAAAATTTTATCCATCAGTCACATTTTTGGATAGGCCCTATTGAAACAGCAGTCGTGAGTCTACATATGAACTAATATCAGAAAATGATTTTTTTACCAAAAAGGAACAACTGTACAAGGTTTCAGCCAAATCGACAGTGACAATGCCCCATGTGTTATAATACTTTGTGACATCAAGGTTTTATGATAAAATAATTACCGTACAGTGTTCATTCACCGCGAGGGTTTCATTCACCGCTCACTTTCCACTAAAAAGCTATTTATTCTTTAGCAAAACACACTATACGAAAAATATTTTCCCCAATCCTTCAGAAAAGTTTTGCTGAAGTATCAATGAAAATATTTTTTAAAAAGTGTGTTTTCTTATGGAAAAAAATACCTCCCAGGTGAAAAGTGAGCGGTGAATGGGCACTGTACGGTAAATTGTAACGTGTAAAACCATAGCAATCAACATTTTTTTAGAACATCTCATCCTATTTTCAGTACACATCGGATCGTTTACAGATGCCTGTATGCGAATCAGAAACATTTTTCAAAATGATTCCTACATTAAGATTCTTGATGAATCAATGATAAGGTCTCCATATACGATTCGTATATATTCTGTTTATATCGCGGAAACGATTCCTCTCACGAGTTATAGGTATTCTGTAAATTCTCACTCAGGATTCTCTGTGTGTTAATTACTGTATCCAATCCTATGATGTCGATCATGTCGATCACTTCGCACATTCGACTACTACTCACTATAGGATCTGAATGTTTCCCGTAGACAGAGCGCCAACACAAAACATTTTGACGAAGCGTGACAGTGACGATTAGCAATAACGACGAGAACTAAGAACTAATTTTACAGAAAGCAACTTGACACCGATCATACCACCTCAAGCCATGCAGTGCTCTCTCGGATACAATAGTTTTGCGATGATTCAAATTAATGTTACGGTTACAAAAAGGGCTACTGGTTCGTTGTTTATTCGACTTTGCACCATCATCACTAATTGGGTTGCTTGGGTTACTTGTTGTTAGAGGAGACCGAATCTACCGGGTTCGACACTAGAGGATTAATGAGTAAGGCACAGTACTAACTACTACTCTAACCCGTATTAAAATAAACTAATTCAAACTCCTAGAAAAAAAAAAGAAATCAAAACGTACAATTTTCGGAATGCTTCAGAATTTACACAAAAAGTACGCCCACAGGAGGTATTCTAGTTGGTTGATGGAATGAGTTATCGGAAATTGAAACAATGCCACCCTATCAGCCGAATTGGGAATTTCTTCAGAAAATTTTACAACCGGAAAACTTTACAAGGCTAATTGTGTTAGTCACAGTACATTATCTAGGTAATGTTTTTTTTGTAAGATTATGATTGGATATGTGGTAAAATTGCGGACTGAGGACATATTGCAATATTTCGCATCTAAACTAAAGCTGCCGGATGCAATTTGTTGATGCAATCGCGCAGCTCACAACTGCACCTTTTGCCTACAGTGTGCTCCCAGTCCAGCAGTGGCCTGGTGGGTTCAAGTGTGTGGCGTGTTTTGCTTGGTCTGTAGATATACCTGAACGGGGTGAAAAGTATTCAGCATAATGCGGGCATGATTCTGGGTGTTGCTGTTGCGAATGTGTACCACATGAATCCGGACTAACAACATGCACCGTTGCGGAAAACATAAACCTCGCGAACGATGGTGAAACTGAAAACCTTTGATTTTGTTAAAGCTAGATAGTTAAACGTTTAGTCAAATAAAAAAAATTAAACAAACGTAATTTGAGATGAGCGTCAATGAGAACCCGACACGTAAAACCCGAAAGTTGGACTCGTGAAGAGTGTTACACGTAAAGGTGACCAAAACGTAACGACATTTTTTGTACATCAAACACTGCCCCGTAACGAAACCAATTCAAGCAACAGTATAAACTTTAGACGTTTCAAATTTCGAAACATGAAACCGTCAAACGGATTTTGGTCACAATAAAATTTGGGGTTTCACGCGACGGATGAGGAAGAAACAAAACAAAGCGAATTGGATCCACTGTTGCTTTATGTGGGAGAAGAAAAGGAGTTAATCTAGCAGTTAGAACGGCCCTTAGAGAACAACACTACGGGCTCTGTTTCAAACCTTTACCTGAAGCACTTCCCAACCGCCTTTAGGTGACCGATAACGCAGATCTTGGTTTCCCGCGCATTGGCCTCACATCTGGCGCACCTCGGCCGTAGCGTCATGTTGTTGTCATCGCCAGTATCGTTCCCATTTTCGACGGACGGCTCGTCACTGTTGGCCAGCACCCCGCCGTTGAGTTCTTCTCCAGAGGGAGCATATTCTCCAATGATGGGAACAACTGAGTTGACAGTCTCATTCTCACCACTGGTGTCGAGGTCAGCACTGATCACTGGGAGTCCATCCTCGGTGCCTGACTGAAGAAGACCGTTCTCGGGATAGTCAAACCCGCGAGTCACACTACCACAACAATAATAACAATTACTAGAATCGATTAAGTCAGCGCTACCGCACTCCTGCTCTTCCTCTTTTTCTTCCATTGGCTCGGCCTCCGCTTTCTGAGTGTCACCGTCCGTGATGTCGTCGGTCGGTCGGTACGAGTCAAGGTCGTCGGTCATCGTGGTGGACCCATACAGATCACAGTTGGACGCGTTTAGGAAACAACTGGAATCTCCGAGGAGCGTACTTTTTGTGTCATTCCGTTCGCTACACAATGAATGGGGGTTAATAATAGAGAAGGGACAGAGGAAATTTAGAAGGGAAAGTCTGTGACAGACAGACAGAGGTTTTTGGGTAGTCCTTCAGTCGTCTAGCAATGTGAATGCTTTTTAGCAGCATGTTTGTTTATTAAATTTATAGATGATGAATTAAAGTTTTTTTAAAATTTGATCTAGTGTAACTTTTGAATAAAATATGCTCTTTGTTGGAAAACAAATTTGAATCTTCAGCATCCACATTGCTCTACAAAAGTATCTTTCTGGCTCTAGATGAAGTAGAAGAATCAACTTCGCATACGTAGTCAAATAGGTAGTCCATAACATAAATAGAAATAAGGGAAAAACAAGTTGTTCACCAAAAAGGTAAGAAACTTAGAAGACGTCAACAAATTACGAACCAAAGCCTAATGGAAACAAGGCCAACGTATATAGAGAAAAGAAGGAAGAGTAAGGGAAGTAATCAAACAGAACAAAAACTAAGGCCAATATGGAAACAAAAATAAAACAGAACAAATAATTTAAAAAAGTATGCACACCAACACAGGCGCCGAATTGTTATCCGAGAGAGTATAGCCTAAAAGCGGAATACCTCTTGACATCGTACGTGTCGACAAGGGCCATAAAACCGTCGGGGAAAGCGATCGCGAAGGAAACCATCGCCGCCAGTTCGCCCTCGCTCGATTCCTCCGTCGAGATGTCCAGGATTTTCGACAGCTCGATCCGATGGTTGATGGCCAGTTCCAGCAGGTCACGTTTGTCGCCTTTGGGCGTGGTGGAATGTGGGGAAAAGATTTAATACTCTCACCGTAACTACATTGCTAAAACTTTAGATTGGAATAAAAGATAAGCTTACCGGATTCTTTGTGTCCCAGGACACGTGTCTTCAATTCTTTGGTGCCGGTAAATGATGTAATATATGCGTGAGCGTGGGTGCCCTTTACCGGAATGTTAAAAAGTTTGCCCGCCAGAACGTTAGACGTACCGTCAAACCCACCTAGAAAAAAAAAGAATAATCAATTAATGCGATACTAGGAGTTTGGAATGGGAAAAAACGAAAGTTCTACTATCACCAACAGTGAGTCAGAAAAAGTTCCTCGTCATGCCACCTATTCAAATCACCCACGTGTTTACACGCCCTTTTTGCTCTCCTCCTCTCGCGGCTTCAGCACGTCAAGAACCAAGTGTGTTCAGGACCATATAACTGGTCGTACCAGCCAACAGCTAACCGTAGCTCTCTTACCCCTTTCGAAGAGCCAAACCGAGTCTGTAGCAACATCATAAACTAAACACGAAATCGCGATGGAATTATTGATCAATCTTTGTTTATAGCGAATGAAACATTAGTTCCGCAGTCGCGGTTGGGCCGAACTAACGAACAATTGGAAAGCCACAAGCGATGACGAAGTATTGCAATTATTACGCCTGGCGACTCGGCACCATTGCATCCCCCCTTGCACGCGCGCTTTTCACAGGACTCTCTGGTGTAGAGAATCTGTGCGTTATTCTGCGGCTCGAATGTGAAATGTTTGCTAGTAGTAAAAAAGAGTTTCAGTTAGTGGCTATAATTTTGCGCCAACTGTAAGTTTTTTAATTGGAGCACGTAGAGTAGAACAGCATGCATCAATTTAATTAGTGTAGAAAACTGATCATGTCGGTGCGTGTGTGCGTCAGATAAACACAAGATAAGTTTTCTCAGCAATGATTAAATTAATTTAACAGGGAATGTTTTTCGAATGGAGACTGGTTTCGAAAATTTGATTTTTAAAATACCAATAAACTCACTTGATTTCCCTGGCAATCAACCGAGCAGATAATTTTTTGCTGAATACATTTTATTTATTGTAGACTTAGTTTTAAAAGTATGGAACTAAAACGAAGATATGTTATAATACGACGATTCTCTAGAAACCAGGAAAATCAGGACATGTCAAAAAATTTGTAACTCGATCCAAGAAATTAGATAATGTCAGGGAAATCAGGGACTGTAATAAGAGGAAAACGATGATGACTTAAGAACAATATAACCCTTCAACTGCGGTCAAGAATAGCCATCAGTATTTAATTTGTTATGAATGGTAAATAGCTATCCGTTGCAATACCACAGCGAAGTTAACGGAAAAAAACATTTTCACTGGAACAAGTGTCGGTTTTATATGAAGAAATTGTAGCCAAAGGTCATAGGTGATAAGGTGGTCACAATTACACAATATGTAGTAATCTTGCCTCATGTTACAATCGTGAATCTCCAATCCCATCACTTTTCATTGATAGATAATTTTTGAACAGATCTTTTACTGTTCAAATCTACCATACAAATCTACCACAACAAATCTACCATAGACGCGCTACATTTGCTGGTTAGCGAAATCGAGAAAACTATCGAAACAAAAGAAATTGCACTGGCTACATTTCTTGACATCGAAGGAGCATTTGATAATGCCTCCCATCTCTCAATGCGCAAAGCTATGAGCAAGCCCGGCATCGATGACATTTTAGTAAATTGGATTCATGCTATGCTTAAACACCGGGAAATCATCGCCCACTTAGGGGGTGTACGCCAAAAGAGAAAAACAACTAAAGGATATCCGCAAGGGGGTATTCTCTAACATTTGCTTTGGTCATTAGTTGTTGACGACCTTTTGATAAACCTCACTGAAAGGGGCTTTGAGGTAATCGGTTTTGCTGACGATATAGTAATTATTGTCAGAGGAAAATTCGATTGCGTTATATCCAACCGTATGCAATCGGCCTTAAATTTCGCACTGAAATGGTGCAGGACAGAGGGTTTATCTATAAATCCTTCGAAAACAACTATTATTCCCTTCACACGAAGGAGGAAGTAAACACAATAAAGAAATTACGGCTCGATGGCACTGATCTGAACACATCTACTGAAACTAAGTTTCTAGGAATATGGTTTGATCATAAATTAAACTGGAACACACACATTGAAAATGCAATCAAGAAGGCGACTAGCACTCTGTGGGTGTGTAGCAGAACCATTGGTAAAAACTGGGGTTTAAAACCCAGTATGATACACTTATTATATAAAAAAATAATTATACCAAGACTCACCTATGCCTCGCTAGTGTGGTGGCCAAAAACTAATGAAACGGCCGCTCAAACAAAGTTAGGCAAACTACAAAGGCTAGCTTGCGTATCAGTTTGCGGAGCTATGAGAAGTACTCCGACGAAGTCTTTGGAAGCAATTTGTCATTTCCTTCCACTTCATCAAACGGTGCAACTGGAGGCGGTAAAGAGTGCCCTAAGGCTGAACCGTCACAAAAACTTTCTAGACGAAAATCTAACAGGTCACATCAAAATACTGAAAAATTTTCATATAAACGAACTTATAGTGAGAAACGAAGACTGGCTGGAAAATAAGCCAAATTTCGACACTCCCTATAAAATCATTGAGACCGAACAGGAATTTTGGGAAACAGGAGGTCCAGCAGTTCGACAGGGCTCAATAATCTTTTACACCGATGGTTCTAAAATGAATAAAGCCACCGGAGCTGGCATCACCGGGCCAGGAATAAATGAATATATCTCTATGGGAAACTGGCCAACAGTTTTTCAAGCTGAAATATACGCAATCATGGAATGTGCATACATCTGTCTAAAGATAAATCACAGACACGCAAAAATCTGTATCTTCTCCGACAGTCAGGCAGCACTCAAAGCGCTTAAAGCACCCATTTGCAAATCAAAACTTGTGTGGGAATGCATTCTTTCACCTCGGCAGCTAGCACAAAAAAAACAGGTTTTACTATACTGGGTACCAGGACACTGCGGAATTGAAGGCAATGAAAAAGCCGACTCATTAGCAAGACAAGGCTCTTCTGAAAATTCTATAGGACCAGAACCCTTCTGTGGCGTCTCATCAAGAGCGTTAAAAATAGAACTAGATGAGTGGGAGAGGATGGTCATAAGTAAAAATTGGAATGCTGTATCTGGTTTACGGCAATCAAAAAAATTTATAAAACCAAATTACGCAAAAACCATGACGCTACTTAGGCTCAATAAAAAAGACCTAAGTACGATAACAGGACTTTTCACTGGTCACTGTCCAAGTAAGTACCATCTGAAGAAGATGGGTAAACTCAATGACGAGTATGCCGCTTCTGCGAACTTGAGAATGAAACCTCTGAACACCTACTTGGCGAATGCATAGTATTAATACAACGCAGGCTGCGTGTCCTCGGTAAAGGATTCCTAAGTCCTTCTGAAATCTGGAACGAAAGCCCTTCTCAGATATTACACTTCATTCGAATTGTGATACCTGACTGGGATACACGTGCGAATCAAAATTGGACATCAACTCAATAATAGTTATGCGCCGAAATTGAATGCACCTAGATTAAGGCGGAGCATACCACAATAGATCTACTACCAATGGTCGCAGTGGTTCAGTCTCCAACAGGAAAAAAAATCCGTTACTGTTTGCTTCATGGTCGTCTCCTGCCTAAACTTGTAGTGTCTAGAAGTTTTGGTTCAAAATTTGATGGTTACGGTGTTATTTGCACATTTTCTTCCTCTTTACATGTTTATTTTGCTGACATGATAAGCTGATTGATTGGAATAAATTTCGCTGCTATGATACCGAACTAGCAGCATCTCCCGAAAGTTGAGCATCACGCGGAATAGGTAAATTTCTCGTGTTTCTATTGCCTTAGGAAGTTGTGGTTTTCAGCAAACTTGTTCAAAAACTCAAGGGGCTTTTGGATGGCAGCCAGTTTAGTACGAGATCTCACCGCTATGTGGCGCTAGTGTGCACACAATTCTATGTATTTTGACCTTAACTTATCTTGTGATTCTAAATTTCTATAAAGTTACGGGTTTCAGTAAAGTTGTTCAAAAGGTTAAGGGCTTCTGATTGGTGAACAGTGGGATACACAATTGTTCGTTTTTTTGACCTCAACTTATCCCACGATTTTTAGTTCCTAGAAAGTTATGATCTTCGGACAGTTTTGTAAGAACTTGATCGGATATCTACAGACAATAACATGTGGTCGAAAAAGCTCTAAAAAAAGGCTTTGATCTTCTAAACCAGTATACCGCAGACGGCAACGTTTTGTTTTCCACCGATTTCCTTCATTCTTGCAGCAATCGATTGGAAAATTACACACGCATTCGCCCAAATGCAGAAAAATGTTGTTCGATTTTACGAACTATTGTACTATTGAAAATTGCCAAGCTTAGTTGAAATGAAAAATACGTCCTTTGATTGGTCGCTCGCTGGCTTTCCCCAAAAGGGTCGACAGAATAGTATACCTAGCAAGCCGTAGTGTAGCGGATCGCAACAGTAGCAGCAGCGGGTTTCGCCAGTATCAGCTGGCTTTTTCATCTGAAGGGCATTGGGACTAAGAGAGCCACTGCGACCGTCCTGTTGATTATCTTTTGTGGTTTGCCCCGAATGCTGTACACACATTACGAGGTACCCATGCTCATATATGGAGCAGGGTTGGTTGGTAGTAATACTATGCCCCAATTTGGTATCGCATAGTGAAAGAAACAAACGACCTTCTTGGGATTGGAATTCCATACCGGAATGTAATCTAGCACACGCAAGGACTAAACCCCGAGCTAGTGTTGGATTCTATTTTCGAACCATCTGTATGAAAGCAGATGATGCCTGATGGAAGTTCAGGACCATCCCTGCTCCACATATGGTAGTTCTGGAGTACTTTGTGATAACGTCGTATGTCTAAACGTCAACAAAAAGAGTGAGCGATGATTTGAGCTTGTGAAGTACAGGGGATATAACTCTGACTCGTTTTGTTTACGTTTAGACATACGACCTTATCACAAAGTAGTCGAGAATTGGTTTCAATCACCTTATATGGAACGTCGAGATTGTTTGTTGTTGACCGCCATGCAGTCCGATACTGCGGTGACTAAAGGGGTGAATTTCAACTCCCTTAGAATGCGAAGACGACCCACCTGATCGCTTTCGAAGATTGTTTTGTTTTGTTGAAGGCTTAGTGCACCAAGCTCTACCTCTTTTTTTTTACATGAACAAGTAGAGGTAGTAGGCAGAGCATGGCCTCCGAAGCTGCCGTTTGTGCGCTAGAAATGGAAAGACAGGCCAGTCTTTGAGCTTTGTTAAGCTTTGCTTGGGCCACTTCATTTACTTTTTGCCATAACTTGCTTAATAGTGCATTGACCACCAGCGACCAAAGAGAGGGAGAGGAGAGGACTCCCCTTGTAAACAGCCTTTTGTCGCTGAGACGGTGGTTGAAGCATCTTCCAATGTGGCTGTGATATCTCTGCTCGAGAGCATTTTCTGAATCCAGCTCATTGTAGTGTTATCAACTTTTCTTCTAGAGGAGGGCTGTATTGATCGAAGTATAGGATGTATTGTCAAAAGCGCCTTCAATATCAAGAAAAGCTATACTTCAGCGACTTTTCGATGAGTCACTATGCCATGGAGAGCAGTTTCCGTCGATTTGCCAAGTTGGTAAGCGTGCTGATCTTTATGTAATGGCGAGTGCTTGAGAAACTCATTGCGAATATGGCTATCTGCAATGTTCTCCTTTTAACTTCAGGAGTGTAGATGTGAGGCTTATGGGCCTGAAGGTCTTAGGTTTGGTCTTTTCTTCCTACCTTCGGTATGAAAATCACTTTGACTTTCCGCCGGTTAACTGAAATATAGCCTAGGGTGAAGCTTACGCGGCAAAGATGTATCAGTTCGGGCATTATGATCCCATCTGATTTTTGTATAAAGATGGGTAGAATGCCATCTGGTCCTGGAGACTTTATAGGTTTAAAAAAACTGAATGCCCAATTTATTTAAGCTTTCGTGAACAACCTTCGAGAGAGCAGAATTGAGTCGTTGGGCGCAGCACTCTGTTGCTTCGACGATGGTTGCTCGGTTATACCTGTGGACCAAGGAATATGCGTGAACCTAAGTGATTCCTTAGGTGTGACTGACATCCTCATTTTTTAACTTTTCTAGACCGTTGGTGTGGTCTATGGACATCGTTCTTTGGAGTCGTCGGGCTCCGGGCATCATATGGATACCCTCGCACAACTTGATTCTACAAATTCTTTTAGCCTTGTGGAGCTCAGCGTTGTACTTGATGACTGACGCTCTTTATTCTTCCCAGTTGGATGTGCTTTTAGCCCTGTTGAACAAGCGCCTGGCCTCATGGCGGAAGCTATTGAGCGTTTCATTCCATCAGGGTACGTTGCGACACACAAACCTCTTCTTTAGGAAACAGCTCCCAAGTAACAAAAGTGGTTTTATCACGGTTTTATAGCGCTGTTTAAGCTGTATTAAGCGCTATAAAACTTTGATTAAACCAATATTGTTACTAGGGCTGGCCATTAGGGTGTCCCAAAATTGCACAAGACTGGGGCTCACCCTCCAGATGATAGAAAATGGTGTTACGAACAAACTTTTGTTCGGCGGCAGCTCTAGAAAATGATGTTTTCAACTGGCCCCGATGACTTTTTTAAAAAAATCGGTTTTTCTTATGTTAGATCCAAAAAACATGTCCAGTATTTCAATTTTCCATGAAACCTAATCCTTTTATATTTTTCAAAGGTTCCTTAGGGTCCAAACTGTAAGGGAAAAATTCGTTTCGGATTGATTATCGTCAATTTATTTTCCTAAAAAAATTCTATCGTTTGGAAAAGAGATTTTTCAAGAATACTTTGACATTCAAACAATAAAAGTGGGTATTAAACCAAATGCTCTTACCAACTGAATACCATTAAAAGTTGGGAAATTTTATGAGGAAGAACATTGCCAAAGACTACATGGCTCTGAAATAACTTGATTTATTCGTGTTATCGTGATTTACTGTTGAATAAAAAGTTACATTTTGATGTTTTCCAATATTAAAATGTTCATTTGCCGTATCATATAGTGTTATAATTTCAACTAAA
Organism: Wyeomyia smithii; assembly: GCF_029784165.1. Classification (NCBI taxonomy): domain Eukaryota; kingdom Metazoa; phylum Arthropoda; class Insecta; order Diptera; family Culicidae; genus Wyeomyia; species Wyeomyia smithii. Next base: position 99,599,106 of record NC_073696.1, on the reverse strand, counting down.
TCTCCTGCTACTCAAAAGGCCCGTTCTGCAGGGTCATTGATAACTGTTAGCTTCAACATTTCGATTTGGCATCAAGATAATAATTTCTTTCTATGCAGGCCTTGGAATCTTTCTGAATAAAAAACTTGATACCAAACCGCAGTCTATCGAAGAAACTTTAGTGACTTCTTTGTGAGTCCACTAGGTTTTTTACAGACGAAAATTCTTTTACTCTTGAATTGTCGTTTTCACTGCTCACTTTTTTCAAGTTTTGTACCACCTCCTCTTCGATAAAAATGTTAATGATGAGTCGAAATATATATTTGCGCGGACTGAACTTCAATATTTATTTCGCAAATTTCTAGTAGAGTCTAACGGAAACCGATAATTATTTCTTTTGATTTTATAAACTTGATAATATTTATTCAATTTTTTCACACGACCTTGATTATTGTAGGAAAACATTAAAATTCAACTTTTTATTTCACAGTAAATCACGAATAACTCAAAATCAAGTAATTTTAGAGCCATATAGTCTTTGGCAATGTTCTTCCCCATAAAATTTTCCAACTTTTAATGGTATTCAGTTGGTGAGAGCATTAGGTTTAATACCCACTTTTATTGATTGAATGTCAAAGTATACTTGAAAAATCTCTTTTCTAAACGATAGATTTTTTTTAGGAAAATAAATTGACGATAGTCAATCTGAAACGAATTTTTCCCTTACAGTTTGGACCCTAAGGAACCTTTAAAAAATATAAAAGGATTAGGTTTCATGGAAAATTGAATAACTGGACATGTTTTTTGGATTTAACATAAGAAAAACCGATTTTTTCAAAAAAGTCATCGGGGCCAGTTGAAAACATCATATTCTAGAGCTGCCGCCGAACAAAAGTTTGTTCGTAACACCATTTTCTATCATTTGGAGGGTGAGCCCAAGACTTGTGCAATTTTGGGACACCCTACTGGCCGTAAATTTCTTCTCTTGAGCTTCCTTCCGGGGAAGTCCCGGGATGGAGTTTTTCGGGAAATTTGAATTTTCCGGGATTCTCGAATGTTTTTTGCAATGAAAATTATTAAAATTGTGTACACTTTTGTGCAAGGTTGAGTAGGATTGTATGATCGTGTGCTTATGAATGACTTTTATTTACCTCACCTATTTCGGATTCGTAATCTTATATAAACAAACCCGGCCTTGAACAGTGTGAATCATCTCTTGAACCTTCAACAGATAACACAACAATGTCACTTTATTGAATAGCCTGCGATCTAGCCGAAAAATATCCGAACTATAGCAATGCATAGTGTTATATTTTGCTGATTTCGTGCTCTTACTAGCGTCCTTACATTCGATTAAAGTGATAGTAGGTACTTTATTTGGAAAAGTTTTATTCTATTGCGCCAAATTTCTACCTCTTAAATTTAAAAAAGAAATGTAAATAGTTCTATACGGAATGTTCAATCGATTCATAATTTTCATATAACTTTTTTCCAAGACTTTTCACATTTCCTAATATCTTCTATAAAGTTACTTTACGAACTATTTCAATTTTTTGTGTTATGATTACATTTAAAGTTAAGTAGAGCGAGCAATGTATGTAGTTTTGCGAAAAATGAACGAAAAGACAAAATGTTACTAAGACTTAAAAAAATCCTCATCCAGACGAGACTCGAGCCCGCAATCTCCGATGTCATCGGAGGTTGCGGAATCGAGTTCTATCGGAATGAGAAAAAAAATCTACAGGGTGTTCAATAAGTTCCAATACACTCTACAAATGTGTAAAAAAAATACAAGATATTAGTTTTTGAGCCAATTGAGATCACGTTTATTGAGGAGCCTTTACGACATATTAGCTAGGAGTAACCTACCCCTCTCCCCCTTTGTGCTGTATGACGAGCTTGAGATGTTTCACGAAAGAATCGCACGCGGCACGTACCTGGAGCCAGGAAATGAGCTTTTTAAATTGAGCCCTAATGTTTGCTCTGCTTGGCCAGCATGTACGACCCAAAACCATCATCAAATTCCAGGGGATCTAAGCTCGGGGAGCTGGGAGGCCACAAAGTCTTATCGAGAGAATCAGTCAAATCCTCCAGACAACACGCTTAGGCGATATTCGCTGTGTGGGCTGGTGCGCTGTCCTGTTAAAAAACGTAATGATTCTTTCGAAGGCCACAACCTGCTCAAGATCCTTGGCTTTACAGTACGCGGCGTTGTTTTTCACGTTTTTGTCGATACGCTCCCACGGCTGGAGACTCCAAACCGTCATCGACGCGGCACTTTGGAACCGCGGGATGTTGATATGGGGCGGGGGATACTAGCCGACGTCGGCGCCCACAGCCGATCAGTTTGAACATTGTGCGGCTGTTGCAAAACAAAGAGTTTCTCATCAGCAAACACGAACTCCTGACTTGCATGCCGTGCAAGAACTTTACTACGACGTACCGGTAGTCGTTCATCGTGCGCGGCAAACAAAGAACTAATAACAGCAAGTCGACATAGTGCCTGTCGGTCAGCCTATATATGAAGCTGAAATCGACACTAATACCAACACACAAAATGCAGCTGGTGCGCACCTACACAACATTGTAAACTTGTATTCGAACTTATTGAATACCCTGTAAGTCTAAGTCACACCTGTTCTCGTTTATTTTTTGGATTTTTTTACTACACTTCCTACAAAGTTATTAGCCACACCAAAATATATATTTTGCTGAACATTTTACTTCGCTATAGTTCACAATAAAAACAAAAAAATCCAAAAGAATATAGGATCATTTGTCTAATAGAGGCCTTTCGATTGTTTTAATTTTAAAAATTCTGTTGTATGAAAATTCATACTTTTTAAATAATTTTATTATTTCTGAAGATAACGTTTTACAGTATTCAATCCAAATTTGAGCCCGTGAAAATCGCACAATTTTGTAGAATAATAGAAAAATGTGAATTTTAGGTCAATATTTTTTTACACATGACATCATCCAAAGTGAGACAATAATTGGTATATAATTTTTATCTTTCCAAACCAATTCCTGAATTAAAAAAATCAGGACCATGTTTTTCAAAACTCATAGATAGTTAGTTAAAAAAAAACTCTAACTTGTGTCAAACATTACATATTTTCGTCAAAGGTTGTCGATAAACAAATTAAACATTCAAATCCGGTTGCGTCTTCAAAAACTTAAGCAACTCTGTGCAAGTATAAGTGAGATTACTTTTTACAGATGAGGGGCCTCTTAGATTCAACATGTAACTGAGAATATTCTGATTTCCAAATGTTGGTAGTCTGTGAAAATGTTCGTTCAACGGCAGTGGATGTTCCCGGAAGGCACAAAATAAATTCAACAATTTGTGCGAGCTCGAAGAAGGAAACAGCTTGAGCGTCAAAAAATTTGAAAATTTCCTTCCATTATGCATCGCTACTGGTTCTTTTCTGATTACATTTGTTGATATTTTCGGCGGAACAATAATTAAACCTAGCGTGTTGTCCGAGCAAAAATTAAAAAACCTGGACGGAATTCGAACAGTTTAAAAAATCCGAACAGGAATTTAATCCGGACACCACTCTTGGAAATTCGGACCGTCCGAGAAAAACTTCACGGTTGGTACGCTTGGTATACTTGCTAACGGTTTATGAATATTGTTTTTGAAATTTTCGTCCTCCTGTCGATTTTTTGTTTTTTTTTGTCAAAATTTCAGAAATTTTTAAATTCTGCTCGTTTCTGCAAATTCATATACAGTCATACCTCGATATAAGGCAACCTCGATATAACGAAACTTTTACCTCGATATAACGTAACTTTTTTTAATTTGCCAAAATTAAAGTACAACAATTATTTTTGGGGTGTATAATGTTCCGAATAAATGTTTTGAGTAAGTTTTGAAACCAATAAGTACCATAAAATGGGGTCAAATTGACATTTATTTTTTCAATGTTTTGTGACTGGTTATTTTTGACTACGAAAATTGTCTTAAAGGGACATAAGACAGGTTCATATATACTTTTAGGTGAAGGGATATAAGTTTTTGCGCACTTTTGAGTAACCATCAAGAATTTTGCATCAATAAAAAAAATTTTTTTTTTCGTGCTTCGATAAAACGTAACTCGATATAACGTAACGAAAATAAAAATAAAGTTGCCTTACATCGAGGAATGACTGTACTATTTTTGATTGTGACGTACGGTTTATGGGTTATGAATCATTAAATATATATGCCCGAGAATATCGGAATCTTTTAACTTTTTTTTCGAAGGAAAGTGATAAGCTCGATTATTTTGAACTCGGTGAACTTTACTTGCTCAAACATTCCTTTATCTAAATATATATATTGTTCAACATAATTTCGAATAAGGTCCTAGCAAAATCCTCAAGATGTCAGAAAACAACCGTTTGGGAGTGTAAAGTGTTCGACGATATGGCTTTAACGAAATACATTGCATACAAAATACAAGACTTTGGAACTGAGCTCAACAAACTGAATCTTTTCGAGCATTAAATTTTCCTGTAACTGAAGCATTATAGCAAAAAAAAGTCTAAAGTTTCCTGGACGGGGTTTTACGGACTGGCGGTGCAATACTTTCTGTGATTGCATGATTAAATGCATTCTCAACATATAAATTCGCTCAACGATTACTCAATGTTGTTATCAAATCGTGTGCCCTACTAATTTACGCTGATGATAATCCATTCCCAGGTTATGCTGACTATGCAGCACTTACTGAGGAAAATTAAACGAGCTTCAGGAAGACGCGGAAATATTTTCTAGTGCAGTTGCATAAAGCAGGAAATAGTTAAGAGTTCGCTTCATGAACGGCTGTCAAAAGTTGTCTTGCTAGTAGTATTATCTGCTTACATGCTGAAAATGTAAAGTTGAATGAATTATATCTAGTTTTGATGAGTTTAGTCATGCACATCGGCTTTCACTCGCTCGTGCATCTATGTCAGCCGGATGCGTTAAATAGCAGAGTAGTAATTGGATCGATCGTAGCTGACTCAGGAGATAATAACTGCGATTAAAGAAATTGCTCGTACAATCAGGTGCTGAACACTTTAACTGTACACAATTTTTAGAAGCTCATATGCAAAAACCATGATTAAAATCATTCAAATGTTACCGATTTAGATTTTTCAATTTCAATTGCATGTGTAATTTGATGGAAAAAACTTGCGTCATTGGCAATGACTTACAGCCAAAACAGACAGACAAAACACGGTTCAACCCTTGGCAACCTCAAACAACCCATGAGGTATTTCTGTCGCTCATACATTGTTCCCGTTGAGCTTTCGCGATACGTTTTCCGTTAAACAACGTCACTGTCAAGGGAATTTCAGGAGGGCAACTGCTGCTGCTGCTCCTAAGAAGGAAAATCATGTTCGATTTGTTATTTTCTCGACTCGACACGAACGTGAATTCGGAAAGTGGTGCCAAAATATCTTTCCTTGACTTGTAACTTGCTGTAAATCCATATCAGTTGAATAGTTCGGAACAAGATTGCTCTGACAACACTGGTCGTACTGGGGCATACATCGATTTGTTGAATGGTTACAAAACTTGCGCCCAAAAACACGAAAGGTGTACAATTTATTGCCAAGGTTATTTGCCAGCACTGACAGTTTTGATGCTTTCGCGTGAGTGCAGTTCTGAATTTCCACCCGCGCGCGCTCCGAATTGGCACGGACAAGATGGCATATTGGGATATCTGACACATTTAGCTGCACTCCGACATCCGTTACGTTGATTCACATCGCGTGATTCACCGAATTCTGTTGTTTATCTTGAATCCGCTGACAAATTTTCGATTGTTTCTACCATCAATAGCTGCAGAGCTATCAATACTATTATTTCTAACACGAATGAATGAATCGCTCCGAATCTATTTGTTTGGTATATTATGTTGGTAACCCATAAGAATTTCTGCCGGTTTGCTAACCGTATGTATAGAAAACATGCATAAGCGTAGTGCCGACTCACCAATGTAGCAGTACTTCGAAGCCGAAAGGCCTCCGTCAGGCCCTTGAGCCCGACGAAGGCCAAACTCGAGCAGATTGATGTGCCGCCCAGCCACCATGCGATACCGTGCCGCGTTCGTAGCCATCAGGCTGTAATTTGTGAAAAAAAAAAAACGGAATCGAAGGTTCGAGGTGAGCCATACTATTTGTAAACAAAACTTTTTGATTGAATCAGATTGCACTTGAAACCTGCCTCGCGTAGTTCACCAAGGTCAGCAGAGTTGTTTCCAGCAATTGCACTATAATCAGTGGCCCAGCCACTTTGATGAGAGGGATTCTGATGGGGAAGAAAATAGAAAGTTATTTTAATAGAACGACCGCCAAGAGAGAAAATTGCAAACCTAGGAAATGCTACCGAACCCTCCGCAATAGCGTACAACGTTACGTCCTTCGCCGTCAGCTCGCTTAAGTATTCGAAGAATTCTTCCTCAATACCTTGTGGCAAAGCATGCTTCAAGTATTCAATGTCTGCGGAAAACAGATAGTCAATCAGGTTGTCGTAAAAAGTGTGAATTTTACCGTCTTACCTGTTTCGGAGTAGTGAAAATTTTCCATGAACTTGAGACACTCCTCCAAACCGGCAAAGATCGTGAATTCGCCCTGGAACGGGTTGGTACGGAAGAACAGATCAAACACGGCATGGTCGTCCATTTTACCCGACTTCCAATATGCGTAAGCCATGGTGATTTGGTACAAATCTGCAAGAATAAAATTCAAAATACGTAAAAATTTTATTTTTTTATCAAAATTCAAGCATTTATTTTTTATGGAGTGATTTTTGGTAGACGAGATTGCGTTGCAAACTTAAAGAGTAATTTAATACTAATATCTCCTATTATCCTCCTTCTGTTACACTTCATCTCTTAGTGAGTAATACCGGACTGTAAATAGGTCAAAGAAGATAGCAGCGCAGGTGTTATCAAGACAGTATGCGGAAATTTGCATCCAGTCTACGCTGCATCTTGCACCGCGCTGTCAACACGTACAACGTATGAAGTACACTGGTAAGAGTAATTATAGTCGTGCGTGACAAACGTCAAAAAATAGTAAAAAATGTTTTAAATAAGAATAACAGAAGGGTGAACGGATAATTTAATCATTAACCTATTTACCCATCAAGAAAAATCAATGCGCTGAAATAAGTGAAAAATTGTTTAAACTAGAGGTGATCTTTGTTTTTCAAATTTATGCGAACGTACGAAATTCTCTTAATCTTAACCTTCAAAAAAATTTGGCTCTTATTACTCCATCCTGAAATTGATACCAAAATTTGCGTTATAACTTTAAGTTTCCACAAAAAATTCAAAGTTGCCTTGTTTGTCATCTAAAATGTTTGTTCAAAGGACTTTTGTTTCCCAGTGTACCTTTTTTTAGAAGCATCATTATTACCCTGCATCTCATTCCTAGAAAGTTTTTCTATTCAATACTTGAATAAATACACCCCATCACAGAAAACCAGAGAGATCTTTGAATTTATGTAGAATTGCCTATCATCAAGAAGCCCCATAAGTATAAATCAACGCAGAAACTGTGCACGCAATCTCGCCCTGGCAACAAAGTTTTAGATCAATGCTTATCTCGTACGTTTTGTTTGTAAACACAGTTGCTTTTCCGCTTTCTGATATTTTTAGTGCTTTGGTTTCGTTTCGTTCATGATTGGCAACAGGAGCCGCGATTCTAATCTAATCGTATCGCATAGTACTGTTACACATGCAAGATTTGCAATATTTTACAATAAGTGAATTTCTGGGATAACTTTGACGTGAAATATTAAATAAATGATGAGCACGATACGACCAGTGTATTTTATATGATGTGCACGTTTTGACAGCAGGGATCAAGAAACAATAAACGACATGCACATTTCTGCATACAATGTTGATAACACCTGCATTGCTATCTACTTTGGCCCATTTATGATCCGGTGTGTCGCCCTTAAGAGATTATTTTGTTGAATTTATTTAGTATGTACCATTCACTTTTATTGGTTCAGAATTAATATCTAGGGTTGCGGCGCCATGATCACGCTCACATGGTCTGCATGCGATGCGAAAATAGCTTTAGTAAGAATGCAGGTCTGAATTAGCAGAACATCTATATGAAAAGATGCGAGGGTTTTCATGAATGTTTGAGGAGGAACAACTGTGGATTCTGCTCAAGCTGGTTTTTCCCTACTTCATATCTTTACCCTAGTAAAGATGTAGAGGTATAACGAGCACTCTATCGTAGTTCAATTGATTGGCAACGATAGTACCGAAAGATGTCCACGATAAAATTGCATCGAACGTATTTTTGGATCTTTTTGTTCAGCATTAAGTGCTCGACAAAAAAAAACACCCTAACATGCCCGACGGGGTATCCGGGTACCCACAGATTGAAACTCTTGAAACTTTGACAATTATCATCCGATTTCAATAGTTTTAGTACTAAAAGATTCAGCAACTTATCTCATTCCCGTAAATCCGTTTTTTTGGAGATATGCTCTGAAACTCAGGGTTTTTATGAATTTCTGATAATATTAATGGTATGATATATACCTCATATGAGTATTTTCGGAATCGGGATGATGTCCAGAGATCCGTGAACGACCATTTCGAATATCAAAATGGCGATTTCCACTTTCTGGGAATGAATCAAAATTGGCCGAATATCATCGGATATGGGTATTTCTGGAATCGGGATTAGGCCGAGAGACCCGAAATCAACTCCCGACGTCATTTTGAACTTTAAAATGGCGACTTCCGGTTCTGTGAAAACAGCTAAAATCGACCAAATACTAAATCATATGAGTAGTTTCGAATGCACAATGAAATTCAGAGACTTGAAAACGACCCCAGAGGCCATTTTGAATTCAAAAGTGGCAACTTCCGGTATTTAGAAATGAACCAAAAATAATAAAATACCATACCAAATATGGGTTTTTCCGAAATCGGGATGCTGTCCAAAGACCGGAAATCAACCGCAGATGCTGTTTTGAACTTCGGGATGGTGACTTTCGGTTTCTGGGAAACAGCAAAAATTGACCAAATACCACCTTATATGAATACTTTCGGAATCGAGATGATGTCCAGAGACCTGGAAACGACCCTTTCTGGAAAAAAATGGTCGAACACCACTCAAGATGAAATGAAACCGGAAGTCGCCATTTTGATATTCAAAATGGCCGCTAAGATCGTTTCCAGATCTCTAGGCAACCATATTCGATGGAATTCGGCCAATTTTGGCTCTCTTCCACAAACCGGAAGTCGCCATTATGGAATTAAAAATAGCCTCTGTGGTCATTCTCAGGTCTTCGGACATCGTCTCGATTCTGATAGTATTTGGTCAATTTTGATTCTTTTCCAAATACCGGAAGTTGCCATTTCGGAATCCAAAATGGCGCAGAGGTAGTTTTACGGTCTCTAGATATCATCTCGGTTCTGGAAATAGTTTCTATGGCCACTAGAAGCTCCGATGGAATCTGTTCCGGAAAGACCATTTTGAGGACATATCACTTTAACACCCAAAATCATTGAAATGGCCTGTAGAAGAAATTTTATGAACTTTGGACCAATAGTTGTAAGATTTTTTTCAAATATTCATGAATTCCTCAGTTTCAGAACCCGGTTTCTTAACTACAATGCTTCGAATAAAACCTATGCCAAAATGTATACGCCCTTTTAGGAAATAGCTCATGGATCTGAAAAATCTCTTTATTTGTGAAAAATGCTCAGTTTGATAAGTCAAATACATGTGCAAAGTTTCATTCAAATCAAAATTGGTCGATTAAATGTTGGCGTATTTTTATTATAAAGGGTTATTTTTCTGCTATTTGGTTTTTTGTGTATTCAGATTTGACAGTTCACGCGGGAATTCTGACAGCTGTCAAAGTCTAATGTACTTAGTTTGGTTTGCCATTTCACCATGAACAGACTTACGCCTGAACAACGCTTACAAAGAATCGAATTTTTTACCAAAATTCGTCCTCTGTGAAAAATGTTTTTCGCGCATTACGACCCTTTCCTGATCGTCATAATCGACCTACTGAGCAAGCTATTCAAGCTATTGTGACGAAATTTCAAACCAGTTTTACTCTGTTGGACATAAACCCACCAACACGTATACATAGAGTGCGTACAGAAGAAAATATTGCTGCCGTATCAGCCAGTGTAGTGGAAGACCGTGAAATGTCAATTCGAGGCCGTTCGTAGCAATTGGGCTTGTGTTATTTGACTACTTGGAAGATTTTACGAAAGGATCTTGGTGTAAAGCCTTACAAAATACAGCTCGTACAAGAATTGAAGTCGAACGACTTGCCGCAGCGTCGAATTTTCGGTGAATGGGCCTTAGAACAACTTGCCGAAAATCCACTTTTTTACCGAAAAATTGTGTTCAGTGACGAAGCTCATTTCTGGTTAAATGGGTATGTTAATAAGCAAAATTGCCGCATGTGAATCGAAGAGCAACCAGAGGCAATACAAGAATCGCCAATGCACCCAGAAAAATGCACGGTTTGGTGCGGTTTACACGCTGGATGCATCATTGGTCCGTACTTCTTCAAAGATGATCAAAATCGCAACGTTACGGTCAATGGCGCTCGCTATCGCGCGATGATTTCTGATTTTTTTTGCCGGAAAGGGAAGAGCTGGGTCTTGTTGACATGAGGTTTCAGCAAGACGGAGCAACGTGCCACACATCGCGCGAATCAATGGACATATTGCGGAATGAGTTCGGTGAGCAATTCATCTCACGAAATGGACCGGTGAATTGGCCGCCTAGATCATGCGGTTTAACACCGCTAGATTATTTTTTTGTGGGGCTACGTTAAGTCTCTCGTCTATGCGGATGAGCCAACAACAATTCCATCCTTGGAAGACAACGTTACACGCGTTATTCGCGAGATACCAGCCGAAATGCTCGAAAAAGTGACCCAAAATGGACTTTTCGTATGGACTATTTAAAACGTAGCCGTGGCCAACATTTCAATGAAATTATCTTTAAAAAGTAAATGGCATAAACCAATTTATCGGCTCAAATAAAGATTTCATACAGTTTTGTAATTTGTATGCGTTTTTTTAAAGAAAAACCAAATTCTTAAAAAATCACCCTTTACCTAGTATTTATATTATACCTAGTTACATAGTAATGGGCTATATAACTGCCAGGTCTGCTCGAACCAATCATTTTACTTATGTATGGCGGGAAGAACGGTCCTAACTTAGTAGCAGCTAATGATATACGTGATATATCAGATCACTGTTGTAAGTGGATGATATACTGGGAGCTGGATTAACCAAGCAGTAGGAGTAGCAAGCAGAGCCGCAGCAGGCGGCGATTTCAAATAAATCGCTGCCTCCCATAGCAGCGTCGACATGCAGGCGTGTCACAGGTTTTGCGGAAAGCTCTTTTAAAGGGGTAATATCCACCAAATGCTCAAAAAACAAGGCTTTTTCCATGATTTTTTTCAAATGACATTTGAGATGTAAGGTATTTCAATAATATATCATTGGAGTAAGCAACTCTTGCAGAGTAGAAATTTTTTTTTATTGGTATTTTTGTTACAAAATGGCGGCTGTGCAGCGATTGCCGCGAACCGTTTTTTTAAAGTTGTTCCGCAGCGAGCAGTAAAAGTCGTACCCAACTCCACCTATTACCGAAACAATTTTTTTTTCATTATTTACATAAGTGTCGCTAGTGAAGTACACATGATTATATTTCTGAAATTTTTCTTCGCAAAATGGTAACGGTTTGGAAGAAAAAATTCTTTCTCGACAAAAAAAATCAGCTTCAATTGTTTATAACTTTAGTTGTTGGTTATCAATCGCTAAGATCGTGTGTACTAGATAATCTAATGAAGAAGCTACAGTTAAAACTTCAAGTCAATCGGATGTAAACTTTTTCAGTTCTACTGCTCGCCGATTTTGAAAATATGGAAAAACGCGTTTAAAGTTTCAAAATGCTTTAAATCTTAAGAATTGCGATAATAAAGCCCATAATAATTTTTTTACCATCAGTCAGCTATCCCTACGCCGTAAAGTTGTCCTTCCTGGGCCTTATTTGCCTCTTCTTTTTTTTTTTGTTTGATGTAAGGCTGCGCCTACTTTTTCACGATACCGGGCATGCGATGCTCAGCGACTTTGACGCGGTTGGCGTCCGACCCCACGCAAAACACGTACATGTTCGGTCCAACGGTTAGCCCAAGAGCATGATTATGTATTAGAGGACAGTTAAAAATATCGGCATCGCCGCAGTTCGAACAAGACACAAGAATCTTGAAACCTGCTCGACTGTAAAAACCGCACATCACTATTACATTTTTCACACACTCCTAATTCAAAAAGGGCAGTAAAAGCACCGAAAATGTATGAAACAGTAGCCGAAATCCCTATCAAAATCGCGACCACGGTTTAAATCAAAAGTTTCAAATTTTTTCGCCGAGGTACTAACGTACTCCGAATCGCCTTTGAACGCATGGCGGTTAGGCGGGTATCGGTTACTAATTTTACTCCGGGTTGTTCTGGTACTTCTTCTTTTACTGCCTTTGTGGTCATACACACCTTGTCACTCATATTTAAGTACTTTTGATTGTGACTCACCGTTAAAAAGTATCAAAAAACTCAAGCAGAGAACGTACACAACAAGAACGGCTGATCGACTAAACAAAGGGAAATTGTGAGTAAACACGTGCTGTAACGGTCGAAACTTGATGAAGCGACTTCTATACTTTAAATTTGAAAAACGATATTGATCATAGGAAACTTTGTAAGCCGAGCATCGCCTAATTAAACGAAAAATGTGATATTGGAGCATAAAAGTTGTTCGGTAAAAATTGATTTAAACGAACTTTGAGTTTAGATCTGTACCTGGGCGATGTAGATTTTGATTTTACGGTAGTTAGCATGATTTGGGCCAATAAAAAAATGGCAAAAAAATTTTTTGGTGAAATTACCCCTTAAGCAGGACCACTTGTTTTCAATTGAAGTAGTATAAATGAGTTTTCCACATATGAGTACTACACTGCAGTGGAACACATATCAGTCCCACCTGCATTTTTGTCGATTTTAAGTTATGACCATCATCGGTTAGAGTCATTACTGCTTTTCAAAATAATGTGAAAAATAATATAGTTTGTTCTGTAAAATTTGCAAAAAATGTTAAGTCAGTTTGTCCCATCTAAAAAGTAATCGCGTATCAGTTCCATAATGGATATTATAGAAAATACCGTTTGTATTCAAAGTTTGAATGCTTTTTTCCACAACATTTTATTCTGCTTTGTTAATGTTAAGTAAAACTACACGAAAAAAAAAAACAAATTAAAAAAGATCGAAAGTAGTTAGATCAAAACAGCGACTATCTTCAAAGGAGCTATCGGCATATGCGTAATAACAGGGTTGAAAGTGGTCAAACTGGTCAGAACAAGTGACTTTAGTAACCAAAATTTCGAAAAAAGTGACCAAAAAGTGACTTCAAAGCTCGAAAAAAGTGACCAAAAACTGACTTAAAAACTTGAAAAAAGTGACCAGGCTTTTTCTGATTGTCTTGCATAAATCGTTCAACAGTTTTTTTCAAAACATAATGTGAGATTTTTAAAGAAATTAAAATAAATATTTGCATAACAGAACATTACGCTAAAATATGAAACATGTTGATAAACCGATAAAGCTAAGATCGGTGATGACAATTCAACAATTATAAAATCAGTATAAAAAAGCAGAGATAAAAGACACTATAGAGCATTTCCAATTTAAAACCAAGAGAATCGAATCCAACTTGAAGCATAGAGGAAAAAGCTGTTTTTGCTCTCCCAATTAAAAATTTAAAAAATATCCGCTAAAGCGCATATCGTTTTATACTGTTTTCCGATGAGTTACTTATTGTTTTATGAGGAAAAATATTTTTTCCTTACTAATGAACACATTCTAGATTTTCTAATGTTTTCTAAAGACCCTAACCCTCTGAAACATTGAATAGGTAAATTACAAAGCTAACACTTGCATAAACTTGCACATACAACCGACTCTTCAAGATGCTGCCGATCGATAAGGGTGCCAAAGGAATGTATAGGAACAAAATGAGCTTCGAATTTCGTTTGGCGGTAGGGCGCAGAAATTTCGTTTTCTCAAATAAAAAATTGCAATGCCAATTTTCGTTCGATCGTACTTCGGCCAGTGGTTTCACTCAAGAAATTGTCGAAGCCGATTGCTTTATGCAAAATGTTCTCAAAATGCTTTAACATCGAAATCTGGTACTATCTTAAAAAATGTTTTTAAAAAAAATCGATGCTGTTTTTTTTCATCGGTCAAAAAATAAACCTTTGATCACTACCCAATCCAATTGAGCTGAAATTTTGCATCCAAAGGTGAGAACACGAAACTTTTAGCCCTACCGCTAAACGAAACTCAAAGGACTATATTTTTTCAGACATTCCATTGGCCCCAACTAAAAAATTCCCAGAAAGTCGATTTTTAAAAAAAGCTCAGACATTTTATAAATTTTATTATTTTAATGCAAGGCATTTAGCATAAAAAAATCTATTTCGACACTCTCATGAAATTTTTTTACTTCGGAAAGTCGGTTTTCGTCTGTAATGTTTGGTTTTGAAATAATTCGACTTTGTACTTAGAAAATTATCGAGCTTGGAAAGTGAATTTATTTTAAATGGAGGATTTGTTTGCAATTAATGAGATATTCATGACAATCAGTGGCAAAACGCTGGGTAACAACCGGGCGGGAAATTTGCAAGTCAACTGCAAGGTTGCAGTAAAATTATCTTGTAGCCAGTAATTGTAATTTATTATATTTTCAAATGAAATAATAACAGCATTTGAAGCAAAGCAAAGCCTTGGTGCTACATTCCGTATTGAAACTCGACCTTCTGTTTATTTTACATAGACATCGCAGTCAACAGTTTTAGTGTACAGGACAATTGCAGGGCTAGCGCAACGATCCTGCTGAAACTAACATTCTCACCCGAACCGGGACTCGAACCTGCGACGACTGGCTTGTTAGGCCAGCATCGTATCTCAAGACCAGCTGGAAGGGAATAACAGCATTTATTCAGTTTAATACCAATTCATGGTTTTAGCAGATTTTAACACGTTTTGGCTTAGCAACAGCAAATTGTCCATTAACATCATCAAAATCAGTAGAGTATGCACGGTCGTTTTCAATTGACAATAGGTAATTGATAACACTCGTCGACAGAAGCGGAAAAAAATTCTAAGCTTTAACCGGAAAAATAAAAAATTATAGCTTTTAACCGTTCCACAGAGGAGTAACTCGAGTGAAACCTGGCCAAACTTATTTTCGCTCCTATTTAGCAATATTTTAGGTAATATTTGTGTAGCGAAAATAAATTTGATTTCATTTAATCTTTGTTTTTCAGCTCTGTTTGGAGCATGAGGCAGAGACCCAGGTATTTTATTTTTTTCTATTTCCCATTTACGCGTAAGCTCTTAACGTCAAAATTTGTTAAAAATAGCATTTTTCAAACGGGTCGCAAATGTCAATCCGGACGTTTCCGGATGAGATATTAACAAGAATATGTTCGTGATGATATGAACTTTCATTCCCCCGAAGTTTATATGATAGGATTCCACGGAATTTGATATCTTTTTCAATATTGAAAACGCTTGAAAGTACATAAAAACCACTAATTTCGAGAAGTTCCTAAGAGTAGTTATAATTTTTAGTTCCGGAATTTCTATCAACCGGTTCACTGGAATTGAACATAGAAAATTCATTTACTGCAAAATATTGATCAAATGTCATTTTTTGACGCCTGGCACAAGTTGTTAATGATTCGATTCCCAAGAAAGAAGCTTGAAAATTTGTCAATGTTTACAGCACACTCAGCATATGTAAATATAGTTAAAACTGAATCGAATGATTGCATTTCTTAAAGCATTTATTCAAGCTGCAGAAAAAATATAGCGGCACCAAAAAGCTTAAAAAACTTTTTTCTTATTTTGGTCAGCTTTGTGTTCTAGGCACTCCTCTGGTCGTTCCTAAGAGTTTTGAGGCCCTCAGTAAATGTAGAAGTGCATCAAAACGCCGCAGAGTAATTTCTCGCCGGGTTCGTCGCCTCTACGTTCGTTGCTTACGGGAAAACTTATTTAAATCTCTGAAAAAGTTATCTTTGCTAGGAGCATCAAAATTCAAAGGAATGGTTGGAAAGCTAGAATCTCATCTCCATTTTAAGCAAAACCTTTATTTACCAGTTTAATTATTCTCCCTGATGGCAGCTATGGAGATGACACTCATGAAAAACATTCTCATTGATTTCACGCAATTGACCTTCTTTTTCCAAAAATTGAGAACGTATTGGGCAAGGCAAATTTTAGTCGAAAAAGGGGAAAAAATAAAAAATTGTAGAAATTTAAAATTTTATCGTGATGGCTAACTTATTATACATAATGAACCATTATTTAGTTCGATTGAGATATTAAAGTCAATAGCATAAAATTATTTATTATATCGTCGTAGGACGTTATTGATGTGTGATATTTCATTGAAACGATTGCCTCATTTTCTCCGAGGTGGTCCTTTAGGTTTAAAATTACAAAAATATGTTTTAAGCAAGTGTAAACAGTCAACATTTTCCGTACAGCTTGAAAATTACATTTGGAATGCGACACGACTTCAATTGAGGCGTATTTGCAGTCATTTTTTTTTCGTTTTTTTGAAGAAATAAATATTATCTATACCTTAGCCAAAACCGTTCTGGCTTTTAAAATATTTTTGATCATCCATTACCATTCACCAATTTTACAAAAGCCCTTTTCAAAAGTTAGTCGTGACTCAAAAAAAAATAATACCACAGAATGATATGTTTAGCCTATAGGAACATCTGAGCGAAGTTCCAGCCAAATCAAAAATGACAATTGAAAAAATAATAAAATTTTCCTATGTTGCTAGTAATTGCTCAACAGCAATATCAATATCACAGAAATACACCTCTTGTATGAGTATCCTTGTATACGAATCGGCACGGTGATCCCAACTGGATGTTTAAAAAGAACAGAGTCAATGATCCTTGCGCACTCTAATGAGATGGATGAAAATTGAAATCATGCAGCACAAGCTACTATAGAGCTCTAATGTACAAGATTCAGTGGTGATCGATTCAGCAGTTCGAAAATAAATAAAGTTTGGGATCGCTTTCCTTAACCACGCCTCTGAAATGCAGCAAAGCCAATGTCACAGAAACACGCTTCATACTCGAACAGAGAACAAATTTAGTTGACACGACATGAACTGTACTAAAAAGTCCTTGATTGCATAGTTGAACGCAAGATCAGTTCCCGTCGCTTATTTTCCAAATTTCGTCAAGCTTTATTTTTTTTTAAATAAGGGGGGTTGTTAGTAGTTTGGGTATTTATGATAAATATTAGTAAATAATGAGTATGTGTGTCCAATCACAAATGGTGACTTCTCAACACTGTTAGAAAATTTGTAATTTTGATTGTTAGGATTTGTTTGCTTTCGCAATTAGGACTTATCATTCGTAGGGATTTAAACCTACTTGTCAAAAAAGGGAAGTAAACTTACAGCTAACTAAATTGCTAACTTATTGGCTATAAAGAGAGCTTATCGTAGCAAAAATGTTGTACAGGACTGGACCCAAGACTGAACCTTGAGGCACACCTGCTCTGACAGAAAATCTACCAGATTTTGAATTCTGATAGACAAGTTGCAGAGTTCGATCAGCAAGATATTTTTTTTACGGTAAACTTTTATGATCGGGATAGTAACCAATGATCATAACTACTTTTTTGTCGGCAAAAAATCTACAAAATGAGGACGGAAGAGTACCTACAGTTGAAGGTGGAAGTACAAGTTGCAAATAGCTGGTTCGATTAACTATATAGATTGACTCGTTTTGCCTTTCTCCTAGAAAGGTATAGCAATCACTTGCAAAACCGAAAGTATAAAAGTGCTCCAAAGGGCCGAATGGCATATATCACTCGACTCAGCTCGACGAGCTGAGCATTTTCTGTATGTGTGTGTGTGTATGTGCATTTTTTTTCTCACTCACTTTGCTCAGAGATGGCTGGACCGATTTTCATGAAATTAATTGCAAATGAAAGGTCTTGTTGTCTCATAAGACCCTATTGAATTTTATTGTAATCGTATTTATAGTTTAGAGGTTATGTATCAAAATGTAAAAATCACGAAACATCATTATCTTAAAAACTACACAACCGATTTGAACAAAATTAATTTCAAATGAACGGGCTACCTTAAAAACCCTTAACTTTTGAATTTTATGAAGATTGAACTTGTGGTTCAAAAGTTATGAAAAGAAACGTGTTCTGAAGACTGTTTAATCTCACTCATGTTTCTCAGAGATGGCTGGACCGATTTTCATGAAATCAGTGCCAAATGGAAGGTCTAGTTGCCCCATAAGACCCTATTGATTTGTTTTGCAATCGGACTATTACTTTGCCTGTTATGTTTAAAAATGTGAAATCCAGCTATGAAAAGAAACTTATTCCGAAGACTACTTGGACTCACTCGCTTTTCTCAGAGATGGCTGAACCGATTTTCACTAAATAAGTGTCAAATGAGAGGTCTTGCTACCTCATAACACTCTATTGAATTTTACTATAATCGGACTGTAACTTTGTCTGTAATGTGTCGAAACGTGAAAATCACGAAACTTCATTATCTCAGAAACTACACAACCGATTTGATCAATATTATCAATATTATTATCAGATGAGCAAGCAAAGGGTTAACTGATGAATTATGAATGAACACGTGGTTTCAAAGTTT
Organism: Wyeomyia smithii; assembly: GCF_029784165.1. Taxonomy (NCBI): domain Eukaryota; kingdom Metazoa; phylum Arthropoda; class Insecta; order Diptera; family Culicidae; genus Wyeomyia; species Wyeomyia smithii. The sequence goes on along the minus strand of NC_073696.1, from coordinate 99,580,362 downwards.
GGCTGCCCTATACGTTCCCATTTTATTTGATTATAATCGAACTTAAGCAACCGTTATGTATTAAATTGTTAATAAAACAACTAAAGTCTGTTATCTCAAAGACTGCATGATTTATTTGAACATAACTAGTGTCATACGAACGAGTCATCTCTCGAACTTACAAATAACAAACTTCATAACAATTTGATATGTGGCTCAAAAGTCATGGGAAGAAAAGAAATTCAAAGACTATTTAAAACTATACCAGCTTTGATCGATATATGTGGCCTCAACATAATTTAAATGTGGTATCGTACTATTTGAACGTTCCAAATTTATTGATTCCTTGCTATGTGTTAAAAGTTTGCAAATGCACGACGAATCGGCCATAGGATATGATCAAAGTCAAATAACAAATCGTTTGATATGATTAGGTTTATCGAAATGACAATATCCTCGATTTTTGGCTTCTGTACATCGACCTAATTCTGAATATATTCATATTGGGTGGTATTCGGTCATTTTCAGCAGATTTTCTGGTATCAATCTGACACCGGAAATACACATATTGGGAGGTATTTAGTTATTTTGGTTGTTTTCCAGAAACTAAAAGTGGTCGTCTTTAAATTCAAAATGGTGTCCAGGGTCAATGTTTGGTTTCTATGCATCATCTCGATTACGGAAATATCCATGTTGAGTATTATTTGGTCATTTTCGACTGCTTCCTAAAAGTTGCCATTTAGCAATTCAAAATGGTACCTGAGGTCAATTGTTAGCTCATTGCATCATTCTAGTTCCAGAAATACTCATATTGGATGGTATTTGGTGATTTTAGGCTGTTTTTCACAAACCGGAAGTCGCCATCTTGGATTTCAAAATGGTATTTAAGATAATTTCTAGCCTCTGAGCGTCATTCTGGTTAAAGAAACACCCATATTGGGTGTAACTCGATAATTTTCGGCTGTTTCCCAGGAACCGGAAGTCGCCAACCTAGAATCCAAAATGGGATGTGTGGTCGATTTCAGCTGCTGTGTATCATTCTAGATCCGGAGATACTCATGTCAGACGGAAATCGGGCATTTTTGGCTATTTTCCAGTAACCAGAAGTTGCCATCCTACAATTCATAGTGGTGTTCTTGCAACATTCTGGCTCCGGAGATACTCATATTGGGTGGTATTTGGTCACTTTGGGCTGTGTTTCAGAAACCCAAAGTTGTCATTTTGAACTTTAAAATTGCCTGTGAAATCAATTTCTGTCATCTGGGCGTAATTCTGGTTCCGAAAACATTTATATTGAATGGTATTTGGTCATTTCCGGCTGTTTGCCAGACATTGGAAGTCACCATCTTAAAATTCAAGATTGTGTCTGTGATCAATTATACAATCCAAAATGTTGCCTGAGGTCGATTATGGAACATATTTGTTACCACTAAAACATTCACCTGACAAATTTGGTTCCATTTAGTTGGCTAGCTCTCGAGATGTGCAGAAATTTGTGTTTCATTTGTATGGCATCCCTCTCTTCCAAAAGAAGGAGGGGTGTCAAAACATTATGGACATATTTTTTACCTCATTTTACCCATCTACATGCCAAATTCGGTTTCATTTGCTTGGTTTGTTCTTGAGTTGTGCAGAAATTTATGTTTCATTTGTAAGGGACCCCTCCCTTCCAGAAAAGGGAGGGGTCTCAAACTATCATATCCTTTATCGGCAGCAAAAACCCCTACATACAAATTTTCACGTCGATCGGTTCGGTAGTTTTCGGGCCTATATGGATCAGACAGACAGACAGACCGGATCGCATTTTTATATGTATAGATTACAACATCAATATTTGTTAAGATGTATATTCAACATTTATTGGATTGAAGCGTTCATGTAAATCTATTTTTACAAATAAAAGTTTGAATGAGAAAGGCTGGGTCTGACCGCTAGGTGGATTAATTTAGGTTTTTTTATTCTAAAATGGATCATGTTTGTTGAAACTAAATCGATGTTTTACACGTTTCTATTCCATAAAAATGTACTGGTTATGGCAATCGCACCCTTTTTTAATTTGTTTCAAAGCGAATTATTGTTTGTTTTTTTTTTTCATTTCAGGCTAATTATAAATCGTATAATAAATAAATTACGAAACTATTGAATAAAAATATACGACATTGCGATTCATTTGCAAAGCAAAATTAATGAAAAGACAAAATTCAGTAGTTTAGAAACAACGTGTCATTTTTATTTTGATAAAAAAAAACACTTAAATTAGTATTAAATGAAAAACTTATGTTTCTGATAACGACTTGGATATTTTAAAAATTAGTATTGTACGTGACACATGGAGAAGCCTCAACGGTTTTGATTTCAGAGATATCATAGCATTTAGTACGTTTTCACGCGAAACAGGTAACTGACAAAACATTAGCATGAAAAACAAATTTTTGTACATTTCTGAAATTCATATTTGTTTATGCGAAATACTTTTAGTGAACACATTCTTGAACAGACTTGTTATTCTTCTCAATATGTGAAAAGAGCAAAGTTAAAATAAAGCGCGCGCTTCTTTTCGAACATGAGTGCTGCATGTAGCAATTTTTTGTACTACACTTCTTTCTTCTACTTTGTGTTGTGCTTCTGCCACTCGTAGAAAGACACTAAAAACACTGCAGTGAGCTCTGTAGTGTAGCTATAGTGCGTAATGTCCTTTCGTGTGAGAAATCTAATCTTAGTTTATTATCTCTCAGGAGAGATAATTCAGATTACATCACGATGTTTTTGTAAGCTCCTCAGTTACACACAATTCACTTCTCTCTTCAGGCAAGTGCGTGCGATTTGCTCACTAGTGTGAGAGCAGTTGTTTCTTTGATATTCTTTTACACGTCAGTGATTCTCCCAGGAGAAACGGCAAGCTCGAGTGTAGCCGTTCAAAGATTTTCATTAAAACATTTCCTCAACTATATTTGTTTGTTGTCAGAGATCAAATTCTGTTATTCAAACTTTTGAAATCCTTCAGGTACAACAAGAAAACCTTGTAGAATGAAGTATGTAAAATGAAAAAAAGTGAATCAATTGTTTTCTCAAAACGACTACACTTAGGAATGAGAATTTTTGAATTAAATTACATCAAAAATCGTTATTTTCAATCAAAACGTTCAAACATTGAACTTTAAACAATTAATAAGATGTAAAAATTTGTTTTTCACAATATTCCGAAATAGTTTTTGCTACAGCTTGCGACAACTTTTAAATGCTTGCAAATGTCATCAATTTCACAGGGCTAAATTAACGAAAAAGGCTGTTTTTCGCAAATTTAATTTGAAATTTGTATTTATTATTTAAAAAAAAGTAATTTTTCTCAGAAAGGACGGATTCGCTTGGAATTACTTTAAATCGACAATTGAGAACTAAACATCGCAATACCTGAAGCAGAGCTAGAATTCGACAAATATTTCTGTTAAAATACTGGCTCAAAAAAATCATTCGTTAGGAAAACTGTAGAGTCAGCCTTGTGTGTCACTATTTAATAGAGATGGTCGTACCCGTCGGGTTCGGGTATGAAAATTTTCGGAAGTGTCGGGTTCGGGTCGGGCTCGGGTTTGAAAATTTTTGAAGGTGTCGGGTACGGGTCGGGTTTGTTGGAAAAAAAAAAATTTTGGGATTGGGTTTGAAAATGTCGGGTTTAGGTCTGAAAACCCGAAACCCGGCTATATCAAGTGAGCATTTTTATAAGATAATGATGTCTAACTTCATGCAACTGTAAAAATCACTAACATTTCATTACCATTCGAGGCTCGAAGCTTCAGGGCAACCTCAAATTGATACAAAAAATGGACCCAAAAAAAAAATCTCGGTTTCGGGTCGGGTTCGGGTTTCACAAAAATAAAATTTTCGGGTTCGGGTTTGATGGAACAAAAGTCTCAGTTTCGATCGAAAAAAAATTCTCGGGTTCGGGTCGGGTACGGGTTTGAAAAAAGCCAAACCCGACCATCTCTACCATTTAGTCCTTCATTTGTTTAATCGAAAAATACATCAAATTAAAAATAGTTATAAATAGTAAAATAAATAGTAAAAATTGTTGATTAAAAAATCAAACAGTTTCTAACATGCATATATGAATTCATGATTGATTCTTTCACTAAAATAACGTTTATTGAAATCATTGGCAATATTCGTTCCCAAATTATAGACCGTACCGGACTTGGAGCCGAACCGGAACAAAACCAAACGAACTGCACCCTAAACGGACCGGAACAGAACAATAAACAATATCGTACGCTAGCCTGGAGGGCTTAATGCGGTCTCGATCAACTAGATTATTAGTTGAGAGAATTCGTTATCGATATTGTTTTTGGCACATTTTGCATGTTGTAGGATAAGTACAACGATACACCGTGCTCCAGTACTGAGTCGAGAAAATTTCCAACTCGAAAAGATCCTCGACCTTATCGGTAATCAAACCCGACATCACAACCGTGTGGAAGAGCTAGCCGACCGACATCGCTAAACATAGAACCACGAGGACCAGGCTCGTTTCGTTTTTAAATCAGACCGGACAAGACCAAATTCCAGACCCAACTTTTCGTTCCGATATCGAGCACTTTAATACTATTATCATGAATTTCTCAGGAATTGCATTCAAATCCTTTATGTTAAATTCAATGCACTCTCCCGTTTCGAAAATTTTCTCTTAGTGCCAGAAAGTCGGTTATTCCCAAAAAAAAATTTTTTTTTTGAGAGAGAACAGATCTTGACGTATCATGCATATCTAAGATATTTGGCATCAAAAAATTTCATTCAGAAAGCAGGGCTGATGAGGGCTGGTCAAGTTGGTAAAAAAGTGACTTTAGTGACTATTTTTCGGAAAAAAGTAACTTTAGTGACTTTTTGATGAAAAAAGTGACTTTTGAGCGACCAGCTTAAAAAAAGTGACCAAGTCACTAAAAAGTGACCAACTTGCAGCCCTGTAATAAGCACGGATCAGATCGAACGAGGATATTTTGCACGAGATTAAACAATATTTTCACACTTTCAAAGCGATTCAATTACGGTAGGACATGCAAGTTTGATAACTGTGAACAACAAACTGATTCAGTCTCAGTGGTCTTTATGACTTGGGACTAGAAGGCGATTATTTTACAACTGGAGTACAAAATAATTGCATATCAGTCCCACTTTAATTGATTCCATGCTAAATGTCATGAGTTGACTTTTTATGGTACAAAAGTATCAAAAACATTAAGATCCATCAATCTGAGAGGAAAACATATTAATATTAAAAGCGGATCGTACTTTATTGAAATAAACATTTCAGTTCTACTATCGTTGTTTTCTTCGTTCGACGATTTCGATGAGACTGATATGCGTTTCACGACAGAACAGTTATCATGAGTTTACAGTCAAGGACTGAAGTGCTATTTACTCCTAGGAACTGTAAGCCTCATAGTGAGAGAATACAGCACCTGTTATTGCTTCGCAGTGGCTTTACAAAACGAACAACGAACAAACTGTCACAAAATGGGCATATCGTTGGTTTTGTTCAAAACTTGCACAACTTAAAATTTTAAGTTTGGAGAAAAACAGGTTTGAAAACCTAAAACTTTACAATTCTCATTAAACCTATTTGGGTTTATCAATATAAAGATTTTCGAAGCACATACAGGATAACCTTGTTTCATGCAATATGTAGATTAATATCAAATTTCAACAGAGGCGTCTCGTCCACCTGTTCAAACTGTTCATAGGCCAGGTAGACAATCTTAGAAAAAAATGAACTGTTTCGCATTTGTAGAGTGAATCAAAAAGGATCGAAGGTTATTTATTTGTAATTAGGTAATTTATTCGTAATTTTTTTTACCATTTCATTTTTAACTTAGTGGAAACGTATGCGCCGTGAAGAATGTAATCTGATAGGCTACACTTCGACTACGACATATAACTCACACGCAACGCAACCCTTTCATTTGAACCAACCGTCGTTCAAACACTTCTGTGCACCTTTGATTGCGACAGCGCAGAGACAGTCAGTTATGTTACCAACTACTTATGCGACGGCTTGCGTAAAAATGACATTTGAGGTTCAAACTTATTGCTGATCGAAGCCGATTATCGTTGGACAAAACCTGCATGAAACTTTTTCTGAAACGCTTCGGCTGGCAGCAGCGTTGCCACTAAGTTTTGAATAAAATCTGGCAAAACGAAAATAAAAAGTCTGGCAAAAATCTGTCACTCATTTTTGGGTAAAATTCCTGGCAGAATTGAAAGTGATGACCTTTTTTTTTGCTCTCGCCCGGTGTAGGTAGGTAAAGGCCAGGCACGGCCCATTTCACAGTAATGACCTTTTTGCGAGACGACGCGGATGAAATCTGGCAAATATCTGGCTCATTTACAAATATCTGGCAGATTCTGTGGTTTATCTGTTTGTCTGGCGCGCTAACAAAAATCTGGCAAAATCCAGATTTATCTGGCACAATGGCAACGCTGGCTGGCAGAATGATACTGGCATTGCCTAACACAACGGCATCCGTCGAACGAACTTTATCAGTTCTTCGACATAGTTTTTTTGCGGCTGACATTGGGCCAAAATCAATTATTGAAAATCATGGTGATAGCTGTGGCAAACAGAATTCCTACATGAAATGATGCAGATAGCATTATTTTACGAGGAAATTATCCAAAAGTTCGCGCTCATAATAGACCGTAAGATTTCTTTGTCATAATGATAAATGTAGAGAAATAAAATCTTTCAAATCTGTTATCACAATACTGTTATTTCAATGTTACAAACATTGATTGAACAGGTAGCCCACTTGGTCACGCGTCGCCTCTGAATTTCAACACATGCGGAGAAATAATATCATTTCCAGAAAATTATCAGCTACTGAGTTACTTATAACAGCAAATTTTCAACTACTTTACAATCAAATGTACTTACAATGTGTATAACACAATTTCTTTTCAACTTTCTTTTAAGAGGGTCAACATGAGGACATATCGATTGTACTCCCAAACCTATTGCGAGAAATACATATGGCTGCCGCAATTCTATATTAACCTTGGGGTCGTGTCTTATAAACAATTATGTGAAAACATACAAAACAAAATGTAACAGTTGCTTTGATCATAGTGCTTTTGCATATCGGGTTCATGAGAGTTTAAATATTCACATTCACAAATTATTGTGATTGTTTCGATATTTATTTTTGATATAGGATAGCGAACGGCTTCGGTAAGTTTTCTGCAGTAATCCAACGCAGAAACCAGCCGAAGAAAACGGGGACGGGACACGAGGCATATGGCCGCTAGGCATAATGGATGTTAGGCATAGTATGCTAGGCATACAGACCCGAGGCATAATGGATGTGAGGCATACTGCCAAAAGGCATAACGGACGCGAGGCCGAATGGACACAAGGCCGAATGGACGCGAGGCCGAATGCGATGTTGTATGATCGCATGAGATCCAATTATGTAGTTCAGGTGTTATTATACTCCTAAAGAGTTTAAGTTGAGTATAATACTTTTTTTGAAATCATGCGGCGAAGACGCAATCGAGGGCAAGGAAACGAGGCGGCACTAAGCCGCCGTGGTTTCCGCAGTCCGAGCCGGCCGCCAACCCGCCGTCGGAAGCGGCGGCCTCTCGCACCCAAACGACTGATCTACTGGTTTGCTAGGTCTACTCAAACAGAGTTTTCTTCCCTTAGTGAAGTCCGAACGAGCGGTAGCGAGTAAGGACAGCATTCGCTCGAACAGCGAGTCGGCCGAAGGCCGCGAGTGTATTGCTTTTCAAATGGCACTTTGAAGCGAAATACATGTTATTGAATGCTGTGATGATGATGACGATAATAGCATATTCCACATCACTTCCCCTTGACCTTGTGTCCTTTCGGCCTTGTATCCATTCGGCCTCACGTCCATTCGGCCTCGCGTCCATTCGGTCTCGCATCCATTCGGCCTCGCGTCCATTCGGCCTCGCATCCAAATGCCTCGTGTCCGTATGCCTGCCGTCCATTATGCCTAGCGTACTATGCCTCGCGTCCGAATGCCTCGCGTCTGTATGCTTGACGGGGTGTCATCGAAGAAAAACGCTGCCGAAGCCGTTCGCTACCCTATGTGCATGAAGTACTGACTTTCCTCCCGAATCAGTACTGATAAAAGATAAAACCCGAATCAGTACTGATAAAAGATAGAATCTGGTTGGTTAATGACTGGATCAAAGGCGCATAACAGTTCCCACTAGTGAACCTCAACCTTCCAGCTACCGTACCCCTACCTTCTCGTGGTACCAACTGATGTGCGAGTAATTAGTGGAAAGATCGGGTAACCAACCCTGGTGGGACTGCTGGTCGCATGCTGACAGGGAGCGGGGCTTCCTTCCTCGGAAATGAGTTTCCTGAGATCGCCACCAACAGAAGCGTTCTAAGTAACGCAGTGTCTTTCTCAAGTCCTGGTAGTGCCCGGGACTCAAAACAATGGCACTACGATGGCCCTCCTGCGACATAGTGGGGTTGGTCGCTGGCCTTGCAAGCCCGCACCATTAAAAAACAACAGCAACGAACGCAATAACGTTAAGTACGGACCGGAACAATCGGCTAGGATCTAGGCAACGAAAACGAACTAACGATTGGATTCTCGGAACATGCAACTGCCGATTTCTCAACTTCCTAGGAAGTACCCGCGTGTTTTCCGAGGAATTGAAGACCCACAAGTTCAACATCGTAGCGCTGCAGGAGGTATGCTGGAAAGGGACGATGGTGCGTACGTACAGGGATGGTCACACCATCTACCAGAGTTGTGGAAGTACACATGAGCTGGGAACAGCTTTTATAGTGATGGGAGAGATGCAGAAGCGGGTGATCGGGTGTTGGTCAATCAGCCCTAGAATGTGCTGGTTGAGAATCAAAGGCCGTTTCTTCAACATTAGTATTATCAACGTGCATAGCCCCCCGATCAGAAAGAAAAAACAAAAATGTAACAGGGGCTGTTAGTTTGTTACGTGAAAAACCTTTAAGGTTGTGTTTTGATGTTGACCCCGTTAGGTGTTAAAATAACAGAAATCATAACAAAAAATATTCTACTAATATCAAACCCATATCAAACTTTGTTACTAACGTATCAGCTTTTTAACATAATTAGATAGCACATAGAACAGTATACTAATAACCATTGCTATAAACAACTGGTTTTAATAGAGACGAAAAAATTGTTAGATTTGTTTCAGAACAACTCCATTTCATGATTTGTTATTAAAACTCATTCAGATTCAATTTTGTTATCAAAAGCGAATGGGAAAAAACAAAATCGTTATCTTTTTTTTTATTTAATCGTTAAAATATGTTATTTGTATCTCCCGTTGATAAAATTTTGCAATTTTTTAGTTATGCTCTTCTGATCGGGCCACACCTCGGAAGTACCGATGACGACAAGGACGAATTCTACGCGCAGTTGGAGAATGAATATGACTGCTGCCCAAAAACTATCCGTTGTGAATAACATACGGTACCGTCGCCTGCAACGATATAATCTCGCGCGACTGAAGCAACACGACATCGCAACACAATACGCGTCATCGCTCGAAGCTGCACTACCAGAAGAGGGAGAGCTTGAAGAAGCCCCTCTAGGGGATCGCTGGAATGCCGTGGAAACAGCTATCAGCAGTGCTACGGAGGAAGTCCTGGGACACGTGCAACCGAATCGACGTAACGAGTGGTTTGACGAAGAATGTCGGCAGATTTTGGACGAGAAGAACCCAGCGCGGGCAACAATGCTGCGTAGAGCCACCCGTCAGAATGTGGAGCGATATAGACTGAAACGGAGGCAGCAAGTCCAACTCTTCAAGGAAAAAAAGCATCGCCAGGAAGAGGAGGAATGTGAAGAACTCGAGCAGCTGCACCGCACACACGAAACACGAAAGTTCTACCAAAAACTCAACGCATCCCGCAGAGGCTTTGTCCCACGAGCCGAAATGTGTAGGGATAAGAATGGAGGCATTTTGACGGATGATCGTGAGGTGATCGAAAGGTGGAAGCAGCACTACGATGAACACCTGAATGGCGTGCAAGCAGGAGACCACAACAGGAGCGGAGAAGACGTGGTCGGTGCAAAAAACGACGAAGATGTGCCACCCCCAACAATAAGTGAAGTTAAGGATGCGATCCGGCAGCTCAAGAACAACAAAGGGGCCGGAAAAGACGGCATCGGAGCTGAGCTTATTAAGATGGGCCCCGAAAAACTGGCTAGTTCGCATCGGCTCATCGTCGAGATCTGGGAAACAGAACAGCTGCCGGAGGAGTGGAAAGAAGGGGTTATCTGCCCCATCTACAAGAACGACACAATAAACTGATAAGAGCTATGGAAAGTTCTCGACGAAAATGGCTTTCCAGGGAAGCTGACAAGACTGATTGAGGCTACGATGGAGGATGTGAAGTGTTGTGTGAGAATTTCGGGTGGAACGTCAGACCCATTCAAGTCTCACAGAGGGCTCCGGTAAGGTGATGGTCGCTCCTGCTTATTGTTTAACGTCGCGCTAGGGTGTTATGAGACGAGCGGGGTTTGACATGCGGAGCACGATTTTCAACAGATCAGGACAATTTATTTGCTTTGCGGATGACGTGGATATCCGCCTGAAATGTGAAGCAGATCGGCTCTCTGGTAACTGAGAACAACGATACCAGCCGGGAGATTAGGAGACGTATTATCACTGGAAGTCGTGTCTAAAGACTGGAACGCGCAAAAATTGGTCGACAAAAAAAATCGTTTCTTTCAGTCAAAATTCATAATCCAAAAATCTTCCTATTTTTATTTTGGTTGTTCAACTCACATGTTTAAAGGACAAAGTGTTCGTTTATTAGTTTGGTTTGCCAAATCCAAACTGCCGTACCATCCGCTTAACCCTTTTCATTGAATTTTGTACAGTTGTCTTATCGACCTTATTCGTCGCCAAACGCCAGCTAGATTTGATCTGCTGCTCGTTTTCGATGGATTTATTAGTTTTTTTGATATTTCATTTGACCAAGTCTCAATTCTGTTCGATAGAGCGGAAGTCTGGGCTGTTAGGAGGGTTGGTCTAAGGTCTAAGGGTATCACAATCACGTTGTTCGCATCGTACCACTCGATCGCCTTTTTTCCATAGTGTCAGCTTGCAGCACAGACCTTTTATGTTGCTCTAGAAATGGTAGCAGCCGATTTTACAGGTACTCCTGGACATAGATCTCTTGATTGACGGTTTCGTACTGATGAAAATGCCGCTTTTTAGACCACACGTACATCTGGCCTGCCAGACGAGGTATTTTTTCGGGAACTTCGATACTTTGATGGTTTTGAAAATCTAGGCCACCTTCCCTTTTCTTGGTACGGTATGAAATTCCTGTACCGGAAGCTGCTTGAAATCAAACTTCACATAAGATTCGACACCCACGGTCGAGTTTTGTAAGCAGATTACAGTTTTCCGGACCACAACTTTGCCGAGGTGTATTGTTCGTAATCTGGGTTCGCCACCTCCACCATCTTAAACGTCGACAACCCGACTCGTTTCTTGGCTCGCTACACATTAGTATGGGAGACAATGAGCTTGCTAGTGACGTATTTGATGGAGAGGTTAGGATTCCGCTTATAATTCGTTGCCACCTTCTTCATCGTCGCTGCCACGTCCGAATTACGATTGCCGCCGTTTCTAGGCTTCCTGGCGATCGACAGGCGATCCTCCAACAGTTTCAAAATATATGTTTAGGTCGTTTTGGCCAAATCCAGCAATTTTGCGAATTTGGCGTGCGAGAACGTCGAATTCTCTTGCTGCGCGAGCAAAATTTTGACACGCTGTTCCTCTTGCTTGAATACCATTTTAAAAACTGGAGAGCAACCGGTGAAAACTCATTTTAGCAACCATTGTATATACACTCAACTCCCAAATGCAACATTTCATGTATTTTATGCATTTTAAACAGAAATACACCGATTTGAAGTCGACCAATTTTTGCGTGTTCCAGTCTTTACTATGGTCTCCATAAAAAAACTACGGTCGCAAGATCTGAGTCTTCGCACCAAGTGTATCCTCCACAAAACGCTAATAAGACCGGTCGTTCTCTACGAGCATGAGACGTGGACAATGCTCGAGGAGGACTTGTGAGCACTCGGAGTTTTTGAACCATTTTTGTTAAGAACCATCGGTGTGCAGGAGAACGGAGTTTGGAGGCGTTGGATGAACCACGAGCTTGCGCGCCTCTACGGTAAACCCAGTATTCAGAAAGTGGCTAAAGCTGGAAGGATACGCTGGGCAGGGCATGTAGCTAGAAAGCCGGATAGCAACTCTGCAAAATTGATGTTCGCTTCAAATCCGAGCGAGATGGGTGGACCAGATGGAGCACGATCTGCAGAGTACCGGGTGCCCGCGGAACTGGAGGCAGGTAGCCATGGACCGAGTAAATTGGCGGAGCCATGTTATGCAGGCCATGTCTTAGAACGTACGGCCATCTAAGTAAGTAAGTAAGTCATTGGAATTGAACTATTGTGAAGGCCCTCAAAGTGTGGGGGTCAAGGGCCATGACCTCCGTCTAGATCCGGCTATGGATATATCAATATTAAAATTCCGTGGGGTTAAGTTCCAAATTAAAACATGATGTAAACTGTAATCGATCTTATATTTTTCGTTACAAGTTTTTTCGTGTTCAGAGTGAAATGATTAACCCAAACAGAGAGAGGATAAGAGAGCCAAAGAGGTGAGCGTCGTCGAGAGTCTCTACGAAGTGACAGCTTCGTTTTACCAACCTGATAAAGCGCCCGATGATAAGACACATACAAAGCTACTCATGTTTCGCGGGAGACCACCACAGCGGCACAGTGGGTTGCGTTGTGGATTTAAAGGTATACTAATTCTTACATTGAGACAGTGTACTGTCGAGACTAATTATTCCGACTGATTGCTGACAGGGACGACAGCATGGAAAAAAAAAACCTACCCGTCAATAGTGGCTGCACTACGCTGTTCTGGTAGTAGCGATTCCAACTGTTCTTGCTGGCGGCAAATGCGCCGTCCTCCGGTAATTTATCGCCGTTCGATGACATCATGGAATGAGCAGACGGCGGTGTTGGCTGGCCACAACAAACCAGTCAAATTTGGTCGCACCGGGGCAGCGGCTGATGTTGCAAATTTTGGAATCCACTTGAGCGAACAGAGAAGGACGCCCTGGCGCACTGTCGAAAAACGCGACACTAATACACTCTTTAATCGTGAAACCTGTAATCTGTAAGCAAACACTGTGTGCTACCGTCACTTTTTTACCCTAGATTTCCGGAAACAAAAAACCACTGGAACTAGAATCTAGAGTGCTAATTGATTTGCCACCAATAAAGTGTACTTCTGCCAGTGAGGAAGCAGTTTGATCCTGTAACCAAAACCTAACCCGATGCTTACAAGACGACTTATTTTGCGAACCGAACCGAACGAAATCGAAAGCAAAACTGAATGACAATGAAAGTTGCAATTTTCGTTACCGTGTTGGTTTCGTGTATAGCAGTTTTACTCGTTTTACTACACAAAATACAACTACCGGATAGAGCGGTTGCACAAGTGTGCGTTCCGTTCGCGAATCCTGTTTCGACGGACCGACTGAAAAACGTGCATGGGAAGCCTGGCCTGCGAACAGGTAGGCTAGGCTGGGTTTAAGTTTCGTGTAGACGTGGGGAAAATAAATAGAAATAAAACGTGTTTTTGATTTACCTTTAAAGAGCAGAAATTTTTTTTATTTTTTTTTATATTATCTTCCAAAAATGTCTGTCCAATGTGGTAAAAAATTCTTCTTTTAGTTTTCTTGCGCAGTGCCACTAGCAGTGCTTTGCCTAACTAGTGAAGGTACTATGAAGGTCAGATTTGACGTTGCGTCATGATGCCACTCGAAAGAAGTTTGTTTGGTTTGAGTCTTTGGAACGCATAAGGTCAGTTCGGATATCCACCACTAGGGGAAGTAGCTTCGCTACCGCTGCACCTTACCGCATGCATCATAAGCATAACCTGATGCCAGAAATTGCATCGCATTTGCAGAACTTACATCATACATTCAAAAACAGCAGACGATTTGACCTTGTGTTAACTTTTATTGAACATGCGGCGGTATCACAGAAATAACAGAGGATAATTCTAATGGGGGGAATAAATTGCTTATTTTGAACATTTCACGTGTAAATTTATAACCTCTTGCTAGATCTAGTTGTAATACTCTCTTTTTCTTTACTTTCAACGGTCAGCTGACTGGCATGCATTCGTTTCCGATGGGAGAAACAGTTTCCCGAGCTTGCAAAGGACTTCGGACAATGTGGGCACTTGTAAGGTCGTTCCCCGGTGTGTTGGTTCACGTGAAACTGCAATTAAACAGTAGATTAGTAGTATTGCTACTCTCACTAGAAATTTTAAGAAGCATTTTTAGGAAAAAAAATGTTCACATTTTTTGAACCCCATTTGTTTTTTAGTGCAAAACATTATGAAATTTCTCATTGAATAAGAGAATGCATATTTTCAGTTTACCTTCAGATCCTGGCTCCTTTTAAAAGTTTTGGCGCAAGACGGACACTTGTGCGGCCTGGCGTCGCTGTGGGTTACCTTATGGGCCCGGAGTGTACTGCTAGTGGGATAAACCCGTCGGCAGCGGTCACAGGCGAACTTCTCTCCTGCATGATACTGTCGGTGGCGGGATAAGTTCAATGCGCTGTTGAACACCCGGTCGCACTTCTCGCAGGAATACTTTCCCTTGGCCAAATGTGACTCCATGTGAGCTTTAAGTTCCGTCTTTGAGGCCAGCCGCTTCCGACAAACGGTACAGGTATGCTTGGACCGTCTGGACCCACTTATCTGGCTTCGTGTTCGCTTTGAGAGAATTTGATCCAACTTGATGGTTATTTTGGGTTCAGGTTTCCTTTTCGTTTTCGGCTGACTTTTTGGAGAAGTTGAAGGTTTTCGAACATGCTGTTTCGGGCTAGCTTGTACTTCAGGTGGTTTCGATTGTTCTTCGATATGTTTCGTTGTTTCCGTTGTAGGTTCCAGTAGTTTGACTTCGATGGGTTTTGCGGGAGCTGGTAACACTGTGATCGTCGTTGTTGGAGGAATCGATATCGGGATCGTTGTAGGGGTACTTTTTTCCGGTTGTTTCGCGATAACCGGTTGATGAATTTTTGTTTTGTGTTTCTTAACTCGGATCTTAATCACATTCTTGTCGTTTACGCTTTCAGGCAGGAGTTTTTTGCCCTTCATCAAATGTGATGTTACGATGTGTTGCTGAAGGTCCGAATTGGAAGCAAACGCTGCCGGGCAGTTTGTACAAAGGTGGCGGCCATTACTGCGAACGTCATATTTTAAAATAGCTGGTATCATCTGAAACAATAAATCAGTTTTATTACAACCTAAAAACCATCTCAAACACAAAAAAAACAAACAAACCTTTTCGTTGGATGTGTCTTTCGTGAGATTCGCTGGAACCAGTTTGATCGTCACAACACTATCCGACGGTTTCTGCGACGTTTCCAACTTGGAACGGTTTTGAGATTCTTCGTCATCCAGAAACAAGCTCGGATCAACACCCACTTCTATCTGGGTGACACTATTCTCATCTATTCTAAAATTTGTCAAACCCCCCGCCGCTGTTGGGGGTGATTGCGGGTTCAAAGCAGAGGACGCAATCACAGGATGTATTGTTGCTGCCCTTGAGCTCATCAAACTGCTGATATCAGGGCTGACACTTCCGGCGGTAAACTTGTTGTACGCTTCCTGGCCAATGTAGGACTTCAAGAGTTGCGTGAGATCGCTATCGTTCAATAGATTGGGATTGGAGAGGATTTCTCTGAAGGTGGTGTTTTTTAATCGTTGTATCAACACATCGTACGATGCCTTCAGGTCATGCTCAGCCCATCGCAATGCTTTGAGGATTAGTTTCAGCAGTTCTTGGTCCTTGATCAATAATCCTATCTTGAGATCACTGTAGGATATGATGGAGATCTCCGGTTTGATCAATTTTATTGCCTGAAGCTCAGTTCCGTCTGCGCTTCTTGGGGAATTTTGCGGCGAGCTTCGTTCGTCGGCGGTTGGCGACAGTAAGCCGAAGTCGATTTTCGGTGTTCCGATGGAAGTGGAAGCCGCTAAACTGTAGCGTTTTGCCATATTTTCTCGGATACATTTGAACCAACCAAGATAGGCTTCTTCCGTTTTTCTCGCGAGGATGGCAAACTTATCGATGCTTTCGATTTTGATGAAGCATGTGGCGCATAAACATTTCGGGAGATCATCGTGGAGGGATACCTGTGTTTGGAAAGAATTAAAATACGTATGAAAAAATGCGATTTTCAGCTAAAAATGAATGAGATATATCGGAAATAGTTTTGCTTAAGTTGGTTGACATTCAATGATGTTGTAATAATGGATTTCCTTCATGTTTCGAATACTTGTTTTTGAAACAAAACCACACTGCTATAATACCTTGTTCAAAAAGTCATATAGTACTTTGTACCCGTCAACTTGTATTTGATGTATCCCATGATCACTTTGTTAGTAAAACAGAATAACTCTCCACATTTCTACGAATTTGTGGTATTTTTTATTTTAACGTAGCTGGAAGATATCAGTCATTTAATAGGGATAAGTCTAACCACAAAATAACTACTAAAAAGTAGCAGCAAGGCCTTGTTTTGCATTTTTGTAGGAGATTGAGATGAGCCATCATCAGTGAAACAAGTTGTGACTATTGTCTTTGTAAAAATAACATTTCCTATTGATTCTAGATGAGTATTTTTATGATTTTTAGGGATCGATTGAAGATTATCCCGTTGTTGTTAGGAAATCTCATTGCTGAAGATAGTATTTTCAAAACTATCCAACTATTTACTGAAAAATGTACGCGGCTTACATTACCTGAATCTGTGAACTTCTACGCGGATTTTGTTAACGCAGATATTAGAATGTACACGTTTTTACGCGGTTTTTCCCGAAAAGTTGATTTTAACGAGGTGTACTTTATTTTACTGTAGAACTACTGAATGAAATTCTAAAACCGGAATAGATGAATGTAGCTGATTTTAAAGGCTCATAAGTCGGTTAGCTTTCAACCGATTTCCTTCGTTCTTGCAGCAATCGATTGTAAAATTACACTGGTGAACACAGGTTTTGAACAAGAACTCAAACTAGGAAAAAATAGTTTATAGCTTTTCAACCATCACGGTGAATTTTGGTTCCCCTAAATTCTTCAGAAACCTAAATGAGTTTTCCCATAAGCAAACGTAGAAGTGACGAATCCGGCGGGCAATTACTCTTCGGCTTTTTATCGCATTTCTAACCAAACTAGAAGCACCAATATTCACAAGAATAATTAAAAAGCTATAATCTTTCTTGTTTGAGCTTTACGGTACCTATTTTTTCCGCTATTGTCGACCAATGATATCCACGCATTCCCCAAATACAGAAAATTGTAATTTAATCATGTGAACAATTATACAATTAAAAATTTTCAAGCCTTTTTGAAACACTAATTTCAACCTCTGATTGGTCGCTCAATGCTTGCTTTTCAGAATTGTATACCTAGTTAACCGGGAATGCACTCTTCGGACTTCATTCAGAATGTTGAAACGTCTGAGAAAATCGGTCGTTAGTTGGATTATACAGCAGTAATTCAAACTCCATCCTCACACATCTGTCAGCTCGAACAGAATTTTGTTGTCCTCCAGCCGCATAGCTTCAATATGGAACACCCAACAGTGTAACATCAGTTGCGTAGCTGAGAGTGTGCAGCATCTTCTGCTGAGTGCTTCCATTCGACCTTGATTGGTTCTTTTTTAGCCGGTTGCCAACATGAAATGAGATTCATTGCGTCTTGTGTCTAGCAAAACTGAGAAAGATAAAACTGACCAAGAGAAGGAGCTAGTTACAAAACGGGTGTGGCCTCTTAGGACACCTCTTTGGGATGTATAAGAGCCTACTTCTGCTCAAACAAATCAGTTTACTATCGTATGGTGCGACTGTCGGTCATAATTAGGCATAATTCTAATATTTCGTTAAAAAATAATTCAGCATAATTGAATAAAAAACATTACAAGGATTCATTTCAGTGGTTGCGCTTCCATTTTTATTACGCTTTTGACTTCCTCCAACGGAAAAGGGGAAGGGGGGGAAACATTTATGTCAAGTTCGTCGAATATCGGTCAAGGCGTTCCAGAGTTATGGTGGGATATATGCAATATCTCTATACCTATAAAAATGCAGTCCGGTCTGTCTGTCTGTCTGTCTGATCCATATAGGCTCGGAATCTACCGAACCGATCGACGTGAAAATTTGTATGTAGAGGTTTTAGGGGCCGAGAAAGGTTCCTATGATAGTTTGAGACCCCTCCCTCTTCTGGAAGGGGGGGGGGGGGTACCATACAAACGAAACACAAAATTCTGCACATCTCAAAAACTAACCAAGCAAATGGAACCAAATTTGGCATGTGGATGTTTTAAGGGGTTATATACCTTTTTGGTCGAGAAAAATGTGGGAAGTTTGAATCTACTTTTAAGTGCATAGCACCATTTTCATTGCATCAAAGGGGTATTTTTCTGAAAGTACAGTTTATCAACAACAACAAAATACGTTTGATTTTGAGATATACCAATTATTACTGAAGTAATGGCCGTTTTCCCGAAACGCTATTTTTTGCAGAGGCTTGCGGTAATCCTGATAGAGACTCAGCGGGTCAACCGAAATCAAAAAACTCATATTATTTCATTAGTTTAGAAGTGTGCCGGGTCCTTGAACGATCGCTTTTATGAGTATTTTGTTTTCAGTGCAAATGGGAACGTTTTTCCCAAAAAATGCACGTTTTGAGCGATAAAAATTGCACTAAAAATTTTTTTGTGGCAAAATGTGACTGTATGTTTCGAAAAGCGATCGTTCAAGGACCGGCGAATTTAATAACGAAAATTTAAAAAAAAAGTTGAAGGAAATCGGTTCAGTAGTTTTCCCGCAATCAGGATCACGGCAAAGTCATTTTTCGGAAAACACTATTCCGAGATAATCGCGTGTAAAGTTTCAAGTTTAGCTTATGCGGCCGTGGCGAGGCGCGCTGCAAATCGCTCTAACTTTTTTCCTATTGCTCAGATCTTTATGAAAATTTGTGAAAATGTTCTCAAGATGTTGTATTTGAAGATACAACAATACAATAAAAAATTTTTTCGGTTTTTTGAAAACTAAAAAGGTATAAAACCCCTTAAGGAGTAACAAATATGTCCATATTGGTTCGACACCCCTCCTTTTTCTGGAAGGGAGGGGTTCCATACAAATGAAACACAAATTTCTGCACATCTCGAGAAGTAAGCAAGTAAATAAAACCAAATTTGGTAGGTGAATGTTTTGAGGGGTAACAAATATATCCATAACGGTTTGACACCCCTCCCTCTTCTATAATTATGGAGGGGTCCCATACAAATGGAACACAAATTTCGCCCAATCAAGTAAATACAACCAAATTTGGCAGGTGAATGTTTTTAGGTGTAACAAACATGTCCAAAATGTTTCAACATCCTTTCTTCTTCTGGCATGTCTCCAAATGCCATTTTGAAATCCAAGGTGGCGACTTCCAGTTTTTGGAAAATAGCCGACAATGGCCAAATACTACACAATACGAGTGTTTCTTTAACCAGAATGACGCTAAGAGGCCAGAAATTGTCTCCTGATGGAATTTTTACATCCAAGATGGCGACTTCCGGTTTCTGAAAACAGCGGCAAATGACCAAATACCACCCAACATGGGTATTTCCGGAATTGTTATGATGCACTGAAGCCACAAATCGACCTCAGACAACATTTTGAATTGTAAGATGGCAACTTCTGGGAAACAGCCGAAAATAACCGAATTCTACTACATATGGATATTTCCGTAATCGATGTATGTGATGTATAGAAGCCGAGCATTGACCTTGGACATCATTTTGAACTCGAAGATGTCCAATTTCAGTTTCTGGAAAACAACGAAAATAACTGAAATGCTCCCAATACATTTCCGGAACAGAGGTGATGTTCAAAAGCCAAAGTCGAGGATGTTGTCATTCCGATAAAACCAATCATTCCAAACGATATAAACAAATCGCAAGGAATCAATGAATTTGAAATGTTTAAATTTATAAATTAAACACTAAAATAGGCGGGACGAAGTTTGCCGGGTCGGTTAATTATAAAATAAACTTTAAAAGGCCTTGTAAAATAAATGTTGGGGTCTTTATTTCAGATTCAGCTAAGTCAATAGTATCCGTAAAAGTCATTAATTTTAATTTGGGGTATTACAGTACTGGACAAAAAAAAGTACGCACCTGTGATATGTTCAAACCTTCTTGATTTAGGTAGAATCTAAGGCAGATGGATAATCAAAGTGTTCTAACAAAAGACAGTACTGGAGGTGTACTTTCGAAAAATGTTAGATAAAGCGACATGAGAACGACATATAAACATAAAAAGAACTTATATTTGGAAATTGTCATTTTTCTTGTGGACAAAATAAAGTACGCATTATAGTGATTCAACGTTCAAGCTTTTTCTTTATTTTAGTATTTAGTTTGGCCACCTTTAGCTTCAATCACGGATTGTAGGCGTCGAGGCATACTTTCAACGAGGTTTTTAATATGTTGGGAGTCGATATTTGTCCAAGCTTTTTCCAAAGCTTCAAACAGTTTGTCGCGGTTGGTGACATCTCCCTTGTCGACATTTTGATCCAAAATCGACCACAAATTTTCTATCGGATTTAAGTCCGGGCTTTGTGATGGCCATTTCAATAGCTTGATACGTGAAGCACGGAAATACGCAGTGGTTTTGTGGGCGGTATGCTTAGGATCATTGTCTTGTTGAAAAGGGAACTTCTTCTCTAAGCCAACCTTTCGCGCCGACTCTGTAAGATTTCTCTTTAAAATGCTGATGTTATAGTCTGCCGTCATTATGCCATCAATTTTCTCAATATTACCAATACCCGACCAAGCAAAGCATCCCCACACCATGATACTGCCACCTCCGTGCTTGACCGTCTCCTGAATATTTTTCTCGGCAAGTTTCTCACCAGGTTTCGTCCAAACTCGTGCTCGTTGTTTGTGGCCAAAGAGTTTAAATTTACTTTCATCGCTCCAGATATCCTGTTTCCAGAACTCTATCGGCTTGTCGATGTATTTTTGAGCGAATTTGAGGCGTTTGATCCTGCAGAAATAAACCTCAGCCAAAAATGTATGCTGAATACGAAGTAAACAAACCTGTTACCCTTTCGAATCAAAGGTCGTCGTTGGGCAAATCCACTCTTATAACCCATTTCCTGTAGTCTTCTGCGCACAGTTCGTTCAGAGATATTTAAATCAGCATTTTCACGACTGGTAGCGAAAGGATTTTTTCCCACTTCTCGAGAAATTCGGCGATCATCGCTAGTTGTAGTTTTCCGCTTCCTTCCTCTACCGGTCCGATCGGCTACGCTTCCCAGTTCTCCATGCTTTTTGCATATTTTTCGTGCTCCTGCTTCACTTAAATCGTATTTTCGAGCAATTTCTCTATAAGAAAGACCTTCCTGACGGTTGTTAACTATAAGTTTACGAATATCTACGGAAATTTGCTTTTTCCCCATCTTATCCGATTGTACCGCGCACTAATAATGATAAACAAATAATCAAACACATTGTTTCGACGTTTCTCTGCAGCAATAGGAATCTTATTGGACTTACGAGGAGTAGGACACAATAAAAAATAAATTATCTGAGCTGAGAAATAGTAAACTGATGATGATATAAAGAATGAGTACTTTATTTTGACCAAGCGAAAATAGAGCTTAATTACAATTATGCTGAAGTGTGAATTTAATATCTACTATCTTTGACAAAATTATTATACCAATCGTTAGTATATTAGAAATACTACAACTTATCCGAATTCATCGAGTTCATGTACCTTATATTAAAAAAGATACAGGGAGTTCAACATTAGGATAGTGGGTGCGTACTTCTTTTTGTCCAGTACTGTATCTCGTAATGTTGTTTGCATAGTTACGACCGCAAATTCGACGTATAACTACATAAGGCTGTTTGTTACATGGCTTGCATTATTGCATGTTAGAACGATCGCAAGGGATGAATTCGAAGTAAACTGCTTCTTTTCAATAATTCTTTGAATGATAGTCGATAAGATTATGATGGATTACCTTATGGATTACCAACCACCACCACTCCCCCCTTGCCTACGCTTATGAGATAGAGTAAAACTAATATTTTAGTGTTACTCCCCGTACTCGAAAACCCCTATGCACAAATTTTCGCGGTAATCAGTTCAATAGTTTCGGAGTCTATAGGGAACAGACAGACATTCGCATTTATAGATATAGATATTTATTAGGTTATTGAAACATATATGCTACTACGCGACCTGTATTTACCGAATTAAATGATAATCGGTTGTAATTCAATACACCCCCTCCTTACTACGCCACTGAGATAAAGAAAAATCAATGTTACAGAATCATACCCACTTATCGAAATTGGCACGGTAATTGAGTTAGGTGTTGCGAAGTTTACAAATAACAAATTTACTTCCCCCCCCCACCCCCTTTTTGCCGCGCTAATGGAATATACAAAATTCAAAGTCGTTGAGATACATCAGCTACTGCAGATTCTACACACCAAATTTAATGCTGATCGGTCCAGCAGTTTTAAAATCCACCCCCCTTGTTAACATTGTTCACCCCCCGCCCCTACCTCATCCTTGCAATGCCTCTGAGATACACGAAGGTCTAACAAGACACAGGCAAGACTACATCTCAGACACAAAAACATTCTTGATATAAATTTGCACGGTTATCGGGGAGGAAGTTTTCAAGTTCATGAACCACAAATACACCCTCCCTTGCCTACGCTTATGAGATAGAGCAAAACTAATATTTTAGGATTACTCCCCGTACTTGAAAACCCCTATGTACAAATTTTCACGGTAATCGGTTCAGTAGTTTTTGAGTCTATAGAGAACAGACAGACATTCGCATTTATAGATATAGAAAGATTATGTGAACAATTGTACAGTTAAAAATTGTCAAGCCTTTTTTAAACAATAATTTCAACCTCTGATTAGTCGCTCAATGCTTGCTTTCCAGAATTTTACACCTAGTTAACCGGGAATGCACTCTTTGGACTATATAAGAGTCTGTTTCTGCTCAAACAAATCAATTCACTATCAATTCATACTAATTTTGACTGCACAAGATTATTTTTCATTGAAAATTCAGTTATTCTAATTACCATATCTAAACTATACCTGTTGGGTATAGCGATAAACGAATCAATTCCATAAACTTTATTCAAACAAACAATATATATATATATAAATATATATATATATATATATATATATATATATATATATATATATATATATATATATATATATATATATATATATATATATATATATATATATATATATATATATATATATATATATATATATATATATATATATATATATATATATATATATATATATATATATATATATATATATATATATATATATATATATATATATATATATATATATATATATATATATATATATATATATATATATATATATATATATATATATTAGAGTGGCCATATTTTATATGGCCGTTTTTGAAACTATCGATCTTAATGAGCGCCGGGCTGAAAAAGTTTCCTTTTGACCTCTAAAATAAGCCATGAAAATTTGAAGCTGATCGGGGTTTATTTAATGGACCCACAAAGCGCTTATATTCTAGAAATCGATTTACATGAAAATTGTACGGAGTTTTTTCTTTTTTCAACATATATCTCTCGATAAACGTATTCAAATACACTTGTATTTTTATAAAACTGTTATATTATTATCCTGATTCAAGTTTAAAATGATCTAAAGCTTTTGGTGGTTGTTAAAAAGTTCGGATTTTGAATGAGGTGGATATTTTTACGGTATGAATCAACAACATACAATATAAACTGAAGTTCGTCTTCGTCATGTGTTGGAACACGGTTAGAATTTTTCATAAATTAGACACCATATTCTGTGGCGTCGTTTAAAGCGAATAATTTTTGACAGAAGTTTGCTCTTCCTCATTATTTTTCTATTCGGCTGGGTCACAGTCGAAAAAATCAATATTAAATTCAAAACTCGAAAAGAAAACATTGGTTTTGTATAAAAATGGGATAAATTACTTACTAGTAACTGTTCAGGATTTTAATGCTTGCGATATTCGACAGCAGCTATTTAAGGCCAATCGGTATTGAAACCAAAAATGGCCGACTTCGAGCCACCACTTTGAATTTTGAAAGGCACAAGATTCGGTAACAGGTTATGCGTCATCTGTGAAAACGCTGTTTTATGTTTACTGCGGTGAAGCAAACATAAAATAGCATTTTCACAGGGAATGCGAAAAATTTCCGAGCCTTGTGCTTCTGAAAATTCGAAGTGGTGGCTCGAAATTGGCTGTTTGTGGCTTCAATGCCGTTTCACTTTAAGGAACATTCGCTTTTAGTCGCCTGATCATTTTTTGTTTAATTTCAAGCGGGATATCAAGCCAATCCAACTTATTCTGCGCTCAAATACCACAAGCGATTCTTCATCTTTTCAGTTAGAGCGTCTGAAACAACTTTCAATTTCGATATATGCGAAAGAATCACGTAGATAATTCGTAACTTCAATCATACATTGGATAGCATTCATACACCCGAAAAACACCTGAATGTGAAGTTTGACTATAAAAAAGGACATGTCTCGAATGCAATTTATGGTCAATGATCAGAGCAAATTTTTCTCAGGCAATAATTTTTTTTGCCATGAATCTTGCGTGTGATAAGTGGAAAAGGGTCGCTTTACAACCAAGAAATGTGAATGCTATCTCCAAGAGCACTTCATAATCACTGCGAACTTGATTGCATAAAATTGCTTGATTTGATTGCAATCTTCATCGAACCATTTCGAGCGAACTTTTGGATCATTGAAGCTGTGAATGATTTCGTTTTCGAAACTTTTCCGAAATATTAATACTAAGACTAAAATTAAATCCATACAGAAAGCTCTTAATAACTTTAATAATTTTCTTTCACCAATCCGGTTGTGACGGTTAACTAGGGATATAATTACTGGATGGCAGCTTCAAATCCTCTAACGAATAAAAGAAGTCATTTATTTATTACGTAACGTATTCAGAAGAAGGGAATATTCAATAAAGAGTTCCATTGTGCGAGGCCCCCATGCAAAATTGTGTTATTCAGGGATGGAAGGTATTCAGAATTGCTAAATTTAGCGTTACGTAACATACGAATGTCCCTAATGGTATGGTTTTATGATTAAAGAGTATTTTGACGCAAAATATACAACTATTTTAATAAACTAAGCCAAAAAACTTCATAAAGAGATAAAAAAACAGCAATTCTTATGAGAAATTATTTTTTTTTCAAATATAAACGTTTTGTGGGTCCATTCAATGAACTCTGATCAACTTCAAATATTCATGGCTTATTTTTGGAGTAAAAAGGAAACTTTTTCCGCCCGGCGCTCATCGACATCGCATGATGTTACAAAAATGGCCACTCTAATATATATATATATATATATATATATATATATATATATATATATATATATATATATATATATATATATATATATATATATATATATATATATATATATATATATATATATATATATATATATATATATATATATATATATATATATATATATATATATATATATATATATATATATATATATATATATATATATATATATATATATATATATATATATATATATATATATATATATATATATATATATATATATATATATATATATATATATATATATATATATATAGATATATATGTTAAACATGAAAATGCTATTTTATGTTTGCTTCACCGCAGTAAACATAAAACAGCGTTTTCACAGATGACGCATAACCTGTTACCGAATCTTGTGCCTTTCAAAATTCAAAGTGGTGGCTCGAAGTCGGCCATTTTTGGTTTCAATACCGATTGGCCTTAAATAGCTGCTGTCGAATATCGCAAGCATTAAAATCCTGAACAGTTACTAGTAAGTAATTTATCCCATTTTTATACAAAACCAATGTTTTCTTTTCGAGTTTTGAATTTAATATTGATTTTTTCGACTGTGACCCAGCCGAATAGAAAAATAATGAGGAAGAGCAAACTTCTGTCAAAAATTATTCGCTTTGAACGACGCCACAGAATATGGTGTCTAATTTATGAAAAATTCTAACCGTGTTCCAACACATGACGAAGACGAACTTCAGTTTATATTGCATGTTGTTGATTCATACCGTAAAAATATCCACCTCATTCAAAATCCAAACTTTTTAACAACCACCAAAAGCTTTAGATCATTTTAAACTTGAATCAGGATAATAATATAACAGTTTTATAAAAATACAAGTGTATTTGAATACGTTTATCGAGAGATATATGTTGAAAAAAGAAAAAACTCCGTACAATTTTCATGTAAATCGATTTCTAGAATATAAGCGCTTTGTGGGTTCATTAAATAAACCCCGATCAGCTTCAAATTTTCATGGCTTATTTTAGAGGTCAAAAGGAAACTTTTTCAGCCCGGCGCTCATTAAGATCGATAGTTTCAAAAACGGCCATATAAAATATGGCCACTCTTATATATATATATATATATATATATATATATATATATATATATATATATATATATATATATATATATATATATATATATATATATATATATATATATATATATATATATATATATATATATATATATATATATATATATATATTATTATAGCATAATATTCCTCAGGAATTTTATAACTTACATTTGTTTGAATAAAGTTTATGGAATTGATTCGTTTATCGCTATACCCAACAGGTATAGTTTAGATATGGTAATTAGAATAACTGAATTTTCAATGAAAAATAATCTTGTGCAGTCAAAATTAGTATGAATTGATAGTGAATTGATTTGTTTGAGCAGAAACAGACTCTTATATAGTCCAAAGAGTGCATTCCCGGTTAACTAGGTGTAAAATTCTGGAAAGCAAGCATTGAGCGACCAATCAGAGGTTGAAATTATTGTTTAAAAAAGGCTTGACAATTTTTAACTGTACAATTGTTCACATAATCTTTCTATATCTATAAATGCGAATGTCTGTCTGTTCTCTATAGACTCAAAAACTACTGAACCGATTACCGTGAAAATTTGTACATAGGGGTTTTCAAGTACGGGGAGTAATCCTAAAATATTAGTTTTGCTCTATCTCATAAGCGTAGGCAAGGGAGGGTGTATTTGTGGTTCATGAACTTGAAAACTTCCTCCCCGATAACCGTGCAAATTTATATCAAGAATGTTTTTGTGTCTGAGATGTAGTCTTGCCTGTGTCTTGTTAGACCTTCGTGTATCTCAGAGGCATTGCAAGGATGAGGTAGGGGCGGGGGGTGAACAATGTTAACAAGGGGGGTGGATTTTAAAACTGCTGGACCGATCAGCATTAAATTTGGTGTGTAGAATCTGCAGTAGCTGATGTATCTCAACGACTTTGAATTTTGTATATTCCATTAGCGCGGCAAAAAGGGGGTGGGGGGGGGGGGGGGAAGTAAATTTGTTATTTGTAAACTTCGCAACACCTAACTCAATTACCGTGCCAATTTCGATAAGTGGGTATGATTCTGTAACATTGATTTTTCTTTATCTCAGTGGCGTAGTAAGGAGGGGGTGTATTGAATTACAACCGATTATCATTTAATTCGGTAAATACAGGTCGCGTAGTAGCATATATGTTTCAATAACCTAATAAATATCTATATCTATAAATGCGAATGTCTGTCTGTTCCCTATAGACTCCGAAACTATTGAACTGATTACCGCGAAAATTTGTGCATAGGGGTTTTCGAGTACGGGGAGTAACACTAAAATATTAGTTTTACTCTATCTCATAAGCGTAGGCAAGGGGGGAGTGGTGGTGGTTGGTAATCCATAAGGTAATCCATCATAATCTTATCGACTATCATTCAAAGAATTATTGAAAAGAAGCAGTTTACTTCGAATTCATCCCTTGCGATCGTTCTAACATGCAATAATGCAAGCCATGTAACAAACAGCCTTATGTAGTTATACGTCGAATTTGCGGTCGTAACTATTCAAACAACATTACGAGATACAGTACTGGACAAAAAGAAGTACGCACCCACTATCCTAATGTTGAACTCCCTGTATCTTTTTTAATATAAGGTACATGAACTCGATGAATTCGGATAAGTTGTAGTATTTCTAATATACTAACGATTGGTATAATAATTTTGTCAAAGATAGTAGATATTAAATTCACACTTCAGCATAATTGTAATTAAGCTCTATTTTCGCTTGGTCAAAATAAAGTACTCATTCTTTATATCATCATCAGTTTACTATTTCTCAGCTCAGATAATTTATTTTTTATTGTGTCCTACTCCTCGTAAGTCCAATAAGATTCCTATTGCTGCAGAGAAACGTCGAAACAATGTGTTTGATTATTTGTTTATCATTATTAGTGCGCGGTACAATCGGATAAGATGGGGAAAAAGCAAATTTCCGTAGATATTCGTAAACTTATAGTTAACAACCGTCAGGAAGGTCTTTCTCATAGAGAAATTGCTCGAAAATACGATTTAAGTGAAGGAGGAGCACGAAAAATATGCAAAAAGCATGGAGAACTGGGAAGCGTAGCCGATCGGACCGGTAGAGGAAGGAAGCGGAAAACTACAACTAGCGATGATCGCCGAATTTCTCGAGAAGTGGGAAAAAATCCTTTCGCTACCAGTCGTGAAAATGCTGATTTAAATATCTCTGAACGAACTGTGCGCAGAAGACTACAGGATATGGGTTATAAGAGTGGATTTGCCCAACGACGACCTTTGATTCGAAAGGGTAACAGGTTTGTTTACTTCGTATTCAGCATACATTTTTGGCTGAGGTTTATTTCTGCAGGATCAAACGCCTCAAATTCGCTCAAAAATACATCGACAAGCCGATAGAGTTCTGGAAACAGGATATCTGGAGCGATGAAAGTAAATTTGAACTCTTTGGCCACAAACAACGAGCACGAGTTTGGACGAAACCTGGTGAGAAACTTGCCGATAAAAATATTCAGGAGACGGTCAAGCACGGAGGTGGCAGTATCATGGTGTGGGGATGCTTCGCTTGGTCGGGTGTTGGTAATATTGAGAAAATTGATGGCATAATGACGGCAGACTATTACATCAGCATTTTAAAGAGAAATCTTACAGAGTCGGCGCGAAAGGTTGGCTTAGAGAAGAAGTTCACTTTTCAACAAGACAATGATCCTAAGCATACCGCCCACAAAACCACTGCGTATTTCCGTGCTTCACGTATCAAGCTATTGAAATGGCCATCACAAAGCCCGGACTTAAATCCGATAGAAAATTGGTGGTCGATTTTGGATCAAAATGTCGACAAGGGAGATGTCACCAACCGCGACAAACTGTTTGAAGCTTTGGAAAAAGCTTGGACAAATATCGACTCCCAACATATTAAAAACCTCGTTGAAAGTACGCCTCGACGCCTACAATCCGTGATTGAAGCTAAAGGTGGCCAAACTAAATACTAAAATAAAGAAAAAGCTTGAACGTTGAATCACTATAATGCGTACTTTATTTTGTCCACAAGAAAAATGACAATTTCCAAATATAAGTTCTTTTTATGTTTATTTGTCGTTCTCATGTCGCTTTATCTAACAGTTTTCGAAAGTACACCTCCAGAACTGTCTTTTGTTAGAACACTTTGATTATCCATCTGCCTTAGATTCTACCTAAATCAAGAAAGTTTGAACATATCACAGGTGCGTACTTTTTTTTGTCCAGTACTGTAATACCCCAAATTAAAATTAATGACTTTTACGGATACTATTGACTTAGCTGAATCTGAAATAAAGACCCCAACATTTATTTTACAAGGCCTTTTAAAGTTTATTTTATAATTAACCGATCGGCAAACTTCGTCCCGCCTATTTTAGTGTTTAATTTATAAATTTAAACATTTCAAATTCATTGATTCCTTGCGATTTGTTTGTATCGTTTGGAATGATTGGTTTTATCGGAATGACAACATCCTCGACTTTGGCTTTTGAACATCACCTCTGTTCCGGAAATGTATTGGGAGCATTTCAGTTATTTTCGTTGTTTTCCAGAAACTAAAAGTGTTGAAGTCTTCGAGTTATTTTTGGAGTAAAAAGGAAACTTTTTCCGCCCGGCGCTCATCGACATCGCATGATGTTACAAAAATGGCCACTCTAATATATATATATATATATATATATATATATATATATATATATATATATATATATATATATATATATATATATATATATATATATATATATATATATATATATATATATATATATATATATATATATATATATATATATATATATATATATATATATATATATATATATATATATATTCGATACCTACTTTAGTGATTCTCGCTAGCGTTAACAAATTTCGAGGAAGATCTGCTCCACTTCTAGGTTGAGGCTTAGAAATTTTATTCGACAGATATAACCGAAATTCCTATTCGCGGGTTTCGCTGTCCAGCCGTGTTATCTGTTTCGAATCGCAGTGCGATTTAAATATAATAATTTAGTGAATCTCCGGGAAAATTTAATTATAATCATGTGCACTAGTGATTAAGGCAAATAGGTTAGGAATTATATACGTATCATTTGATTTCTCACCTTTCTGTACTTTTAGCACTAAGTTTAGCAAGTAATTTTAGAAACTAGATAGTGTGTAAGTTCACTAGGTTTAAGCCGATAGATTTTATCAGATTTAAGAATAATTAGAACTAATTCTAAGATTCTTCGCACTATCAGCACCACCAATAATGATCAAATGCCTCGCTCCTATCTGATGATGACACATGACATCCGCTTCGTCCGCTTTGATCGCGGTTCGATCGTGACGATCCCTCGGATGGTAACGGGTGCGGTTTCTCAGTTGTGTGATGCGATAGTAGCTGCTGTGGCCGAACATCTCGACAGGGCGCAGTCAACAATACCATATGCCTATTTAACTCATAGGAAAACAATTGTGGAATGATTTTAAAATAACAAATGTTTGAATTAGTTATCGAATTTCCTTGCAAAACATTTTCAACTGTGTCATCTTGCTTCCTTTATTTTTTATCTGTCTATAAATAACAAAATGGAGTTCAGTCTATCTGTCTGTCTGTCAGATCCATATAAACTTGGAAATGACTGACCCGGTCGGCGTGAAAATGTGTATGTAAAGGGACTTCCATACAAATGAAATACAAATTTGTGCCTAACTCGAGAACTAATCATGTAAATGGGATATAATGAAGCAAATGGAGCCAAACTTGGCAAGTGGTGGTTTACGAAAGCAAATATTTTTGTAGTAGGTCGATACCTTTCCCATCTCTAGAGGGGAAGGCTCTCAAAAAAATGAAACACATATTTTTACATAACTCTCAAACTAATCAAGCAAATTGAACCAAATTTGGCATGTAGTGGATTTTGGGAACGACAAAATATGGCGACTTCCTGTTTTTTGGAAAACTGCCGAACATGACCGAAACTCACTCAATACGAGTATTTCTGCAGCCTCAATGATGCACAGAAGCCATAAATCGACCTCAGACATCATTTTAAATTCTAAGATGGCAACTTTCAAATTTGAAAAATCTATATTGTGCGTCTTAGTAGAGTGATTTAAGAAATCAGAGAAAAGAATTATAAGTATTCCGTTAGACTCTTCTAGAAATTTGGGGAAAAAAATCAGTCCGTGCAAATACGTATTTGGATTACGACATACAGTTATCGTCAGTGCTTATGCTTATGTGGATCAGTCCACATATGCACTGATGATGACTGTATGTCGCAGTCGAAATACGTATTGGCACGGACTGAATTAAATTTTTTTTCCCAAATTTTTAGTAGAGTCTAACGGAATACTTATAATTCTTTGTTCTGATGGCAACTTTCGGTGTCTGAAAAACAACCGAAAATTACCTAATGCCACCCAATCTTTTTATTTCCGAATTCGGGCTGATGCACAGAAGCCGAAAACCAATTCCTGACATCATTTTAAAATTCAAGATGGCGACTTCTGGTGACTGGCAAATAGCCAAGAATGACCAAATACCATTCAATATAAGTAATTTAGATTTCGGGATGACACATAGCAGCCAAAAATCGACCACAGACACCATTTCAAATTTTCAGCCCAAAATTACTCAATATGGGAACTATAATGATGCATAGATGTCAAAAATCGACGTATTATCGTTATCATTATCAAATATTTCTTAGACTCCTTCTATGATTCATTCTCTAGCATTTAAGTTCAGCCGTTCTGGGGATCCCAATTTAGTTAACCCTCTAGTGCCCAGTGCCGCCTTTAGACGGTCCTCAGTGAAACACCTGAAAAGCTTCAATCAATACTTAAAAAATGTTTATAATGTTTCAAAGTGATTTTTTCGAAGTCCGTCGGAAAATTAACATGGGCACTAGAGGATTAAGTATATTTTTTCGACAAACCTCCGCTTCCATCAGGGTTGTAGAATAAATCTTTTAAAAAAGAACCTTCATTCCAGTTTCATGGGTCTACTAACTGTATATCCAATATCTTTGATATAACTGATTGCGTTCTACTTTGAAAATATATCCGTTCCATGAAAACGTATCACAGGATCTTCTTATCTGAGCAATGTGTTTATTCAACGGTGGACAATTTGGTGCAAAATACCACAATTCTGAGAGCATGTACTCATATGTATTTAAAATCTAGCATTTTCCAATCAAATTTAAGTTTTTGGAATGGTTTTTTCCGATTGTGCTTTTATGTTACCGATGACTGTATTAGGGTTGTCATTTTCCGTTAGATACCAGCTTTTGTAAAGCTTAGTGCAAACTTGTGGACAATTGATCGGATTGAATCTCAGTTCGTAAATTGTTTGTTTCAATTTTGCAGATCACTTTGTTGAGTTGTTTTTGGTAAAAGTAATAATTTGTTCTGTAAGTCGGTTCGTTGTCGTTGTGTTGTGCATCTTTTTGCCCTTTCGATTCTTCGGAAACGTCGAAAAAGTCTTTGCAACTGTATGTGTACGAAATTGTTCGTCTCACACAGCAGCATCAACACTTATCGCATCAGCATAAGCCAGCCAATGCAAACAACTTATTGGTACCTACAGCAGCTACAGCATAACACGTGGCCCACACAAGTAAACGCAAAAACCTTGCATCATGTTCGGTACCAATCTCAAAACTCCACATTGAACAGTGTAGTGTGAGCACAGAGTGTGTGAGTGTCTAGAGAGTGGCCTACAGAATGAGTAAATGGAAGCGAGCTGCGCCGATGGGGGCCGCTCGGATCTACTTATGCTTGCATCAAACAAAACGCGTCATGTGTGTAAGTAAGTTAGTGCCACCTTCAACGCTCCAAAGAGACTACATTTTCCTCGACCTTACTAATCGATAGTCCTTTTCAGAAAGATGTACGATATGCAATGCACAGTCTACATACGTATTAGGAGGAAAAGTGTTAATCTCAGCTGATGTTGTTCAAGTTTCACTTGATGGCCTATTTTGAACCCGCGAAGGCCACTCATACTAACACAAGACTATCAATAACGCGAGAAAATGCGCGCCGTCTCTCTTGCTCTTTTGCACCCGATTCAACTCACTATAGTGAATGTGAATCCTACATACAGCGCATACGGTACGGTAGCGCATGAAAAAGTGCGATTTTCCAATGACGCAGTAACTGGATAGGGTGGTGCATAGCAGATGGGTAACCCCGAGAAAGACTTACATTCAATCCTAGATAACGTTGTATCTTGTGGTCCAGCTGGAGTCCACTACCAAAGATCGGTATCCCACATGTCAGCTCGAGGATGTCCGTGCCACAGGTGCGACATTTGCGTTCGAAATTTAGCGCCAAACTCATTGTTTACCAGCAATGATTGTACGATGATACACCAGAGAAAGTTTGTATCGCACAGAGGATGCAACGTGAAAGAGCGAAGATTTTCACTTACATCACCTCTCTGCTGTGGTGAATGTTTTGCTTCGTTGCTGGCCTTTGTTGTGAATTAAGCACCGTATTAAACACTCAACGTTCAAGGATATTCCGATATTGTTTTTCAAATCTTGAACTTACATTAGCACTAACTAACGATCGAAACGCTAGTAAAACAACACTAGAAAAGTACAGTTTTTTCCCTCGGTTTTAAAATGACACACGAAAGGTAGCAGCAAAATGCTGGCATGAAATTGCGCGTAGTTGTAATCACGAGAGTGAGCAAACGAATGAACGGAATCGGGTGTATAATAGTAAATTATAGTATTCGCGCGCTGTGGTTTTGCATTCTCTTGCTCCGCTCACAAATACACGGACCGGGGTTCGTTTCTATGCGTTGCTAAGCATACAGTCGTTGAAGCCTTGCTAGCACGCTTCGCATTACACCTGTAGGTACCGAAGTTGCATTGAATTTTTCCTGCGTTAGTATGGATGCTGACCGCCCGTCCACCCGCACGCTCTCTCGCGAGCAAGATGATGTAAACGTATGTTAACTTTAGTAAATATGTGTAGTCTGGTCGTGTGTGGAAGCTTGCGTCTCCTTTGCTGCCCTTATTACACTGAGCATACGTTTCCTAATGATGGAGCTGAAGTGCGTTAGTAACTGGGAGCGCAGAATACCATGCGTTTCCATTGACAAAAAATAATATTTGTTTGAGGAGAAACTGGTTAGTAGATTTAGCTGAAATAGTTTAATTTATCATGAAACTTTGTCAAATTGATAAATGAGACTAAACTTTTACAAAGGTTTCTTGGAGGATCCTTTTTCCATATATTTTGCAAGCAACTTTATTTCCTTTTTGTAATATTTTTGTTAATATAGCTAGTTTTCGATATAGAAAAATATGTTTCAAATATTCTGTGAATCTTTTCATTTTGATAACACATAATTTTTTCGAACTACACACATTTTAGAGACGAAGACATCACTAAAAAGTACGATTAGCAAATGCTATCAACTATAGTCAAACGTGCGAGATGGGTTTTGGTGCAAAATAGGAAATTAACGAAAATCTGAGCAGTTGATAATGAGATCTTTGAAAAATCTATACTGGCGTTGATGTTATGAAGTGCATCTACTTCCTCCGCGCACATCATCCAAGTGCGAGGCCTACCAGGGAGTCGTCGGCCTTTTCCTGGTTCTCTGTTGAAGATAGTTATGGCGACTGTCTCGTCAAGAATTCTGACTACATGTCCAGCCCGACTGGGGGCAGCACCGCTGTATTACTTTCACTGTATCAGCATGTTTGTATACCTGGTACAACTCGTGATTCTTGCGTATGCGCCGCACTCCATCTTTTAATTAACTGCCAAGTATCGATCACAGAACTTTACACTCAAAAACTCCGCGCACTCGTCGATCATTTTCCTTCAGCCTCCATGCTTCATGTTTGTAAAGGACCACCGGGAGGACCAGCGTCCTATACAGCGCTATTTTTGTGCGAGTTTACTAACTACGGGACCTTAGCTGGTCACGTAGTCCGTAGAAGATCCAGTTCGCAGGTAACTCGACGTTTCACTTCACGGCTCATATCGCTGTCACATGTCACAAGCGTACCAAAATGAACGAATCCTTCAACCACTTCAAATCGTTCCCCTTCAATCTCCGCTTCAGCCAACACCACCGGAACTCCCAACCTTGCCGCTTCCTTCTCAAAAGGCCGGAAGGCTTCCTGTAAGGCCCTACAGTCGATACCGAAAAAGCACAGAGCATGTTAGATTTCGCATTGATCGTACCGCTTCTTTGCACGTTTGCTCTTCGTACTGCACCTTCAAGGGCGGCGTTGAACAGTAAGTTGGTGGGCGCATCCTCCTGCTTCAGTTCATCCAACGTTACGAACGTGAATGATGTTTCGCCAGCTATCCGTACGCATGAGTACGATCCCTGCGACTCAGCTTAACTGGTTTCGTCGGTAAACCGTGTTCCAGCATTATCTGCCACAGCTCGTTTCTGTTCACTAAGTCCAATGCCGTCTTAAAATCTACAAACATATGGTGAGTCTGCAAGTTATACTTCCAGAATCTATCGAGGATCCGTCGCAGGGTGAAAATTTGATCCGTCGTGGAACGCACTTGTCTAAAAGCAGCCTGGTATTCGCCGACGAAGGATTCCGTTAACAGTCTTAATCTGGAGAATAGGATATGGTGTAGCATTTTGTATGCGGAGATGAGCAACGTAATGCTTCGATAGTTGCAACAATATAGTCGATGGCCCTTCTTATGAATCCTCCGTAAGATCTGGTGGATCCCATGGTACAGCCGGTCGCCTCCCGCCTTCAGAATTTTGGCCGTGATACAAACCTTCTCAGTGGCCATTTTTCAGCTCACTAATCGCCTTTTTTTCGTCGCTCGCAATCCTCATCCTGTTCCTGGTATGCTCATCTTGCTCCTCACCATTCAATTACGCCTGAAAGTGCTTTCTCCACCTGGCTGCAATCGTCGGTTTATCCGTAAGCAAGTTGCCTTCCTTGTTAATACAGATCACCGGCATAGGGAAATTACTGTTTTTGAATCTGCTGATTGTTTTATAGAAGCCCCGTACGTCGTTTCTAGCAGAGTTGTCTCCTGCGCTGGCGAGCACCTGTTCTTCGTGCCCGCGTTTCTTCCAACGGTGGACTCTATTTTCGGCAGCTCTTGCCTCCCTGTATCTCTTGCTGTTCGGACGCATAGCCACAGTGAGCATGCGGATTCCATCATGTTCGAAAACCGGAACGGATCTTACAAACAACGAGATAATGGTCAGAGTCAATGTTTGGTCCCGAAAAGACCTAACATCCGAAAAGGACCGACCGTCATTCAGTGTCTGATCGATTTGGGAGCAGGCTTCTCCATTTGCATGCCTCCATATGTGTTTCAGAATATTCAAAACGGGTTGACCGTAAAACGAGCACTACGAAACCAACGCCCCGTTTCGGCTGTTTTGCCACTGGTGTAGAAGTAGCATTTAAGAGAAGTGTGTGTTGTAGAGTCTATTGAACGGGATTCCTTCCTCCGGAATTAGACCACCAACCCTTCTAAATCGCTGCGATTTCGACTCCCTGTCGCTGCAGTTCTCGAACAAGTAAATCACCTCGCGTCGGTTCATTGTGAGATCGGACGTTTGATGTACCCAATTTCTACAAGTTTGCTGTTTTCTGTTTCCGCGTTCGTAGCCTAGGTCTTTGTTGATTGATCCTTTTTGCCTTTCTCATAGAAAGGTATAGCAATCACTGGCAAAACCGAAAGTATAAAAGTGCCTTAAAGGGCCAAGTGGCATATATCACTCGACTCAGTTCGACGAGCTGAGCATTTTCTGTATGTGTGTGTGTATGTACAGATTTTTTTTTTAATCACTTTTCTCAGAGATGGCTGGACCGATTTTTATGAATTAATTGCAAATGAAAGGTCTTGTTGTCCCATAAGACCCTTTTACTTTATAATAATTTAACGCTAACGTAAGAACTAGCACAATAATCGCGAACACAGACGGAACACGACGAGTGATTAGACAAGACACTTATTGCTCTTACAGATATAAAAGGATAATATTAAAACTACCTTTCGTCTACCGGTTTCGAGCTATACATTGCCCATCGACAGGACGAGATCCCTTGTCCAACTGGTAAGACCCTATTCAATTTTATTGTAATCTGATTTTTAGTTCGAGCGCTATGTATTGAAATGTATAAATCATGAAACATCATTATCTCAGAAACTGCACAACCGCTTTGAACAAAATTGGTTTAAAATGAACGGGCTACCTGAAATACCCTTAACTTTTGAATTTCCTAAAGATTGAACTTGTGGTTCAAAAGTTATGGAAAGAAACGTGTTTTGAGGACTGTTTAATCTCATTCATGTTTCTCAGAGATGGCTGAACCGGTTTTCATAAAATCAGTGTCAAATGGAAGGTCTAGCTGCCCCATAAGACCCTACTGATTTGTTTCGCAATCGGACTATTACTTTGCCTGTTATGTTTAAAAAGGTGAAATCTAGCTATGAAAAGGATCATATTCCGAAGACTACTTGAACTCACTCACTTTTCTCAGAGATGGCTGACCCGATTTTCACAATATTAGTGTAAAATGGAAAGTCTAGCTGCCTCCAAAGATGACTAGAACAAGATACCTGACTCTTACTGAATTTATCGGACATGATTGTCGCTGCGCGTGAGCGAAAGTCGAACTAATTTATACACTGTTAATATGATGTATACTTAACGTCAAAATCAACTGACGACAAGGCCAAGACATGAATGCTGAAAGGTGAAACAATTTTTTGTGGACAACTGTACGGTGCTGCCATCCGAAAAATGATAATAATGTGTACGAATGTTTAGTTCTCAAACATGAAGCTTTCCGGAAAAATCAAGAATTATCGGCGCATCATTTGAAATTAAGCGTACCATCAGAAATTCCTGATAACCGCTATGAGCACGCTCTACAGTCAAGCTTTTCAGTCTTGCCGAGGTTAATAAAGCAAAAATCGGGTGCCCCGGTGAACCTGACTATATGTCCAATGGTTCTGAAACCTGGCTTGCGACATATCAAACTTTATGTTTTGGTAGAATGGGACCTGACAATAAATATAACTCCTCAATATAAACCCCCACTCTGACATTCAATTTCACACTTTTCTTTTCGTACTTTGAAGTGCAAAAAATATGACAATAGCCTTAAGCGCAAAAAATGACAATATCATTAATCTGCATGTTATCTTATCATGTTATCTATCTAACCAAACTGCTACACCTTTTTCATATACAATCTTGAACAGCTGAACGATCGATGACGGACTATGCACGATAAATCGGTTTTGCTCATAGTGACAATTTTATGAGAAATTAAGTCATCAGATGGCAGCACTAACCGTCGGAAATCGGTCGTGTTCAAAATGTATGAAAAATATGGAAGTTAGGTATCTTGTTCAAGTTATCTTTGCTGCCTCATAACACCCCATTGAATTTTACTGTAATCGGACTGTAACTTCGTCTGTAATTAATCGAAATGTGAAAATCACGAAACTTCATTATCTCAGAAACTACGCAACCGATTTGAACAATATTGATATAAGATGAACGGGTTAACTGATGAATTATGATTGGACACGTGGTTTCAACGTTTGGCTGCCTTATACGTTCCCATTTCATTTGATTATAATCGAACTTAAGCAACCGTTATGTATTAAAATGGAAATGATAAGAAATTCAAAGACTATTTAAAGCTATACCTGCTTTGATCAATATATGTGGCCTCAACATAATTTAAATGTGGTATCGTACTATTTGAACGTTTCCGGTATCACTCGTGATTAAATTGTTCGAAATTTAGAGTCATTTCTCGCGTAATTTGGAAAATCACCGGCGTAAGTCGAAAAATGAAAACAAACCGACTTTTTATGTTATGTTATCATGCAACATGTAATGAAGGAGCTTACTTGATAAAATTTGCGGAAATTAGCTTTTCGACACTTTCAACCAATTTTGACAAAACGACTTTTTTACTTACTAGCAAACCGACGAAATTGCGAAACGAATTGCCATCTCAGATACGCTCTCATAAAATCGACGAAACCGACGCGAAAAAAAAACATTGCTCGACCATCACTTACACCATTTTGACCTTGTTTATGTTTTAGTCGAACCGAACATCGCAAACAAAATGACGTATTTAACGAACGATTTTCAATCTGGCGAATCTCACACAACATTTTGACGTATATAACGCACCAGCTTACAGCATACCGTTACGCTAAGACGTATGTCGAACGCTAGTTGACATTATGACTTATGAAAAGGGCGTATTTACGTTTGACTGAAGCAAAGCGTTGTATACTTTATTTTTGCTAAAAATCACAGGAAGGTTGTGTGCAAAGCCACGACCGCAAGGATGAAGTAGAATACTTTTACAAGAAAACACGGCTGCTTGCGTGTCAGTCATTTTTTAATTTGTTGTTCAATTCAATATCAGATAAGATACCGATCACATCTTGGCGTTATCACTGACAGTGCGAATAAAGTATTCCTTGTGATAAAATAAACAGTGAAAAGCTTATTCAACACTCAAAACTAAACGGCTCATGTGTTGTCAAAATGAGTCAACTTTTCATTGAATGCATTTATAGTG
Source organism: Wyeomyia smithii (assembly GCF_029784165.1). Lineage (NCBI taxonomy): Eukaryota > Metazoa > Arthropoda > Insecta > Diptera > Culicidae > Wyeomyia > Wyeomyia smithii. The sequence goes on along the minus strand of NC_073696.1, from coordinate 99,540,158 downwards.
CCCGCTATCGCACAAAGACTGCATTTCACTAAAGTGCCTCACTGCATCAGCTGCTATCGATGCTAAACCCGCTGCAACTGCTACGCTATCCGTGGCCATGCTAATGTTTTGGTCCATCTATGCTGAGATCCGCTGCAACTAGTGCACTATCCATTGCCATGCCACAGCTGTGGCCGCTATCCGCCTGGTATCCACTTGTCGCTGTCTAGAAATATTATGAGAGGCTTCGACTGAACAGGCTCTTATATAGGGATGAAAAACCTATCGATAGTAGTAGGAAATCATCGCTAACTATCGATAGCCATTTCAGTCGATAATTCCCATCCTTGGGCCTCTGTCATAGTGAACGCAAACGCGAGCGATGGGGCGAGAAACTTGCCGTAGGTAATTAAACAGCTCTCTTTACGGCTGTTTACCTACGGCAAGTTTCTCGCTCCATCGCTCGCGTTCGCGTTCACTATAGCAGAGGCCTTACTCTTATACAGACAAATAGCAAATTTGAAATGGCAAGGTCTATGATCCTGTCGACCGTGCTTGGGAAGCAATCATATTAACGACTTATCAGATCAGTCAAATTTCGCGCTTCAACAAGACTTGACCAATCTTAATAATATAGTTGCTTGTCATGATTTAAACTTGATAATTTTTGAATTTTGATTTTGCGAAAAATTAATTTTTATGCTGATGATGAAAACTTTTCGGATGTTGTGCTCATGACTGAAGGAAAAGATAATTCAGTACGTTCTGAGACACGGAGATGAAACCAAATGTGTAAATTGATTTAAGAGAAAATATTAACTCTTCAATTAGGTTTTTATTTCATCCTGAAAAGGACAATTTGTTGTTTAATTCAATGTTTGATAAGATGCCGATCACATCTTTGATTTATCACTGGCAGTGGAATAAAGTATTCCTTGGGGGAAAATAAACACTGAAAACTTTCCAGAACGTTCTGTTCATTGGATGCATTTGCTAGTGTGCCTGCTATCGCTCAGAGACAGCATTTCACTAAAATGCCACACTGCATCAGCTGGCCCTGCTTATATTGATGCTGAGACCAACGTCAACCGCTGCGCTATCCCCGTTGCCACAGTAGTGGATGCTTCCGTTGCCATTGGTATCCGCTGCCCTGCACCACCTGGTCCTGCTATCGATGCTGAGACGCGCTCCGCTATCCGTTGCCATACCACAGCTGTGGCCGTTGTCCGCTGCACTGCTACTGCTGCTGTATCCACTGTTGCTGCTAAGGGAGGACTGCTGTTGTTGCAGTCTAGAATTATAATGAGCAGCTTCGGGTGAAACAGGCTCTTATATAGGCCAAATAGCACATTTCAAATGGCAAGGTCTATGATTCTGTCGACCGTGCTTGGGAAGCAATCATATAACAACCAATCAGAGGCCAAAGATTTCGTTTTGACAAGGCTTGACTATTTTTAATAGTACAATAGTTTGAAAAATAAAATTACAATTATCTGCATTTGGGAAGAATCTTAGAAGATTTTTCAATCTATTGCTGCAAGAACGAAGGAAATCCATCGAATACTAACCGATTTATTAGCATTTGAAATTGGACATATTTTTCACTTTTTTCGGTTTTAGATTTTCATTTCACATCCCTATGTAGCCGAACTTCCTGAGAGAAGTATTCTACTTCAAAACTCATTTATTTGCAAACTCAATTAGAATCTTCAACGCAGTAATGTAAAACGTTAGTTAGAAGTACTGTTTAGAAGTATCCATTAAAATAAAAATTGTTTCGTTTTAAAATAGGATTCAAAATGTTGAGTGAAAACATTCAAAGTTTATTTTCTCAGTTCGATGCAAATGTTAGATTGGTCGAATTGCAAAATTACGCGAGATTTCTTTTATTTCGCTATTTCTTAAGCACTAACATTACGCCAATTTTCATATTTAATACTTCAATTACAACTACAATATTTTAGAACCCAAAGCGTGAATATACCTTTTTTGGATGGAAGCGTTCATGTAAATCTATTTTTACAAATAATAAGTTTGAATGAGAAAGGCTGGGTCTGACCGCTATGTAGATCAATTTAGGTTTTATATTTCTAATTTCGTTGTTCATGGTTAGGAGAGGTTTCGGTATGCTCCTTTACCAGGGTCGCGATACCTGCCATTTTAGGTGTAGTTCGTCAGCTCAGTCTGTGTAGGGACTGTGTAGGTCGTCTTCCACCTGATCGATCTTACCGCTGTGCACCTCTCCGTCTCGTCCCTGACGGATTGGTTTCAAAGACCATCTCTACCTAGCTGTTGACATCCTTACGACTTGCCCAGCCCAATCTAAGCGGTTTGGAATCTGCCAATCTAAGCGGTGTGGACGATAGATGGCTCCCCAAGCAGCTCCTGCAGTTCGTGGTTCGTTCGCCTTCTCCACGCTTCGTTCTCCAACCGCATTACACCGAAGATAGAACGCAACACCTTCCGCTCGAAGACCGCAAGGGTGCGTTGGTCCTCTACAAGCATAGTCCATGTCTCATAGCCGTAGAGGACTACAGGTCTGATCTGTGTCGTGTAGACGGTCAACTTACCAGTGAGGCCAGATACACGAACTCGTCGACCACCTCATTGGCATCACCACCCATTAGAACTCGGGGTGAGAGGTTAGCACTGTCTTCTCGTGAACCCCATTCTTTCATGTACTTCTTCTTTGATGCATTGATCTTCACAAAGGTTTCGAGCCGCAATGCCGAACTTTTGGAACACTTTTGGAATATCGCGCTACTCGTTCTAATTCCCTGCTTTTCTTATGACACCTTTCAGGGTAATAAAAAACAGTAGGCACGAGAGACCATCACCTCCCCTAAAACCTCTTCGAGTTTCGAAGCAGCTCAAGAATACCCTCGTTACTCGAAACTGCACCCAGTATACGGCTCTGGCCAGCGTTCTCCTCCGTTTTTCAACAGCTCGCTTGGAAGCTGCTCCACTCCAGTAGCTTTACTGTTTTTTAGCCAGCCAGTCTCCTCCTTCACCTCCAGGAGTTCGGGGGCTGGAATCCTGTTGGCTTCTGCACGTGCACCAGCATCAGTTGCCATACCGTCCTCGAGCTCTACTGCATCGCCGTTCAGATGCTCATCGAAATGCAAGGCTTCCATCTTTAGATCACCTCACACTCGTTCGTAAGGAGGTTGCTGTTCAAGCTCCTGCACTTATTGGTAGCCTTTACGTAGAACCTCCGAATGTCGTTAGCTTGGTACAGGTCTTCCATCCGCTACGCGATCTCGGCCCTCTTGCTGGATGTCCATTCTTCGAGGACTGAGTTTTGGCTGTTCCGTTCTGGAACGGTGTTGCAGCATCCTCGCCCGTGCTGCGTTCTTGTCTAACTGTTGCATTCGCCATCTTAGTTTTAGCTGGCGTTATACAGCATTTCATACTCAGCCGCCCGCTTCGTAACAGACGCTGATTGGGCTGCTCCTCCTGGAGATCAGACGCACCGTGTTTTTTGGCTGAGATGCTTGTGGTGGCTTCGAACTGCTTTTTAGGAGTCGTTAGGCGAGATAATGTAAAGCCCACTATACATCTTGCGGCCCTAACTTACTCCTATTGATTGTTTTGGGGCAGTAATTAATTGTATTCGCACCTACCCTCCATATATATAGGTCGTTTCTCTTGTACGGGTTTGAAAAAAGCCAAATCCGACCACTATGTATGGTCATGGCTGGTCATTCGCTGTCTATCAGTGCAGTAGATTTCCATTTGTGTGCAGCGAAGTGAAAAACACATTGCCGCTGCCAACGCAAAACGGGGCGACTCGTAAAAAAGGCTGGTTATTCAAAAATGTCTGTAGTTAAGGAAAATACATGGTTTCTACATAATTTTGAGACGCTGAACCGAAATTTGACATTATTTTTGCATAAAAATGGTATTTTTGATGCGAGGATTTTTTCTACTTTTTCTATGTATTTTATGAGGAAAATGTTTTTGCCTTTCTCCTAGAAAGGTATAGCAATCACTTGCAAAACCGAAAGTATAAAAGAGCTCCGAAGGGCCGAATAGCATATATCACTCGACTCAGCTCGACGAGCTGAGTATTTTCTGTATGTGTGTGTGTATGTGTGTGTGTAAATGTGCAGATTTTTATTCTCACTCACTTTTCTCAGAGATGGCTGGACCGATTTTCATGAAATTAATTGCAAATGAAAGGTCTTGTTGTCCCATAAGACCCTATTAAATTTTATTGTAATCGTATTTTTAGTTTAGAGGTTATGTATCAAAATGTGAAAATCACGAAACATCATTATCTCAAAAACTACACAACCGATTTAAACAAAATTGATTTCAAATGAACTGGCTACCTTAAAAATCCTTAACTTTTGAATTTTATTAAGATTGAACTTGCGGTTCAAAGTTATGAAAAGAAACGTGTTCTGAAGACTGTCTCACTCATGTTTCTCAGAGATGGCTGGACCGATTTTCATAAAATCAGTGTCAAATGAAAGGTCTAATTGCCCCATAAGATCCTATTGATTTGTTTTGCAATCGGACTATTACTTTGCCTGTTATGTTTAAAAATGTGAAATCAGGCTATGAAAAGGAACATATTCCGAAGACTACTTGGACTCACTCACTTTTCTCAAAGATGGCTGACCCGATTTCCACAAAACCCTATTGAATTTTACTGTAAACGGACTTCGTCTGTAATGTATCGAAATGTGAAAATCACGAAACTTCATTATCTCAGAAACTACACAACCGATTTGAAAATATTGATGAAAAATGAACGAGCTAGTTAAGGGGTAACTGATGAATTATGATTGAACACGTGGTTTAAAAGTTTGGCTGCCCTATACGTTCCCATTTCATTTAATTATAATCGAACTTAAGCAACCGTTCTGTACTAAATTGTTAATAAAACAACGGAAGTCTATTATCTCAAAGATTACATGACTTATTTGAACATAACTAGTGTCATACGAACGAGTCATCTCTCGAACTTACAAATAACAAACTTCATAACAATTTGATATGTGGCTCAAAAGTTATGGAAAGCGAAGAAATTCAAAGACTATTTAAAACTATACCTGCTTTGATCGATATATGTGGCCTCAACATAATTTAAATGTGGTATCGTACAATTTGAACGTTTCAATTAAATTGATTCCTTGCGATGTGTTAAAAGTCTGCAAATGCACGACGAATCGGCCATAGGATAAGATCAAAGTCAAATAACAAATCGTTTGAAATGATTGGGTTTATCGAAATGACAATATCCTCGACTTTTGGCTTCTGTACATCGCCTTAAGTCTGAATATATTCATATTGGGTGGTATTCGGTCATTTTTAGCAGATTTTCTGGCATCAATCTGACACCGGAAATACCCATATTGGGAGGTATTTAGTTATTTTGGTTGTTTTCCAGAAACTAAAAGTGGTCGTCTTTAAATTCAAAATGGTGTCCAGGGTCAATGTTTGGTTTCTATGCATCATCTCGATTACAGAAATATTCATCTTGAGTATTATTCGGTCATTTTCGACTGTTTCCTAAAAGTTGCCATTTAGCAATTCAAAATGGTGCCTGAGGTCAATTGTTAGCTCACTGCATCATTCTAGTTCCAGATATACTCATATTGGATGGTATTTGGTTATTTTAGGCTGTTTTTCACAAACCGGTAGTCGCCATCTTGGATTTCAAAATGGTATTTAGGATACTGGTTAAATAAAAACTCATATTGGGTGATATTTGGTCACTTTGGACTGTTTTTCAGAAGCCGAAAGTCGTCATTTTGGACTTTAAAATTGCCTGTGAAATCAATTTCTGTCATCTGGGCGTAATTTTGGTTCCGAAAACATTCATATTGAATGGTATTTGGTCATTTCCGTCTGTTTGCCAGACACCGGAAGTCACCATCTTAAAATTCAAGATTATGTCTGTGATCAATTTTTAGCTTCTGTGCATCTTTCTGGTTCCAGAAATACTAATATTTAATGGGAATCGTCCATTTCAGGCTGTTTTCCAGAAACCGGAAGTTGCCATCTTACAATTCAGAATGTTGTCTGAAGTCGATTTGTGGCTCCAGTGCATCATTACGGTTCCGGAAATACCCATATTGGGTGGTATTTGGTCATTTGCCGCGGTTTTTCCGACACCGGAATTCGCCATTTTGGATTTTATAATGGCATTTGGAGACAATTTCTGGATTTTGAACGGCATACTGGTTAAAAAAAACCCATATTGGGTGGTATTTGGTCATTTTCTGCTGTTTTCAGAAACCGGAAGTCGCCATCTTACAATCCAAAATGTTGTCTGAGGTCGATTATGGAACATATTTGTTACCACTAAACACATAGACCTGCCAATATGGTTCCATTTAGTTGATTAGTTCGCGAGATGTGCAAAAATTTGTGAAGAAACATGTACTTCCAAAAGAGGGAGGGGCGTCAAACCATTATGGACATATTTGTTACCTCTAAAAACATTCACATACCAAATTTGGTTGTATTTTCTTGATTGGTTCTTGAGCTGTGCGAAATTTGTGTTTCATTTTCATGGGATCCCTCCCTTATAGAAGAGGAAGTCGGGTTTCAAACCATTATGTACATATTTGTTACCACTAAAAACATTTACCTGCCAAATTTTGTTCCATTTGGTTGATTAGTTCTCGAGATGTGCACGAATTTGTGTTTCATCCAACTATTATGGACATTTTAGTTACCCCTTAAAACATCCACATGCCAAATTCGGTTTCATTTGCTTGGTTTGTTCATGAGTTGTGCAGAAATTTATGTTTCATTTGTATGGGACCCCTCCCTTCCAGAAGAGGGAGGGGTCTTAAACTATCATAGGAATCTTTATCGGCACCAAAAACCCCTACATACAAATACATACACAGTTTTCGGGCCTATATGGATCAGACAGACAGACAGACTAGACTGCATTTTTATATGTAAAGATTACAACATCAATATTTTAGAACCTAAAGAGTGAATATACATTTATTGGATTGAAGCGTTCATGTAAATCTATTTTTACAAATAAAAGTTTAAATGAGAAAGGCTGGGTCTGACCGCTAGGTGGATTAATTTAGGTTTTTTGTTAGGTAATTAGAATTACGTTGTCCATTGATGTAAAACTTTGTAATATATCCCAGTTAATTGCTATACGTATCCCATAGCAAAATACAATGACCACTATTGTTGAGTGATCAGGTACCTGCACCGACACGCTCCCAGTCAGGTAAAATATAGTTTATGAAGCCAATCACTTTCCCAGGATTCAAAGTCCAAGTCTCTTTGGACTGTAAACACTACAACCACTGCACAGCCGATGTTCCGATGTGTCGGTTTTCATATTACAAAAGCGATAGATATCATCCTGAACTCAGTCAATGTTCTTAAATGATATCTACTCGTACAGTACCCCGTTACTAGGCCGACGTATGTACAAAAAGCTCTTTTGTTGAGCTCTAAGAGCTTTTTTGAATGATTTACGTTTGGTGTTATAAATCTTTCAGATTGGGAACACTTTTTGACATCCAACCAGTTGGTTATCACCTTTTGTTCCTCCAAGCGTTTGAGATCCATTTTTACAGTTTGATATAGGTACCACAGAAAATGTTACTTCGGGTTTTTAAGTATGTATTAGAAAAAAATACCTGGAAGGACTCCGTGAACGCGATTTTACGCGATTCTTTTTATGAGCGGACGCATCAATCGTGTAAAAAAAGAATCTAGTGTAGTTTAGTTACTAGAAAAAAAAAATTTTTTTAAATTAGTTAGAAAATATATTTCGTGTTGAAAATGCATAATTTGTTTTTTCTCTATTTTTAACCTAAAAGTTTGCATTTTGTAGATTTGTTGGCTTAATCAGTCCGTGTATAGAAGCAAAAACGATAGTTTGTTTTTTAATCCGACAGTTTTGGTGATTTTATGTCACCTTTTTCAAGGTTAGTTTACATGTCAAAACAATTAGATTTATTTTTATCTTGTCTACATGGTGGCTTAAAAACTGTGACAGGAGACAGGCATAATTTCGAATAGTGTGAAGGAAATTCATTTGGGTTTTGTTGACAATATGATGAAGGAAGGGTGTAAGAAAGGATTTTCAAATTCAAGTATGGAAGCTTCCGCAAAAGTCTACAACTTTTCTACATCTCTTATCATTATATCGAGCGATATATCGATTCAAAAACTTCAGCTGTTTTCAACTGTTACTTAATATACATAACACTGGTAAACACAATTTTTGCCCAAGAGCTCATACTGAAAAAAAAAAAAAAAAAAGATTATAGCTTTTTAACCATTCCTGTGAATTTGGGTGCTCCTAGCAAAGATAACTTTTTCAGAGACTTCAATGAGTTTTCCCGTAAACAAACGTAGAAGCGACAAACCCGGCGAGCAATTATTCTACGGCCTTTTGACGTACTTCTGCATTTACTAGGGAACCAAATAAACGGCAATCAGAAAATATCCTTCCGATTGTATAATTTTACCTCTAAAGTGAATTATTGTGGAAGGTTACTCTCTCCGACCTCTCGTTCCAACTGTCACTGCAATCAAAGATAAGTAAACATTGGTCAGTTGTAATATTGCAGCCTTTAAGTATACTTCGTCATAGCACTGTTTCACCGTACCGTATCTCAACACTGACAGTTGGGAAATTCACTGTTGTAAGGTTCCTTACATGCGCCTGCGCTTCGCTTCTCATTGGGGTGATCATAAAGAAAAGTATCATTCAATTATGTTGGACAATAAAAGAGGCATCCTCAAGTTTGTACCACGGCAATAGAATGTGCTTGCCAATCATACAAAGACTCCTAACGGGAAGCACTCACAATGTCCTAATTTTCTTTAATATTTCAATTATTAGGGTAACGGGGATATTTTGGCCAGCTTTAGGGAATGATTGCAGAATCAATTGAAAAAAACATGATTTGTTCAACATGAATACCTGCTCTATTATACCTTTGTTGAAAGTTAAGTGTCGTCTTACCGTTCTGCGTTCTTATCGAGCGGCCGGATGGTAAACAAAGAGCGGTCAAAACTTAGCCTGTCCAAAATATGTTCGCTTTAGACAGAGACCAACATATTCCGGCCATGCCTTAAACTATTATTTTAACTTTTTTTTCCAACAAAAACTGGTTTTATTGTATTTTATTGATGTAACTATAACAATGAATTATTTCAAAAGCATACATATTTGTTGCAATAACTTTCGAAAGTTGACTTGTATATAACCTCTTTCTCTTCACTTTGGGTTGACTCAGGGATGATTTTGAACATGTGTGAACTAAATTCAAAATAAGGCTACCTAGGTATGTTATTTCAATGATGTATACATTGGTTTCCAATATTCATTGAATTTATCAAATAAAATGCGTATAATGTTCACGGGTGGGTCAAAATACCCCCGTTACCCTGTGGATTTGCTTTGTATGGATTTCCTAGTTGAAATGACAATCCAGAGCTTCAATGTCTTAAATTATCTCTTATTTTACATAATGAGAAATGAGAACTTATCGTTTTGATTGAAATTCCGCCAATAATAATAAGCGTCTTGATGTTAATGAGTACAGTTGTTGTACTCTATCAAAACTCCGTGTTTCAGATCTCCGATGGATATCACATTAATAACTAAAATCCGTTGCATATGTTTATTTTTTTCTCGCCACCAATGTATTGCATAGTTTGTGCCCTCATTGAAATAATACCCAATCTCTATGCAATCAACTGCAATCTGCAATCGTAACGCAATCGCCAAACTCTAGCACGCCGCAAAGCTCAATTCTCCCGATCTACATCATTTGGAGCATAATGATAATATATATGCGAAAAAATGGTCACGCTTTTTCCTCACCCTGCTTGAATCAACTATTCCCCCTCCTCCCCCACACACAGGCTGCCGGTCACTTCCTACCAAACGGCAAGGCATTAGAGCAACCCAATGGAACATGTAGGGGACACCGAGCGACCTCCGGCACTGTTCCACCAGTTTCGTTGTAGTCCTATGTAGCATTCTGTAGACCCAGCACGACACAGATTGAATTTTGTGGGTTTTCGCTGGTTAGCCGCGGCTTACTGCACAGCGTAAGACCCGCAGAGCGAGAGTTTGGTCTGGCTGCATTACGTAACGGAATGTAGAGCAAATAAAGTGGACCTTTTTGCCTGGTGGCGCTCGAACTCCAGCCGTACACTTTCCTCCCAAATCCTGCTCCTGCGCTCTACCCATTTCGGTATGAGCCGGTATGAGTTTTATTTTCAATCGGTTTCATTTTTTTCCTGCTTGATTTACAGCATGCATTTTGCAAGCGAGGAAATTATCTCAATTTAAGCATAAATCTACACTCTCTGTGTCTAGTGGGGCTGTGACGTTGTCCAGTGGCTTTCGAATGCTAGTGTTACACTTATGATGCCACAGAGTTGCAGAGCCGCCAACCGTAGGCAGAAATTTCACACTCGATTTTAAGCAGTTCTATAACGAACCGAAAAGATTGTCGCCGAAGCTATGAAACAGGCACGCAAAAAAAATGGTGCCTGTGACAAGATCGTGTACCGTGTTCAATCGATTTTATCAACTAAAATAGGACGATCTCAATCGTTCAGACCCGCTAATTCGTGCAGGTTTTGTGGAGATAATTGGTTAGCGTAATGGGAATAAACTAACCTAATCAGCCGCTCGCATCTTCCAAGGCGGGCATTTGTTTAAGGTATTTGTCGTTGAAAATATGTTCACCTGTTGCAATTATCTTGGCTTAGCTGTTGAATTGAATTTAGTTGATATACAAAATGATACGAATGAAAGACAACAGGTTTACGCGAGTTTCATTCACTAGCTTCCGGTCATTATGTCCAATATGAGGGATAACTAATACTGGACTCGACTTCATTGGAGGGCCACGTCTTTCAGCGGTTTGGTTTATCTCGATACAATTTGACTCGATTTTCATGAATGTTTCCATTGGAAATTATATTTATAACTGTGCTTCCACCATTATCTAATTATCTCATATCGGCATGAATCAAGTCAGTTTCCGATGAGTTGAAATGAGCAGAACTGCTAATGAACCAGATCATGCGCCATCAAACGAAATAAGTAATAACTGGACTACTCAATATCAGGAAAATATGGCGGGTGAGGTAGGTATTGTTTCTTAGTAAGTTTTAACGAAGCCAGTATGAGGCCTAGCGTTGTCATGTGGTAGAATCACTTATTTGTGCCTCTGTTAATATTGTTGCCGTTTTTGCGCAGTGCTCGGTTTAATCGCATCAATTGAAATCGACGTAGAAGTATGATCGGGCAGTCACCATGACTTTCCTTTCTTTGGGCTGCTGTAATGAATTTATTCTCTATCACCCACCACGAGGCGAAGAATAATTTTACTTTATCGCCTTTGAAGCAGTTTTTTACACGCGAAAAAATGACGCTCAACGTGCCTTGGCTTCAAATTATAGGGAACTCAAGTTCCTTGTTTTTGACTCATTTCCAAAGCATGCAATCGCTTGGTGATGACCAAGCGGGTAACTCCTAATACCGAAGCAAGCTGTTCCTGCGTTTTGCATGGATCCTCATCGAGCTGTTTTTCGAATTCAGCATCTTCAAAGGTTTTTTGGTCTTTCTTCACGCGGACAGTCGTCAACATCGAAATTACCACGTTTAAAGTGACGGAAGCAATCACGGCACGTTGTTGCACTTGCACTTTCCGTGAACCATTTTTTTAAACTCTCGATGCGTTTCAGCCGCCGTTTTTCAATGAAATGAGCAAAGTAAAAAACGTAACGATTATTTGGCGTGTCAAACCGGTTTATTTACCATATGTATCAGCTAGCTTCAGCCAGTTTAAAATGTTTCAAAATCGACCAGCAATTACTGCTAGTGCCTTATTTACTTAACATTGCTTTTAAGGCGACAGATCATTGAGATCCTATGCCGAATTCTGAATACTTGTAGAAGCGTAACCCGGTCTTGGGCTGCTACTCTCCAGCAGGGTTGCAGGTTTTCACTGTCAGTAATAGATTCTCAGTTGAAACTGAGAACTACGAATATCAGTATCAACACGAACGAGCTGAAAGTGATAATTGCTTTTAGCTCCAATCAGTTGACAGTGATAATACTGACTGGCAGCATTACTGTGATTTCGCACACGCTATGTTGCTCTAGCGATGTTTATGCGGTGTTGGGTGAAGATGCTCACCCACTTCATCGTCTTCATGCAATGGATTGGCTCAGATCAAATAATCTCGATATTAATTAAAATAAATCATTTCTTTCACTGACATGATTATTGACTGATAATTGACTCGGGTAACAATCAATATCAGTTTGAAGAGAGTGAGAGTAAAACTGCTGTTGTATCATTTTCATTTTTCGGTGTCGAAATTTCCTTTACACCCGCTGCTCTGGCATACTCTTTGACAGCACACATCCAACACGTGCGAAGTCTGCCTCGAAGTCGTCGGCCTCTTTGCGGTTCTCTGCTAAATGTTATCTTTGCCGGTCGCTCATTCTTCATCTGTGCTACGTGGCCAACCCACTGTAACTTGCCGTGTTTCATCAGCTTGACAATATCAGCGTGTTTGTATACTTCATACAGCTCGTGAGTCATGCGCCTGCGACACACCCCATTTTATAGTTTATCACCGAGTATTGATCGCAGGATTCTACGCTCAAAGACCCCAAGCGCTCGTCCTCCTTCCACGTTCATGATTCATATCCGTAGCGCAAATTTTGTACGGATCTGTAGGCTACGGGACCTAAGCTGGCTACGCATTTCGTAATAAGCCCTGTTCGCAATTCGTGATTTCACGTCGCGGCTCACCTCGTTGTCACATGTCACGAGCAAGATAAACAAATTCGTCGACCACTTCGAAAGTATACTCATCCATCTCCACCGCAGCACCAACGGCCGCAGAACTAACACGCTCTCTGACAGCCACTTCGTTTGGTACTTTATAGCGAGCCCAATACTCGCAGCTTCCCTTCTGAGACCTGTAAAGGCCTCCTCAACTGCTCTACGTTTAACACCAATGATATCAATGTCGTCCACGAAGCCCGTGACGCAGTTTAAGGCGACATCCATAAATAACGTAACGCAAAAAAACCAGTTTGTGGACCCCCACCTTCCATATGTAACGAAACGTAACGCAAACACCTACCCCCCATAAAAATTACGTAACGCTGTAGAAGAATTTGCTTGACAAAAAAGCTCGTTTTTGGAGAGCCTCTCCAGAGTTTTTTGTGTTACGTAACGCTGATCTTACCTTCCCCTCTTCCCCTATGTAACAAATCGCAATACTTAAAGATACCCCCCCCCCCCCCCTTTTTCTCCTATGAGCGTTACGTAAGTTATGGATGCCGCCTAATTAGTTTTGTTGAAAAACCACGCTCATGTTATTTGCCACAGCTCGTTGCGTTTCACTGTATCATATACCGCCTTGAAGTCAAAAACAGATTGGCGTAGGCCTGGTTCTTCTCTTCCGTCACCTCTAGACACTCAGCATCCAACCACTCACTACGCTTGGTTACCGTTGTCATGAATATCACTTCTCGCGCTGTTGCGCTGACCGCATCATGGATGTGCTTCCACTGTTCGTTCAGGTCCACTCCAGTTGGTTCACCGATCCGTCTATCAACTTTCCGAGTATACTCTGCAGCAACTCCTTCCGCTGATAACCTCTGGATGTCCAGATGTATCTTCCTCACCGATCTCGTTTTAAATACATTGGACAACCGGGCACAAATCTTGCCAACCACGAGATATTCTTCTGATTTATTTATTTCGTCAATCATAGTAGACTACATCTTAAAAACTATTGCTAACATCACAAATATAGTTATGTAATTCTAGTGTTCAATATTTTTCTAAGAGCATTTCGTGACATCGTTAAATCAATAACTTCACAATATTTATTGTAAAGACTCATCATACTATTAACTGGCCCGGCCATGGCATATTCTGTTCTATAAGAATTTAATACGAAAATTTTTCGCGTTCTTAATGAGCGTGTAGGAGCATAAAAGTTGAGTTTTCCAAGCAGATTTTCCGAACTTATGCGTTGTGAAACTAAATCGTTGACAAGAGTTACCGAAGCAATTTCTCTTCTTTTTTCAAGCGTTTCTATATTAATAAGCATGCAACGCGATTCATAACAAGGGAGAGGAAATGAATTCCAACCTAGTTTTCTTAGTGCATATAACAAAAACTGTTTTTGTACGGATTCGATTCTATTGGAATGGACGTCTTGATAAGGCGACCAAACAACACTACAGTATTCTAAGATAGATCTAACATATGTAACAAAGAGAGTTTTTATAGTGTACGGGTCTACGAAATGATAACTGAACCTTTTTATAAAACTTAGCATACTGTTGGCTCTATTGATGATCGTATTGTAGTGATCAATGAATGTTAACTTAGAATCCATAATTACTCCTAAATCTCTAATTTGATAACACCTTTCTACAACTTGATGTGCAAGAGTGCAACTGGCATGTTCAGGATTTCTTTTCCTTGTGTAGGATATAATATTACATTTTTTTACGTTGAGATCAAGAAGACTTTTTTTACACCAAATGTAGAAAATGTCAACCTCTTGTTGGAATTGTTGGATGTCTGATTTGTGTTTTATTTCCATGTACAGCTTCATGTCATCGGCATATATCAATACTTTGAGACGATTCAACACAAGGGTAACGTCATTAACAAATAAAATGAAGAGCAAAGGGCCTAAATGGGAGCCTTGTGGAACTCCAGATGTCACTTTTACTGGTACAGAAAGGTGTCCCTTAAACCTAACCGTTTGTGTCCTGTTCGTCAAATAAGATTCAATCCATTTAAGTAGGCCTGACTCAAATCCCAGTTTTTTTAATTTGAACATAAGCATGGGAATATCTACTCTGTCAAAAGCTTTACTAAAATCCGTGTATAGAGTTTCCACGAAGTTGCCTCTGTCCATAGACGCAAGAGAGAAATCAACAAATTCAAGTAAGTTGGTAGCCGTAGACCTCCCTTTGTAAAAACCATGTTGGTTACACGTTATGCGATTCTTTACCTGATTAAATATTTTTTGGTTTACGATAGCTTCAAAAAGTTTAGGAATACATGATATTATTGCAATGCCACGATAATTTTTGATGTCAGATCTCTTACCTGACTTGAAAATCGGTATAAGAAAAGATTTTTTCCAGACTGATGGAAACTGTCCGGACGTAAGGGATAAGTTGAAAAGCCAAAACAAGGGTTTTACGAAGGCAGGAGCAAGATTTTTCATGAGTGAGGGTGGAATTCCATCTGGACCTGGACCTTTTGAAGCGTCCAGTTCTTTTAGTGTTGCGAGGATTTCTTGAACAGTTATTTGCTTAATAGATACGTTATTTATTTGTTCATGCAAGTGCGAGAAATATTCAAAGTCCCTGACTTCGTCGCTATTTTTATAAACGGTTTGAAAAAAACTCGCAAACTTGTTGCAGATTTGCTTTGAGTCAGTACTGGCAAAGTCTTCATATTGCATGCGAGATGGGAAGTTATTAGACTTCATTTTATCGTTTGCAAATTTAAAAAACTGTTTTGGGTCTGATTTAATGTTATTTTCCACCCTTGTGTTGTGGTTCTCATACGCAATAGATATTTTAGTATTCAGTTCATCACAAATGTTCAAATATTTGTCCAAATTTCTTTGGTCTTTAAGTTTTTTGTGAGTTTTATGAGCTTTTTGTTTCCTATTCTTTAAATTTTTGATTTCTCTGGTGAACCAAATGGGATCTTTTGAGCTAACCGTTTTCTTTTTTGATTTTGGTACAGTTGAGTCTAAAACACTATACAGTGATGATAAAAAATTATCAACCGCTTTGTTCATATCTATTTCATTTTTTAGAAGTGATTGCCAGTCG
This sequence comes from Wyeomyia smithii, assembly GCF_029784165.1. NCBI lineage: Eukaryota > Metazoa > Arthropoda > Insecta > Diptera > Culicidae > Wyeomyia > Wyeomyia smithii. The sequence goes on along the minus strand of NC_073696.1, from coordinate 99,524,317 downwards.
ATGTCAGTTAATTTACGATTGATTAGTTCAAAGTTTGCTTTAGTGAAGTCATATTTATATTCAGGATGATGATCAGAGGGTCGTGATCTCTCGGTATCAAACATTAGCGAGTACTCAATTGCAGTATGAAATTTTTCATTTTTCCATAGGGGATATTCTGCTTTGTCAACACTAAAATCTTCCGTGCAATTGGTGAATAAAAAGTCTAAAAAACAGTTTTGCTCATTCCGGATTGAGTTTACCTGATTTAATCCAAGTTGACTAAAACCGTCAAAAATAAATTGCAGAGTTTCGTTTTCTCCTACTACAGGAAGTAAAAGCGATTCATTATCATCGTTTACAATAAAATCAGCATCATTTTGATTGAAATCTCCATATATATGAATTTTTGAGTTAGTGTGGGACTCATCATTCACTAATTCTACCGTCCTTAAAAATTTTTCATATGATTGCTTTTTGGCAAAGTGGGGTGGAAAGTAAACAGATACGAAAATATGGATTTCACCCTTCAACAGAACTTTAACCCAGACATCTTCAAATTCGGCATGTTTCTGGGTTATGATTTGCTCAGAATCATGCTGAACCCCAACAGCTACAAGCACTCCTCCACCTGATTTCTTATCAGATAGTGATAAATCACGATCGCTCCTGAACACATTAAAGGGACTGTTGAAAACTTCTTCACTTCTAATATCTTCGTTCCAGTTCGTTTCCGTTGCTAAGATGATTGAGTATGAACATCCACTTATTCTGTTATTAATGTGATTAATTTTGAGTGCACTGCGCATCCTGTTGAAATTCTGAGCATAAATCAATACTTCATTGACTACTGGCGTTGTTTTTTCTTTCTCTGAGCGTCATTGATTTTGAGAACACGAATGCTTACAATAACATCCATCACACGGGAAACTTGCTGATCTAAAATTATTGTTATTGTTATAGTTGTGGCTGCCAGCCAAATGGTAAGGACACGATACAGCTGAAGAGGTCGCGGGAGTCGTTAAGTTGAGCGGGCTCGTTGAAACGGTAGGCATGAAAGATGATTGTGACTCATTATTCGCTGGGTACGGATTAAGTATTTCGCCTCGTTGAAAAGAGATATGCTGGAGATTAGGTGGGGGTCGAGAAAATTTATCCTTCGCTGCAGCAAGAAGCACACGGTCTGGTGGTAGTTGGTTGTAGTAGCTGTTGTTAAGATTCCTGTTAAGATTGAGGTAACGATTCGGGATTTGATTGTTGTTATTATTGATGCTCTTATTGTTGTTGTTGGAGTTGTTAATGTTGCGGTTGTTGTAGATGTTATTATTGCGATTGAAGTTATTATTGTTGCGGTTCTGGTGGTTGTTGTTGCTGCGGTTGTTGTAGATGTTATTGTTGTGTTTGTAGTTGTTATTGTTGCGGTTCTGGTGGTTGTTATTGCTGCGGTGGTTGTAGATGTTATTGTTGCGATTGTAATTGTCATTGTTGTTCAGGTGGTTGTTATTGTTGCGGTTGTTGTAATTGTTACCATTGCGGTTGTTGTTGTTAGTATTGTTGTTGTAAGCCTGTTGTCGTCGATTCCTCCTTCTTCTGGCTGCATCTGCATTCTTCAACTGTACCAAACGACGCCTTTTACGTTCATCATAATCTGTCCAATCCGCTTTCCAAACTTTTTTGGAACCTAGAAACCGCCAACCTGAATTATTGGCGTTATCCAAATTAAGTTCTGTTGCCAAACTTGGAATCGAAACAGGTGAAGCTATTGGGGGAGCGGCAACACTCGATGACTTAGATCTTAGTTCTTCGATGCAGGATGACAGAGTTTTAAGTTCATCTACAATGTTTATCTCTAACGGACTGGTTTGTATTGAACAGCTGGTTGCTGTTTCTACAAACAGCTGTCCTAACTGAGAAAGTTCGTTATTTATGCTGGTCAGCGATTCCGTTAATTCGTTCCGAAGTTCGTTCCGAAGTTCGTTCTTGAATTCCGAAAAAGCAATGTTAACGAGCTGCGTCAGGTGATTTTTAAGTGTAGGCATAACACCAGCCACACTGTTGGCTTTGATGTTTGACGTTAGCGCTTGGTTTATTTGTATAAGTGACTTGTCGATACCCTCTAGAGTTTCTGGAATTGTGCTTGGTTGTTCGAGTTGGGTCACAAGTCGATGAATCACCTCTGTATTATCATCAATCAATTTCGTCAGCTTGTTCTGCTGTTTGGTCAACGTGTTCAATTCAAACGATGCCGTTACTAAAAGTTGGCAGGAATCGCAGCACGGTAGCAAAAATGCAGTTGGATCTACGGCTGGTTTATCTTGTTTGTCTTGTTTGTCTTTTTTAACGATACGCAGAGAATAGATAGCGATCCGACTCGATGTTTGGCTCTCGAAAGGACCGCACATCTATGAAGTCTGAAAAGTGCCGACCGTCGATCAGCATGTGGTCGATCCGGGAGCAGGCCTCTCCATAGGGGTGTCTTCAGGTGTGCTGCCGAATGTTCAAACGTGCAAAATGGGTACCAGAGATGGCCATTCCCCTGGCCACGAAGTTCACTAACCTGGAAGTGAAGGCTTTCCTAGCAATAACGGAGCGAAAGAATTCTTCTCGTCCGACTTTTGCGATGATGATCTTTATGTCGTGTTGTGGGCACTCTTCATACATTTTCGCATGGGGCTCATAGAACTCCTCGTTTATGTCATCGGTTTTATCGCTTGTCGGCGCGTACACGTTGATAAGGCTGTAACCTGCCCTTGATCCTCAATACGCCTAGACTGTCTTTAATAGGCCTCCACCTAATGGCACGCTTCATTTGGTTTCCGAGTAGCACGAAACCGACGCCCCGTTCCGCTCTGTCGCCGCCACTGTAGTAGATATGGTACTTGAAGGAAGTACCCGCCGTTGGATCAACCGTCCGGAATTCACGTTCTCCGGTATTCCGATTCGTAGTATATTTATTTCAGCATGCTGCCTTACTAGGGCTGCGATGTCCAGTTTCGCGACCGCGGGATACCGTCTTGGGTGTAGCTGGTAAGACACCGCATTTCATAGTTCAGCCGTCTGCTCCGGATCAGTCGCTGTTTGAGCCGCCCCTAACTTGTGGAACAGACGCTCAGGCAAGTTACTCTCCAAGGAGACCAACTCCCCCTTCCCTTTAAGCATACGACCAAATTCCCACCGATTCACCGATCTTCTCTTGATTGCCCGTATCCCAGTCGGTACTACGTGAAGGTAGGGATACGAGTTGCTGAGTATTATGCTATGGATCACACTGGGGTCTGACGCAACTGAACCTGAACCATTGCTTCGCGGCCCAGCAGCTGCTACACATCGCCATCATATTGGACCCCTACCGCATCCCTCCCGGAAACGGTAACTGGGTTGCGGATAATTCCAGTATGGCGGCCATATGTACGACGAGCAAGTTCCCGGTTCAGGAGGTTGTCTCAACCTCAGAAGAAGGGTACGTAGTTGCCAAAGTGAACGGAGAGTTCTATTGCAGTTGCTATGCTTCGCCACGTTGGTCTACCTACCGAAAGGTTCACCCAGATTAGGGGTGGGCGAAACGGCTCTTTTGCAAGAGCGGCTCTGAACCGCTCACTTACCATTAACCAACCAACTCATATGAACGGCTCATGGTTCACAATGGTTCACGAGCGTTGACAGTTCGTGTTTTCTCGGTAAACTTCACGTTCGCGCGAACCCATCAGTTCTGGTGCGCTCAAAGAACCGAAGCTTTTTCGTCAGCCGTTCGTTCTTTCACTCTTTTCTAAGAACCGGTTCTCATGAACGGCTTGAGAGCCGTTCGCCCATCCCTAACCCAGATGGTCGATCTATTATCCATGGAGCAAACGGGCCTAACGCCGGGTGACTTCAACGCTTGGGCTGTTGAGTGGGGTAGTCGCTTCCCGAACCAGAGGGGTCAGATCTTGTTGGAGACTTTAGCAAAGCTCAACCTAGATCTGGCCAACGTTGGGAACGAAAGTACATACAGCAGAAATGGTGCGGAGTCGATCATTGACGTGACGCTCTCCAGCCCAGGACTGATCAAGAACTGGAGGGTAGACGATGGGTACACTAATAGCGACCAGCAGGTGGTCTGCTATAGGGTAGACAACAACGAGAGGCGGCAAGCGACGGGTAGAGACAATACTCCGACAGTCCGCAGGTGGAAGACATCGCACTTCGATGCCGAGGTATTCGAAGAGGCAATGAGAAGGGAGCCCGAGGGGGGCAGTAGGCTCCGCCCGAATGCTGACCAACTAGTTGCCATGCTATTGTGTAGGTATACCTGTATCCTGGGTATAACCTACCAGGACTTTCTCCAGAAAACCCTGTACGCGCAATTGGCGCGGAATTAATACACACAGATTAACGTGGACTAACTGACTTTATTTTCGTACATCACTACTTAAATATACCCTACCGGTAACTCAGAGAGAGAGACTTTCTCCACTCTCTGTTTACCTTACTAATCTCTTAACCTAATCTAGTACTGCTAAAGTACAGGCGGCGTTTTGTTCATAACACAAAACTTGTTTATTTTGGTTGAGTTTGTTTGCCGGTGGCACAGCAGAAGGCTGCGCGAAGTTCTTTGCCACCTGTGGCATAATCTGTTGATACATAGAGTGTTGACAGAGACGTTCGCGGTCCTCTGTCAAGGGAACCAAATGTTTCGCCTGACTAAAGCATAGCAGAAGGCTATGCCCTCCTAGGAACAAAATTAAACTTTAATTATAAGGCTCGTGACGGAGCATTGGGTTCTTCGCAGGGTGTGACGTCACATCTGCCACCCCGCCTAGTTGGCCATTATCTAGAAGAGACAATGGTCACACGGTCCGTCCTGACGGCCGATAGGTGTGTTTTTTTCTTTTTTATTACAATTATTCTCGCGTTTTTATACAACTATATACACCGTTGTTTTTTATAATATGCTTTTTTTTTCTCTGGCCAATGAAATTTTGTTTTTCAAAACTGTAGCACCGTTTGAGTTTACATTATCATACATTACATTTTCCTTATTTAAAATTAACAATTGCTTGCTCGCCTGATGCGCTGCGTCGTGAAGATATCTGCTGTTTAGCTGTCGTGTTCAAGCGCCGGGTTGCAGGGGGTTTGAAACGGGAGGGTGCGTCTGGCAGTAGAGGTTCTCATCGGTTGGTTGTGGTGCAAACTCATCTCTAAGGCTTCATCGGGTTATTTACACTAGTTCCACGATTACCATTGCATTTTAATTAAGACTGCAGTTTAGCTGGTTGTTTTACGATTGTTCAGAGTGTGTTGTTGAACTTCAATGTTGGGTTAGCCGTGTCCCTTTGGCATAGATCGGCTGTATTTTTGTTTGGCTTATAGTATTGTTATGCGCCGTGTGGCGAAAAGATTTGCGATTGCCACTGGCTCTGTTGCATAATGCAGTCACTTGGTTTATCATCTTTAACTGTCTGCGCGGGGTGTCCAATTACCCGCTAGCATGTGTGCACATTTTCAAAGCGTAGTGCGTAAAGACCATAGTTGATTAAACTCGGGCAAAATTTTATAGCGTCATTTTGCTTGTTTGGCTTTGACCTCGAATCCTCATTTGTGGAAGTCAATAACTCTCAATGAGTAACATATATTTGGAACAAATTATTACGCCCTTCGCTGTGTAGTTTGCTGTATTCGTCTTCGCGCTGAAGTCTCGATTCTGGCTTGAGCCGCATTGATTGAGTTCTGTTGCACATCTGACCTCTTCAGGGATCAAAAACTGGATACTGCTCGTCTCCTCTTGGTAATAACGTTTGGCTTTACCTCCATCTCGACCATAGACACCCGCCGTTCAACTCCCCTCACAACCGTCTGCTTCCCTTTTCGCGTCATACTGAGCATTATGGTATGCCCCCATCTCAGCATCCGTTGTAATCACCTCGGTCGTCTTCGAGGATCGGGAACTCGTCTCATTGTCAATTCTTAGATGCTAGCTGCCCTACTTAGCAAGTGGTGCATATATTTTTTTGCCATTCTTTCATCCATTTTTTTTTTTCGTTAATTTTTTCCACTTGCTGTTTAAAATTAATTTCACACGCGTACGGGCTCTTATGTTCTATTATATCTTCTAATCTTCTACTTAAACACTATGCCCGTTTTTCTTTTTCTTCGGTTAACATAATTTTTCTTTTCCTACTAAAGTGTACAATATATTTTTCTCTTGATTATATCGGATGCTATTGGTTAATCAACGTCTACATTATTCATTCTCACCGAATTTTTACTTCACAATTATTTTTTTTCACTTGAACTCAATCCGATTTACAAAAAAAAAAAAATCTTTTTCTAATTCTTGTGCGTTTTTTTTTTCTTTGTCAACCTCTGTTGCCCGTCGTGGCTCTTTTTCTTTTCATTAAAACATTTCTCTTTCTCATAGCAACTCTTTCTTTTCTTTTATCGGATTTACAATTCTTTTATCCGATTTACAAAAACTCTGTAGGCCACTTTAATTATGATACTGCTGTCTCAGTCCGTCATACTTACGTTCTACTTACACTTCGCCTGATATGCAGTAGTCTGCATAATACCTCTCCCCCTACCCTTCGAAGGTGCGTCTACCTGTTGCTAGTGATTCCTGAAAGATAAGAAGGTTAGAAAATAAAAGAAAAAATTTCGCACTTCCATTCATACTGGGTTGACAACTCCCTTGTCCGTTCACCTGATACGCATTCATCTCAATCGTTCCGGGTAGTCACTCCCGTTGTTTCCACTCGCCCAATCTTAACTTACAATAGATAGCTGGAATCTTTTAACGCCAGTAGTCCCCTCGTCTGGAAGGTTTAGCCTTCTTGTCCAAAGTCTCTCCTAGTTTTATTGTCGTTCGTTATTTAGGTCATCTCCAATACTTCATTAATCGGTTTTCTTCTCTCATTGGGCCATTAGCCATTTTTAAATTATTCAAATCTCGTTTTCATGAGGTATTTGTTCACTATATAATTTCTTTCCCATGTTAACATTTGCATTTCACAAAAGAAAATAAATGCTGTTCTAAATTCTTTCAACTCTTTTTATCCATTACAACCATCCAGATCATTCTAGTAATTTGAATTCCCCAAGTTTTTTGTTTATTTAACCTTTATCGGCGGGGTTCCTCGTACCTCACGCCTTCATTCGTATTTGAATTTTTTCAACTGTGTCATGCCGTTTGACTAACATCATCAAAGGCTGTATATCTTTTTCGGCGACTTCTTCCATTTCTTCACGCCTTTACTTCAGTATGCTTTCTTCCGTTTGGTTCTGCCTATTAATTCCCGTCAATAAAATCATTCATATTTTTCGGCGACTTTTCGTATTTCTTCACGCCTATATTTTACTTCCACCTTACTTTTTCATACAGTTTTAGGTGCTTGCTATTATAACTCATGCCATTCAATAACGTATTTCATTAAATATATTCTGTCCGTTAACCTTGAAAACATAGTTTAAGTTCATATAATCAGTCATAATATCGTTTAAGTCGGTTATTATGAACTTTCTCTAAACGGTTTCCGTTTTTGATTACTGTGGTCATTTCACTTGGGAATTCCACTACTTCATAAGGTCCTCTCCACATATTCTGGAGCTTTTGACCTGATCCTGTCGGGACTGATTTCACTAAAACTAAATCGCCATACATGGGCTGCCATTCATTTGCCTTTCTGTCATAAACTTGCTTGCGCTTTTCTTTTGAATCCTTTAGGTTGGCCTTCGCGTTCGCGTGGAGGTCAAAAAATATTTTTTTCATCTCTTGTGTATATGTTTCATATGTCAAATTGTCCACTCCATTCCGCTTGTAAATGGAGGTGGGAATGCGTGCTGTACGTCCATACAACAATTCGAAAGGGGTGTACCCCGTTGATGAGTTTACTGAAGTATTATACTGAAACGTAAAAAATGGGAGTAAGTTATCCCACGTGTGCGGTTTTCCGCCAATAAATTGCCTTAGGTAAGTCTTTAACTCCCGATTAGATCTTTCCACCAAATTTGCTTGTGGGTGGTACGGACTCGTCGTTATTTTCTTAATTTTCAAAATTTTGCACACATCTTTCATGAGTGTGCTTACAAAATTCGCACCGTTATCTGTAACTAACTCCAACGGTACGCCAAATTTGCAAATATAATTCTCTACAAAAGTCCTCGCTACCGTCTGGCTTTCTTGGTTTTCCATAGGTGCGACAGTTAAATATCTAGTTAGGTCGTCCTGCATGACCAGACCATAACGATTTCCTAAGTCGGATTCGGGTAACACTACTATATCCATGTATAATTTCTCGAATGGCTCCGATGCGGTTGTGGTGATCTGCATCGGTATCTTGTTTGATCTTCCAATTTTGTTCTTTTGGCAGGAATCACACTGCCGAACGTAGTTCTCGATATCCCGTTTCATCGTAGCCCACGTAAAAAGTGTGCCAATTCTTTGGCGCATTCGTCGCGCTCCTACGTGCCCTCCTAAGGGTGCATCGTGAAATTCCTTTAAAATTGTTTCCACTTGATCTGGCGCAATTGCTGTACGCTCGCTATTAGCATTATATAATACTATTTGTTTTTCTAGCTTACCCGCTAGGAACTGAATCATTTGCAGAACTTCCTGTTGCTTGATTTTTCTGAATGATATTAGGTGAATGACCCCGACTGCCTTTACTGCCGTGGGGCTCTTATTGAAGCTATCTAAAAATTGTGAAAAAAATTTCCGGCAATCGATTAATGAACTTTCGCTGCCGTCTACTATGAAACCGCCTACCTTCTTGTCTTTAAATTTGAGTACACCATCCTCTACGTAGTCTTTCAGTCCTTGTGACAGCTGATACAGTGTCTGAAGTTCTCTGTACGCCGTCCGACTGTTCAAAATGACAAGACGAGCTTCGATATTCCTCTCGTCCAATATTCTCTTCGATACTTCCACCGTCTCACTTGGTATCAGGTCATTTGATAATGCCTGTGAAAAGTCATCATATGAAATGTTGACGAGTTGTTGCTCATCCTCGTCCTCAGCGATGTCCGCAATGTCTATTGCACTCAAATCTTGTATTGTGCCGTTCAAATCATCCGAAGCGTTCTTCTGCTGCTCTAGCAGGCGTTTCTGCTGGCGCGTAATCATGGCTATCTGCCTGTGGGGTGAACTTTCTTGCCCCTGACACGTCCCATCTGATAAACGTGACAAAAAATCGGCGACTATATTTTCGCTACCTTGTTTATACCTGATGCTGCATTCCAAACCCTGCAACTTTAGTCTCAATCTTGTCAGCGTTGGAGATGTCTCTTTGAGCCTCCAAATAGCTATAAGTGGTCTGTGGTCCGTGTAAACGATAAACTTTTGACCAAAAATGTAATGTTTGAAATATTCTATGGCCCATACAATCGCCAATAGTTCCTTTTCTGTGATATGATATCTGGTCTCTGCACCTACAAGTGCACGACTCGCGAATGCGATCGGCCGGTGCATGGATTTTTCATTCGACAGGACGGCTCCAATAGCATAATTGCTAGCGTCTGTCGTAATAACAAAAGTGTCTTGATAATCTGGCCGGACTAAAACTGGCTCTGTAATCAGCGCGTTTCTAAGGAATTCGAACGCTTCCTGACATTCTTTTCCCCACACAAATTTAGCGTCTTTCTTCAACAAATCATTCAGCGGCTTGCGCTTCTCCGCGATGTTGGGGATAAACTTCCCGTAAAAATTTACTGTTCCCAGAAATGACCTTATACCTTTTACGTTTGTGGGTGGCTTAAGGTTTTGAATGGCCTTAATATTTGCATTGGTGGGTTTTATGCCTTCTTCATTAACGACATGACCCAAATACTCCAGTTCCTTTTTCAAAAACTGACACTTAGATGGTTCTATTTTTAAGTTATGTTTGCTTGTAATACTTTTCGCAAGTTATCATTATGGTCGGTGATAGTGTCACCGAAAACTATAATATCATCGAGGTAGACAAAAGCTTTCACGTCCCCTATCTCAAAGAGAACAGTATTCATAAGTTTTTGGAATGTTGAGGGGCTGTTCTTTAACCCCATCGGCATCCGTGTAAATTCGAAGTGGCCTTTGGGAGTGGAAAACGCCGTCTTAGCCGCATCTCGGCGGTCTATCGGGACTTGATAGAACCCCGATTTTAAATCAATTGAGGAGAAATATTTTGCTCCTCCAACATTATCCAATATCTCATTTATAAGAGGTATTGGGTATACAAACGGCTTGGTAACTTCGTTCAATGATCTAAAGTCTACCAAAATTCTGTATCTTTTATTACCGTCAGCATCCGGTTTCTTTGGTACACATAACACCGGTGCATTCCAGGGACTAGTGCTGGGTCTAATAATACCCTGCGCCCTCATTTCATCGATTTCCTTATTAATGTGCCGTTTCGTGGCCTCCGGAAATCTATATTGCCGCTTATTGATAGGCACCTCCGATGAAGTTTCTATCGTGTGTACGGCGGCGTCAGTAGTAGTTAACTTGTCGCCCTCGAAAAAGAATATATCCGCATAGCTTTCGACCATATTCTTCACTGTCCTGAATTCTCTATCAGGCAAGTGCGCCAAATTCAGCACTTGCCGTAGTTTTTCAATTCTTGCATTTCCTTTTGACTCTGGTGTAAGCTTGTGCTCCAACAGGTCATAGTCAAGCCTCGAGTCTAGGTCCAACTCGGGCATTATAGTATTCTTCGAGTCAAGAAAATTGTTCTTCGGCTCTTCATTTCGATATGTTTGGTGCTCTCTATTTATTTCGTTTTTGTCTACGTCAGCCTCATTGCGGGCTGTGTTGCTAGTATCTCGCAACTCGTTCTGCACCATAACTCTATTTCTGGTTGCCACATAAACATGTTGACTAAGGACTTCGTCTTTGGGCATACTCCACGGACTCAAGTCGTCCGGACTTCTGTTTCCGTGTTTCTTGAACACTATGTAATCAAAATTATTTCCTATTTGAAGCGTATGCTTCTTTAAGAATTCTGCGCCGATTAATCCGTCGCTTGGCAAATTTTCTAATATATGAAATTGCGTCGGGATCAAAAAGTCTCCGACTATTAAATCCAACATAATTGTATCTGAGGTACGCACAATGTCTTGGCCGATTCCTCCAAAAGTGGTTACGTCCTGTGTATTTACCGGTACATTCAAAAGATTCACAATGCGTGCATTAATTATATTCGCACATGCACCTGTATCTAAGATCAGGTTCAACGTAAATTTGACATTCTGCTTAGCCAGTAGGGTTAACATTAAGTGCCCTCTGACATCGTAATATACTCGCTTAGCCACACAAGCACTGTTGTCTCTTATGTGATTGCAAGCGGTCCTCCAATCGGCTATTTCTATATTGCTGGGCTCATCGGTACATCTCCGCCAGTCAACATCTTCGCAAATTTCTGCTAAATCCTCGTTAAAATATTCCTGTGCAACAGGATCCAAAATACCTTCTTTTTGCGAATTACTACTTCTTTCATTAATGTTGGCTACCATAAGCGTTTTCTGAGGCATCCGGGTATACGAATTCCTGTACCTTCTATCAGTTGGTTCATTTTGACCGTAATAATTATATTTCCAACCAGTGGCGTAGCCCCTTTGACTCCGCAGACATGAACGTGCGGTGCGATAACTGTAATTGTATCGATTGCCGTCGCTAGATCTACATATATTGTCATAAATGTTTTGCTTGTAGATTATTCTATCCCTATTTTTGTGATTATAATATTCATTTCTTCCCAGGCGGCTGTTGCTACAATTAGCGTCTTCGTAATTAATTGTGAAAATATTTCTGCTACTATCAAATTGTCTAAGCGCATCGCGCTGTCTTTCGACCCATTCTAGGCCCTGTATTCTGTTTTCTATTTCCGCGATGTGATAACGCTCATGGTAGTAATCCTCTAAGTCGTCTAGCAGCTCTTCTAACTTCAATGCTCGTTTACCTTGAGCAGCTTCTTTCAATGCGGTGTCACACAAACCCGCCATAAAATGTAATCGAAGACTAACTATCATGCATGACTTCGTACAATTAGTTTCGTAGGAGTCGATTTGCTCCTTAATTTTCAATATCCTCTTTTTATAATCAGGAAAGGTCTCATTCGCCTCCTGTTTCAATGTTTCTACTTGATTTATAACTGCCTCGATGCGTATAATATCCCCAAATTCCTTTAATAAATTCTGCTTAACCTGTGGCCAAGCATTTTCGTTAATTCTATGTATTGCGGCAGCAGCTCTGCCTTTTAGTTTCAATAGAATAATATAAACCAGTGGAGCGTGTGATACTCCTTCTGGTATCTCCCGAGCAAAATGCTCGATATGATAAACGAACGCTTCTAGTCCGTCTAGCGATCCATCAAATTCTGGGATGCACTGCATGGCATCTGCTTTTGGAAACGTGTACTCCATTATGAATATAAAATTTTATATATATTTCTTGAAAAAAAAAAAAATAAAAGGTACTGCGGAATAAATACTATAAGGGCAGAATAAATACTACTACAATAAAAGGCTTATGTAGCCTTCTTCCTCTTTTTCCTAGGTATCACTAACGATTCTGTTGACCAGATGTGATAACGTAGCGTGACCGACTCTAATTTCTTCGTCGCGCCATCAAAAAATCTGAACGCCAAGTTTCGAACCATTTGGTGTTAAAGCTTCAATGTTTATTTCTGTTAATCAATCAAACAATTATTTTAATAATATTTTTACCCCAACATGTCTGAGATAAAATAGTCATTTTTTATAGTGTAAGTGAACCAATTTTACAACTAATCTAAAATTGTAAATGTTCAAATTAGATGGCGTTAAGAGCTGTTTCATAAGAATATTGCAACATCTGTCTCCTTACGACAACATTCATCATAACATATTTTTGCTGTCTGTTAACATTTCCCCCCGGCGGATATTTAATTGTATCGCCGCGCGCGTTGCGCTTATTGATTTACTTTTTTCTTTGACCTACTAAACATTTCACCGCTACTGAATCGTTTTGCTTATGCCAGCAGCACGATCTACCAATGGTCATTAAAATTACTGCATACAAACCGCGACCTTGACCGTGCCTGGCACAGCTGATCGCAATAACACTGTAAAATACGTCACCTATTCAACCTGGTGGCATAAGAACGGGACGACAAGCATTCTAGCATATGCTACTATACTGTATAAGTAAAGACGCGATCGCAGAGGCTCTCACGCTCTTTTTATATCGCTAACGATAGCGTAGCTCCCAATTTTCATACTTGCTGTATGGCTACCAGTGGGCTAAAACTCTTTTTCAGAACAATTAAGGTGCGCAACTCTGTCTGTTTGCGTTCTACAATTCGTCTTTGCCATCGGTGTTGCCGCAGGCACTGCTATTTAATTTTGCAGGTCGTGCAAATGTCAACTAGTTTATTTCGCTGGTACGGAGTCACATTATTTTTGGGCGAAATGAATGAACCTTTCTTGTTATAGGGAAGAAAATCAAGAACTTACCCATTAAAATTTATCTTCCTGTTGCGACAGATTCGTCTGAAAAAAAAAAAATAAATCGAGTTCGCGTAATGTTAGGTTTCTTCCAACACTTTTTTACACTTTTTACACACTGGTAAAGAAAATCCTTATCATACACAACAACAGCTCCGCACTTGTGTTCTTGTCAATTTTTAATAATTTTTCACTTCGTCTTTACTCGTATTATTATTGTACAATTGTTTACTTGATCATATTATTTTTCTTCCTCTTGTTTTGTGTGGCTTCTTTATCACTATAAACCACTTTTACATTTTTTTTTCTTTCAAGCGCGAACCAAATCTGTTTTTAACACTATAAAAGTTTGTAACCAATGTTCTTCCTCACTATTTTTTTGCTGTTTTTTTTTCCTGTTTCCCTAGCAGCACTACTTTCCAAGCTGCTGACCTCGATAAATCGTTAAATACTTTTTCTTCAGTTCTCTTTTTTTCCTTTTTTTTTTAAATAACACACTCTTTTTCCTCCGCGAGCACTACTTGGATTAAAACTCCGAAAAACTATTTCATTTTTCACTGAACCACAGATACTTAAACCACTACTTTTTCTTTTTGCTTCCTTAGCGTGATTACTACGACAGAGTTTACGACCGCGTCTGACTCCCGAGATACGTCCGAAGATTAAAGAAAAGATTCAATGGCGCAGAAAAGACCACGCGCTGTCACCACATGTGTAGGTTATACCTGTATCCTGGGTATAACCTACCAGGACTTTCTCCAGAAAACCCTGTACGCGCAATTGGCGCGGAATTAATACACACAGATTAACGTGGACTAACTGACTTTATTTTCGTACATCACTACTTAAATATACCCTACCGGTAACTCAGAGAGAGGGACTTTCTCCACTCTCTGTTTACCTTACTAATCTCTTAACCTAATCTAGTACTGCTAAAGTACAGGCGGCGTTTTGTTCATAACACAAAACTTGTTTATTTTGGTTGAGTTTGTTTGCCGGTGGCACAGCAGAAGGCTGCGCGAAGTTCTTTGCCACCTGTGGCATAATCTGTTGATACATAGAGTGTTGACAGAGACGTTCGCGGTCCTCTGTCAAGGGAACCAAATGTTTCGCCTGACTAAAGCATAGCAGAAGGCTATGCCCTCCTAGGAACAAAATTAAACTTTAATTATAAGGCTCGTGACGGAGCATTGGGTTCTTCGCAGGGTGTGACGTCACACTATCACGGGCGTGCAACGCCACCATGCCTAGGACTCGCCAACCTAGGAATGGGAAGCCACCGGTTTACCGGCGGTCGAGTCTCACGCCTGACGTTCCAGTATCTCAAACATAGACCAGGGATGGTCGGCCAGCTTGCCGAACATCCAATTCGTGAGCGACGACACCCGTGTCCAGATTGAGGGAGAGGTTAGGGTTACGAATCAGGAACTCATCGTGATCGCCAACTCCCTAAAGGTGAGCAAGGCACCGGGACCGGATGGAATCCCTAACCTGGCAATCAGGCTGGCGATTAAAACAGCCCCCGGGCTGTTTTGGGCAGTCATGCAGGGGTGCCTGGATGACTGCCTCTTCCCGGACAGGTGGAAGCGGCAGAGTTTGGTCTTACTGCCGAAAGCCAGGAAATCGCCAAGAGACCCATCGCCATACAGGCCTATCTACCTGCTGGACGTTGCGAGCAAAGTGCTTGAGAGGATTATCCTTAACAGACTGGTGATGTACACGGAGGGTGTGGTGTACACGGTCTGGCAAGTAACCAGTTCGGAAGGACAGATCCACGCTGGATGCTATCCTCTCCGTCATCAAGACTTTAGCGCAAGGGAAGAAGCACACGCTATTGCGCAATCGTCACGCTCGATGTGAAGAATGCGTTCAATAGTTGGGATTCCATAGCGCTCGCGTTCAGGAGCATCCATGTACCGATGTCGCTGTACAAGACTCGAGGGAAAATTACTTCCAGAATCGAGTACTTCTTAACAACACGGAGGAAGGTCAGAAGTGTGTCTCGATTGCAGCAGGAGTTCCGCAAGGTTCTATCTTGGGTCCGGTGTTGTGGACTGCCATGTATGACGGAGTGTTGAAACTCAAGTTCCCTGTAGGGGTTTTGATCGTTGGTTTTGCAGATGCCGTAACGCTGGAGGTTTACGGTGAGTCGATCAAGGAGGTCAAGTTTACGGTCGCGGGGTTATGGTGGACGAGACTGGAGGAGTTTTAGTGGGGTCGGGACAGGGAACAGTAGGTGTTTGGGGAAGTGTAACTACCCCAGCATCTCTTTCCTAGTATCATCCCCACACCCTGAGTTCTCTTCTCAGGTGTCTGTTCGCAGATTTTCCCGCCACCTTAAAAAAAAACACTGGAGTCCATTTTGTGCCTGATTAAAGATGGTAGTATTCTGACGGACGATCGTGAGGTGACCGAAAGGTGGAAGCAGCACTTCAACGAACACCTGAATGGCGCCCAGGCAGAGGGCCATGGCGGCAGAGAAAGCGATCCCGTCGGTGCGACTAACGTAGAAGACGTGCCAGCCCCAACGATAAGCGAAGCTAAAGATGTCATCAAGCAACTGAAAAACAATAAATCGCATGGAAAGGATGGCCTCGGAACGGAGGTTATAAAGATGGGCCCGGAAAAGCTGGCCACCTGTTTGCACCAGCTGATTGCAAGAATTTGGAGTAGTGAACAGTAACCGGAGGAGTGGAAAAATGGGTTTATCTGCCCGACATTTTTTTATAGGCGACAAATTGGACTGTGGGCACTATCGGGCGATCTCCACCCTGATTGCCGCCTACAAAGTGCTTTCTCAAATCATTTTCCACTGACTATCACCGGTTGTCAACAGATTTGTGGGGAGTTATTGAGCCGGCTTGGAAAATATCACTCACTCAAATAAATCTAGGTAACCGTGATCTTTGATTCGAAGTTTTGCCATTAATCATTCACACTCGCATACAAGTTTTTCAAATGAACCAAAAGGATAGTTTTTCATTCATTCTCCGCATATCATCAACAAGACTCTGAAACGATGGAAACTAATAAATATCTTCTTGTATCCAAGTTCATTTCGGATCGTTTGGATCATGCGATTGCTTTCGAAAGAATCATTTGCGAGTCAAATTTTTGTATCATCATGAGTATTAGTGTTTTTCACATTAGCTACATGGGTCTTCCCCAGGGCTCATGTTTAAGCCCCCTTCTTTACAACTTTTATGTAAATGACATCGACGAATGTCTGGCAAATTCATGCACGATAAGACAACTTGCAGACGACAGTGTAATCTCTGTTACAGGAGCCAAAGCTGCCGATTTGCAAGGACCATTGCAAGATACCTTGGACAATTTGTCTGCTTGGGCTTTACAGCTAGGTATCGAATTCTCTCCGGAGAAGACTGAGATAGGAGTTTTTTCTAGGAAGCATGAACCTGCTCAGCTTCAAACACAATTAATGGGTAAAACGATTTCTCAGGTTTTGGTACACAAATATTTTTCTTCGTACAATAACCGGACAATGGTGGGGAGCCCATCCAGGAGATCTTATAAGGCTTTACCAAACAACGATATTGTCTGTTATTGAATACGGGTGTTTCTGCTCCCGCTCCGCAGCAAACACACATCTGATCAAACTGGAGCGAATACAATATCGTTGTTTGCGTATCGCCTTAGGTTGCATGCAGTCGACCCATACGATGAGTTTGGAGGTCTTAGCTGGAGTACTACCATTGAAAAACCGCTTCTGGAGCCTGTCTTCTCGTATTCTTATCAAATGTGAGGTCTTGAACCGTCCCGTGATTGAAAATTTTGAAAGGTTAATCGAACTTAATTCTCAAACCCGTTTTATGACATTGTATTTCCATCACATGTCCCAAAATATTAACCCTTCTTCGAATATTCCAAATCGTGTCGACTTATCAAATACTTCTGATTCTACTGTGTTTTTCGATACATCCATGATAGAAGAAACTCGTGGAATCCCGGATCATTTACGCGTACAGCAGATCCCCAAAATTTTTTCCAATAAATATCGAAACATCAACTGCAACAATATGTTCTACACTGACGGATCACTTCTTGATGGGTCCACTGGCTTCGGTATTTTCAATAACAATTTAACTGTCTCCCATAAGCTCGATAATCCTGCTTCTGTTTACGTCGCAGAATTGGCTGCAATTAAGTACACCCTAGGGATTATCGAAAAATGCCCACGGGTCATTATTTCATCTTTACGGACAGTCTCAGTTCCATTGAGGCTCTCCGATCGATGAAAGATGTTAAGCACTCTCCGTATTTCCTGGGGAAAATACGGGAACATCTGAGTGCTTTATCAGAAAAATCGTTTCAGATTACCTTAGCGTGGGTCCCTTCTCACTGCTCGATACCGGGCAATGAGAAAGCGGACTCTTTGGCTAAGGCGGGCGCAACAAACGGTGATATTTATGAAAGACCAATTGCTTTTAATGAATTTTTCATACTTGTACGTCAGAATACGATCATCAGTTGGCAAAATGCTTGGACCAGAGGGGAATTGGGAAGGTGGTTACATTCCATAATCCCCAAAGTATCGACGAACCCGTGGTTCAAGGGGTTGGATGTAGGTCGGGATTTCATTTGCGTGATGTCCCGGCTTATGTCCAATCACTATAGATTTGACGCGCATCTCCGTCGTGTTGGGCTCGGGGAAAGTGGTATCTGTGCCTGTGGTGAGGGTTATCACGACATAGAGCATGTGGTTTGGTCATGCCCTGTACACCGTGACGCCAGGTCTAAATTAATAGCTTCCCTGCAGGCCGAAGGTAGGCAGCCGGCTGTTCCTGTTCGTGATGTCTTGGCGAGCCGTGACCTCTCCTACATGTCCCTTATATACGTTTTCCTGAAATCCATCCACGCCCCAGTTTAGTCCTATTCCCTTCCGCCTACATCCAACCAAACGACAAGAACACGTTAAGACCCCGGATCCGGAAACAGCAACTAGACCCGCACGATACTCTCAGGTCCCGAGGGAGACAACCCAATATGCCAGTCCGTAATATCTTGGCCCAGCAGCGGAACAACTTCAATATGCTGCTTACCTATGGCGATGGAAAACCATCAAACAACAAATCAGTGCTTTTAATGCAAAACATTCTAGCTTTAAGTTAGATTTATTTTCAGCTCGTAGTCGGCAGCGAGGATAAAAAATTTGCTTTTAGTTATTAAGATACTTTAGAAAGTAAGCTACCAGATATAATTGGCGCCGTTAAACATTAAATTGTATTTGTGCCGTGTCAAATAAATTATAGATGAAGAAAAAAAAATGAGTATTAGTGTTAGAATGTTGTGAAAGGATATGACGCTTGAAGTTTCCGGATACAAATTTTTCTTGCACATATCTGCAATGTTCTTCAGCCTTGCAAAAAATGTTCCCTCGTCATCCACCTTTATAACTTGCATCAATCTGTCTTTCTGTGTTTGCCTTCTTTTCATTCTACAATAAAAATATTATCAGTTAAGTCTTTCTACTACGTTTTACCTGTGTTAATACTTACTTGATCGAATAAATAGTCGAAAACCAAATGAAAAAACAAATAAAGGTTACCGGAATCAAATGAAAAAAACTTCGAAACCACGGTTAATATTCGACGAATAGCGTTCGAGACTATCGTTTGCGAACCAATAATAACACTCATGAACGATAATTTTATCAAAAGGTATCATGCAATGATCATCTTGCATGAAAGAAACTATTTGTGAACAGAACTATTCATGAATTTTGACATATGGATTTTTCATATTTGTTTATACCTAGACCTTTTCATTGAATACAAGCTCTTATCATGTAGGTAAATAGTTAACTATGATGGAAAGCAGGCGAATCCCAGGTTCGTAAAGAATAGTAAAGTGAATCGTTTCCATGCTTGCTTGCGAGTGTTCGGGGTTTTCGAACGACGGGTACTAAGGACGATCTTTGGCGGATGCAGAGGATGAATCATGAGCGCGTGCAGCTCTACGGAGAAAGGTGGCTAAAGCTGGACGAATACGCTAGGCAGGACGGTAGAAAGTAGACGATTAGCGAGGTCTGGCGGGGAGTACACGATGTCCCAGGGATGGGAGAGCGGCAGCAGATAACCTAATGATTTGGAGAAACTTTGTGAATCAGGCCATGTCATTATGACGGAATGCCAAATAAATAGATAATAATAAATTTCAAACTTTATTTTTATGTTTAATAATACGTTACGAGAAGTTGACAAAAAATCCGGCTATGAAGGCAAGTATTGTAGCTATTTGGAACGATTGCTAGGTTTGAAAAATCTATATTGAGAGTCTTAGCAGAGTGATTTAAGAAATTAGAAGAAAGAATTATAAGTTTCCGTTAGACTCCTAGGTTTTAGATTGCTCGATTGCTAGGTTTTAGTGAAAATTTCCAAAAAAGTATTTCAAAACATACAATCTGCTTCAATCGACTTTTTGTCGATCGTTTTTTAACCACCTCACCACACCATGAACACATTTTATAACATACTTATCGCATAATGTGATAGCGGAAAGTCCAATTCAGCGTTTTGGATGAAAAGTACGTTAGGAAAAGTTGCTTAACCTAAACTACAACCTTATTGAAAATTGTATTTGTATTTGTAATTATATTGAGTTTCAACCTATATTTTTCCTTTAGCGTGTGGGATTACTTCGGCAGATTTTTTGCTCTATTATCATACAAAATCTGCTTTATTATCATACAAAATCTGCCGCTGCCGCAGCAGTGCGACTCACACTAAAGTAGAACTACCTTGAATGGACCACTTCCTTTAGTGGACCACCCTGACATTCTGTTTATTCTCTTCATATAGGGTAAATTGACCTATAGTGGATTTGACCCGCCAGATTTACACAATTTATGCGGAAAACTGATGGATTTTTAGGAATCTTCCATCGGAAAACATTTTGTCCATCCAATCTGCATCAGAATCACGAGAAACATTTTTAAATTCCTTCTAATCTGACGAGTGGTTTACTATAGGAAAGGGGTCCAGGTCCACTATAGGTTAGTTTACCCCAAATTTGAATTCACAAATGTTTCTGGTGATATTGATGCAGATTAACTGTATATATGTTGGATAATCGACAGTTTTCGTTTTCGTTTTCGTTTCGTAATACAAGAGCGAACAACAAAACTTTATAATATGATAACAACCACGACGACACTGTGCCCCAAGTTTATGTCAACTCCATATATACCAGGCTTAGGAGAGAAATTTAATAAATATTTGAGAGAGTTCAATATTGTTTTAGCTTTTAAACCAACTGATAAAATTAAAGACATTATTTTTACAAAATTAAAAGACAAAATTGAAAAACAAAGGAAAACTAATGTGGTTTATGAAATACCATGCGGCGTATGCACTGGTAAATCGTATATTGGACAGACCAGTCAATTTAAAAAAAAAAGATTAGACCAACACAAAAATGACATTAAATCCAAAAGAGTAGGGAACACAGGATTAGTACAACATACAATAAATGATGGACATATTTTCGATTTTGAGAGCACAAGAATCTTAGACGAAATAACCAAAACTGACACGAGGCTCATTTCGGACACATTTCATATAAAAATTAAAGGTGAAGAAAATACCTTCATCCTACAACGTGACTCGATAAAATTCCGATCTGCCTACAACGGGTTGTTCGAAACACTAAAAACAATACGATCTGACAGCAATCGATAGTGAAAGAGAAAGGAAAAAAAAAAACAGATAGATTGAAGTTGAAACGTCGGTATAACCTAGATTGTGTAGCAAGTAAGTGTTTTTTTTGTTAAATTTAAAACGAGAATTGTATTTAAGTGTATTTTGGAATCCGCTGAGGATGACCGAAAAAATTGTAATAAAGTAGGTCGAAACGTTCGGATATAATTGCTTTTTCAAGTCTACTTTTCACCGAAAACTGTCGATTACCCAACATATATAAAATCGAGCGGTGATGATCTCAACGAAACAAGATTAGCTGTATATGATGATTCTCGATGAAAGTTTTCTAAAAATCCCTCGAATTTTTGCATAAATTGAGTTAATTTGACGGGTGGTTCACTAAAGAACGTAGTTCATCTAAAATGTGTTCGAAATCTAAAAAAAATTATCCGTGATTCGGAAAAAATTCACTCGCAAAAGTCTGTAAAAATCTGCACACATTTTGAATTTTCTCAAATATAAGGAGACTATGACAAAAATCTGCAGAAACTATGAAAAAACTGCAAATATCTGCAAATCAATAAAAAACTGCACACGGACTCTTAAAATCTGCGTTTTGCTGACAAATCTGCTCTTTTGGAATCCCTGGTTGGTAGCACTCTCGCACTCTCTCAACCTCGTTCTAAACTAACATTTGAAAAGGGCTGAAGTTTCTATACCTTTTTTCACAAATCAATATATCTAAATAATCACACAAAAAGACCAAGTTGTCAAAGGATGGTCTTGAGAAAATCACTTTTTTTAAAACAAATATTGGAAAAATTGAATTGAGAGCCTACACTGCACAACGTTTGTTTTACACACAAAAAGTGATTTTCAAAAATCGGTCTCCACAGATTTTTCCAAACGTAAGTTGTTAAGATAGACAATTTGGTTGCCAAAAAGCGTCTTAAAATTTCAGAAGTACTCTAGGGAAAAAAGTTTTTTCAAGTAAAACAATAAATAAATAAATATAATAAAATAATTTTTTGTTTTGAAAATTAGATTCAGTGTAGGATCTAAAATTAAATCGGCTACGTGTAGCTATTAGCCTGGCACTTTACGCTTGAAATTTATATTATTTCTTTAATTTAATAACTTGCTAAAAAGCTTTAAAAATTATAACGTTAAGAAAAGTAGGAAAAAATCAGTTTTTCAACGTTGTTTCAAAGAATTGAATAGGCAACCTTTAATTTCATTCAGTGCATTTTGCCTCACAGTAGATCAAATTATTCGATTATGCTTTTAATAAATCAAAACTTGTAACACCCGGATTTTTTGCTTATTACTGTTAAGCGCTTACCGGAACCAATGAGTATTCCCATTTGATATTTATAACTTAATCTTCCACTTGAGATTATACTCGAAAGCCCAAGATTATTCTTTTTTTTAGTTTAGTAGTAAGCGCTATATTTTCACAAAGTATACTGATAACAGCGCTCTCGAAATGTCCTCAACCTCGCAATAATATTAAGTGAGAGAAACCCTCCATTCGTACTTCTTGATAGTTCATTTCTGAACTAGAGGGTGTCACGATAAGTTCGATTATGTTGTGGAAGACGGCGATAGTTGGCTTTACATTGTACAGTGTCGTTATTGAAGCATTTGTTGTGCAGAAGGATTTCCAAGTTCAGTCATCGGATGCCAAATTGACCACGCTGCAGCTAGCTGCCAGGTACGGCTACCGGGTGGAAGCGCATGAAGTCGAAACCGATGATGGATACCAATTGGAGGTTCATCGAATCACGGGCAGCGGATCGACGCTGTATGACAAACGGTTACCTCCGGTCTTTTTGATGCACGGTCTTCTGGCATCCTCGGCGGATTGGTTGCTGATTGGAGCCGGCAATGCACTTGCCTATCAGCTGAGTGATTTGGGATACGATGTCTGGTTGGGAAATGCACGTGGCAATCGATACTCGAGGAAGCACAAGAAATATACACCCAATATGGATCGGTTTTGGAACTTCTCGTGGCACGAAATTGGAGTTTATGATGTACCGGCGATGATTGATTGTGTGCTGAATGTGACGGGGAAGGAGAAATTGCATTATCTGGGTCATTCCCAGGGATCGACTACGTTTTTTGTAATGGCTTCGATAAGGCCGGAATTCAATGATAAGATAATCCTAATGCAGGCACTTGCTCCTGTTGCCTATATGGACTATGTCAAGAGTCCACTGCTGAGTTACTTCGTCAGGCATATGGGTGTAATTTCGGTTGGTACTGTAAAGTAATAAGGTTTGATTACTTAGTAAGTTAATGGATTGTTAATTACAGACTATCATTGAACTATTTGGATTGGCAGAGTTCAAACCAATCTCTCGAGTGACGCTAGAGCTTGCCAAATTAGTTTGTCCATCGTCGCAAGTTAATACCCTGTGTACAAACATATTGTTTTTGTTGGCTGGAGCTGATCCGGAACAAGTCGATCCTGTGCGAAAAGCAAAAAATATAGTTAGGTGTTCTGAAATTAAATTTATTCAATTTTTGCTTCGTAGCGCATAATTCCAATTCTTTTGGGACACATTCCTGCTGGATCATCTACAAGGCAGCTCATGCACTATGGCCAGGAGATGCTGTCCGGTCAGTTCAGACAGTACGACCACGGAAAAATAAAGAATTGTTTCGTCTACGGACGGGCGGAACCGCCAGTATATAATTTGACAGATGTTACCGCTCCGGTTGCTCTGCATTATGGGGCTAACGATTACCTGGCCCAAGAGGGTGATGTCCAGCGGCTGGCGAAGGAATTGCCCAACCTGGTGGAATGTTTTCGAATTGAGTCGGATGCATTTAATCATATGGATTTTTTGATAGCCAAAGATGTGAATAAATTGTTGTACGATCGTTTGATCAGCAACATTGAAAAATATAGTAACGAGGAAGATTAGGAGAAGATTTTTTAAATAATATTCTAAAGTACACTGACGTCTATTTCCGGATTTAGTGTGAAAATGAATTCCTAAAGACTTGAAACATAATGGACAACAAATGGTGAAGATATTAGCATTAACTGATTGTAACGAAAATGCATTAGATGATTTTATTTTCTTCTTTCAATTCTACCAGAAGCTCGATTCTATTTTTCAAGCTATGTAAAATGAGTGAAATGAGTTTTGTTGAAAAAAGAAACATTAACAGAAAATTGCATCTAATGTACACGAACTAGTAATAAACCACACCACAACCTTATTAAGGAAACGGACAATCGGACTTCACGCCTCTTGTACGCTGTACGCTACTTAGTTCCAACGAATGCAAACCTACGCTGCTCCACTGCTCGCATAATAATTCCAACTATGCTTTTCCTTGTACATTCACGAGCAGTTTAGCAATCGTACCTGCCAGGTATCGATTATCATAATTCACATTGCTACAAATTGATATCTTGGTGCATATGTAGATACTATTGATAGTAAAACCGTTAAGCCGCCCTTTAGCTAGGTGGAGTAAAATGGTACCGCGCCGCGCCAGGTTAGTAATTACGGGAGGGTGCCTCCCTCTTTTTACGCGAATCACACACAGATCATGGCACAGATTCGAAGCTAATGAGCCTTTGGGTGTGCTCCGGCACTCATTGGCATTGCATTTAGTGTAGTGCCTGTAGCAGCTGGCCAAAGCATGTGACGTTAAATAAGTTTCATAATTAAATAGTTTTTACAGTTATCAACTAGCGGTGCGGTTTACTGATTAATTACAACCAGCAGAGTCCGCAAAGAATGTTATACCGTGAGATTTGCTTTGGAAGGGAAATGTGGAATTTTGATTGATAACAACTGTCAGGTGGTATCAACGTTTACTAAATATTAGAAAGTCGATTCTATTCGACTTTTGTAAGATCGAAAAAAAAACGAACAAGCATTAGTCACCCAACAATACATTGCACCGGTAGGCCTGTTGGCGCACATTAGTCATCCAGCCGTGGACCGATTTAGCATATTTTTGCGCACCTTAACTGAACTACCATTCTCTCGGACCTAATCTCTCGGAGGCGCCAAAAGCAATAGTTTCCGTGCGCTTTGTACTCTATTATACAATCCAAAATTACACGGCATCAAATGGAAACTGGCAGCGGTGCAATATATTCGCGTAAACATAAGCGCCAAGAAAATGCGCCATTATGTTCACGATTTCTGACACACAAGTGACACACAAGAACTGTGGGGCTGCTTGCTGGTCGAACATAAAAACACGCGCCAGCAACGCTCGTGACATTAGACATATTCCAGTCCAGTTCTGTTGAATGAAGGCCGAAACGACTTCAACGGTACACGCCTTCTAGTAAGGCTTGACACCGTGCAGAATTTTAGTTCATGCTATAATAATGCAATACAGTTTATGAATTATAGTTTTGATTTGTTTTTATTTCGATCTATTCCACAATAATTTATTACATAAATATATGTCATCAGTCTCAAAACCCATAAACACTGTTTCAAATTATGCTGAGACATTGTAAAGACTTTGATTTCGTAGTGTTAATAAAAGAAATCCATCAATCCATAAATGGTGCAGAGAGGTTTAATTTGGAAAGTTGCTCCGCTGAACTTGCTCAGAAACGATATCGTATACAAATGTAACCATTGAATAAGTACTATTCGCCGTTCTTCTAATGTTTGAATGTCAATCAACATGCAGCGATCTTCATATGATGGAAGACGATGCGAGGCCCAGCCTAGCTTACGAAGAGCATATAATAGAAATTACTTTTGAATTATTCTATTCTTTCTTAGGGGGTAATATGCACCAAATGCTCAAAAAAACAAGGCTTTTTTCATGTTTTTTTTAAAGGACATTTGAGATGTAAGGTATGTAAATAATATATCATTAGATTGAGCAACTCTTGCAGAATAGAAAAAATATTTTTATTGTTATTTTTGTTACAAAATGGCGGCTGTGAAGCGATTGCCGTAAAGCGCTTTTTTAAGTTGTTTCACAGCGAGCAGTAGAAGTCGTGCCCAACTCCACCTATAACCAAAACATTTTTTTATCATCTACGTAAGTGTAAGTGAAGTACACATGATTATATTTTTAGAATTTTTCTTCGCAAAATGGCAACGGTTTGAAGAAAAAAAGTTCTGTTTCAACAAAAAATCGACTTTGATTGTTTACAAGTTTAGTTGTTGGTAATCAATCGCTAAAATCGTGTGTACTTCACAGTCAAAATACAGTTGAAATTTCAAGTCAATCGGACGTTAACTTTTTCAGTTCTGCAGTACTGCTCGACGATTTTGAAAATATGGTTTTGAGAAAAATGCTTTAAATCTTAGGAATCGCAATGCCCCTTATATTTTTTTACCATCAGGTAGTTATCCCAGCGCCGTAAAGTTGTCCTTCCTGGGCCTTGTTTGCCTCTTCTCCATTTTTTTTTGTCTGATGTAAGGCTGCGCCTAGATTCTTTCGCGTTATCGGACGTGCGATGCTCAGCGACTTTGATGCGGTTGGCGTCCGACCTCACGCAAAACTCGTACATGTTTGGTCTAAAGGTTAACCCAAGAGCATGATTATGTATTAGAGAACAGTTAAAAACATCGGCAGCACTGCAGTTCGAACAAGACACAAGAATCTTGAAGCCTAGTCCACGCTTGCTCAACTGTAGGAACCGCACATCACTATTACATTTTTTACGCACTCCTAATTCAGAAAGGGCAGTAAATACAGCGAAAAATGCATGAAACAGAAGCCGAAATCCTTATCAACATCACGATCACGGTTCAAATCAGAAGTAATGAATTTTTTCGCCGAGGTACTAACGTACTCCGAATCGCCTTTGAACGCCTGGCCACAGACAAACAGACGTGCCACTTGTTGACGATTGCATCGACCAGAAAGATAACGATAATTTTGGAATTTTGCTTAGTGGGCAATAATGCCGCTAGTGTCGCTATAAACAAGCGTGCCTTTTCATTGTCGAAGACAAAACCCATCAGTAATGCCGCTTGTGTTGATTTAAGCAAGCGTGTACACCCATTAGCAAAGACAAAAACCGTTTTTCGAAAACAAGTTAGTAGGCAATAAGCTCACATGGTGGCGTATTAGTATAATGTTTCGAATAAGGACGAAGATTTTTCAGGATTTTTGTTCGAAGAGGCACGTCTGTTTGTCTGTGGCCTGGCGGTTAGGCGGGTGTCGGTTACTAATTTTACTCCGGGTTGTTCTGGTACTTCTTCTTTTACTGCTTTTGACGCCACTGTACACCTTGTCACTCATATTTAAGTACTTTTGAATATAAAACCAAGTGAAAAAGTATAGAAAAACTCAAACGTAAACGAACATAATGAGAACGGCTGATCGACTAGACCAAGGGAAATTGTGTAGAGACGCTGTAACGGTCGAAACTTGATGTAGCAACCTCTATACTTCAAATTTGAAACACGATATTGATCATGGGTAACTTCTACTAGTTTACAAAGCCGAGCATTGCCAAATTAAACGAAAAATGTGATTTTGGAGCATGAAAGTTGTTCGATAAAAATGGATTTAAACGAACTTTAAGTTTAGATCTGTACTTGGGCGATGTAGATTTTGATTCTAGGATAGTTTCATCATGATTTAGGCCAATGAAAAAAAAAATGCCGAAAAAACATTTTTTTTTGGTGGATATTACCCCTTAATGTATGCCTGGACGGGGAGACCACACGATGCTGCTAGATTTCAGTATAGAACACACATAGGCAATATCAAAGTTTTGATAGTGTATGAATCTAGAAAGTTGTAGTAGACGCGTTTAATAAATCCTAATATGCTATTTGCTTTGGGTACAACAGTATTAAAGTGATCAAAAAAATTAAGTTTAGAACCTAAAAATCTTCCTAAATCCCCTACTTTTTCTTACTTTTCTACATTCTGATTGCCTAATGCAATTACAATGTGGGGCGTTGCTTAATTTTTTACTAGAAGAAATTGAATTACATTTTTTTACATTTATTTCTAATAAACTTCTATTACACCTAATGTAGAATGCATGGATATCTATATAGATGTCTTCTTGATTTTCCATGTTTGAATACAGCCTCATGTCGACGGATTGATTGATGTGAGGATGAAGTGAATGTCGTTTACGTACAAAATAAAGTGAAGTGATCCTGAATGGTACCCTCGGCGGACTCCCGAAGTTACTTGAATGGGATGTAAATTCTTTCCTGCTAGTTAAATATGATACTTTGGCTCAATTCCAATTATTTGCAGTTTAAAAAGTAGCATTGGTATATCAATACGGTCAAATGCCTTACTAAAGTCTGTGTAAAGAGTACGTTTGTGGATGTTGAGCGGCCTTTGAAAAAATTAGGTATTTTCTCTTGAAGATTCAGATAAAAGTAATGTAGAGTGATTTGTTTACCCTTAATTTTTATCGCAGTCAGTTTATTTAAAATTGGGAAAAAGGCGTCACCAGGAAACCAATGTCGCGAATTTATTTAGCGGAAGCACCTGAAAAATCCTCAACTCCCTCATCGAGACATTGGAAAACAACTCGGAATCGCGCAGTCAACGGTGAGTCGTGTGATTAAACGTTACTATGAAATTCTGAGTATCAACGGAAGAAGAAATGCGGTCAGAATGGATGTTCTAAATATTAGTGATCAGGTTTACAAGCGTGTCGTGGTCAATAAGTTGAATCTGTGCAAGTCTTTTGTACAGAGAGCCAAGGAACGGAAGGTATTACTTGCGTATGAAGTGCAGAAGGCTCCAAATCATGACGAACGGCAAAATAAGATGGGAAGACCGGAGATTGTAGACCCAGATGCTGGCGAAGCATGGATGATGAGACTTATGTCAAGGCGAACTTCCAGCAGCTTCCAGGGCTACTGTACAGCACAAGTTTTATGTTCCAGAGGAAATAAGAAAGCAGAAACTTCCAAAGTTTGCCAAGAGATACATGTGGCAAACGGAGTGTGCCGTTCGCGACTAACGGTACTGTAAACGGGGTGATCTAGCTTAAGGAGGAGAAGCGTCTGCTTCCTCTGTTGAACGACACGAGGGCTCTACGACTTTCTGGCCGGATGTAGCTTCGTGCCACTATCCAAATTATGTCCTGGAGTGGTACGAAGTCAACAGGGTTCCTATCGTACCCAAGGGCTTCTCACTAATAATCTTTTTATTTGAAATATCATTGCAGGCTGAAGCGCAAAATAAATCATTTTCCCGATTTAGTCATTTGCTCACGTTAAAAGTTTGATGGTTGCTATCGTGCGATTCAGATAATCATGAAGCCGCAGATAAACATAGGAAAAAGTGATGTCAGTTCATTTTATGAGAAATAAGTGTATACAGACGTTTTAATGAAGAGATATTGAGTTTCTGATGAAGGCCGTCTAAAGGCAGCACTGGGTATCAGAGGGTTAATAGGTAGTTCTAGGTAACCTTAGTTCCACAAAACACATTTCGTTAGAAATAGTCTCAGATACAGTGCTTATATTGGCAATATTCCCATTTCACTCCACGATAAATGCAAGTGTTTCATGCGAACATCAATTGAGAACGTCCTATACTGCTATTCCTGCAGCGATAACTAGAAATTTTGTTGTTTGCATTAGAAAATCTTGTTCCGAAACCTCGTTGTAGGATATTGTTGTTCATTCTCAAAAATAAGATTTTTATGCTGAACAGCCGCAACAGAGATGTGGTGCGCTGAGAGGGAAAGTATGGTGGAACTGTGGAAAAGACATCTTGGCTGCGATTGACTTGAGTGAGAGTGAGAGAGTTTACACTGTCATTTACTCTCTTTTTTGACAATAGAATCATAATCATCAGCCAAATGAGTACGAATTGATCTAATTATTCCCTTGGTGCACATCGTACGAATAATTTCATATACCGAGTTTTGCACACTGACACTACTTATTTACTCGCATACCATACTGACGAAAATGTCAATGTTTTTTGGGCCAAACCTGAAAAATATCTCTTGGCTCTATTTTGAAGAGCATATTTGACTAGGGATACCATCCGTCCTGATTTAGCAGGACATGTCCTGATTTTGAAGTTCTATTTGGGCGTCCTGATTTATTTTTTATATTTTAGCACTTGTCCTGATTTTCTTAAGATATTTAATTTTGTTGTGTGGTGATGAGCAGAATTTTTGAAAATTGCTCAAAAAATGTTTTCGATTCTAGGTCGCAACGCTCACTGCGATCGAATTTTTTTTATTTGTTGAATCTCAGTAGAGTAATAAAAAGAATTTTTCACGCGTTGACCGTTACCATTAAGCATATGGCATTTGTTAAGTTTAAGTTGAAACAGTTTACGTGTGTTGAATTTTTAAAATATCTACTAATGCGTAACAATTTAAAGTGGTTTGATGAAAGTGTCTCGTCAGAGATACACTCAGCTTTTTTACTATGTGTTTTTCTACACGAATTTTCGAATTAACGGGTCTTTCACGCGTATTTTTAAATCGAAGGATTTTTTAATTACCGTGTCTTTCCACGAGGTACATATCAACGCGTGAAAAAAAACTAAATAAAAAATCAATTTACTTAATGTACAGTAAATAAAAGAGTTTTATATTGTATTTTAATGGGTAAATCACATATTACTTGTTATATTTGCTCATACATCGGAGAATAGAATGGCTAAATTAAATTTGTACCGAGAAAAGGAGTCCTGATTTTTACCTTCGACCAGATGGTATCCCTATATTTGACTCTATATATGGAAGAATTTTTTGAAAATTGTTTTATTTCTACATTTGAGTAAAGTCAATTCATCCCTAGAAAAATAATCATATTTTGACGTGCTCGTGTCAAATTGACTCCCGACTTTCAAATGATTAAAAATGCTACTTTTTCTTTGTCGACGAATGGTCATAACAGTTTTAACACATCGAATAATAACAAAAACCTGAATTTAGGATTTAAAATTTCCCTATTTATTAAGAAAAACGAGAAAAAAACTGACGCTCTGTTCGAAGAAAAGAGCGCAATATTGCTGAAAGCGAGGAGTCAAATTGACGCAGACTATCTTTCCAGGTTTGAGAGCATAATAAAAGTTATTATAAATTTATATTTATTGCATTAAACCACATTTTTGAGCCTTTGGTTGCTCCATTTTTTTTAAAACTAGAAATGATTATGATTAATTTGATTCAAAACCATCAAAATCGCACAAATGTTTCAACAGTTATGAATTTTTGAGTTTAAAATATGTCTAATGGGGTAGCGAAAATAATTTGCCCATTTTATTTTTGTTGATTCGATAGGGTGACCTGCTCCGCAATAAGATAGTGAGAAAAACGGTTCTACTTGATATATTTTTTTTTGTATATACAATATATTTTATTTCCGAAAATTTATAACTTTTAAACTAGTAGATCGATTTTCGATGTTTTCAGATCAAATTGTAGTTTTAATAAAATATATCAAGGTAACGCAGAAGTGAACTTTTGAATGCAAAAATATGACATTATCATAATTTTTATTATGTTTCTAAATGGGATTCACTCAAATATAAAAAATAAGTTTTTTCTTAAAAAATAAATGAAAAGGGCGTTTGGGAAAACCATCAAAAACTTTGAATAAGATTGAGATATTTATTGAGCTCTAAAAATCGTCACACGACAGCTTTGATGTGTAAAATGAAATAAAAAAGTTGATGCCAAAAAATATTTTTTAATCTCTTCTCTCAACTACTGATTTCATCGAAAATTTTGGCCACCCTGAATGCATTATAATTAGCGCTTCATTATATTTAACAAATTTGTAAAAGAAAGTTTTTCTCTAGAATTTCGCTATTCAACTCTAGATTTAAATTTCTCCCTAAATCCCATTTCTAGAATATTGTGCACTGTAGAAAATGTTGTAAAGTCATTCTCGCGATATGATCCACCGCTCGGAACACACGTTCACCTATCTTCGCCCTTCAATTGTCCCTTTTCATTTTCCTGTATTCATTTCTTGCAAAGCTGGCTAAACACCGTTTTTCATGGACCAACCGCCCGCTTTAGACCAAACGTTGGCATACGACGGCTAATATGGGACCACAGACACGTACGGAAACTATTCTCAGTTAGCATATGACCGAAGCTCTTACCGGGGTTGGGACTGGATCTTAAGGTTACTGGTAATCTAATTTGCACTTCGAGTAGGTTGAGTTAGGGACGTTCCTTCAAATATCTCTCCAGAAAGATAATAAAGTGGTGTGAGGTTTTTCACATGAAACGACACGCTCAACAACGACACAAAATAGTTCACTGCAGGCAGTGCTTTTACAGTGTGTTTCTAAGCATATATCAAATGAGAGGAGCATCTAGGTAGGGAAGTAGATTGCGTTGTTTACTTTGCATCTCGAAACTGGAAAAAAAATCCAGCCACCCGTCACGCACGTTTACTCTTCGCATGCTATCGAATTTACACACCGTACTTTTGTATATTTTCACTAGAGTGATTTACCATTTTTCTTTTACTCAGCTGTGGTATAAGCAGCAAGCGTATTATTTTTTCTGCTAGCAGCAGTAACACAGCACAAAGCTGAAGCTGAAACTGTAGTGCAAAAATTGCAACACGCAGAGTTCATGCTAGACAAGAAGTGAGCGGTGAATATTCACTCTGTTCTTTTCATATATTGAGTAGAATAACAAGCCTGGAATAATTTTCTAATAGGATGTATGAATTTTAGCATACTTTTTATTTAAAGTACCGTCTGCCGGGGTGAGATTGTGCCAAAAAAGGATACATTTTTGTTCCTTAGCTGGTAATGTACACATTTAGGCAATGAGTTTGAATCAAATCACGTCAATGCAAACTTAAATGTTTATTTAATGACAGCCGCAAATATGATTAAGTTACAATAAACTATAATTTTGCTAAAATTAAATGAACTTTGGCCTAATCTCACCCCTTCTATGGGGTGAGATTGTGCCAAAAACAAAAAGTTGAATTTAATACCTGTTAAATTGACAGTGTGTATATACGAATAATTCGCATGAATAACATGATAAAACAGTAAGTATAGGGACGACCATAAACAACGTAAACTATCAGGGGCTGTAGGGGGTTGACCAGAAACTACGTTTTATATGAATTATAAAAAAATGTATGACTGGATCAAATCGATATCTGGAGTAACCAGTTATGAGAACGTGGCTTATGGACAGTCTACACACTAGGGTGGTCGGTATTTCCGACTTTTCGAAAAACCGGTATTTCGGTATTCATAAAAATATAAACCAGTAAAACCGGTATTTTTATTTTTTTCGGATTTATACAAACCAGGGGCGACTCGTGTTCTTTTAACCGACTTGTTCAACTACAAAATTCTGAAAATCATAGTTTGGGGGAAGTAATGACAATCATGTCCGCGAAAAACGCAAGTCATTTTCACTGTACTATTTAAAATAAAACTAAAAAATTTACATGAATTTTGGTTTTAAATTTATTTTTTGCTCAGCGTCTCAGGTTGCATCTATGGACGTGTCGCTGCATAATTATGATTTTGCATTCATGAGTACCTATGCTTCATTACGATCCCGATTTTTTTTGTAAGATTTGGACCACTGCGACCATTGTTTTGATCTCATGTGGTATACGATCCAGATACAACACTGGATAAATTTAACAGTGTTTGGAAAACTTCAATGAATGAATCCTGTGAAATGATCACGATGAACATAATTTCGAAACTCATAGGAACAAAAAAAATATGCAGATTTTTATTTCAATTTTCTTTCACATTCGCCAAACTGAATAACTTCAAAATTCTTAGAGAAACAATATCTGAAACCATGGGCGCAATTAAGGAAAATTTCTAGGGGGGGGGGGGTCTAGTTTTCATACACTTCATTTGAAAAAAGAGAAAAAAGAGTTAAAATGCGTAAATTTGATAACGCATAAAATAGTGTCGTAACAGTAGAAAAAAATCACTTCAATCGGGATTGAATCTCCCAAGATGTATTGAATATCTTGACCACAGCGTCAACGCCAACCTCTTTGAGCAACACTGATTCGATATTGAGGAGAGCTAGGTTTGGTAAACGGCTGGGCAGCGCGTACCAGCAATACACCCGTACCAACTGGCCTGCTAACATAAAATAGACCCTAGTGTGGTCCAAGGCATAATGCCATATCCCTACTTTTACGTAGTACCGACTGAAATACGAGTAACCAAGGGAAGATCGGTGAACCGGTGGAAACTTGGTCGTAGGTTGACAGGGAAGGGGTAGCTGTTCTCCTTGGGTAGGGGCGGCTTAAACAGCGACTGATCCGAAGCGGACTGTTGAGTTCAACAATAGCGAATTTATTCCACCAGCTCACCTCGTTTTGTCCTGGAAGCAACCTAACTACTGTCAAAACTCTTCATTATTCGCTCGATATTGGCCAAGTATTGACCTGGCGTGCTACCCGAAGCGCACAGTAAAATTTGTCAGCTTCAACCCGCCACCGCACGTGCTTAGTTGTTAAACAATAACCCAACACGGCAGCCTCGTCGTGAGACTAGGCATCGCAGCCCTAGTAAAGCAGCATGCTAAAATCGAGTCTAGTGCGACGAAGCAAAATGTTGACGATGTATCTGATACGACCGGTAGTCCTCTGCGGAATCGATATAACACTGTTTCTGGCAGAGGGCCTTAACACCCTAGGAGTTTTCGAACGCAAGGTGCTACGAACTATCTAGGGTGGAGTAAAGACGGACGACGGATGATGGCGACAGTGCATGAATCATGAACTGCACGCGCTGCTTGAAGAGAACCCCATTGCATACCTGACGAAAGTCGATAGGTTGCGGTTGGCCGGTCACGTCGTAAGAATGCCGGACGGCAACCAGATCGAAAGAGACTTGCGGGTGTTGAGTCTCTGGATCGTCTGGGAAACTGGCGAAACACAGCCCAAACGCTTGATGCTCTGATATGAAGTATGGAATGTATTTATATTGAATACAATCATTCTCTGAAAAATTCTAGGGGGGCTTAAAACTTTCTGGGGGGGCTTCAGTTTTTAGGAAACTGTTGAGAAGAGTAAATGAATGAAGAAGAAAATAAAATGATGATTAGACAAGAATCCGAAGGAACCGAAGGTAATGTACACATTCTCTATTCTGTTCGATGTTCTTTGAACAGTTCGTCCAAATTTAGTTGAGCCCGAGAAAACTCAGCTAGAAATAGGTATTGCTAATTAAATCCGCTGCGGTATGTGCGACGAAGCTTTGATCATGCTGTAGCTACTTAAATGTAACTTTTCCAAGGGGCAGTAATTTTTAGGATGAAATTCTTCATTGATTGATTTTTTCATCCTGTAAGCACTTTGTTTCAAGAGCAACTTGTCCATAACTAGGTTCAACCTGTGCAATGCACATGGAGATGCCAAACAAAAAATAAATTCCGAATCCAAATTTTTATTTATATATTATTTTTTTAGTTTTAGCTTGAAATAGCACAAAACGAATAATGACTAGCTTTTCCTCGCGACAATGATTGTGATTACTGCCTCAAAATAGGATTTTCAGAATTTGTAGTTGAACTAGTTGGTTCGAAACTCACTAGTTGACCCTGTAAGTATGAGTGTGTAAAAAGATAAGCTGTTTTATTTAGAAAATTAATTTAAATTCAATGTTGCTTCTGTCTAAATGTATTTTTTATATATACCGTTATGTGATTTGTAACGCCTACCTAAGTTGGTAGTATTCATTAGCCCTATAATGATTTATGAATATTGTGATAAGTTTTATTTTTCAATGTTAAGAAAAATACCGAAAATACCAGTTTTTTCGCCTCTCCAATACCGGTATTTCGGTATTATTATTAAAAAAATATCGGTGTTACCGGTTTTTGTTTTACTGGTAAACCACCTTACTATACACATAGTGGCGTCTCCAGGTAGCTTAGAAAGGGAAAACGTTAAGACATAAAGCCTGAGAAGACTTCTCGTTTCAATTATTATGTGTCATTGACCACTATATATTTCATTGGAGATCCCAAAACCGCTGGAAACGTACCCAAAATCCTCCTTCCTCGCTTCAAAAGTCATCAGTTTATATAGAATAGGTGTACAAAATTTTGTTACATTCCATAAGTAATATCAGTCATTGTAAATTTCCATCCAACAGTTGTTAGCTTACTGTTCTCAAGCTTTAAATCATTATTTAAAATAATACTATAGCTAGACAACACACCCTATGTAAACAAAACAAGTGTTACTGATATAATTTTGTCGTGAAGGTCAATTTCGCACACTGTACCGTTCATTATTGCTTGGCACAATCTCACCCCAAAAGGGCACGAAAAGTGTACAGTTTGGAAAAACATTGTTTCCTGAGCCAACACAGGTTCAATGCATAATATTTCCTCAACACATTGGAGACGACGATAACATTATTTGCGCATGTTTTTCACCCTGTTCTTTGAAAAATTATTCAAGTGAAACAGTTCACTGTTATTATCTAGATTTAATTTGAAATTGTGAATAAATATGTCACGTTTCATAAAGTAGTGAATTTGAGGTATTAGGTTCTAGAAATCTCAAGTAATTTAACATACAAACATTTCCCGTTTTGGCTCAATCTCACCCCCGTGGCTTAATCTCATCCCGACAGACGGTTGTTTAGCTCTGAAACCTTTAGATGTATAAAAAAAACTCTCTAACACAGAGTCACTAGAACTTGATAATGTTGTGCAAAAATTTACACTGAGAATTTTTTAACAAACCAAATTAAAATAAACACTGAATTTTGATTTAAAAGACGAGTTTAGTTTTTTTAATTGAAATAATGTAAACATCATGGAATTTTCTCAGCAGCGATTTTACTTGCATTGCTTTTAGGAGGTTTTATCAGCTAGATTCTTTTGTGTGCTTATTTTCCACTTGTATGTGCCACTGTCAAATTTAAAACTCCAAGCGGTCGAATGTTATGTACGAACAAGTATGATTTCTTTATATAAACCTAAATATAAACCGAAACTGTATTACAACTCCAGAAAATGATTCGTGGAGGCTAAATAAGTTGCATGGGGGAGCTGATTTTTCAAATGCTTGAGTAAGTTCGTATAGTATTCAATTTTGGTTGTTTCTAATTTTTAATTATTCTCAAAAAAAAAAAATACCATGCGTATCCCAAAATGCTGATGCCATCAGTAAGTAAAATTAGCACCTGCTTTGTGCACAATTTTCCTATGTCCAAATTTCGAATCAATATACTATGCACAGCACTTTTTTTTATATGTCTGTTATGTTTGCTAACTGGTGGTTTTCAGTCAACGGCTATCTGAAATTAATTCGTAGATTCTGTTGTGATCAGTGCGTCGTGAGACAACCGTCACCTTATACCCAAGAGAAGTTTGAAACTCTATCTATGAGTCTAACAGAATACTGCAGAAACTACGCTCGATTAGCAGAAGGAAGCAAAAAGATAGTTAAAGTTATTTTGGAAAATTTGTAGTTAGGCTGATACAAATTTCGAATTCTTTTTATGTCCAAGGTTATCAAAGCTAGCAGAGGGGGTTGCAAAAAATAAATAACACCGGGACGAAAAAAAAAAGAAATATCTTTGATCAAAGTTTGTGTGCAAGTTATGACGTTTGTAACTTGCACTCAAATAAATGTTGAAAAATAACACTTTATTATTGTTATTTTTTATTTCACTTGCCTTTCGACGACACTCTCGCTGTTACCTGACTTGTTTGTTGCTAAATTAAGCATTTATGCTGTCGGAAAACCAATGAAATGAACAAAACGGTTTGAGCTTTTTTTTCTTCCCCTTCCGATATTCAAGATTTTTGAAGGGGGGGGGGGGGGGGTGACATAAAATGAAAATAAAATTTGTAACGGCCTTATACAAAATAAACAAAATTTGCAGTACTGAAGAAGGTGTTTATTGCGTAAATTGCGTATAATTGTTTCAATTTGTATCAGAAGCGGGGAATATTTACTCTGTCAGAAAGTCAGATTTTTTTTTCTGGATCACCCAACTTATTAATGATTGTACATATGACAAAAAGGTCATGAATCAGCCTTGTTCTACTCTACTTATACCATATCCTACCAGAACACTGAATGGATTGGAAATTTCAAGTGACATTTTATAGCAGTATATTCTGGTTTTTAACCTTCTGTGTAAGTGCCGGTTTGACCAGACAGTTTAGTTCGATCTTGATCAAGATTTTACATTGTGAATGATTAAAATGTCGCCTATCAAAATGAACAATACTAAAATGGGGAAACAAACAGGCCCGCAATACGAAAGTCAAACGAGTTCACATAAAATTAATCACCTACATCCAAGGTGACACGTACTCTGATACAGATCAAACTATGCAGAATTTTGTCAAAATCATTTGCCACCATTCCGAATCTAACGTAAATCTAAGCATTTACAATCCTGCATGATTTAATGGGCAGCCCTGACAGCCACGCGTCTGGCAAGCGCAAAGTGGACCG
This sequence comes from Wyeomyia smithii, assembly GCF_029784165.1. Lineage (NCBI taxonomy): Eukaryota > Metazoa > Arthropoda > Insecta > Diptera > Culicidae > Wyeomyia > Wyeomyia smithii. Next base: position 99,485,844 of record NC_073696.1, on the reverse strand, counting down.
CGGAGTGATTTATGGATTGCACGGAGGAACAGGCGCAGACCTAGAAGTCAACTGTTGAGCTGTCGATCGTTTCAGTTGGATTCCTGCCGAAAAGAACCGCGACCGTCCACCAGGCCATTGTTAAGCGACGCCTACCGTTTGCCCTAATATTGATCCTAGATTTATGATCAATCTAGAGCGGACAGCTCAATGTTAGTGCGGCAATAAATTTCGGCCGACCTGCGTCCAAAACGGTTGCTTAGTACGAGGCCTTCACAGTGCTGTACCCTTGCCAAGCTAAACTGACCAACGCCTTTCACGAGCAGGTTGTTTCGAACCGAAGTGAGTATGCAATTTCGCGAGACTATTTTTTGTTCATTATTACGCCATTGTGCAGAAATTGTCGAAATAGCCAAACAAACTCGAACCAAGCCAACGGAACTAGGAAATCGGCCGGTCGAATGCCATTCCATGGCACGTTGATTGGTGAAGGCAGGTTTGAATATTTTTATTGACAAGGCCATCGGAGGCCGTTGCCGAGTGTAGGGGGGGAGGCAGCTCGGCGCACGAAATCACCGTGAGGCCCTTTGGCCGCTTGGCACAGGAAGGCGCACAGGCTGGCGTGAAACAATTTTAATAAATCGTGGTCGCGTGGTTATACACAACTCGGCCGTCCGCGATGCATGTGAAAGGAAGTTCGGAAAACGTTTAGCAAGTTCAGAGCGTCGTTCAGAGGTTTTCAATAGGTCTAATTAGGGCTTTTTCCCTCCTCATTGCTTGCGGTGCACGGTTGTGGAAAATTGGACGAAACGACCGATCGAATCGGTCGAGAGACTATGCGACATAGTGGAGCGTTGTCCGAAATATGCCGTTTCACCAGAGCTGTGATCGATCACATCGTATTGCATTGAATTCCTTTTGCAGAGCGATTATGTGATCTAATCTAGATCGATCGCTATAATTTACGAAATCAAAAAGTTGATGATGGGTGTGCTTGATTGTTATTGTGCCCGGCAAGGAAATCGTGCAAATGTTAGTTCTGTAAAATGAAGACGCGTTTCACGACGTTTTTTGCGGTGAAAAAGAACATTCTTAAAAAAAACAACTCAGAGGAAAATGTTTCTTTTCAATTTATTTCGATAGATCTGTTTTCTGAGATTCGCGAGGGATAACTTCAATTGATTGTCTTCAAACAGGAAAAATAATCAGCGGCAATTACAATGCGAACTTAGGGGAGCGTTTAGTTGATTTGATATTAATTAAATTTAATATAAAAGTGTCATATATTTCGCAAAGGAAGGTCTCGCGTACCTACGAAGAATTTTCGATATTCAAACCTAGATTATTTTTTGTTTCTAAACTCGAAAAACATGACTCGTTGATGAAAAAATCACCACCAATGAGATGGAGGCTGTATTTGATGGGAAACCTTGAGAAAAGTGTATCAGACTAAGAGGAGACCATGTTGAGAAATAAATATATGTCTTCCTCAGCGAACTATCTCAGAAGTGATTTATGAGTTTAAACCCATAAAGGATTAAAATATCCGAAGCATTTAGCAGTAGAGCCACATGACACAATTTATCGTATTAGAGAGATAATTATTAAAGGACTGAAATATGTAATAAATCAACCTCGATTTTGGGGCTAATAAAATCGGTAACAAAAACTGATAAAATCGGAACAACACTTTTCCCAGGAAAGCAAAGACAAAAGAAAATAAATCGAACTAAATATTCACATTGCGTTTATACTGCTTACATTTGATTTGGTTACAATAGGATACTTTAATGCTGTGCTAGTTAGGAAAATCCCTAAGACGAGACCACAGGTCTGTACCATCTTCTGCTAAATGAACCAAAAGGTGGAAAGGTCACTTGAGTATGAAATAACCATATCTTCCAACAAACGGTAGGTATGACAGATATAAATCCACCAAGTCACCAAGTGTTAGAAGAAACTAGACACCGGCGATCTAAGGTAGGTAATGGTTTGATAATTGCCGTGTTCGGAACTTCGTCTGGAAATGCGATATCGTTGGCATTTCCGATCTCGCGTTAATCCTCTGGTAGCTCGAAGTGTCAAAGTGTGAAGCGTACTCATCCGGATTGCGTGCAAAGATGTCGATCTGTGGGAAGTTGATATCGAAGCGTAAAGCGTTTTGTTCCGTTGCATAAGAGACTCCATAAAGTACCGCCGAATCGATTTCAGCCCTCGTTTCGCAACGTATCGTATCGGGTGAAAAGTTTTCACAATCGTCCCGTCCAGGTCAGCCAGCACAGCTTGGTTGCGCTTCAATCGGACTAGAAGTATTGCCAAATCGACATGAATTCACCGGAAAGGTTCCAACGGCACTCGATGTAAGCTGGTTAGCCATCTGGCTAATCTAATCAGTGCCAAATCAGCAGGGGGTAAAGCTAATCTACTTAGCTCTGTGGGGAGGTTTGGCAGGTGGTCAGAATCGGCACGGCTTAAAGTGTTGCTGGCTTATGATACGAAAGGGGGAAGGGGGGCTAGTAATCAACGTGAGCCTAAAACAGATTGATGTCAATTGGTAAAACGAACCTACGAGCTCAGCTTAAGCTTTATAATGCAACCTGATGGCAGCTGGTAGCCCATAACGCCGCTTGGTGAGTTGTTATTTGATCTGATTGATGCATGAAATATTGTTGTTTGCCGTTTGCTGTTGCAGTTTGTATACATTTATGTTTGCACTGCGCGCTTAGACTGACTTACAGGTTGGCTGACTGACTGACTGACTGTTGCAACGCCAAATGAGAGTTGTAAATTGAAGTTAAAATTGGCAAATCGGGCACTGGGCGCCACCGCCAGTGAAACCGAAGTGGCCACAGATGATGGCGATCTGGTGTCTGCTGTCAGGTGTAATTGAATTTCACTCGCATAGACCTTTTCTGGGCTAGAGGAAAATTTTGTCAATTAAACTGCTTTTTTTTAATGGGGCTGCTGCTGGGATTGGTAGAGGCTGAAAAGCGAAGATCCAGAACAGTGAAGTCATATGGGTGGAAAAGAGGATGGTAGTGAAGCTTTCTCAACTTGTGGAATTTATATAAATTCATGGTTGATGAGCTTTCAGTTTATCAAAGTAGAAATACCATGACTCCAGGTACTTCAAACATTGGTAAATTATGTGTTTGGTTCCGTCGCTTTGAAGACGGTAATTACGAGGAAGTCGCTTATGAGGATTCATACCAAACGCAGGAAAAGCTTACTACTAGTTATCTGCAAACGATCGCATGCTTTGGGAAGGATTAAAAAACGAGGAAGTTGCTCCAGCGTTAACAAAGGAAAGGTTTACTGGTGTTATCTTGCCGAATATACATGCTGCGAGGGTTTTGATTTGTATTTGGTGGGATCAGGTCGGTGTCATTTATTATAAGTAGTTGAAACCGAACGAAACTGTCACTGGGGGACGGTATCGTTTTTTATTCAAGCGATTAAGCCAAGCACTGCGTGAGAAAACGGCCATAATTCGAAAAAGTGATTCTACTGCATGACAACGCTCGGCCTCATACCGCCAAAGTCGGTAAAACTTACATAGAAACGCTCAAATGAAGAGTCTTACTTCACCTGCCATATTCCCCAGATATTGCGCCGTCCGATTATTACTTGTTTCATTCGATGGTAGGGGAATTGTGGGTAAAATGAACAGGGGTGGTAAAATGGACACCCGTTTAAATCTCGACTATTACGTTGAAAAATACTACAAACTTCTCTGGCACCGTATCTTTTTTTTTTCCTGTATGGGCTTCCTCACTGCGACCAGAATCGTAGATCTATTGTGAGATATGCCCGGGTGACTGCTGTATCCCGCACTTTTGTTAATAGCAATACCTCTATTGAGAAGTGGCATGCTTATTATTATTGTTCATCAGTGCTTGTGTGTAATGTGATACTCTTCCTTACACGCTTACTGTTCTACTATACCGATACTCGTTCTTCTTGCCAAATATCACCAATTATAATTCCCTGAAGAAGTTTCGTCGTGCGTCTTTCTGGCCAGTTTTATTGATAAGAGGGACTTATTTTTTATTAAGAGGAAGTCACACAAAGGTATTTGTAGATTTCAGCGTAAAGGAAGGGTAACTGGTGGGGAGCCTGAGAATAAACCCATGCTTAAGTCCTTTTTGACATCGGATGGCCTGATTCTACTTAGATTCGAACCCATGACCATCCACTTGACAAAGCGGACCCTGTAACCTTGCGGCTACGCAGCTCCCCGGCACCGTATCTTAGAGGCACTCAAAGCTATTTGAGACAAAGTATGCGACATGAAACAGTCAAACAGTCAAAATAATAAACAAAAACAAAAAACACGTGCACATTCATGGTAGTGATGTTATTTTTGGCCCACAAGAAATAACCTATTTTTTAGTGTAAAACAGTATTTTATAACGATTTTTCTGCAAATATCTGTACTCAGACTACTAACCAGTAGAAATCATCAAAGGTTAGTAATAGTTTGAATAAGTTTCTTGATTTAGGTATTTTCAGTAATATGTAAAATGGACAGCCTATGGTGATTATCAAAAAATTGTGTTAATTTCTATTGAAAAATCTAGATGCTTCGTGTTAATATCAAAAAATCGAAAAGGTAAACTCAGATCGGTGAACAGATGACCGCGGCTAAACGTAACGTTGAATGCGGGAAGTCCGTAAAAAAAGCTTCCTCCATTTCTCAGTTGCTTGCGGATATGGTCATATATTATTATTAATTCTACGACAAACAGTGAAAGTTGAACTGTTGGTGAATGCATCAGTGTGTCATGTGCTATGGAACAACATTTTACTATCTGTAAAGGGATAATTAATGTTCACGCCCAAGGTGTTCATATTGCCTCCTCCCCATGTTTATTTTACTCACAAGTGTCCAATTCACCCCCAAAAAACTGCTTTCGAAAATGCTCATGAAAACTATGCAAAATACTATATTTGAGTACTTCTTCTTATTTTTTGTATCAACAATTAGTTGCTCAGTTAATATGCGCTATCGACTCATAGTTGTAGTGTTAAACTGTGAAGGAAATTGGAAAATGGACACCCCATTTTATCACCCCTTTCCCTACATGGTTTGGCCGATCAGCAGTTCTGCTTTCATAAAAACATCGAAAATTTGCTCGATTCGTGGATAGCCCCAGAAGACGAACACTTGTATCAAAACGATATTCGAGCTGTGCCACAAAGATGGAACAAAGTGGTAGCTAGCGAAGGGCAATGCTTTGAAGGATTTCCAGGCTACATCATTTTCAATACAAAGTAGTATTTTTATTGAAAAACACTAAGAATTTAGTTGCGTACCTTGTAGATCATTCTTTAATTCAATATGTATTTTATGTCTTGTACAGTCCCTCCACAATTGTGGGACAGCTACAATTATTTGTTACTTTTACGAAAATACGTCTATTCTCACGAAACCAAGCAATTTTCATTAGCCACGGTATTTTTTTTAACTTAGTTGTAACCTTATTAATACGATAGAAATGATTTAAATTTGCAAGTGTCACAAAAAATTATTAATTTTAGCCGCATTAAATGAAGTGACCCATAATTGTAATAATGATACATTTTGCGGTGCACATTGTGGGTCAGTCCATATTCTGGCTATTTTTATTACTTTTGCATGATAATACATCAAGACTGAATAAAATAACGATTCTATAGAATAAAGGATTTTGAATGTCAGAAGTGACCCATAAATGTGTCTTTTGCTATTTAAGTGATATTTTTCTTCCCAACCGATTTACACGGTGACAAAAAAGTCCGGTCACACTTTTCTGGGGTCGCCTGTAGCCTTCACCTTGCATCTCTCTGGTGCCATCTATATGTCAAATGAAAGGGTTAACTTTGCTGCCCAAAGTGGCAGAGTTTCGTTTCTGTGCAGTTTGTTTACATTGAGTTGTGAGCCATGGTAGAGTTGAGAGCAGCTGTTATCGCTGAATATGTGAAAGGGTACAAACCCGGACACATATTCAAACACCTAAAACCGCTCGGAATCAACCGGAAATTCGTGTACCGGACCATAAATCGGTACCTAGAGACCGGAGGCACCGAGGACAAGGCACGATCTGGACGACCAAGGTCTGTGAGAACTCCAAGGCTGGAAAAGATTATACGAGACCGGATTCGCCGGAATCCCGCCCAATCTGCACGGAAGCTGGCCAGGAACCTTAAAATGAACCGAGAATCAATCCGCCTGCTTCTGCGCAAAGATTTAAAACTTACACCGTACAAAAAACAGGTGGTTCATGGGGTTACCAAAGCTACAAAGGACAAGAGGTACCAACGGTCGCGGGAGTTGCTCGGTTGGCGCGCAGATGACGAGATTATTTTTTCGGACGAGAAACTGTTCGTTTTGGAGCAAACAGTCAATCACCAAAATGATCGAGTTTGGAGTGTGAGCCTCCAGCCAGCTCCTGCGGACAAGCTGAACGTTTCCTGGTTCCAAAATAAGACGTCAGTAATGGTTTGGGGAGCCATTTGCAAGAGAGGTAAACTGCCTCTAATTTTTATCGATAAAGGGGTCAAAATCAACGCAGCGTACTACCTGGACACGGTTTTGAATAAAAATGTTCTGCCTCAAGCTGAACTATTGTTTGAAGACGATTACTACTGCTTCCAGCAAGATGGCGCCCCATCCCACACCGCAAAGGTTGTTCAGACGTGGTGTGAGGAAACTTGACCGATTTTATTTCGAAGAATGAGTGGCCCCCGTCGTCTCCGGATCTGAATCCACTGGATTATTTCGTGTGGAGATACATGATGTCGAAGCTGAACGACTATAAAATAACAAATTTGGAGCAATTCAAGCGAGTTATCACGAAAATCTGGGACGAGATGCCGATGGAGCACGTGCGCGCCGCTTGCGACGACTTTCCGAGACGTCTGAATCTGGTTCGATCAGAGAAAGGTGGTGTAATTCCGAGATATCGTCTGTGAAGTATCTTTATGAGTGACTGAATAAAGCTATGAAAGCCAGATTTAGATTTTTTTTTATTCTTTGAAATATTGAGATTTTCCTGTGTGACCGGACTTTTTTGTCACCCTGTACACACATCAGCTGCAGTGAAACTATTTGTTGATCGAAAGTACACATTAAAACACAGAGATAGACAGTAAAACATTAGTAGTTAATAACTTCTCCGATTTTATATTTATTTTTGAACATTTAGACAACACGTTGACTGACCCATAATTACGTTCCCATTTCATTTAATTATAATCGAACTTAAGCAACCGTTATGTATTAAATTGTTGATAAAACAACGAAAGTCTATTATCTCAAAGATTACATGACTTATTTGAACATAACTAGTGTCATACGAACGAGTCATCTCCCAAACTTACAAATAATAAACTTCATAACAATTTGATATGTGGCTCAAAAGTTATGGAAAGAAGAGAAATTCAAAGACTATTTAAAACTATACCTGCTTTGATCGATATATGTGGCCTCAACATAATTTAAATGTGGTGTCGTACTATTTGAACGTTCCAAGTTCATTGATTTCTTGCGGATTGTTTGAAGTCTGCAAATGCACAACGAATCGGCCATAGGATATGATCGAAGTCAATAATAAATCGTTTGAAATGATTGGTTTTATCAAAATGACAACATCCTCGTCTTTTGGCTTCTGTACATCGCCTTAATTCTGAATATATTCATATTGGGTGGTATTCTGTCATTATCAGCAGACTTTCTGGCATCAATCTGACAGCGGAAATATACATATTGGAGGTATTTTTGGTTGTTTTCCAGAAACTAAAAGTGGTCGTCTTCAAATTCAAAATAGTGTCCAGGATCAATGTTTGGTTTCCATGCATCATCACGTTTACGGAAATATCCATATTTAGTATTATTCGGTCATTTCCGACTGTTGCCTTTTGGACTTTAAAATTGCCTGTGAAATCAATTTCTGTCATCTGGGCGTAATTCTGGTTCCGAAAACATTCATATTGAATGGTATTTGGTCATTTCCGGCTGTTTGCCAGACACCGGAAGTCACCATCTTAAAATTCAAGATTGTGTCTGTGATAAATTTTTAGCGTCTGGGAATAATGGGAATCGTCCATTTCAGGCTGTTTTCCAGAAACCGGAAGTTGCCATCTTACAATTCAAAATGTTGTCTGAAGTCGATTTGTGGCTCCAGTGCATCATTACGGTTCCGGAAATACCCATATTGGGTGGTATTTGGTCATTTGCCGCTGTTTTTCCGACACCGGAAGTCGCCATTTTGGATTTCATAATGGCATTTGGAGACGATTTCTGGATTTTGAACGGCATACTGGTTAAAGAAAAACTCATATTGGGTGGTATTTGGTCATTTTCTGCTGTTTTCAGAAACCGGAAGTCGCCATCTTAGAATTCAAAATGCTATCTGTGGTCGATTTTAGCTCCTGTGTATTATTCTAGCTACGGATATTATTATATCGGGTGGAAATCGGCCATTTTCGACTGTTTGCCAGAAACCGGAAGTTGCCATCTTACAATCCAAAATGTTGTCTGAGGTCGATTATGGAACATATTTGTTACCACTTAAAACATTCACCTGCCAATATGGTTCCATTTAGTTGATTAGTTCACGAGATGTGCAGAAATTTGTGAAGAAATGTGTACTTCCAGAAGATGGAGGGGCGTCAAACCATTATGGACAAATTTGTTACCTCTAAAAACATTCACATACCAAATTTGGTTGTATTTTCTTGATTGGTTCTTGAGCTGTGCGAAATTTGTGTTTCATTTTCATGGGATCCCTCCCTTATAGAAGAGGTAGTCGGGTTTCAAACCATTATGTACATATTTGTTACCACTAAAAACATTCACCTGCCAAATTTTGTTCCATTTGGTTGATTAGTTCTCGAGATGTGCACAAATTTGTGTTTCATCCAACTATTATGGACATATTAGTTACCCCTTAAAACATCCACATGCCAAATTCGGTTTCATTTGCTTGGTTTGTTCTTGAGTTGTGCAGAAATTTATGTTTCATTTGTATAGGAGGGAGGGGTCTTAAACTATCATAGGAACCTTTATCGGCACCAAAAACCCTTGCATACAAATTTTCACGTCGATCGGTTCGGTAGTTTTCGGGCCTATATGGATCAGACAGACAGACAGACTTGACTGCATTTTTTATATGTAAAGATTACAACATCAATATTTTAGAACCTAAAGAGTGAATATACATTTATTGGATTGAAGCGTTCATGTAAATCTATTTTTACAAATAAAAAATTGAATGAGAAAGGCTGGGTCTGACCGCTAGGTGGATTAATTTAGGTTTTTTCTATGAATATTGAATTTCCTTTGACTTGAATTTTGCTCACGTTGCCATAAACAGGGATGCCCCATTTTTATCTGTAAATTGAGTTTCAAAAAATCTCACGCAGAATTTTGTATGAAATGTTTTCGCAAAAATCTGCATCTTTTCTAATTGTTTTAAACATCGCGCACATTTGTGTACGACCGTTAGCATAAAGCAGCTTTGGAGTTTTGAGCAACTGCAAATGTTGGCAGTTGGCGTCTTTTTCTAGACTTGCATACTGCCGTAATCTCGCAGACTGACGTAAGCGCCAAAGTGGCCAATTTGTGTTTTTTACGATTAAACGATAGAACACACCAAATTGGACCTAAAGGCACCGAAATTTGATCAAAAGTGTAAAAAATAGCGCCATTAATTCACGAAAACGAAATGACGTAACCGCCATTTCTACTCAACGTGACGTAAATCCAACACAACTATGTTTACGATACGTTCATTACTTTCAACGACTCGTGAACTCATCACGCAAATGAAACCAAATGTAAAAGGTTTTGGGAGCAGGAAACATTTCTGTGGTGGTACGGCCCCTCTCCCTTCTCTGCACGAGAAGGGTTCCGTACAAATAAAACACATATTTGAAACAATTTTTCCGAAAAACAGCTTAAAATGAACGGAATGATGCCAGAAGCCAAGAACCGACCCAAAGACTATTTTGAATTCTAAGAAGGCAACTTTTCCTAAAACTATCGAATACCACTCAATATGGATATTTTCGCAATCGGGATGATGCACAAAAGCCTGCAATCGACCCCAGAGGAGACCGTGTTAATCTCAGGCCACTGATTCAGCTTAGCGGTGATGAAATTGAGGTAGTTAACAAGTGCGTGCAACTAGGCTAATTGGTGATTACCGAAAACGACATTAGCAGAAAAATTCGTCGAGAACCTATAGCAGGAAAGTCGCCGCGGCACGAAGTTGACTATCTACAAATCTTACTGTGATCATACTGTAGCCCTCTAAGGCCACTAAGCTTGGTCCAATGCTATTATATTCCAAACAAAATTCATTTCCGAACGCGTATTCTCGGATCGCGACTACCTATTTGACTGATTATGAAAAAAAAAAAAATTACTAAGCGACTTGTCGCATACTACGATGGATGTACGTCAATCGGTTGTAGAAACAGTGAAATAATAATCGCTGTTTCTACAACAAAATGACGTTGGTAACATAACTTCAGTTATTAAACCTTTTTCCACAAATCATACGTTTGGCAAAGTTTTGTGATTATATTAATAAATTATGTACAGATCATATTGTAGAAATTCGTCCTAACAATTATTATACAAACGTTTTTGGAAGAAGCTTCGTACTGAAAATTTTACTCGCTGTCGCATACGTCAGTCTGCGAGATTACGGCAGCATAGTTGTGTACCATGTTGCAAATTTTATTTGTCTACGCAATTTTCCATATCATCTATAGATAGACAGGATTGGCAGTTTTGCAATATAGTAAAAAAAATGTCATTAGCGCGCGAAAAAAATCTGACCGTATTGCTTTCCAGTGAGTCCTGAACGGACGGTTACGGACATTTTATCAAGTTATATGCTTTTGTTTTATGATTATCATAGCGTTTGGTGAAATGTTAATACACATAAACAATTTTTGTTTACATATTTCTGTTGGAACCTTGTCGGTTGGCGGAACAATAAACCATGACAACTAAGTTTTGATTGCGATTGTTGTGTGAACAAACTTAAAACTTAGTTGCAATTTATTCTTTAGTTTTTGGGCTATGTATGCATGTAATTTTGCCAGTTTTCGTTTTGTTCGTATTTGTAATGGACCAAATAATGGAATTACCACGGAGACACGATATTAAAAACCGCTCTTTTCGCGCAGTTGTAGAGATTTAAAAAGTGAACTCGGTTTCGGTCACGTTTAGTTGGAAATTGATCATCCGTTACTTTTATATAGGTGTGTTGCAAGTCGGAGTAGGTTTCGTTAGGTCGATAAATATCCTAATTATTCTAACGACTACGCAATATACACCTTTGTTTGGCAGTCAACGTCGCGCGCAACTTTGTTCTCTTCGTCACTCACCACTGTGACCAAACCCTACCTTTCTGTCGCAGTCGTGGAGATGCAGAGGTAAACTCCGTCTCGGACAACTACGACTGTGACACTTTCTTTCATTTAATCTCCTACTTTATTCTAAGGCGATATCTATAAATTACGTCACGCAAAAAACCTAATTGTTGGACCCCCAATCACCCTTATGTAACGAAACGTAACGCCAACACCTACCCCCCATGAAAATCAGGTAACGCTTTGAAAGGATTTGCTTGATAAAAATGCTCGTTGTTGGAGAGCATCTGCTGAGATTTTTTGTTACGTAACGCAGAACTCACCTCCCTTCCTCCCCTGTGTAATAAATCGTAACAAATCGCTCAAGGATATCCTCTCCTCCTATGAGCCATACGTAGTTGTATGGATGCCGCCTAACTGGTAAAAGTACATCTAAATAATGAGTCTAGAAATATGTTATCGTCAAACGATATAAGTCGAATAGGAGTTACAAAATATTATCGCAGGAGAAAACACACAAAAACAAAAAAATAGGGAAACATCCCAAAAATGATCAAACCAGTTGGCAAGTCTCGGCAGCCAAACTGTGTTCTGGACATATACATGATACGTAACGAACATTTTAATGCATTGCACTTACGTAAATACGATTAAAAACATTGGTGAATTGACACGTGAAAATAGATTGGTAATATCTATTTATATCAAACTGTGATTGTTTTACCATTAGCGCAGTCGCTAACAACAGAATATAACGTTCCTAAAACCACTAGAAATGGCTTAATATTCCTTGTTTTAAGATCTCCGTACCAAAAAACCACGTTGGAATTCTTAAATTTACTGAAAAGGGGTCAAATTGCACTTAACCTGATAATACACTTTTTACAGCTGTTCAAAAGTGAAAATTACGCTCACTCCAAAGCCCCACAGTTAACAATCCTTTCGTAAAACAGGACAATATTGTTAGCTTCAGACTACGAAGGATGCTAAGAAGTGAAGAAATATCAAAATAATGAAATTTGATTTTTGGCTTAATGATTTGTGGGGGAACCCTAGTGCAATTAGGGTGGTTTATCAGTAAAACAAAAACCGGTAAAACCGATATTTTATTCAATACCGAAATACCGGTATTGAAGAGGCGAAAAAAAACGGTATTTTCGGTATTTTTATAAAAAATAAAAAAAAAGTTGTCACTATGTTCATAAATCATCTTGATACATAGTATTTACAGGATGAAATAAACAATCAATAAAGAATTTATCCTAAAAATTACTGCTCCTTATTAGCTTAGCTTAGCTTAGCTTGACTGACTACACATATCAATGGTTGCACTCAGAGCCGGATTTACGATTGTGTGGGCCCGGGGCCCAGTTTACAGTGGGGGCCCCAAAGTAAAACAAAACCGTTTTTTCATCGTACGAGTTAAAAACATTTATTTGTTTTTGAAAAGTTACCAAAAATTTGATAGAATTTTTTTTACGAGTTTTTTTTTTTGCAGAGAACTTATTGATTGAATAATCAACATTCAACTCCTTTAGAATATTGTACTCTCAACTTAACAATGCTATGTTTGACAGCCTTTCATTCTTCATAGTCATACGCAACCTATTTTCGATCAGTTTCATCTTGAAAAAAGACCTTTCTCCAGTTGCGTTCGAGATCATTAGGCTCAAATAAAACCTCAGATAAAATAATTTTTGCAAGGCACTAACGAGTTTTTGATTTTTTTCTTCATGTAATCTTCTTTTTTGAGCTCCACTTTGATATACGCGGGGTTTTGTGGCGATCGCTCATTTTGAATAAATGTAATAATAAATTCGGTTCTTGCTCACTGTTTACAGCCAGATCCAACTGTCGAATCATTTTGACAGAGGTCCTAGATGTTTTCTAAAGATGTCTGCAACTGCTCGAAATCCGGAAATTTTTCTTGATATCTGTAAAAAAAAACCTATCGCAATTTGAAAAAAAAATGATCCACAGGCAAAAATTTGCACACAATTTGAGAAAGACTGCGCAAATATAAGGCTACGCTGGCAATAATCTACAGATACTAGGAAAAAAACTACACACATCTGCAGGTCAATAAAATCTGCACACGGACTCTGAAAATCTGCATTTTGCAACGCAAATCTGGTATCCCTGATTCGGACACGTACTCATTTTCGGAACCAACAGCAATGCATTAAAAAAACTTGTGGATTATTTTCTTTCCTGCTTGATCTCCCATGCTCGCGAAAAAATAACACTGAAAGAAAGTTCCAGATTGAAATAATCTGTTCAATTTTTTTTGCTGTAAATTGAACTTTTGATTGAATCTCATTTTTGATAGAGAAAAGAACTTTTTCTCGTTTTGTTGGGGCCCAAAAATGTGGGGGCCCGGGCGCCCTGCCCCCCCCTTCAATTCGGCTCTGGTTGCACTCCGTGATTGATCCCAATCAGTGAAATCAACTGAATCAACTGAATGGGGCTGGGAGTGACCGACCATTCTCATTGTACAAGTTTTAGTGACTCAATGCTTTGAAGGGTCAATAACGACGCCAGCCACGTCCTTGCAACAGGTGGGAAGAGGGAAGGAATGCTAGTGTGACCCTTGCTATTTGGACACCGTGTTAACTGCCTATAATCGCATACCAGTCCCATATGGATTTTCATCGCTTTTGAGTTAAATATCAGATTCTATCTATTTCTTACTCTACTATCGATTAAGGAAACAAAAAAGTATGTTTTATTTGAAGAAAGTCAGAAAAAAATGTGAGGTAAAATTGTCCCATCTTAAAAATAATCGCATATCAGTCCAACCAAATGTTTTTCCTAAGTCTGGTCATATTTTTTTCTTCAATCCATATAATAAATACTTGGTGCTGTTTTTCAAGCTTTTTACTGTATCAAATAATTAATAATTGCAAGGTTATTATGAATAAATTCTACACAAACTTCTAACTTCGACACTGAAACTGCAACTATTTCTGAAAGTTCGTTCCCGAAAGGTTATTGGTTTCGTCAATCAGAGAGATAATAGCCTTGAGCAATGCTGCTTTCCTCAAGGGGTTAATTTCCTGTGGATGATTTGCTCACTTCAAATAATTATTCAAGTTGAAATTGTCAAAACTCAAAAGTTTTAGTTGCTTAGCTTGTACCTCTTTTCATCGCCGCCGTCTTCCGTCAAGTCACTGTTGTAATGAAATTGGAAACTTCCCTTTCTCAATACCCCTTTTCCAATATACTAAATGCACGGGCTAGAAGCTGTCTGCGGCCATGAACGTCTGCCCATATTTTAATAAATGTCTGATGGAGCTGCCTCACAATATAAAAATAGAAAAAACTTTGCAAGTTCAAAACAAAATATAACGTCGATGCAGAGTGGCATTTTTTGCGACTTCTCATGGTAAAGGCCCATGCGATGCAATTGGTGGCATATTAAAACGAATGGCAAGAAATGCAAGTTTAGCTAAAGAACATGAACATCCCATTACAAGCGCAAAAGAATTGTATGATTAGGCTAATCAGAAAAGTATTAAAAATTCATCAAAAATGTCATTTAGTTGGGTATCATATGAAGAATATGAACAAGGAGTAACAGAATGGAGCAATATTTTCGAAAAAACTATATTAATAGCTGCCACACAAAAGTATTACTCTTTTGTTCTGATTTCAGAAAATAAGATACAAACGAAGCTGTTTTCAAAAGATGACGAATCATTTACTTATGATGTATATAAAATATAAGGTGAAACTAGTTCTGTAAAGTACCTATGTCATAAAAAAATATGTTCCTGAGATAATAAAACTCGAAAATAAATATTTGATTCTTATATATATATATATATATATATATATATATATATATATATATATATATATATATATATATATATATATATATATATATATATATATATATATATATATATATATATATATATATATATATATATATATTTATATCACTTAGAACATTTAACTCTTTTTTTGAGAACCGTTCGCCCAATCGTTTTGTTGTCAAAGAATGAATTGTATATATTTGATCAAGCATTCCCATGAACGTATGGTTTTTGCTGGAGAACCACGGACAAATTAAGAAAAACGTGTATTTTCCGAAATAATTATAATTTTTCGAGCTTAAATTAGAAATAACTCGAAAACCAATGCCTTTAGAATGTTTACTACCAAGAGCTTTTTGATTCAAAATGACTCTCTGCATCTACACATATTTTGAAAAATGTTTGAATTAGAATTTTCAAAAAAAAATTAATATACCATAAAAAAATTATTATTTTACATTTCTCCATCCTGAACTTTTTTTTTTAAAGTTGCGTATTAACGTCAAGTTTCTTTAAAAAAAAATAAGAAAAAATTCAACTCTTTTTTTTGTTAGTTGAAATTTAATGTTTATTTTAAATTTTTTTTGGTCAAAAAAATTTTTTTTGTACAGAGGATATTTTTTTTATGATGCATTTTCGATTCGCTACAACTCATTCTCAGACAGTTTTTCTATACAACCAACGGTTTCTGAGCTACAATGCTTCGAATAAAACCTATGCCAAAAGGCATACGCCTTTTTAGAATGTAACTCATGGGTGTAAAAAATCTCTCCACCTGTGAAAAAAGGCTCAGTTTGCTGAGCCAAATACGTGTGCAAAGTTTCATTTAAATCAAAAATTGGTCGATTAAATTTTCGCGTATTTCCAGGCGATTTGAAATGATTTTGCTCTGCTGATTTTTTTCGCTTCTAAAAGTTCCAAATACCATAGAAGGAGACTGAATGATTCAAACACGATAATATTTATTGCATCCAAGTTCACTTGCATTCAACGGTATCGCGGTAATCTCTGAGACATTATCGCCAGTGATACAAAATCATGAATCCAAATGAACGTTAGATTGCGTTCAACTGTTTGCTTACCGGAGCAAGTAGGTATCAACAATGCTTATGGAAATTGTAGCATGGTACATTAAAGGGTGTTCACGATGAAATTGCCACACACAGAATTGATTCGCAAAATTCGAGTTTTCATCCGATTGCCATCAAATTTTCAGGGATTGAAAAATAACTATTAAACTTCATTTTACCATTTTACCCGTATTTTATTTACACTCCATACGCAAATGCCCGCTCCTTGGCCTTAACCCCGGCCATAAGATTGTGCACAACCTGTGAATCAACCGTTTTTGCATGTAAATCCATACTTTCTTCAGTTCCTCGACTGTCTTCATTACCTTAGGTTGTTTGAGAAGGTGCTGCTTCATAATCGCCCATTACTTTTCGATGCGGCGGAGCTCCGGAGTGTTGGGAGGGTTGATGTCCGCATACCACTTCAGCATGTCCTTGGAGTAGTGGCATGAGGCCAAATCCGGCCAGAAGATTGTTGGGACGTTGTGGGCCTTCAGGAGAGGAAGCAGCCGCTCCTGGAGGCACTCTTTCATGTACACCTGTCCGTTCATCGTGTACCGGGTCACGACAGGTGCACTCCGCTTCCCGCACGTGCAAATGGCTTGCCAAACCAGGAATTTCTTCGCAAATTTGGACATCTTCTGAGTGCGGACATGCTCCGGAACGCTGAACTTATCCTTGGCCGTGAAAAACAGGTTGCCGGGGATCTGTTTGAAGTCGGCCTTCACATATGTTTCGTCGTCCATGATGCAGGTTGTCAATTCAACTTTAGTCAGCATGTTGAGGTACAACTTCCTGGCATGGGTTTTGGCGGACTTGTTCTGCTTCTCGTCGCGATTAGGGGCCTTTTGTACCTTGAACGTTCGGAGCCCAGCCTTAGTTTTGGCCTTCTGGACAAAACTTCGGTTTAGGTGCAGCTTCTTGGCCACATCCCGAACGGAGGCGTTCGGGTTTCGGTTGAAGGCCCCAACTAAGCGGTTGTGATTTTTGGTGTTGTACGGAATACTTTTTTCTTCACTTCTGGGCTTCCGATCGGTGATCAATCGTTCCTCGAACCGCTTAATCACTCGCGACACCGTGGAATTCACGATTCCCAAAGTTTTAGCGATGGAACGATGCGAGAGATTCTTGTTCTCGTGATGAATGCACAAGATTTTATCACGCACGAGCTGTTCTTTCGACTCCATTTCCGCGAGTTTTGATCATAGGACTTTAAAACTTACAGTTAGAGTTAGAGCAATTTCATCGTGTGGCAATTTCATCGTGGACACCCTTTAGCATGTGATATTTGAAAACAACAAGAATCATCGTGAAAGCACGACATAGAGTAGCCGAATTCCGCTTACAAGCAACCAATATTTGAAAGAATCGGTGCGATCGTTCGAGGGCAATCGTTTACGATTCTTTCGTGAAACACTCGCTATATGTTGCTCGCTCCGCCTACAGCAGGCGATAGTGAAACAAAATCATCAAAGATGGGATTGGGATTGGGGGATTGAAAGTTTATGAACAGCACGTTCAGAAATGATACCCGAATGATTGTTAGGCGATACGATTTTCTCCATCCTTGGTTGTGGCAACTACGAATACCATAAAATTTTATGATATTTGAAGGAGAAGTGAAGCCTAACCTCTTAACCCTCCGCGCTTCTATATTTTGTATGAAAGTCGTTGTAATTTTTCATTTAAAAAATATTGCGCAAGTAACGCAATATTATTGACATAAATTTCCTACTATGATTGCTCTTTCCTACTCAATAACAAAACTCCACTTCACTTCACTTTAATAAATTTTGGAATCACCTAATATAAATCAAGTTTTAGATACCCAATGAACATTAAAATCATTATATCTGATCCGAGTTGTGAAAATGACCAGAAGGCAGGCCTCCAATACCCAGAAAACGGTTAAGTCGATTTTCAGTCAAATTTTTTTTTTCCTAGATAACACTAGATCTCGACATTTTAAGTATTTTTAAGTCATTTGGCATCGAAAAAAAAAATTCGATTTTCCCAATTTTTGGTAGATTTTCGAGGGTTGAAAAATCACAACTTTGAGTGCTTTGAGACACCCTTAAAACATGTGCGATTGAGCTGAAATTTTGCACAGATCATTTTTTTGGGGCAATGAACAAAATATACATGATTTCTGAAATTCGATGATGAAATTTTTTTTCATACAGTGATTGCCACCCTACTGTGCACAGTGGGGCGACTCCATACAAAGGCTGACCAAGCAAAAAAGTGTCGATAAATGCGACAAAAACTTGGTATTTACATAATTTTGGGGCGCTGAACACGAATTTGGCATCCATTGTTTGTTTGGGGCCTTCCATAAAGCACGAAATCCAATTTTAAATATTTTTTTGACACTTTTTTCCTCTTTTATAGAATTATATGATCTTTGACCACAAGTAGTGCCACCGGGCGTCCTCCCCATTAAAAAAATACGTCATTTGTGCACGACCCCTCAAACTAAACAAATTTTGCCTATATATATATATATATATATATATATATATATATATATATATATATATATATATATATATATATATTTAATAAACTAAAACAACATAAGTAATACAAACTAATTACAAATTGAAAATATCATCATCAGCATCATCATCTTCCGCTGTGATCGCTTAAATCTCGTGTTCAATTGTTTCCAGAAAATTTGAACTTCATTATACTTATCAGCAGGAAAAATGTATTTCGCTGCAATTTTCATTTCTTCTAGTAATTTTCGATGTTTCATTAGTTCATATATATGTTATCTTCCTAATCCGGTTTCTATGATTGAAAGAGGTCATTTAAATACATGTAAAACACCATGAATTGACAACTTACTAGACATTGAATTAGGTGGTGCCGCTGAAGTTGAAGACTCCATAATAAAATTCAACGAATTTATGAATTTGAAAACCAAGACACTGGAATGACACAACGTTCCAAATGAATACGAAAAGATGCGGAGGGCGACGACTGTTCTTTGTTTTTTTTCTCATAAAGCAAAATGTGTGCTTTACTTTTGTATGCAAACGAGTGCGAAGCAAAAACAAACGGGTTATTGTTAGCCGGAGTTTGATGGTATGAATTTGCTGCTAGTATTTGACACTTCAATCAGTTTAACCAATTTCATGATCATGAACTGAAAAAAGCTGAATGTTCTTAATATTGTTTTAAATTTGCAGTAAGTGAAAAAGTTTGACATAATTAGAATTAAATAAAGATTTGTTTACTGTTTTCTTGTTTAACACTTATTTTATAACTTTTCATTGATAACTTTTGTGATTTTTGTCCAAATTTATATTTTATCCTCACGGATTGAGTACGATATCATAAATCTTCATTAATGGGGTATCATGATTATGAATAAAATTTATCCTGGATGAAAATTCAATTTCAAAAATAAAAACTAAAAAATCTGCTATCGCTTTTTTCACTAAAGTGACAATTTGCGCAGTTTTGCGCTACAGCGGACAGTATGCATTTGAAAGCTTACGTTTTTACCTGAATTTTGAATGTAGTCACATCCGTGGCAAACTACGGCAAATAAACTTTTAAGTTACTTTTCTACAGAAAACACGTTTTTTTAATTTTTTCTAGTGTCAGGCCTTTACAAATTTTACAATATCTAATGAAAAGGGTTTGTTTTGCACAATATTTACAACAACTTTTCGTTGGACGTCAAAAAAATCTTGAAGCTACAGAGCGTTTCAAAGTAATGTACTTTTTTTTAAAAAAAAAAAAGACAAAAAACGTCAGTTTGCCAAGCTTTGAAAAGTCATAAAAAATTCAGATTTCATGATATTGCGCCCAAATTTTGGATTTAGGCACTTGAATGTTATGGCAATAAAGGAAAAATATTATAAAACGGCTAACAAAAAAAAATTGTTGGCTGATGGCCAGCGATTCTCCACTGTGTACTGTGGCCCTCTGCTCCAGTTTTGAATAATTTAAGTCTACTCGTTAAGGCTATACTAAACTAAAAAGAGCCGTCACAGGCGGAGTTAATCAAATGACATCAACATGGATTTATTACAACTTATTCAATGAAAAAATCGTTCAAGAAGGAAATATTAAACCTTCAATAGTTTCATCGACCTATGCACACAACTTGATTTTAAAAATTATCGGAAGGCATGAATCAAGCGGACGCGTTTGTTTCGTGTTTCGATAGTCAGAAATTAAGTTATTGAAAACAGGAAACTGGCCAATACTGCAATTAAAGTACTGATTTAATTCGTATAATTTATTTCACACACCTATTTTGTTTACTTTTCTGTCTAAAATAAAACCCATTCACCAGTATCAAAGTCATATCATTTTTTCTCATTACAAATGTTAAACTTCCGTTCGTTGTTAACAAAATGAACGCATTTTTTTTGCTAATTGTGCTGTTAATGTCATAATCAGGTAGCTACTGAAGGAAGGAGAGGACCACTATGTAGCGTGCTTAAATGGGTGTGGTACGATACGACAGTCAAGCCGCTTCCTTTCCAAGACCGTGAATGAATGTAACAATATCCAGCGATACACACCGTAAATCGAAACCCGAGTAACCGTCCAGCCGGCTACAATAATGGTAATTATTATACGCATTATGAGCTTCATGGTAAATGAATCCTCCAGCCGGCCCATGTTCCGGTGCGGTCACCCCCCGCGGGCGTGATTTTCGGCTTCGTTACAAGTATTTTTTGACGTAGGACTACGTCTAACCGCACTATATCGAGATACATTCTGCGGAAATTAAAACCAAGGTGTAACGTCGGAATGAAGATTTCAAACGGTTATACTGATGGAACCACATGATGGATCACAATTGTCAATATGTCGTTGGATTGATGAAATGAAGGACAATTTTGTGATTCTTCAGTTATCATTATCATTTCATTGTTAAACAGTGAAAATTTCATAAAAGTTTCAAGGTCGAATTTTCACGAACAATATACCAATCACATACGAGCACGCCAGGCACAGACTTCATGAGTAGACACCAACTGCCTGTTGTGATATCCTGAATAGCAGTGGCAAAAAAAAATTGACAGAACCTCCCAGTCCCAATAGGTCAACTAACGTTTGCTTCTATGAGCCTAGACTATTTTGATGTCTTGAAGGTAAAGCTTTTTTGGAAAGTTTGTAACTACCTCTACTATCAGACAGTTTCACGTTCTGCTGTTAGAATGTTATCAAAACTGATGTCTCGAAAGAAAACATGCTGGAACAGACTACAGTACTGCACCGAGCAATGTATGAATAGAGCGCTGGTCACTCGTCGTCTATCTGTGCAGTAGAACTCGATATTCATTTGTGTGCAGCCAAGTTAAGTGGAGATTTCATTGTCGCTGTCGACGCACAGTGGGGCGTGTTGGATTAACGCGTTAATTACCTATCGTGTTGCGACCGCTGGAACACAATCGAATTGCCTAAACGGCAATTGTCTTCTATTCTTCTTCTTCTTGTTTCGTATAGTAGCAGTAATGTCATTCAATATGATTATTCGGGTTTTAGGGACAGTACGGGACGTCTCGAAATTTTCCGTTGTTCCAGATTTATTGAGGGGAACCGTGGGGTTCCCTTCCAGAGACACAGGCTAGATAGAAGATGGTAGCGAAACATTGCCTGCGACATATCAAACTTTAAGTTTTTGTAAACAACACCGATTCCGGTCATCCGCATCAGCAATAAAACGAACCAAAATACCTTTTTTTGGTGCCTAAATTGCTTAAAAAAATCACAGGAGGGTTGTGCGCAAAGTCACGACCGCAAGGTTGAAGTAGAATACTTTTACAAGAGAGATAACCCGGCTGCTTGCGTGTCAGTCATTCTTCCTAGCAAATAAATGTTGACCGCTCATTGGCAGTATTGCAAATTCTGTGCAAATGAAGTTGAAGTACTACTCAATTTCAGTTTGCACATATTAATACGACCTCTCTGAACAGGAAAAGTACAATCTCTTTGCGGCGCAAACAAGTTTCAACAGTCAGAGTATATTTACATGTGAATTCAAATTAAGATAATTAACTTTAACCAAAAGCTCAGAACAAGAAAATATTAAATCTTCATTTCATTTGTTTGGTTGTCCTAAAAAGGACAGTTTGTTGTTGAATTTAAAATCAGATATGACGCTGATTGCATCTCTGTGTTACGCCGATAGCCGATTAACCTACGGCCGGGCGAAACTGTTCGCGCCGCTTTTCGCGTTTAGCCTGGCAGAGGCTCAATGCGCACGGCCAACACAATAGAAAGGTGTTTTCACATTGTCTACGCTGCTATTGTCTGTTACTGCTGAGTGCTGATATCTGCTGCTACTGCTGTCAACGTTGTGGACGGTCCATCCAGCTCACCTTCCGACTAATGAATGTAGCTAGTTTTCTCAGAAACACTCTTTTATAGCCGAAGAACGCTACGAAATAGGCCACGCCTTTCTGTTCAGTTTTACCATTTCCTAATGTTCTTTAGAGGAATTATTCCACAATTCGCATTTGATTTTTGTATCCAGCGAATAAACACCGATGGTGCTCTCACACACGCAACGGTTTTAACCCGTATGTTATTGCGGTTTGTAACATCAAGCGATTTCGTTTGCTCGCTGTTGCGTGTTGCATCATGTTGCAACTTGGCAGCTGGGAGACGACGAAATTCTGTTAATGCTGATTGATTGAATCGACTTCATATTAGCTTTGCATAGTCGAACTAACTGTCTTTGTGAATGCGTTCTAACAGGGCAGTTTGTTATTCAAAGTCGGTTATGCTGATCACAGCCTTTGCGCTGCCCCTACAGTGGGGGCTTTGCTAAATAAAGTAAAAATTAGACAACTACAACAGAATTTGATTGCACCCCGCACAGAATGTCTGCTTGTGTTGATTCCAGAAAATTATTAACCTTCAATTATTTGTTTATTTGCCTTGAAAAGGGCATTTTGCGGTTCATAATCGGTTGCTGATCACAAACTTTGAGCTGCCCTAACAGTGGAGGAATTAAGATACACGGACAACATGCACTGTGGAAGCTATTTCACATTCAGTAAATTAGACGGGTGCGACAAATTTGAATTGCTAGGATCCAACACAGAATCTTGCTTGCGTTGTCAAAAACTATTAACTTTCAATGACTTGTTTATTTGCCTTGAAAAAGGCATTTTGATTTCCAAAATTGGATTTCCTGATGGCAATCTTCATGCTGCCCCAACACGGGGGGAATAATGGCAGTCTGGCGACACACGCTGAGAAAAACCGCGCTGCTCCTGAGACGTGGTGACCAACCACAGGGCTAGTGCTGCTGCTAAGGAAGGACGACTGCGGTTGTCGCTGTCTAGAACTATTATGAGCGGCTCTTATATAGGCTAATTTCATGTTCTCAATTGCAAGGTATATGATTCTGTCGACCGTGCTTAGGAAGCAATCATATAATGACCAATCATAGGTCGAATTTTTCGTTTTGACAAGGCTTGACTATATTCAATAGTATAATAGTGTGAATAATAAAATTACAATTATCTTATTTTGGGAAGAATCTTAGAAGATTTTCCAATCTATTGCTGCAAGAACGAAGGAAATCCATCGGATACTAACCGATTTATTAGCCTTTGAAATTGGACATATTTTCCACTTTTTTCGGATTTAGATTTTCATTTCACATCTCTATGTAGCAGAACTTCCTGAGAGAAGTATTCTACTTCAAAAACTTAAATATATGATTAAACAAAACAGCTCGTTTTTGGTAATGTGTGTCCGTGCCAAAAGTAAAACGGGCTCAAATCAACAGCGCCTCAAAAGAAAATATAAAACTATTGTAGTCCTACGTCAACTTTGCGGTCGTGTCTTGGATACCACCCTCCTACTTTTTAAATTACGAATAGATCCGTTCGTACCTAGGTAAAGCGGTATAATTGCTGGTTAAAGTCTATAACAACAACGACGAACACAACTATAAATGAGCAAAACATGGTTGTCACCTAGGAAAAGGGCGAGACATCCATTCGTTTCACCACGACCCACAGCTTCGATTACGGGCCGGTGTGTCTACATTTTGTTTTCTTGTAAAATTAAAGAGCCGACTAATAAAAAGTGAGTCTCGTGTATTCAATCTGATTAAAACTAAACATAGCTTGCGGTGGTGAAAACACCTTCCGGATCTTTGAAATTATGTTGGATAGATTGTTGACATTTTGCCCACATAGTAGTTGCAAAGTGTTTACACAGGCACTGGAACATTGTCAAATCGCAATGACCTTCGAAGCGAGGTAATAATACGGTCGTACATGACATGACACGCGTCTTCCCAATCTTCATATTTGTTCGTCGCGCTCGAAACGCTCATGAAACGCGGGATGCTGTTCGTCGTTTTCCTCCCCCGTTGGTTTTGAAACCACACCCTTTCCATGTGAATCTGATCTCATTTCTGGCACTCGTATTAACTGCGGGAGATCGGCATGCGTCATGTTGGAATCCCACCCCGCACAGTGGGGTGCACTACGAATCGACAGATAGGCTTAATTTTATTTACACTAGTTTAATTAATAGTTTCAGATAAGATAAACGGTTTTTAAGCGGATTTCGGAATTCACGCGTTTGTTACACATATTTTGGAATTTATGCGGCCTTTACGCCCTTCGTTTCTTCCTATTTGAAAAGTGAGTTAAGTATGTGATAATATTATTTCGCCAAAGCCTCAGTTATAACGATAAGAAATGCTGGAATCTGAAAATAAACTTGCATGGTAGATACATCACGCAAGTGGTCAGCTTCCTCGCGGAATTTTCTCACTGTGCGTGACATGACCCAGCACAGTTATCGTTAGTGCAATCCACGCAACGATGGCCGTCAATTATTAATCTCCTGTCGACGGTGGCAGCGCCGGCATTAAATCAAGGTTAAGCCAAGCACTATTTGTCTCAAGTCGGTACCCGCTAGTGGTACACGTACAAGTACGCGGGTATAGTATTAACCAAACAAAACGACGGTTGGGTAGTGAGAAGTACACGCCTTGAGGGTAGTACACATTGTCGGTACGCTATGACCTTGCTTGGCCGATCCCTGATCCGAAAAAATATCATGAATGTACATGATTTACTTTTGCGTACTGAATTGAGACGTTTTCTAATACCGCGGTGTCCAAGGCAGGATGCCAGACCTCGATTTTGTAAGAGGTTTATTAACTTCTACAAAGCTCAAATCTACTAGCAAATGGAAAGTGACTTATTTTGCCACTAATGCGGTTCAGAGAATATTCTACACGAAGCCATCAACGACCACGCAAGCCAATTAAAATTGGTTCCGGTTGTTGTTTTCCGCGGACATAAACGACTACGACTAGAGGAGGCAATATAAAATTACCACCCAGAACGCAAATGGGTTCTAGTGGTAGCCGATCGAGGCACCCTACAATGCGAGCCCAGAGCTTCGTATGATCAACCTTAATCCCCTTTTGTGGTGTACGTTTTTACGTAAGAACTGACAATTGGAACGGGAACGCTGCTCAAACCATTAAATTGTCATGTCACGATTTCAGAACAATTTTATTATTTCTACTTTCGATTTCAGCATGGTTGACTTTGGTGGGAAACGGTAAGGAGCACGAGACCGCGGAAGAGAGATTTCACGCCAGTGCACCTAGCCGATTTAAACAATGTTGCATAGATCTAACTGAAAGAAAGATTTACCTGGTACCTACTTGTTTGCAGAGCGATGCAAACAAGATTCTAGGAATTACAGAACATACAATAGTAACGTTTCCTCTAGAATATGGTTCACCAAGATATCTTCAGTAATTACCGAGAAATACAGGGAGAAAAGTATACTCAAGGTAACCACCACGAGCTTACAAAAGGGTAGCACAGCCATAGTTTTGAAGTACTTCTTGGCCACTTCAAATCACTGCTATTCTGTGCAACCTTTCGCACAGTCACGAACCTCGCCCATTCGCGTTGGTTTTCAGGTTGGATTCCGGGTGCGCTAGAACCTCCTGAGTGCGGTCTACCGTAGTGCGGCGCATATTCGGTAACCCACCGTGGGCTGTGCCCTGTGCCTGTAAAAGGTTAATGGTTTGAGAAAACCCCATTTGATACTACATAATCCATTAACATTCTATACCGTTTGTCTAAGTCCCGCCCCAAGTTACCCATTCTCAAGGTACCGACCACCGACCGACCGTCCGAGACACACTCGGATTTGCTCCAAATTGATAGACATTTATTATTGTGGGTCCGTTTGTGTACATTTATTGCTCGAAGGGATTATGGCCATTACTTTCAGTTTCCGTACCAGCCTGACAATAGTCGCTTGCAGGCAGGGAGGTCGCGCTCTTGAATGGCCAAACCCAACAACGGGTGCCCGCTAGCACCGACTAACAAGAGTAGCACACAGAGTAGTGGTGATATAAATAGTTTCTGTTTTGTTTTTATTTACTATAAATCAATGCTTGACTATAATAATGTCATTTCGTCACTGTAATGAGTGCCGCGCTGCGGCTGCGCTTGGGTTACCTTCATCTGGAAGTGACGAAAAGATTAAAGTACCTAATCATAGGCTTTTTCTAGCTGTTTTAGGTCGTTCCTAAACGGTAAAACTAACTGTGGTGGAGCTCTTAAAAATCCTATTACCAACACCGCCGTAACAGTTTGAACATTTGTTTTTGAAACTTTGTCTCACAGCACTAGCTCAGTGACAAAACTGTTACAAGTTGTTCGGTTCTGTTGTCAGAGGAACCCCGATCTGTTGTGATGTTAAATGATCTTATTAATTGTGAGAACAAATGGGAACAAGTTCATATTTGAGCGTCGATTCACCGTTGCTGATGGCGGAGTTTTGCGGTCAACTGGAAACCGATCAATAAGCATTGTGTCATTGTTATGGAGGGAAAAAGCAAACAAAGGCAAGCAAGCGACGTATTTCGCCAAGGTCTTGCAACGGTTTTGTCACAAAAGACACAGATTAATGTTTCAATTAGTAAAAAATGTTTTGAATGGTTTTGATTAATTTTCCAATCCTCGTACTCCGAGCAGAACAATAAAAGCACTAATTGAAACTTTTTGTGTGGTTTTTAGTCACTTCAGTTTTTTAAGTAGCTTAGTAAAACTTCTTTGAAAAATTCTTTTATATTTATTTCATGCAAAGAGAAAGAAACTTGTACTGCATTTCCTGAGCACTTCTAGGGGTCATGGAAGGTGAAATAAGAGACTAGGCTTGAATTGATTACAGTGTTTTTTACGTGGTTTGTTTTTACGTGATTTCATTTTACACGATTTTTTTCCACATGGCGGAAGATTTTATTAAAACGACGCGATTTTTTTTACACGAGTTAATCAAAATACGTGATTTTTTTACGCGATTCTTTTTTGCGCGGAAGCATCAATCGCGTAAAATCGCCACTTATAAAATCTCTGAAAAAGTTTGGTTTTACGTCCTTCTGGCCAGTCTAGTTTATACGAGGGACTTAATTTTTTTTATTGAGAGAAAGTCATACCAAAGTATTACATAATCCAGCGTAAAGGAAAAGTAAGTGGTTAGGAGTAGGGTTTGCAATCCCGGGAAAGATTTCCCGGGAATTACTTTTTCCCGGGATTCCCGGATCCCGAGAACAGAAATATTGATTCCCGGGATCCCGGGATTTCCGAGCTCCTCAGAAAATTTCGCAAGATTCAATATAATTTCCCACACAATTTTGCAATAAAATTTTATATACTATCAAAACACGGAACTATGGTCGTTAAAGTGTATAGCAGCTTTAAAATGGGCATTATACGAAGTAAATATTTCTTTGAAATGACGGTCAATATTTACTTGCCGAGTACTATCAATTTGTTTGCTTCGGTTATTTGTCGAAAATATTTGCTGTCTTAGTCAGTAAACGAAAAATTCTTTGGAAGTTAGTTTACTTCTGAGCGAATAGTGATTTCTTTCTTTGCCATTGATAAAAATTAAATTAAATCGATTAAGAAAATTTGAAACCCGTGAATCAATGCGACCATAAATAAATAATTTAATAATAACTCAGTCAGAGTAATTTGGGTCGTGGCCGCGATTTCACACGAAAAATCATCTTTGAGATTAATTACGTATACATTCAAATGCTCTGAAACTAACTTATTTAGAGTCATATTGAACAGATTACTAATTATTCTATCATTTCCTTCCAGTTTGTCTCGGTCTTTTAAAGAAAACTACCGAGAGGCTGAATAAAGTTCTAGTTGAACAATCAAAATTCTTACATGGAATCCTACTCTCTAATCAATGGTGAAACCAATTACAAAAGGTTTTGTTACGCCAATGAAAACTAGATTGATTATGCAGTTTATTTTTTAGAAATAATTCGCATCGTGTAATGGCACAGTAAATATATTTGATAAAAATTAGCGAAGAGGCTCTGATATAAACTTGAGTAAGCTTTGTTTTGTAATTCGTTTTAATTCGAATTGATAATGAAATTGTAAACGATTTTCAGATACTTTTTATAATTCAACTTTTATTGAAATATCATTTTTGCTAAGAAATTTTTTCCGTTCCCGGTTCCCGGGAATTCCTGGGAAATGGAATTTTTTATTCCCGTTTCCCGGGAAATCAATTTCCGGGAATATTGCAAACCCTAGTTAGGAGACTGAAAATAATCCCACGTTTAAGTCCTTTTTGACATCGAACGGCCAGATTCAGCTATAATTCGAAACCACGACCATCCGCTTGATAAAGCGGACTCAGTAACTTTGCGACTACGCAGCTTTCGGGTCCTTTTTCGATTTGCGCAGTGGCTTAAGACAAGGTGATGAATTTTTCTGATTGCTGTTTAACAATACCCTTGATGGTATGGCCCAGAGGGCGGGCATCGACACGAGGGGCATGATTTCCATAAAGTTGGTCCAGCTTCTTGCTGACAATGACACCAGCAATGAGATCCAGAGACGCATACAGGCTGGAAATGCCTGCTTTTCACTTCGGAAGATACTTCGAATCGAGTGCGACGGCGTACGAAATTGACGCTAGTAATAACCCTAATAAGACCGGTAATCCTCTATGGAATGTAGAGAACAACGCCCTTGGGGCGCAAGTGATGTGCTACGTGCGTGTTTCGGGGATAAGCTCGAGCCCCTTTGAATCACGCAGAGGGTTAAGACAAAAGAATGGACTTCCCTGTTTGCTGTTTAACATCGCCCTTGAGGGTGTGATACGAGAGCGAGCATCGTCACGAGAGGCACAATTTTGACAAGGTCTGTTCAGGTTCTGGGCTTCACGAATAACTTTGACATCAGAACACGTAACTTTGCGACGGCGGAGGAAACTTACGCCCGACTGAAAGTCGAAGCCGGACGAATCGGACTGCGAATAAATGCTTCGAAAACGGAATACATACGAGCGAGAGGCTCCAAGGAGAACAACATCAACCTCCCAACTCTAGTCTCTGTAGACGGTGATAAGCTTGAGGTGGTCTACGAGCTCGTGTATTTTGATTCACGACACAACAAAAACGCCACCAAAAAGATCCAGAGACGCATCCAGGCTGGAAATCATGCCTACTCTTTACTACGGACGACACTTCGATTGAGTCGAGTGCGACGACGCACGAAGTTGACGCTGTATAAAACCCTGATAAGACCGGTAGTCCTCTACGGAATCGAGACAACAGCGCTTCTCGTGGAGGACCTTAACGCCCTTGGAGTTTTCGAACGGAGGTGCTGCGGACTATCTACGGAGAGTACAGACGGACGACGGAGAATGGCGACGGCGCATGGACCACGAAGTTGCACGCGCTACTTGGGGAGAACCCCATTGACCATCGGGCGATTGTCAATAGGTTGCGGTGGGCCGGCCACGTCGCGAGGATGCCGGACGACAACCCTGCGAAATCACTTCTCTTCAGCAACCCTGCCGGCACCAGAAATAGCACGATGGCTTGATCAGATCGAAGGAGACTTGCGGATATTAAGGGGTTATATACCTTTTTGGTCGAGAAAAATGAGGGAAGTTTGAATTTATTTTTAAGTGCTTGCACCATTTTCATTGCATCAAAGTGGTATTTTTCTGAAAGTGCAGTTTATCAACAACAAAAAAATACATTTGAGTTTGAGATATACTAATTATTACTGGAGTAATGGCCGTTTACCCGAAACGCTATTTATTTGCAGAGGCTTGCGGTGACCCTGATAGAGACTCAGCGGGTCAACCGAAATCAAAAAACTCATATTATTTCATTAGTTTAGAAGTGCGCCGTGTCCTTGAACGATCGCTTTTATGAGTACGCGATTATCTCGGAATAGTGTTTTCCGAAAAATGACTTCACCGTGATCCTGATTGCGGGAAAACTACTGAACCGATTTCCTTCATCTTTTTTTTTTAATTTTCGTTATTAAATTTGCCGGTCCTTGAACGATCGCTTTTTGAAACATACAGTTACATTTTGCCGCAAAAAAAATTTAATGCAATTTTTGGCGCTCAAAACGTCCATTTTTTGGGAAACACGTTCCCGTTTGCACTGAAAACAAAATACTCATAAAAGCGATCGTTCAAGGACACGGCGCACTTCTAAACTAATGAAATAATATGAGTTTTTTGATTTCGGTTGACCCGCTGAGTCTCTATCAGGGTCACCGCAAGCCTCTGCAAATAAATAGCGTTTCGGGTAAACGGCCATTACTCCAGTAATAATTAGTATATCTCAAACTCAAATGTATTTTTTTGTTGTTGATAAACTGCACTTTCAGAAAAATACCACTTTGATGCAATGAAAATGGTGCAAGCACTTAAAAATAAATTCAAACTTCCCTCATTTTTCTCGACCAAAAAGGTATATAACCCCTTAATATCCGCAAGTCTCCTTCGATCTGATCAAGCCATCGTTCTATTTCTGGTGCCGGCAGGGTTGCTGAAGAGAAGTGATTTCGCAGGGTTGTCGTCCGGCATCCTCGCGACGTGGCCGGCCCACCGCAACCTATTGACAATCGCCCGATGTGCAATGGGGTTCTCCCCAAGTAGCGCGTGCAACTTCGTGGTCCATGCGCCGTCGCCATTCTCCGTCGTCCGCCTGTACTCTCCGTAGATAGTCCGCAGCACCTCCGTTCGAAAACTCCAAGGGCGTTAAGGTCCTCCACGAGAAGCGCTGTTGTCTCGATTCCGTAGAGGACTACCGGTCTTATCAGGGTTTTATACAGCGTCAACTTCGTGCGTCGTCGCACTCGACTCAATCGAAGTGTCGTCCGTAGTAAAGAGTAGGCATGATTTCCAGCCTGGATGCGTCTCTGGATCTTTTTGGTGGTGTTTTTGTTGTGTCGTGAACCAAAATACACGAGCTCGTAGACCACCTCAAGCTTATCACCGTCTACAGAGACTAGAGTTGGGAGGTTGATGTTGTTCTCCTTGGAGCCTCTCGCTCGTATGTATTCCGTTTTCGAAGCATTTATTCGCAGTCCGATTCGTCCGGCTTCGACTTTCAGTCGGGCGTAAGTTTCCTCCGTCGTCGCAAAGTTACGTGTTCTGATGTCAAAGTTATTCGCGGAGCCCAGAACCTGAACAGACCTTGTCAAAATTGTGCCTCTCGTGACGATGCTTTCTGTGTATATACTTTGATATGACTTTCTCTCAATAAAAAGTAGGAGGGTGGTATTCAAGACACGACCGCATGACGTTGACTACCGTATTCTTAAAAAAAAAATATTCCATTGAAGCAAATAGTAGAGGGAATTGCAACGCTTCTTTTACAAAACTTCTGTAACAAAATTTTGAGGCTCCAAAAGGTACCAGTTTCCGATTATTCTCGTCCAGAATTCCAGCCATTTTAGTATTTTGCAGTAGCCATTTATTACTAACAGCCACCAGCATAACGGGTGAAACCGGCACGAGATGACCGGTACTATTTTGTCTTTCCTCCTTTCAGCTGCTAACACCTAGCGCTGTCGTGAAATTAACATCAACATAAACATGCATTTTTGCAAGGTTTTTTTCCGCTAGCAACAGCAGTTGTAAAACATAAAATTCAACTAACCGCTTCTATTATAAAACTGCGAAGCACCAAAAGGTGCCAGTTGCCGATTTCTTGTTTACTGGTTTCCGTCCAGAATTCCAGCCATTTTAGTATTTTGCAGTAGCCACCAGCATCACGGGTCAAACCGGCACGAGATGACCGGTACTATTTTGTTTTTCCTCCTTTTAGCTGCTAACACCGAGCGTCCGTATGTACCCGGTACGGTTTAATAATGAAACTGATGGGGTGAAATGTTCGAACGATACGTTTTATACCAAGGCTTCGTCAGATAATTAGAAAGAGGGAGGGGCTACATAGGTGATGGAATGGTAGAGACAAATGTTTCTTGAAAGCTGCGCCGGCCGCTGTCATAATATTAACACCAACATTGTTGTTTTCTGGTTAATCTACTAAAAGCCACCAGCATAACGGGTGAAACCGGCACGAGATGACCGGTACTATTTTGTCTTTCCTCCTTTCAGCTGCTAACATCCTGGCGCTGTCGTGAAATTAACATCAACATGAACATGCATTTTTGCAAGGTTTTTTCCGCTAGCAACAGCAATTGTAAAACATAAATAATGGGTTCAATGATGGCAATTTCGGTCACGGGTTTCTTTAAAACACGTTTTATTATGTCAAAGCCAACGTTTCAAGGATATATTTCCTCGTCCTCAGGGCAACTACGATTAACAGTTTACAATTTACATAAATTAGTCACACGAATTAAGTTATTACATACACAACTTACAAACAAAACAAACAAGTTCTCGTCAAAATATGGTGCATTGGTGTAAAATTGCTTTAGGTTAACTGCACTACACTATGGATATAAAATATACAAAATATTAATTGGTTTGTGACTTTTCAAAATTTAAAAAAAAACGCAAACGGATGAGCTACACTTACACAGTATCTTCCAACACACATCACACACGATTAAAGCCGTCGTGAAATGTTGCGTCAAAACGGGGAGAAATAATGTTGCAAGACAGAGATAGAGAGTGCTAGAGACTGTAGTAGTCTGCATCAACATGTGAGAGATCGCAGCGTGCCGGAGTAAGCGATGCTTAAGTTGTTCGTGTCCGTTCTATAATTTATTGCGGATCTGTCACATGCGATGTAACACATTTCTAACACCTGTAATGCTTGAATCCTGTCATCCGAAGTTAAAATTCTAGTGTTGGCTATATTGAAACTGTGATTCTCTTCTATCGCATGCTTCATCAACGCCGTCTTTTTAAACTCATCTTCCCTTCCCTCCCTCTCAGTGCTAGAATCTCTATACTGTTCGTAGCGTTTCATGAGAGAGCGGTGCGCGGCAAGACGGTTCTTCAGTTGCTGTGTAGTCATACCAATGTATGAGCTATCGCAGTCTGCACACGGGATACGGTATATAACGTTTCTTTTTGAAAGATGCGAAGAAGAGTCTTTGAGTTTCGTGAAAAGTAGTCTGTTGGTTTTGACGCATTTGAAACTCAGACTGATATTTTCATGGTTCTTTTTAATGCTGCGTGCAAGTGCGGGTGTGAGGCCGTCAACATGGTGCAAAGATCGATATACTTTTGGTTCCGAGTTTACTTCCTCAACAACGTTATTCGTGCTTTGGTTGATAAATCTGTTGATTAACCGATTTATCAGTGAGCTCGGATAGTTGTTGGTAAGCAAGTGCTCGCGTACTATCTGCTTCTTTTCCGTGAGCGATTTGTTCGTCGATAATCGAAACACTCTCCCAATAAAACCGGTTGCCGTATTCAATTTCTGTGCCAGCGGGTGCATCGAGAGAAAATAAAGAATTCTCCCGGAAGCGACAGGTTTCTTATACCACTCGGTCACGATTTTTTGTTCGTTGGTTCTAATAAGAACCATATCTAAATACGGTAAACGGTTGTTATTTTCTACCTCATATGTGAATTGAATATGTGAGTCGAACCCGTTGAGAGCGTTCCTTACATAATCAATCTTGTCAGCTGGGAGAGCGGTGAACAAATCGTCGACGTATTTTTAAATACATGGACTGTGTACATCGATCTTCGCAAGCACATCATCAAGTAATGTAGTCATTACAAGATCAGCTAAAGCAGATGACAAAGGATTCCCCATGGCTGTCCCCTCCTTTTGCCGGTAATAAGCCCCACGGAAGGTGAAATAACTGGACGAGATGTTAAACTCAATGAGCTTGATAAAAACATTTTGATCTTTGATCGTCGTATTTTTCTCGATCAAGTTACAATTATTTCTCACCGCTTGTACCACCAAGTCTCTCGGTATGCAAGTAAACAGGCTTACCACATCAAACGATACCAATACATAGTTGGGGGGAAGTGTGACGTTGTTAATAAACGTGACGTTGTTAATAAACGTACAGAACTCATATGAGTTGCGTACGTTTTTTTTTTCTTCATCTATAGTTTATTTGACACGGCACAAATACAATTCAATGTTTAACGGCGCCAATTATATCTGGTAGCTTACTTTCTAAAGTATCTTAATAACTAAAAGCAAATTTTTTATCCTCGCTGCCGACTACGAGCTGAAACTAAATCTAACTTGAAGCTAGAATATTTTGCATTAAAAGCACAGGTTTGCTGTTTGATGGTTTTCATTGCCATAGGTAAGCAGCATATTAAATTTGTTCCGCTGCTGGGCCAAGATATTACGGACTGGCATATTGGGTTGTTTCCATCGGGCCTTGAGAGTATCGTGCGGGTCTGATTGCTGTTTCGGATCCGGGGTCTTAACGTGTTCTTGTCGTTTGGTTGGATGTAGGCGGAAGGGGATAGGACTAAACTGGGGCGTGGATGGATTTCAGGAAAACGTATATAAGGGACATGTAGGATAGGTCACGGCTCGCCAAGACATCACGAACAGAAACAGCCGGCTGCCTACCTTCGGCCTGCAGGGAAGCTATTAATCTAGACCTGGCGTCACGGTGTACAGGGCATGACCAAACAACGTGCTCTATGTCGTGATAACCTTCACCACAGGCACAGATACCACTCTCCCCGAGCCCAACACGACGGAGATGCGCGTCAAATCTATAGTGATTGGACATAAGCCGGGACATCACGCAAATGAAATCCCGACCTACATCCAACCCCTTGAACCACGGGTTCGTCGATACCTTGGGGATTATGGAATGTAACCACCTTCCCAGTTCCCCCTTGGTCCAAGAATTTTGCCAACTGATGATTGTATTCAAATGCGAAAAATTCATTAAAGGCAATTGGTCTTTCATGAATATCACCGTTTGTTGCGCCCACCTTAGCCAAAGAGTCCGCTTTCTCATTACCCGGTATCGAGCAGTGAGAAGGGACCCACGCTAAGGTAATCTGAGTAGATTTTTCGGATAAGGCACTCAGATGTTCCCGTATTTTCCTCAGGAAATACGGAGAGTGCTTAACATCCTTCATCGATCGGAGAGCCTCAATGGAACTGAGACTGTCCGTAAAGATGAAATAATGGTCCGTGGGCATTTTTTCGATAATCCCTAGGGTGTACTGAATTGCAGCTAATTCTGCGACGTAAACAGAAGCAGGATTATCGAGCTTATGGGAGACGGCTAAATTGTTATTGAAGATACCGAAGCCAGTGGACCCATCAAGAAGTGATCCGTCAGTGTAGAACATAATGTTGCAGTTGATGTTTCGATATTTATTGGAAAAATTTTTTAGGGATCTGCTGCACGCGTAAATGATCCGGGATTCCACGAGTTTCTTCTATCATGGATGTATCGAAAAACACAGTAGAATCAGAAGTATTTGATAAGTCGACACGATTTGGAATATTCGAAGAAGGGTTAATATTTTGGGACATGTGATTGAAATACAATGTCATAAAACGGGTTTGAGAATTAAGTTCGATTAACCTTTCAAAATTTTCAATCACGGGACGGTTCAAGACCTCACATTTGATTAGAATACGAGAAGACAGGCTCCAGAAGCGGTTTTTCAATGGTAGTACTCCAGCTAAGATCTCCAAACTCATCGTATGGGTCGATTGCATGCAACCCAAGGCGATACGCAAACAACGATATTGTATTCGCTCCAGTTTGATCAAATGTGTGTTTGCTGCGGAGCGGAAGCAGAAACACCCGTACTCAATAACAGACAGTATCGTTGTTTGGTAAAGCCTTATAAGGTCTCCTGGGTGGGCTCCCCACCATTGTCCGGTTATTGTACGAAGAAAATTCACTCTTTGTTGACATTTTTTCATCAGATACCTCACGTGACAACCCCAGGTGCTTTTAGAGTCGAACCAGACACCAAGATATTTGTGTACCAAAACCTGAGAAATCGTTTTACCCATTAATTGTGTTTGAAGCTGAGCAGGTTCATGCTTCCTAGAAAAAACTACTATCTCAGTCTTCTCCGGAGAGAATTCGATACCTAGCTGTAAAGCCCAAGCAGACAAATTGTCCAAGGTATCTTGCAATGGTCCTTGCAAATCGGCAGCTTTGGCTCCTGTAACAGAGATTACACTGTCGTCTGCAAGTTGTCTTATCGTTCATGAATTTGCCAGACATTCGTCGATGTCATTTACATAAAAGTTGTAAAGAAGGGGGCTTAAACATGAGCCCTGGGGAAGACCCATGTAGCTAATGCGAAAAGTTGCCAAATCGCCGTGCGAAAAATGCATGTGCTTTTCGGACAACAAATTGTGCAAAAAATTGTTCAAAATTGGAGAAAATCCTTGTCGGTGAAGTTTACCCGAAAGAATGTCAATAGAAACGGAATCAAAAGCCCCCTTAATGTCCAAGAACGCAGACGCCATTTGTTCTTTGCGAGCATACGCCAGCTGAATATCTGTTGAAAGCAACGCAAGACAATCATTCGTCCCTTTGGCACGGCGGAAGCCAAATTGAGTATCTGATAGTAGACCATTTGATTCGACCCAATGGTCTAAACGACGGAGTATCATTTTTTCCATCAATTTCCGGATACAGGATAGCATTGCAATCGGCCTATAAGAGTTATGATCAGAAGCTGGTTTCCCTGGTTTTTGGATGGCGATCACCTTCACTTGCCTCCAATCCTGCGGTACAATGTTTTGCTCCAGGAACTTATTGAACAAGTTCAACAAGCGCCTCTTGGCATTGCCGGGTAGATTCTTCAACAAGTTGAATTTGATTCTATCTAACCCAGGCGCGTTATTGTTACAGGACAGGAGGGCAACTGAAAATTCTGCCATCGTAAAAGGTGATTCTATCGCGTCGTGGCCCGGAGACGCATCGCGAACAATGTTTTGCTCAGGAACAGAGTCCGGACATACTTTCCTGGCAAAATCAAATATCCACCGACTTGAAGACTCCTCGCTTTCGTTGACCGTTACGCGATTCCGCATTCTTCGGGCTGTGTTCCAAAGAGTGCTCATCGATGTCTCCCTCGACGTCTCGTTCACGAACCGACGCCAATATTCGCGTTTCTTTGCTTTAGCCAGGCTTTTAAGCTTGGTATTAAGCTCCGAATACCGTATATAGTCGTCGGGTATACCTCCCTTCTGGTAGGCCTTAAACGCGTCGGATCTTTGCGTGTAAACATCGGAGCACTCTTGGTCCCACCACGGAGTGGGAGGCCGTTCTTTGATCGTTACGCCGGGATATTTCTTCGTTTGGGCTTGCAACGCGGCGTCGAGAATCAAACCCGCGAGGAGGTTGTATTCTTCAAGTGGTGGATGATGTTGAATCGACTCGACCGCTTTTGAAATCATTTCCTCGTATAACTTCCAATCGACATTCCGTGTGAGGTCATACGGAATGTCAATTGGTCGCATGCGAGTTGACCCGTTTGTAATTGAAATAAGAATAGGCAGATGGTCGCTACCGTGAGGATCGAGGATTACCTTCCATGTGCAATCCAACCGTAGCGACGTCGAACATAAGGATAGATCCAAAGCGCTTGGGCGCGCTGGAGGTTTCGGGATACGTGTCATTTCACCGTTGTTTAAAATAGTCATGTCGAAGTCATCGCAAAGGTTATAGATTAAAGAGGAGCGGTTATCATTGTATGGGGAACCCCAAGCCACGCCATGAGAGTTGAAGTCTCCCAAAATCAAACGTGGCGAGGGAAGAAGTTCTATTAAATCAAAGAGCAACCGTTGCCCAACCTGTGCTCTGGGAGGAATATATATTGAGGCAATACAAAGCTCTTTACCTTGTATTGTCATTTGACATGCGACAACTTCGATGCCTGGAATCGAGGGGAGGTTAATACGATAGAAAGAATAGCACTTTTTAATCCCTAAAAGTACTCCTCCATATGGGGTGTCTCGATCAAGGCGAATAATATTAAAATCATAGAAGTTGAGATCAATATTTGAAGTAAGCCAAGTTTCACAAAGGGAAAATGCATCGCATTTGTTTTTATTTATCAAAAATTTAAACGAATCAATTTTTGGTAAAATACTTCTACAATTCCACTGTAAGACAGAGATAGAATCCTTCATATACGCAGTTAAATTAGGCATCGAAGGATACAATCGCTGCAAGGAGGGGCCATTGGGCAGTCAACTGCTTCAAAAATGATCTAACTGTTGGGAGGAATGCTGCAAGAAAAATTTTAATTGGATCGGGTACATTGAAATTTTCAAAAATCCAGTCCACAATGTCAGAAAATTTCACTAATCCAGAGTTTGTTTCATCAACTGGATGTGCAAAAGGAACAACTGGGGTTTTAGATGTTCCTGACAGTGCTGGGAACTCCTTCTGGGACTTTAAATTTGCAAGCCCAGGAGGAGTTTGCTTCGGTTTTTCCGCAGCACTGTTTGGTTTGTTCGTACTTTTCATTACACTTTGGGAAATCTTAGGACCTTTACGGGGAAGTTTAGGAGAAGAAACATTTTTCCTCTTCCTAGACTCCCCAGGATTGGCATAAGATGTTCCCGCTGATGAATCGTCAGAATCGGTTTCATCGGAGGGAAACAGATCAAAGGGGTTCGATGTTATGGTAGAAGTGGTCACGGTCTTCTTCAGCATCTCAGCGTAAGAGCGCTTTGAACGCTCCTTAAGTGACCGCTTGATTTTATCTCTGCGCTGCATGTACACCGGGCATGTGGAGAGCTCATGCAAGTTTTCCCCACAGTTAATACATTTTTCAGCATTAACACTGCAAGAATCTTCCGCATGAGTCTCCCCACACTTGCTACATCGTGCCTTATTGCAGCAGTAGGCGGCTGTGTGGCCTAACTGCTTGCAATTGGTGCAATTCATAACACGGGGTACATACAATCGCACAGGCAGACGAACCCGGTCGATCGAGACGTGGCTAGGGAGTGCAGATCCGGCAAACGTAACGCGAAACGAGTCTGACGGAGTGTAAACTTTTTTACCGCCGACGAGAGACATGGACCGCAATTGCTTACAATCCAAAATCTTCGCCTGTGTTTCGGTATTTTTGAAGCAACCGGTTGCGCTTTTTAGGATACACTCGACAGACAGACTCGAATCGGTTATGACACCGTCGATCTCCACGTCTCGTGCGGGTATGTAAACGCGATACTCGCGTGTGAAGAGCTCAGAGCAAGCGATAGCATTGGCCTGTGCCAGTTCACTGACCACGACACGGAGCTTGTTAGGTCGGACCTTGGAAATTTCGGTCACGGCCTTGTACCCCTTCGTCAGGTCTTTAGCAATTTGCAGTATGTTTAATCGCTTTGAATTCACTCCTGCCTTT
Organism: Wyeomyia smithii; assembly: GCF_029784165.1. Taxonomy (NCBI): domain Eukaryota; kingdom Metazoa; phylum Arthropoda; class Insecta; order Diptera; family Culicidae; genus Wyeomyia; species Wyeomyia smithii. The sequence goes on along the minus strand of NC_073696.1, from coordinate 99,445,985 downwards.
GGACGAAAATAAACAGTATAGCTGCCCTGTTGAGATCCGTCCGGGTAAAGCCTGGGGCGAGGGGGGACTGGAGAATGAACAAGGGAGGGGGTAACAGAAGGGTCAGGGTCAGGGGGGTTCGGGGATGGTGGCACGAGAGGCGAGGGATCTATATCCATTGCGCTAAATGTAGCGCACTAGCGCACTTGCGCCGACAAGAACACGTACCTCTTTACTTCTTCCTTCCAGCAGTGGTTGTCCGATCGTTCGAAGCTGCACTCAAAGCAGCCAGCAGCACCAGTACAGCAGCACCAGTACAGCAGCACCAATACAGCCACCAGCAGTGAGCCGGGTGTGAGATCACTCAGCACAGCGACACGGACTCGACTGTCAACTGATGGCCTTGAATAATACACTCTTTTGTTTGGCTATTCGTACACACGGACCGGATTGTAATAGAACGACCACTTTGCACGTCCGTTTCTGTCGGGTGTTCGACGCGGAATGAGTTGCGTACGTTATATTCTTCGTGGTCTATCGAATGATGCAGAATGCTAGCAAGGTATTTTGAGAGATCATATGTTGGGCAATAACAACCGTTTACCGTATTCAGATATGGTTCTTATTAGAACCAACGAACAAAAAATCGTGACCGAGTGGTATAAGAAACCTGTCGCTTCCGGGAGAATTCTTAATTTTCTCTCGATGCACACGCTGGCACAGAAATTGAATACGGCAACCGGTTTTATTGGGAGAGTGTTTCGATTATCGACGAACAAATCGCTCACGGAAAATAAGCAGATAGTACGCGAGCACTTGCTTACCAACAACTATCCGAGCTCACTGATAAATCGGTTAATCAACAGATTTATCAACCAAAGCACGAATAACGTTGTTGAGGAAGTAAACTCGGAACCAAAAGTATATCGATCTTTACACCATGTTGACGGCCTCACACCCGCACTTGCACGCAGCATTAAAAAGAACCATGAAAATATCAGTCTGAGTTTCAAATGCGTTAAAACCCATCAGACTACTTTTCACGAAACTCAAAGACTCTTCTTCGCATCTTTCAAAAAGAAACGTTATATACCGTATCCCGTGTGCAGACTGCGATAGCTCATACATTGGTATGACTACACAGCAACTGAAGAACCGTCTTGCCGCGCACCGCTCTCTCATGAAACGCTACGAACAGTATAGAGATTCTTGCACTGAGAGGGAGGGAACGGAAGATGAGTTTAAAAAGACGGCGTTGATGAAGCATGCGATAGAAGAGAATCACAGTTTCAATATAGCCAACACTAGAATTTTAACTTCGGATGACAGGATTCAAGCATTACAGGTGTTAGAAATGTGTTACATCGCATGTGACAGATCCGCAATAAGTTATAGAACGGACACGAACAACTTAAGCATCGCTTACTCCGGCACGCTGCGATCTCTCACATGTTGATGCAGACTACTACAGTCTCTAGCACTCTCTATCTCTGTCTTGCAACATTATTTCTCCCCGTTTTGACGCAACATTTCCCGACGGCTTTAATCGTGTGTGATGTGTGTTGGAAGATACTGTGTAAGTGTAGCTCATCCGTTTGCGTTTTTTTTTTAAATTTTGAAAAGTCACAAACCAATTAATATTTTGTATATTTTATATCCATAGTGTAGTGCAGTTAACCTAAAGCAATTTTACACCAATGCACCATATTTTGACGAGAACTTGTTTGTTTTGTTTGTAAGTTGTGTATGTAATAACTTAATTCGTGTGACTAATTTATGTAAATTGTAAACTGTTAATCGTAGTTGCCCTGAGGACGAGGAAATATATCCTTGAAACGTTGGCTTTGACATAATAAAACGTGTTTTAAAGAAACCCGTGACCGAAATTGCCATCATTGAACCCATTAACTATTTATTGGTCAAACACCGCTTAACGTAAAACATAAAATTCAACTAACCGCTTTTATTATAAAACTGCGAGGCACCAAAAGGTGCCAGTTGCCGATTTCTTGTTTACTGGTTTCCGTCCAGAACTCCAGCCATTTTAGTATTTTGCAGTAGCCACCAGCATTACGGGTCAAACCGGCACGAGATGACTGGTACTATTTTGTTTTTCCTCCTTTTAGCTGCTAACACCGAGCGTCCGTATGTACCCGGTACGGTTTGATAATGAAACTGATGGGGTGAAATGTTCGAACGATATGTTTTATACCAAGGCTTCGTCAGATAATTAGAAAGAGGGATGGGCTACATAGATGATGGAATGGTAGAGACAAATGTTTCTTGAAAGCTGCGCCGGCCGCTGTCATAATATTAACACCAACACAAACATGCATTTTTGCAAGGTTTTTTCCGCTAGCAGCAGCATTTGGTAAAACAGAAAATTCAATTTGCCGCTTCTGTAACAAAATTTAGAGGCACCAAAAGGTGCCAGTTGCCGATAACATTGTTGTTTTCTGGTTAATCTACTAAAAGCCACCAGCATAACGGGTGAAACCGGCACGAGATGACCGGTACTATTTTGTCTTTCCTCCTTTCAGCTGCTAACACCTAGCGCTGTCGTGAAATTAACATCAACATAAACATGCATTTTTGCAAGGTTTTTTTCCGCTAGCAACAGCAATTGTAAAACATAAAATTCAACTAACCGCTTCTATTATAAAACTGCGAAGCACCAAAAGGTGCCAGTTGCCGATTTCTTGTTTACTGGTTTCCGTCCAGAATTCCAGCCATTTTAGTACTTTGCAGTAGCCACCAGCATCACGGGTCAAACCGGCACGAGATGACCGGTACTATTTTGTTTTTTCCTCCTTTTAGCTGCTAACACCGAGCGTCCGTATGTATCCGGTACGGTTTAATAATGAAACTGATGGGGTGAAATGTTCGAACGATACGTTTTATACCAAGGCTTCGTCAGATAAATAGAAAGAGGGATGGGCTACATAGGTGATGGAATGGTAGAGACAAATGTTTCTTGTAAGCTGCGCCGGCCGCTGTCATAATATTAACACCAACACAAACATGCATTTTTGCAAGGTTTTTTCCGCTAGCAGCAGCCTTGGTAAAACAGAAAATTCAATTTGCCGCTTCTGTAACAAAATTTAGAGGCACCAAAAGGTGCCAGTTGCCGATTATAGTTTCCTGGTTAGTCCGTCCAGAATTCCAGCCATTTAAGTGTTTTGCAGTAGCCATTTACTACTAAAGCCACCAGCATTACGGGTGAAACCGGCACGAGATGACCGGTACTATTTTGTATTTCCTCCTTTCAGCTGCTATCACCTAGCGTCCGCATGTCACTGGTGCGGTTTTGGAATCAGAATGATGGGGCGCCGGCCGCTGTCGTAAAATTAACACCAACAAAAAGATGCATATTTGCAAGGTTTTTTCCGCTAGCAGCAGCATAAACATCGGAAACAGAAAGTGACAACAACAATAACAACAAAGTCAGATCGATTGTATCCGTTAGTGTCGACTGTGCTTGGGAAGAGAGGTAGTGATTGGCTGCGCGGTATGATTTAGACAATCGATATTAATTACCAATTTTTCAATAGTGTATCTCAAACAATAGTTTGTTTTTGTTACATAAATTTAACTGTAAAAGAATTTCTGATCGATTGATGCCAAAACCTCGAAAACCTGATTATAGATGACTGCAAAATATGCGCTAAAAACCTGACCACTTTTCTCTGGTTTTCCCTGGTTGAATTACTAGATTTTTAAATTCAGGGGCCTAACTTCGATATAGACGTTAGTCAACGTCAAAAATTAAGTCCCTCTTATAAATTAGACTGGCCAGAAGGACGTACAACCAAACTTTTTCAGATGTTTTATAAGTGGCGATATTTGGCATGAGGAACAAGGCTCGATATAGTAGAGCAGTAAGCGTGTAGAAGAAAGAGTAAAATCCTTATTACACACAAGCACGGGTAAGTAATAAGTATGTCATAATAACGATATTGTAATAATAGAAGAGCGGGATACAGCAGCATATCTCACAATCGTTCAACAATTCTGGTTGCAGTGAGGAAGTCTATAAAGGAAATGCGCCATGGTGATCTTGATCAATCAGGTCAATTTATCCGGGAATCCGTTGTCGTGCATGATCCGCCATAGCTGGGCTCGATCGACTGTATCATAGGCCACCGCCTGTGATGTCAATGAGGAAGTGATGTAAGGGTGGGGCTTATTCTCAAAAATGTTTACCTGACCCGTTTTCCCTTGCAATAAGACCTCCTCAGGGTTCAATAAGCAACATATAAAAAATTGGTTTAATTTCTCTCGTCTGGTTGGTAAGGTGGTTTAATATTAGTGTCTTTTTTAGTGTGTTTAGGCTATTTGTAGCTCATAGAAACTACGTTAAATGACCATTCTGTTCTTTGTCATTTTTTAGTCTTCAGTTTTTAGTTCGAAAACCCCAAGGGCGTTGTTCTCTACACTTCATAGAGGATTACCGGTCTTATTAGGGTTTTGGCTAGCGTCAATTTCGTACGCCGTCGCACTCGATTCGAAGTGTCTTCCGAAATGAAAAGCAGACATTTCCAGCCTGTATGCGTCTCTGGATCTCATTGCTGGTGTCATTGTCAGCAAGAAGCTGGATCAACTTATTGGAAATCATGCCCCGCGTGTCAATGCCCGCCCTTTGGATCATACCCTCAATGGTGATGTTAAACAGCAATCAGGAAAGACCATCACCTTGTCTTAAGCCACTGCGCAAATCGAAGAAGGACCCGAAAGCTGCGTAGCCGCAAAGTTACTGAGTCCGCTTTATCAAGCGGATGGTCGTGGTTTCGAATTATGGCTGAATCAGGCCATTCGAAGTCAAAAAGGACTTAAACGTGGGTTTACGCTGGATTATATATACTTTGATATGACTTTCTCTCAATAAAAAAATTAAGTCCCTCTTATAAATTAGACTGGCCAGAAGGACGTACAACCAAACTTTTTCAGATGTTTTATAAGTGGCGATATTTGGCATGAGGAACAAGGCTCGATATAGTAGTGCAGTAAGCGTGTAGAAGAAAGAGTAAAATCCTTATTACACACAAGCACGGGTAAGTAATAAGTATGTCATAATAACGATATTGTAATAATAGAAGAGCGGGATACAGCAGCATATCTCACAATCGTTCAACAATTCTGGTTGCAGTGAGGAAGTCTATAAAGGAAATGCGCCATGGTGATCTTGATCAATCAGGTCAATTTATCCGGGAATCCGTTGTCGTGCATGATCCGCCATAGCTGGGCTCGATCGACTGTATCATAGGCCACCGCCTGTGATGTCAATGAGGAAGTGATGTAAGGGTGGGGCTTATTCTCAAAAATGCTTACCTGACCCGTTTTCCCTTGCAATAAGACCTCCTTAGGGTTCAATAAGCAACATATAAAAAATTGGTTTAATTTCATTGAGGTCTAGAGGTGGCACAGAGGTAGTTTTGGCTGAAACAGACTTATATATAGGCCAAATAGTACACTCCGAATTACTAGGTCTATAATTCCGTTGACCTTGCTTGGGAAAGCAATCATATAACGACCAATCAGAGGTCGAAATTTGCGTTTTGACAACACTTGACAATTTTCAATAGTACGATAGTTCGAATAATAACATTACAGTTTTCTGCATTTGGGAGGATTCTTAGAAGATTTTGAAATCTTTTGCTGCAAGAACGAAGGAAATCTATCGAAAACTAACCGATTTATTAGCATTTGAAATTGGACATACTTTTCACTTTTTTCGGTTTTAGATTTTCATTTTAAATCTCTATGTAGCCGAGTATATAACCGAACTTCCTGAGAGTCGTAGTTCTACGTCAAAAACGTCAGAAAAGCCAATCAAGGATATCTATTGTTTATCTCATTACTGCTGCGCTAAGAGTTATCAAAACTCACATCTGGGCCTGAATCAGAATTCCCGTGGTTCTGTGGTTAGCGATGTTGGTTGGCTAGCTCTCCCACACGGTCGGGTTCGATTCCCGATCAGGTCGAGGATCTTTTCGAGCTGGAAATTATCTCGACTCAGCACTGGGGTACGGTGTATCGTTGTTCTTATCCTACAACATTAAATGTGTTTATTGATAACGAATTCTCTCGACTAGTTTAGTTGATCGAGACCGCTATTAGCCCTCCAGCCTAGCGTGCGATATTGTGTTTTTGTTAGTCAGAACTTGTGAAACGAATCACCTAAAATCACGATGCCTGATTTTATCAAATAAACATTCAAAACTTAAAGAGTTTCACCTGAGAACTTCAAACTCCAATTCCTAGTGAATTTCAGTTAACTTTCAAGTTGAAATGTTCATCTTTTTTCTAACATACATAGCTTCAGAAATATTGCATCGAATTTGTTGAAATTCTAACAGCTGGTGCATCCTGAGTTGTAGTTTAGTTAGGGTAAAGAAAGAGATTGTAAGAAAGGTGGTGTCACAGTTGTTGTTATCGCAAACCGAGTTTGCGACTGCATCTCCACAACTGCGACGAAAAGGTATTGTTTGGTCACCGTGGTAAGTGACGAATCGAACAATGTTGCGCGCGAAGTTAACTCATTACGAAGGCAAGCGAAAGTATATATTGTCTCGCCGACCAACAAGATTTCAATATAATTAAATAAAATTTGTTTATGTGTAGCAAAAATTGTCCGAACGATCAGTAAATCATAAAACAACAGCTGTCCGTCAACAAAAAATGTCCGTAACCGTCCGCTTAGGACTTTTCATGGTAGGCGATGCGATCAAATCCTTGTCACTAGCATGTTTAAAAATTTATAGTACCCCATTTATAAGGGCAAATCCGAGCATAGACTGTAATAAACAATCTGAAAAAAAAAACAGATCAATTGGTTTCAAAACGGTCAACTAAAAAAAAACACTGGATGCATTGTATATGTAAAATAAACCAATTCATTTCCCAAACATACATTCTCCCACCGATACCAGTCCACCGCACCCACGAGACATTTCGATGCAATGCAAAAATAAAATATAACACATCGCACACTGCAAGAAGTCGAGCGAGAGAATCCCAGAATAGGCCTCTACAAGGCAACGGTCGAAAGTAGCACAAACAACATGAAAAGCAGAAAAAAAAACAAAATGACTCTTGCTCGGCCACTACCGCTCAAATTGAACGAAAGAAAAGATGTGTGCGTCAACATAGTCTGTTAGGGTGCCAACCAAAATGGTTCTTTTGAGAGACCCTATACAAAATGTTCACCTGCCCAAAAAAACAGCCTGCGCGAAATTTTCAGCTCAATTGGACCTAAAATGGGGTGGCGCAAAGCGATTGAATTTCGGCTTTAAAGATTCCAAAAACTAACCCAACGGAGTGGGGAGCATGTAATTTCGGTTTTCGATTTTTTTAAATTTTTTCCCTTTTTTTGATGCCAGATGGCTTAAAAATGCATGAATCGTCGAGATCTGGTATCATCTGAAGAAAAAGTCACGATTTTGGTGATTTTTCTAATTTCTCAAGGTCAAAATTCAATCGCTTTGCGCCATCCCAATTTTAGTCCGATCGAGCTAAAATTTTGCACATGGTGTTTTGAGTAGGGTTTTTAAATTTTCTGGCTACTATGTCTTGATTACGGCTTAGCAGTCAAAAATGCTCATTTAGAACGACTCTATTTCAATTCGTCCTGTCGTTGCGATGCTTAGTTTGCGTCTTTATCAAGGGAAACTGATTTGGGGAATTTTATTTGATATCCCCTTTTTACGAAAATATGTGGACGACCTGTTGCTCGTAATACCGAAAGATCAGACTGAAACAGTGCTAGAAGTGTTCAATCGACAGGAACAACGCCTACAGTTCACCATAGAAACCGAACAGGAGGGAAAACTACCTTTTCTGGATATTTATTTATTTATTTATTTATTTATTTATTATTCTATTTCCATCTGACCTTATAGGTCTCCATGAAAGTTAGTGGATGGGGAATAGCCTATTTGAGGCTGTCCTCATGTAGGCATAAAAACCCCATCATCTTTTGATAAATATACATGAAATTTTACGTTACAATGAGTCAATAACAAAACGACAAACAGTTCATATCTAACATACAATTAAATGAATAATACATTGGGTCAAACTTAGTCATTACATAAAACATTAATCCTATTATTAAACAATATGGTCAATTATAAAATATTCGACATGTACACTTTCTGAAGAAATTTATGTGACGGTTCGCCGAACTCGAAGATCTCCTCTACTGGAGCGAAAGCTCGAACACATGCAGTGACAGGTTCATTATATCCGAACAAAGTGCGATGTACATTGGGTTGAAGTAAACCAGCAGATCGAAGTGACCGTTGCGGTGCACGAAAGTTCAGCAAAGAGAGGATTCTCGGGGAGTCGACTTCGCCATTTAAAACCTTGGCCACGAACACGGCTTGTTGAATTTTCCTGCGTCGCTCAAGCGTATCAAGATTAATAAGGCGACACCTCTCGGAATACGGAGGGAGATTAGCAGGATCACGCCAGGGAAGATTTTTCAAAGCCAACCGGATAAACCTTTTTTGTACTCGTTCGATCCTTAAAGTCCAAGCAAGTTAATAAGGAGACCAAATCAAACACGCATTTTCCAACAATGGTCTAACAAGTGAGCAGTATAAAGCCTTTAAACAGTACGGATCCTTAAATTCACGTCCTATTTTACTAATAAAACCGAGCTGTCGAGTTGCCTTGGAAATAATAGATTAGCAGTTCAAGTTAAAATTTAGCTTAGCGTCAAGTAAGACGCCGAGGTCATTCACGTGATCAACTCTTTTGAGTACGTGTCCATCAATCACATAAACGAACTGAATATGTTTCGCAGTGCGATGGAATGTCATGACCTGGCATTTTGCAATACTAACTATGAGCCAATTTCTGCGACACCAATTTATAAAAACATCCAGCAGACTCTGTAATTCACGACAATCATCTACGGACCGCACAGCCAAATACAATTTTAAGTCATCGGCGTAAACCAGCTTGCACCCAGCTCCTAATAGCAATGCCACGTCGTTAAAATAAAGAAGAAAAAGAAGCGGCCCCATATTACTGCCTTGTGGTACTCCAGAAGTGTTAGTAAATTCTGAGGATAAACAGGAACTTAGCTTTACTCGTAGTATTCGACCACATAAGTAGGATCGTAGCCAGTCAATGAATTGTTGCGACACACCAAGTCGAGAGAGCTTCCGTAAAAGTATTCGGTGATCAATCCGATCAAAAGCTGCTTTCAAATCCGTATAGATTACGTCAACCTGTGCCTTCTGCTCCATATGCGATATACAAGTCGAAGTAAAATCCAAAAGGTTTGTGGCGACAGAACGTCCAGGCATAAATCCGTGTTGATCGCAGGAAATGTAGTTTTTCATACACGAGAGGATTCTTGAGCTCACTACAATTTCAAACAATTTGGACGAAGCGGAAAGACTGGTAATGCCCCGGTAATTTCTTATGTTTCGTCGATCACCACTTTTAAACACAGGAAACATGTAAGACTGCTTCCAAATCATCGGGAATCTTCCTTGTTCGAATGATCGATTGAATATGCGACATAAAGGTTCAGCTAAAACGGCCGCACAGCGGGTATAAACCACTGCAGGGATACCATCCGGCCCCACAGAAAACGAAGTTTTAAGTCGTTTCGCAGCAGTCACTATCATATCGGCAGTGATTTCGAATGTGCTTAGGTCAACTAGGTCAAGCGGTACATCCGCAGAAGCAATTTCAGCATCCAACTCGGAAGCAGTGCTGTCGGCGAAAACAGAAGCGAAAAATTTAGCGGAAAATTTAGCACGACTCCGGGGAAGATGCTGCTTCAGTGCCATCGAGGTGTACATTAGAAGGGATTAGTGAACATTTTCGCTTCGAATTTACAAAATTCCAAAACTGTTTAGGGTTCCGGCGGAGGTCTGTTTGTACCCGCATTACGTAGCTTTTGTACAAACAGGCGTTCATTCGACGAAAATCGGTGCTGGATCGTTTATAATTACATTTAGTCTCAACTGTTTTAGTTTTTCGATATTTACGCTGCCAAGCATTACGTACACGCTTTAGTGCATGTAGTCGCGGAGTAGCCCATGGAGGGGAAGCAGGCTTATTCACTAGTGGCAAATTTTGTCTCAACCATTGGCATAAAGTTTCACTGAACGAGTTGGCTAGATCATCAACGTCATTGATTTCGTACATAGTCATCCAGTCGAAACTTTGTAAAAACTCAGTAAGAGCCGTGAAATTAATTTTACGGTAATTCAAAGTTCTCATACTGTCCGCTGCCGAAACCGGTGTCGTCATTCTTGACTCAGATGGCAATGATATAACAAGCGGGGGATGATGCAGATCAACGGGAACAAGTGGGGCAACACAAGTATCGACCACACATGTTTGCTCGATAGGACAAAAGATAAGATCGAGCATGCGGTCGAGGTGATTCAACTGCTGGTTCACTTGGCTTAGGTTTAAAAAGTCCATGCCATCGATCAGTGCAGCACTAGCAACAGAAAACTGAGACGAACTGGTGTAAATTGCTTTGTCCTGTGACCAAACGATGCGAGGTTGATTAAAATCACCACAAACGAGAATGGTATCATTAGCCGATCTCTTACTGCACAGCTCAGTGACCGAGGCAATATGGGTGTCAATTATGGCTGGATCGTTGCTTTTGTCAGGAGGGATATATACAGCACAGAGGAATATTTTCAAACCACAAATAGTGGTACTCACGCATATCTGCTCCAGATGGTTGCCGTGTGAAGTATTAAACAATGCGCTCGGGTACCGTTTATTAACGGCGATCAAAACTCCACCAAAGGTACTACTGTTATGAACGCTTCTGTCACACCCAGCGTTGCCAGGTCATATTTTTAAAAATCTGGAAAAGGCAAAATAAAAATCTGGAAAAAATCTGGCAGTCATTTCGTGGGGTGAAGGGTTAATTTTTCGGATAAAAGTATTGGGGTACGCAAAATTTGAGGTGACAAAATTGCAAAATTTTGCGCCAAAATTGAAGTGATGACCTTTTTGCGGAACAGAGAAAATAAAATCTGGATAAAATCTGGATCATCCATGAAAAATCTGGATAATTGGACATCAAAGCTGTTTACCTGGATACATGTTCAAAAATCTGGATAATCCAGCTAAATCTGGATACCTGGCAACGCTGGTCACACCGGAAAACATTAAACGAGTCGCCGAACAGTTGCTGCGAGTTGATGCGGTCATCCAGTCCAGTTTCAGTCAACACGATCACGTCGAAATTACAGTCGTTGGTTGCCAGATAAAACTCGTCGATTTTAGTACGTAGACCGCGGACATTCTGGTAGAATAGCCATACAGCATTCGAATATTGACCGGTGTGCTGAAATACCATTACTACAGAGTACGGGTTGCCGGGAAAAAACATCAAAATACTCGCCTCTGGTGGAAACCCGAAGGTTCCCACCGTCCACAGTAGATAGCAAAAAATCAGTAGCAGGCAGTTGCATGTGAGTTGCAGCGTACTCGGCGCCACAAGTTAGTTTTTTGGCATGTCAACAAATTCATGATATGATGATCATTCGCAACGATAACCAATCTCTCACATCTGAAGGGTACTGCAAGCCCATTGCCTCGGGAAGAATGCTCAATTTTTATTCTTTCCATAAATATAAACACAAAATAAACGATGCCAACAATTTCATTCATCGAGTGAAGTCGTTAACCACACACGACAATATCGACACCAACAGCATCATTCGCCAACACCTTAAATCTAACTGCTACTCGAGCACCTTAGTGTCCAGACTTATCAACCAATACGATAAAAAACACTTCATACCCCAGTCAACGCAGATAATTCATACTTCGAACCCAACAGCTCTAACCGTACCATCAACACCTGTCGCCCAGTCACAACCAACAAACAACAGCATCACAACTCCTCAGCTTCAAGCTAATAGCCAACCAACAAAAACTCATCAAAACTTTCAGACGCGAATTTCCAAACTTGACCATTGCCACTAGACTTAATTCTAATGTAAGTAAGTTTCATAGCTGTGTTAAAGACCCCACAATCAAATTGGGCAGCTGTAAGGGAACATACTTAAATGACGTAGCATTTTTTCATGATTTTCAAATCCCCCCTCCCCCCTCGTAGCATTTGGTCACAAAACTTCAACTCCCCCCTGAAAAAAACGTAGCATTCGATAAAAAAAACATACAAAAATTCTTGAAAAAAAATCACCGTGTCTAATTCAATCTATTTATCACTTATACACTGGAGACAACATTCCTTTGGATGTTAACTTCGCTATGGATTAACATATTTGTGTTTACACAAAATTTCAGAGTAGAAAGATTAGACAAATAGAAAGATTTCGACAGCTCTCGCTGCAAAGCTTTGTGTAATGTTGTAGTGTATATTTTGTATGCATTTTTCATACGAAAAAAACGGTCTTTCAAAATAAATGCTACGTCGATTTTAATCCAACCCCTCCCCCCCACCTACCTTGTCAAAGCTTGTCACAAAACGACGATATCATCCCTGCCCCCTCTTATGCTACGTCATTTAAGTATGGTCCCTAACCTAATCTATCAAATCATTTGCAATGACTGTGAAAACAGTTACATTGGAATGTCTACCAACAAATTAAAAACTAGACTATCAGAACATAAATCCCATGTAAACAAACTGACCAATATATTGAAAGCCAACACCGGCACAGACACACACAATCACCAGTTGAGAGAACTGAGCGAAAAGACGGCACTGATCGATCATTGCATCAACACTCAACACAGATTTAATTTTGACAAGACACGCTTAGTAGACAGAGCCACACACTCCAAAAATCTCCCATTCTTAGAGATGTGTCATAATTATTGTACCCCCAACACAGTAAACAAAAGGGTTGACGTTGACAACCTCAACACAACTTATGCCGGCATATTACACAAACTAAGACGCACGGGAACAGTGTTATAACAGATAGCTCAGTATAACTAGAATAACTATAATACGAATTAGACTGAAAACTCACCATTTTACCCTCCACTTTGTGTATTCAATTTTCAATTCAATTCAATTTATTCCAGGCTATTACATAATGATATAACAATTTCGAACTTACCCTACTGAACTTAAAGAAGTTCTTTTAAAGGGATTGCTCTAGCTTAAGACTAAGTATTATTGGATATTACTGTTTTAATGAAGACCGTTAATGAAACATAAAATTTCTAACATTGCCCTTGCTGAAAGTTTTCAATTGCCGCTTGAAAGCATGAATCGAGGAAGCTCCTTTCATGATATCTGGCAATCCATTATAGACTGAAGGTCCTACGTTCGAAAATCTTCGTTTACCTATTTCTGTTCTAAATCCTATTCTTTGTATATGATGAGCATGTCTTGTTCTATGGTGGTGAAGAGCGCTTAAAAATGTCCAATTATGATGCAGGTCCACTTCATGGGTTATTTTGTACATTAGAACACTTACTTGGAATCTGTGTAACCCTTTTATAGGCAGAACATTATGTTCACGCAATTTGTAGAGATCCTCTGTAGGAAAAAGAAACGGCAATCTAAATATTGCCTTAAGACATCGGTTTTGATGGACTTGCATTGGCTTTAGGTATCCGTTTCTGCTAGTTCCCCAAGCAGCAATTTCATACTGATACCGGCTTTGTATAAATGCAAAGTATATCTTCATTAGTACGTGCGTTGGGAGAAATTTAGCTAGCTTCCAGAGAATGCCACACAGCGATGAACATTTGGAGACAACCTCACGTATGTGTATGTCCCAGCTTAAACGGTTATCTATGTACACACCCAGGTATTTAAAACAAGCCACTTCTTCTATCACCTCACCTTTAACTACTAGCTGTTGATGCGTTGATCTTTCGTACTTGAGTGTACTAAAAATCATCATTTTGGTTTTACTTAAGTTGAGAGCCAGCAGGTTGTTCTCCAAGCAGCAACCACTCGTTGTAGATCTTGTGTCATATCGGATATCACATGTCCTGCAGTTGATCCAGCGTATGAAATTGCAGTGTCGTCAGCAAACAAGCGAGAGGTTCCGTTCAACTTCAGTTCTGCAATATCGTTCACATAGACGAGGAAGAACAGAGGTCCAATGTTGCTACCTTGAGGGACACCACAGCTGACATCACGGAAGTCGCTTTTACCGCCAGGGATTACTACTTGTTGTTGACGGTTCGATAAGTAGCTACGGATGAATTCATTCGGAAGACCTCGTACACCGTACGCCTCCAGCTTCTTCAACAGCATATCATGATTGATAGTGTCTAAAGCTTTGGACAGATCTAGGAAAACTACGCCACTACATTTTTTCCGATCAACTGCTCCTGAGATGTCATCCATCAATTCCAGTATCTCAACTTCTGTTGATGCTCCATGTCTAAAACCAAACTGGTGTTGGTATAGGTTTCCAGTACTTTTGAGGAAGTTGATCAGTCGCGTGTGAAGAAGTTTTTCAAATACTTTGTTCATTGCCGGTAGAACTGAGATGGGTCTGTAGTTTGTTGGATCCTTGACGTCGCCTCCTTTGAACTCAGGAAGCACTAAAGATCGTTCCAAGCATGCAGGGTACACACCGGTACAGACACTGTCGTTATAGCAGTTTGATAACAATTCAGATAACATTACTGAATGCTTTTTCAACGCGAAAACTGGGAATTCGTCGACGCCTGTTGCTTTAGTACCATCCAGGTTCCGAATAATCGAAAGAATTTCGATTTGGTTAGTTGGTTGCAGAAATAGTGAAACATTTGCAAACTTTATCGTACCGAACTTGTTGATGTCTCCATCCGATCTCAAGCTGTTAGCTATACTATCTCCGACTGATGTGAAAAAGATGTTGAAAGCATCGGCCACACTTTTTGGTTCATAAACCTCTATTCCATTGACTAACAGTGATGATTGCTTACAGCTATTTAAATTACTACCCAAAATTTCATTGATGCGTTTCCACAAAACTTCAGCGTTGACAGAGGACGTCATTCTTCGAAAGTATAAAAGTTTGGCTCTCCGCTTACTCTCCGCAAGTCTTCTGTTCAAGTGGTCAAGAAGGGATTTAAGATTTTGATCCTCTCGATTTTTCTTCCACCTTTGAAACAATTTGTTGGATATTCGGCTCAACTTCCAAATGTCTAGGTTGTACCAGGGACACAGGTTGGTTTTTACTGGTACGTTAATGGATACAGTTTTGGAGTACATTCGACGAAGATGTGCGTATTGGTTATAGTTAGTAGGCGATCATTAGGAGATAACTGCCTAAAGTTGTGCGAACTAAGAAAGTATTGAAACTGTTCGTCCAGCAGTCGGAAGTTGGTAATCGTTTTCGTTAACGTTCGCTTAGGCTTACTCATTGCAGTTTGGAATAGTGTTGAAACAAAACGATGATCGCTAAAGTTGCAATCCACAGTATAGTTCGTAATTACTTTTGCATGCTCCACATCAGTGATTGCGTGATCCAGGATGTTATTACTGCTTGGACGCGTCACAGTTGTATTGGTTACCGTCATGTTATATGCGGAGAGAAGCTGGATATACGATTGGATTTCACGAGAAGTGCAATTATTTATTGGGAGATTCATATCACCCAGCAGAAAGTGGGGCTGTGCAGGATCTGTTGAAGCCAAGATGGTTTCCACGTTAGAAATAAATCGGCTGAACTCATAGTCTGGTGGACGATATATTCCGTTAATAACAATGGATGTTTTAGTTGTTTTTAATTTGATGCCAAAATGATGATATCCGCTATTCGTAGAATTAGACAAAACTTCATAGTCCAGACCATCTCTGACAAAAACAGCAAGTCCACCCGCTGAAGTTTTACGACAAGAGAATATGCTTTTGTAGCCTCGAATTGTATAGAACTCGGATCTCCCTTCTTTTACCCATGTTTCTCCAATAAGCAGTACGTCGATAATCGTTTCTAAATTTTGCATAAACTCACAAAGTGAGTCAAATTTTTCAAAGCAGTTTAAGCCACGTGCATTTATTTGCAGCATTTTCAATCCATTAAAATCGATAGGTATGTTAAGATTAACCGCAGATTCCAAACAGAAGTTTTTTGGTTTATTGTCTAGCATTGTTAAATGGTAAACTCCAAATATATATAAGCAGAATACGAATTATTGAAGCTTCGCATCCTTCAAGAGACTCAGCAGATCCGAACGAGATCGGATTGAAGTGGGTTTAGAATCTTGATTGAATTTTATTAGGATAGAACCATCTCGCCCAGGCCATACATACCGTGCTTTCAAGGCTGTTTGGTACTTTTTCAAATTTCCATCGATAGTGGGGATAATTCGTCTCTGATTAGTACTTTTTAGACCAGTCACCCGGCCAACGCACGCCTTGAACCATGCCCAAAGATAAGGGGCCAAATTTTTTTTATTCGCGATTTTTAAGTTTTCCTTACACTGCGTATTCCGGAGAGTAACTCTGATGGGGTTGTTTACGTGTTTGCTTGAAGAAACTCTGGAACACGAAACGATCGAGCTTTTGTCCAACTTGAAATTCAATGTTGCACAGGTTTTTATCACGAGATCCGTAGTGTCTTCATTAGGAACCCGTGGTAAACCCAGCACAATGATATTAGAGGCAATTTCCGTTTTCCAACGATTGTCAATTACAACTTCCTGACGGTGTACAGCTTCAGTAACAGAGTTATATTTTTCGTTCAGAAGACTCATCGATCGTTTTAGATATTCATTCTCAGCTCTTGAAGTATTCACTTCCAACTTTAGTTTACAAATCTCGCTTGAGATATCGTCAAATTTGCCTGAGAGAAATTGTTGACTCAAGACAATTTTATCGATAAGTTTATTTGACTGCTCCTTGAGCATGTTATCAAGCAGCTTTGGCAGCTCTGCCATGCTAACGAGTGAATTCGAATTCATTTCTGGGCTCACTAATGTTCACTAGTACGTAGACGATCTGACGTTTCGTGATCAACAAACACAGCGTACTTACACACACTACTCTTTCTGAAGTTGTAGATGGTGTAATAATCCGATATGCATATGTATATCCACTAAAATGTTGCAATGATAAATAGCGGCAACTTGATGGTGAAGGAGGGCGGAGCGGAGACCAGCAGCGGTAAATGAGAGCACCTGACCTGAAGTACAGTTTTTGGGCCTTAGTTCCAACAATTAGGTGCAAATCTGAGCAGAGATCAGTGCAAATGCAGCGGCACAGGCGGCTTATTTTGAGCTATTGGTTCATACATCGGACAGCAGCAACACAACTACAGTGTTTATCATTATCGTTGGATGTTGAGGTAATGACGGGTTGCACAGGTTATGTTTTTGCTTGCGGCCTTTAAGTGAGGATTTATGGGTAATCTACTCACAGAACGAAATTATTCCTTTGGTGGCAGATGCAGAAGGTTTAGTAGAACACATCGAAGCGGGTCATTATACTGGCCTCTGATAATTTCGCGATCAATGTTGTAGAAATTGGAGGAGCTCGCAGGAACGGTGTTTTTCTTCAACACAGACCTGTACTACAGTCAGGTTTTTTTTTACGCGGGGAATACGTACCTCGTAAAAAAAACCGCGTTAATTCGAAAATCCGCGTAAAAAAACAGCGCTAATTCAAAAATCCGCGTAAAAAAAAAAACGCGTTAATTCAAAAAACCGCGTAAAAAAACACGTTTTTTTTAAATCCGCGTAAAGTAGTCCAGCACGAAGGGCTTTAGAAAAAACCCGAGACGCTCTAGAACCAGTATTCAAAATTGTCCTCTTTGACGGTCATTCCGGATCTTTCGGTGGGCGGAGAGTATTTTTTGGACTAAGTCTTTTACTAGATAAACACTTAAACATTTCTGCTTCCAACCCACGTTAATTCGGAAATTCGTGAATTTTTTTTTGAATTAGCGCGGTATCGCGTAAAAAAAAACCGCGCTAATTCAAAAATCCGCGTAAAAAAACCGCGTTAATTCAAAAATCCGCGTAAAAAAAACCGCGTTAATTCTAAAATCCGCGTAAAAAAACCTCGTAAAAAAAACCGCGTATAAAACAACCGCGTAAAAAAACCTGACTGTATATGTAAGCAGTTTGTATTCAATTTGACCAGTTTTTGTGTAACTAATTATGTTTGTGATTCTAGTTTCCCAAATGTTTAGTGAATGTAACTGTTACTGAATAAGAAAAACTATGACCACTTGTTTAGGGAACAAACCACTCGACCTAGTTGTAAGTTTGTATTCAAATAATGTTCAATGTTAATAATCTCTCAAATAAAATTCCTCAAATCAGTTACCCTTGAAAAAGACGCAAACCAAGCGTCGAAACGTCGGGACGAATTGAAATAGAGTCGTTCTAAATGAGTATTTTTGACTGCTAAGCCGTAATCACGACATATTAAAAATCTACAGTCGACCTCTGAACTAACATTTTCTGGTTAATATTTTACCATATAAGTGATTGGAACCCTAGTAGTCACAACCTTACTTTGACATCATTTCAAATTCTACTTCTCACCGCATGTAGGACATTACCAACATCAATATCAATACTTATCATTCTGAATCTCGTCTCTCCTGTGGACCTTGGTATTATTTCGACGCATGGGCGAGTAGCAACAGGAGCAACTGATGCAAAAGATGCCTTGTGTTTCGAATAAAGCTCAGTGCAAGATACAGTGTTGAGAAGTTACCATTTGTGTCTGACCCGGAGCGGGCGGCTGAACTATGGAATGCTGTATCCCACCAAATACAACTAAGATGGTAGCCCCATCAGCAGGATGTAGGTATCGCGACCCTGGTAAGGTAGCTTAGCTAAACCTTTCTTCAACCACGAACAACGAATTTAGAATTAAGGTAAACGATTGGAAATTGGGTACTTGGAACGTCCGATCTCTCAATGAACTGGCGCGAGCTGGCTTGCTTGCTTGAGAACTACAGCCCTGCCGCTGTCGAAATCGCAGCGGTTCAGGAGGTTCGATGGCCAAATTCCGGAGGAAGGGAATTCCGTGCAGTAGACCCTATTGCACGCACTTCTTTCAAGTACCACATCTACTACAGTGGCGGCAAAGCAGCGGAACGGGGCGTCGGTTTCGTAGTGCTGGAAAATCAGAAAACAAGAGTCATCCGGTGGAGGCCCGTAGATGACCGTATATGCGTGTTGAGGATTAAGGGCAAATTCTTCAACTACAGTTTAATCAACACCTACGCACCGACAAACGACAAATTCGATGAAGTCAAAGATGAGTTCTATGACAAGCTTGAGCGAATCTATGACGAGTGCCCAAAACACGACGTAAAAGTCGTCATCGGACACGCAAACGCACAGGTTGGGAGGGAGGAATTCTTCCGTCCGGTCATTGGAAGGCATAGCCTCCACTCGTCAACCAATGAAAACGGCCTGAGGCTGATAAACTTTGCCGCGGTCAGAGGAATGGCCATATGTAGCTTCTATTTTCCACGTTTGAATTTTCGGAAACACACCTGGATGCATCCAAATGGAGAAGCCTGCTCCCAGATCGATCACGTACTGATTGACGGTCGGCACTTTTCGGATGTTACTGATATTAGGTCTTTTCGGGGACCAAACATTGACTCTGACCATTATCTCGTCGTTTGTAAGATCCGCGCACCGTTGTCGAACGTGCTGAAATCTCGCACAAAGAGGACGATGCGTTTCAACATTCAGCGGTTGAAAGCTGATGGTGTGGTAGCAGAATACGCCTGAGAGCTGGATCAACGGATCGCAGTACAGCAGGAGGAAGGAGTGGAAGACATGAATGGGCTGTGGAGCAGTATCCACGGCGCCATCGAAACGACTGCGAGAGAGGTGGTTGGTACGATGCGTGGAAGACAGCCTAATGGCTGGTTCGATGCCGAGTGCCAGAGAGCAACAGATGAGAAGAACCGTGCCAGGAGCCGCATGCTCACTGCGGCTACGCGTCAGAACAGAGAGAGATACAGGGGGGCAAGAGCTGCCGAGAATAGAACCCACCGTTGCAAGAAGCGCGAGTACGAGGAGCAGGTGCTCGCCAGCGCAGAGGACGACGAGCGGAGATTTCATAGAACTGTCAACAGAGTCAGAAGCAGGAATTTCCTTGTGCCGGTCATGTATAATGACAAGGACGGCAACCTGCTTACTGATAAACCGACGGTTGCAGCCAGGTGGAAGGAGCATTTTCAGGCGCTATTGAACGGTGAGGAGATGGATGAGCAGATCAGGAACAGGATGACGATTATGTGTGACGAAAAAACTGTGGAGCCACCAACACAGGAGGAGGTGAAAAAGGCGATTAGTGAGCTGAAAAACGGCAAGGCCGTTGGGAAGGACGGTATCTCGGCTGAACTCCTAAAAGCGGGAAGCGAGCGGGTGTACTATGCCATCCACCAGATAATACTAAGGATCTGGGCGGATGAACAAATGCCGTACGACTGGTTGGAAGGCCTCATATTCCCCTATCTATAAGAAGGGTCATCAATTGGATTGTGGCAACTATCGAGGCATAACGTTGCTCAACTCCCCATATAAAGTGCTCTTCCGTATTCTGTTCTTCAGATTGAGACCGTCAAGGGCGTTTTACGACGGATCAAATCTTCACCCTGCGACAGATCCTCGATAAGTTCCGGGAGTACAACTTACCGACTCACCATCTGTTTGTGGCTTTCAGGGCGGCATACGACTCAGTGAAAAGAAACGAGCTGTGGCAGATCATGCTGGAACACGGTTTCCCTACGAAACTAATAAAGCTGAGTCGTATGACACTGGAGGGATCAAAATCGTGCGTGCGGATAGCTGGCGAGACATCAGCCGCGTTCGTAACGTTGGATGGACTGAAGCAGGGGGATGCGCTCTCAAACTTGCTGTTCAACATCGCTCTTGAAGGTGCACTACGAAGAACAAACGTGGAAAGAAACGGTACGATCATGTCGAAATCTCACATGTGGCCAGAATGCCTGACGAGATAGCCGCCAAAACTATCTCCAGTAGCGAACCAGGAAGAGGCCGTCGACTCCGTGGTAGGCCTCGTACGTGTCGGATGTGCGCGGTGGAAGAAGATGCACGATCTGCTGGTGTACGAGGAGATTGGAGAACGGCTGCCCAAGACAGAAGAAGCTGGACATCTCTAATTCGTTCGGCCCTAGACCGGTGAACGGTCCGTTAGCCAACAAAGTAAAGTAAGTACATCTAAACTAACATTTAGTGAGCGATGAAATGACGATTTGAAATAGAAACATAATGTCCCAGATCGACAATGTCAAATAAAAAATTATTCCGCATAGAACTCGAAATCACTAAGAAGTGCTTCAATATACCTACTAAAAAACCTAAATTAATCCACCTAGCGGTCAGACTCAGCCTTTCTCATTCAAACTAATTACTTGTAAAAATAGATTTACATGAATGCTTAAATCCAATAAAGGTATATTCACTCTTTGGGTTCTAAAATATTGATGTTGTAATTAAGGTATAAAATATTAAATTTGACGTAATGTTAGTGCTTAAGAAATAGCGAAATAAAAGAAATGACTCTTAATTTCGAACAATTTAATCACGAGCGATACCGGGAACGTTCAGATAGTACGATACCACATTTAAATCATGTTGAGGCTATATATATTGATCAAAGCAGGTAATAGTGTTGAATAGTCTTTGAATTTCTTTTCTTTCCAAAACTTTTAAACAGCATATCAAATTGTTATGAAGTTTGTTATTTGTAAGTTTGAGAGATGACTCGTTTGTATGGCACTAGTTGTGTTCGAATAAGTCGTGTAATACTTGAAATAATAGACTTTCGTTGTTTTACAAATTAAAATATAACGGTTGCTTAAGTTTGATTACAATCAAATGAAAAGGTAACGTATAGGGCAGCCAAACTTTGAAACCACGTGTTCAATCATAATTAATCAGTTAACTCTTAACTACTTTACGAACTAATTTCATTTTTGTCATGTGACTTACATTTTGAGTTTTAACTCTTAACCAGCCCGTACATCTGATATCAATATTGTTTCAATTAAGTTTCGTGATTTTCACATTTTGATACATTGCAGACGAAGTTACAGTCCGATTACAGCAAAATTCAATAGGGTGTTATGAGGCAGCTAGACCATTCATTTGATACTAACTCTGTTGAAATCGGGTCAACCATCTCTGAGTAAAGTGAGTGAGTCCAAGTAGTCTTCGGAATATGTTTCTTTTCATAGCTGGATTTCACACATTTAAACATAACAGGCAAAGTAATAATCCGTTCGCAAAAAAAAAAATCATTAGGGTCTTATGGGGCAACAAGACCTTCCATATGACACTGATTTTATTAAAATCGGTCCAGCCATCTCTGAGAAACACGAGTGAGATTGAATAGTCTCCAGAACACGTTTCTTTCCATAACTTCTGAAGCACATGTTCAATCTTCATAAAATTCAAAAGTTAGGGGTTTTTTAGGTAGCCCGTTCATTTGAAACCAATTTTGTTCAAATCGTTTGTGTAGTTTCTGAGATATTGATGTTTCATGATTTTTACATTTTGATACATAACCTAACTAGAAATCCGATTACAATAAAATTCAATAGGGTCTTATAGGGCAACTAGACTTTTCATTTGCAAATAATTTCATTGAAATCGGTTCAGCCATCCTTGAGAAAATCGAGTGAGATTGGGAGAGCGTTACACACACACACATGCAGAAAATGCTCAGCTCGTCGAACTGAGTAGAGTGGTATACGACATTCGGCCCTTTTGAGCACTTTTATACCTTTAGTGTTCGCAGTGATTACTATACCTTTCTAAGAGAAAGGCAAAAAGTGAAATGATAGCAATGACTTTTAATTTCAACTTCAATCCCGAGCAAGGCCGCAAACAGTGAAATAGTACAATATCAAATTTAAATGATGTTGAGGCCACATATTTTGATCGTAGCTATAGTTTTACACAGTCTGTGGGTTACATTTCTTTCTATAACTTTCAAACCACATGTTTATATATTATAAAATTCATTGTTTTAGGGCCAAAGCCCATTCATTTGAATTCAACTATGTTCGTAGCTTCTGAGATATATGAGCGTTTTTCACATTCTGACGCAGCGCCAAAACTAAAAGTTTGATTACAATGAAATTCAATAGCAACCTAAGCGGCAAATAGACCCTGCATTTGACACCAACATAGAAAGAATCGGTCATCTCTGAGAAAAGTGAGTGCGAAAAAAAGGTGCACATACACACGTACACACCCACACACAAACATTCACACCTATACATGCATATATGCAGAAAATGCTCGGTTCGTCGAACTGAGTCGAGTAGTATATGACATTCGGCCATTTGGATCACTTTTCTACCTTTTAATTAGCCAGTGATCGTTAGAAGAAAGCCAATATGTTTACTTTCATTATGTGATTTCACATTTTTATGAACAACGGACAAAGTTACAATCCGATTTTTTCGATAATTTTTCTTTACATAAGTTTTGAACCATATGTTCAATCATAACGAAATTTAAAAGTTAAGGGTTCTGGAGACAGCCCGATCATTTGAAACCAGTTGTATTGAAATCGGGTGTGTGATTTCTGCGATATTGATGTTTCGTGATTTTTACATTTTGATACATAACCTCTAAACTAAAAATCCGATTACAATAAAATTCAATAGCAACCTATGGCGCAACTAGACCTTTCATTTGCAATTAATTTTATGAAAATCGGTCCAGCCATCTCTGAGAAAAGTGAGTGAGAAAAAAAAAGTTGCACATACACACACACACATACACACATACACACATACATACATACATACAGAAATGCTCAGTTCGTCGAAAGGGGTCGAGTGGTATATGACATTCGGCCATTGGGACCATTTTTATACCTTTGGTTTTTCCAGTGATTGCTATACCTTTCTAGGAGAAAGGCAAACCCAGAGAATAGATCCCAAATAAAGCTTAGAATCTCCATAAAATGCTTGTTATCAACTATCGATTTATAAAGGAGGGAAAAGAGAATGCTTGTTTTCGACTTTATAAAGGAAACAAGAAATAAACATGACCCTAAGTTCGCTTCAAACTTGATAAAAAAGTGAAAAAACTTCCAAAATTATAAGGAACAAAAATTTAGGTAGAATAGTTTCGCTGTTTTTAGCTAAGTTTGCTATAGTGCAAAATATTTAAAAGAATAGATACTGTCGTGCGGGGCTTCTTTTGATACATTTTCCAAGTTTTCCAACTTCAGATAATTGTAACTCCCATTGTAGTTAATGTAACATAATGGTTTTTATTCATATTTAACGCGGATAAGTATGCAACAGTCACGATTTATTTCATTTGAATACGTTGAGATATAAAAAAAAGTTCATATAGCTTATAAAAAGTTGTTTGTTGCTTCCGACTGGGGGCTACTTTAAACAATTTGAGAAATCGATAGGGCTTTATACAAAAATAAATTTATTTTAACTTGACTTTATTTCTTATTATAATTTATAATATAAGTACCTTTTTCATGCAAATTCTTTGGATTTCTTTAGTGCGAATCGGAGAGCTTGTTGTAGATAGTCTGCCGACAGCATTTAAGCTGTTTTGCGGTGGCCATGTCTCCGGTTTTGTCTTTGTTGAGACATTCCCGTGAATGTTTTTTCAAAAAGATGGCCCTTGAATGCATGTCTGAAACTTATATAGTATATTTCCGGAAATTATTGGCCTTTTGGTAAGTTTGTACCATTTAAACATAAACATAACCTTGTAAAATGGCTGACAAAAAGATCGCCGCATCCAATATTTTTGCATTTAAAACAATTTTTAACTGAAATCTAATAAAACTGAAAGCCAAATATGAAAAACGAATAGTTTCTTGATAAAGCTATCGGCCTATCAAAATTATTGGTCAGCAAGAACATCGATTTTGGAATAGAAATTTCAGCAACTAGAATTTACTCTCTCACGGCTGTTAAAGGTTAGTCGTATTTTGACAAGCACGAACGAGTGTTTTTTGAGAACAGCAGCGCAAAGAAAAGGTTAACAACAAAATACCCAAAAATTTTGCTCAAAGGCAGTCAAATTTTGCTAAAAATTGTAAAAAATGGTCAAAATGTTTAAAACTCATGCTCAGAACCGCCAAGTAAACGCTTTTGAAAAGTAATAAAATTGTAATGAAACAATGAAATAATAAAACTAAGGAAACCTTCATTTGAAAGATTCAATTAGAGCTTGACATTCTACCAACAAGCACAAATTGGCCCTCGAAAACATGTAATAAAATCCATCCAGCTGAATTCGCAATAAACCCAACCGACCCGACAATTAGAAGCTTCCACATAGGCGATTGCTCTTTAACATTTCATGAACTATCGCTTTCTAAACTTCTGTAACAATCGTAAGAATTCCTGCTCCAAGAAGGGCGCGCCGTCCCTCGAGCCCTTGCGTTGCTCGATTCGGAAAAACAGAACGCGATCCAAATTCTCGACTGGTTCGATTGGAACTCTACCGCAATTTGTTGTAGCTAGCCCGCGCAGTACAGTTCAGGTTATTTTGGACTTCAAATGTCGATTGTGACTGGGTAAACAGCGCACGCAAAGCTTGTAGCTCCAAGAGGTCCGTGTCGAAATCGCGCCTAATCCATTATGCTGGCGAAACTAAACGCGCCATTCTCCGCCAAGAATACGACTCGGGGACGCGGACAATATGATCTCGGGGAAAAGATTAAGCTTTGTTGTCTGCTCGCCTCGCTCCGTTCTGTCCAAACTTGTTGGCATATTTAGATAGGACTGACAGTTACTTTTTTTTTGCTGAAGCAGGTAGGAGTAGGCTTATGCTATGTGTATCACGCGCTCTCTGTTACCCTTTTCGGCGATCTAATCTGTATCCACTGTTACACAGCCGTGCGCAATGGAAGAGGTGATGTTCAACCCCTCTCTCAGTAGGCGGAAGAAGGAAGAACTAATGAAGTTCGCCAAATTCATTTTGGTAAATTACCACCCCTCTCTAAACAAAAATCCTGCGCATGGCTTTGCACTGTTAATACCGTTCCGAGGCTAGAATCGTGCTACGTTAGCGTTACGGAACATAATAAAGTGGTGGTCTAGACGGCAGATTCCAAATAATTCAATTTATTGGAATTTTCGAAACAATCACTTTATTTAAAGTTAATCTGTTCAACCACAGGTCAAAAGTTATCGGGAACCTACAGTTTGTTGGCTCATGTTTAAATTTATTGTTACAAATTTCAATCCACAACACGTCTTGTGTCACCGTCCATAACGGTTTAATCGATGGTTGACGATCACCAGGATATTTAATTTTCTCTCAAATGTCCACTGCAAAAGCGCAGTCATTCGACACGAACCGAACCGTGGTGGTCCAAAACTGTTTCTGCAACTTGTGTGGTTTTCATTACGGGTCATAGCTTATGGAACCGCGATCGTTCGAGACCAGCCCGTAAGATTTTGCTGTTGTCATTTGCAACAGTTCGCACGCGGGCAGGGCTGAAGTGGTGCCGATTAGCATCCAGTCAACCCCCAGAGTGTACCAGTGTTGAGTGGTCGTGTTGCTATGCGCCTGTGAACGGTCTGGTGAGTGAGGGCGAATGCATAGCGTAGCAGAGTAGGTACTACTGAAAGTAACGTGCTCTACTATCGCCACTCAAAAATGTGTTATTAAATTTAACCTTTTCCTTTCCGTCGTCGTCGTTGAGTGGGACTCCGGTCGATGTGGAACAGAATTAAACCGTTCCTTGGGTCACCTTTACGCTGCTGCTGGTTCGGATCTCGGGGGCGGTTCGCGTGGCACTTTGGGCACTAGGGAGCGTTTAATTTACATTCTTTTGTAGGGACACTTTCGAAGTAGCGATTGTTACTGGTAATTGCTGAAATAGTAAAAGTGTAGACGCAGATGTAAATTCATCACCTATTTTTTCAAAACTCACTAGTTACAGTAAACTGTCGACTAGAGCACTAGAACCTTCATCAACCTTGGTTCGAACGCATGTTGACATTCTAGGTCAAACTTATTGCTATTGTACGCCATGGTCCAGTTCATATTGCACAGTCTCAGTTGCAATCACTGTAGACTGCAGACTCACCCATTCAATTGATACTTTGCCGTGTCGCTAGCATTATTGCAGTCACTGTGCAAAATAGGACAGCCTCTCCACTTTACTATTAGAGTGGTGCCCATTATGTGCTGGATCTGGCTGGTAAACATAGATCCCGCTGACGGTAATTGGTGCCTCCTCATCGTATTCAGCCCTTGTCTGGTGCTGGAGAGTAGGAGGTTTGTGCGACTGTCACCCGTTTGGCACGTGCTTTACGTTGCATTATGCATCAGGAGAACGGGGAAACGAAGGGCACTTAAGCAATTCTCCGGTGGAGGTCCATTGTTCGTCGTTTGCTAGTACGAAACTCATTTGGGAAGGTGCGAAACGCACCGCGGTAAAAGTGTTAAAGGCTATCGACTTTCAATTTAGGGTCAAATTACTGAGGGGACTGCTCATTGTTTGAGTCGTATAACGGGGTTTTCGAAACGATGCTTAGAAGGCATGACGCCCATTATCGCTTTGATCTAATTGTGATTATACTGGCTGAATGAGAGTAAAAGCGAAATTGAGAGCGAGAATGATAGTTAAAAATAATAATGAAATTAAAAGTGACAGTGCGGTTGGAAATAATTATCCAGTGACGTTGATAGTAAATGTGAGATTATGAGCAACAATGATATTAACAACGAAAGTGAGATTTTTTTTTGAAAAACATCAACAACTTTGAGTAAAATTGAGCTATTCACGCTATCAATATTACAAATTGTTTCTCTTAAAAAGCCTCGAAAGTCGTTCAAAGACAGTTTTAATGTGAAAATTGAAACAAAAGGGAGAGCCAAAAATATGTTTTTTCAATCTAGAGCGGTTATTCTCAAAGATAGAGAAAATCTTTTTCTACAAAGTTGCTTAAAATTAACGGAACCATAACATTGAACAACATTTTTTTCTTCTATTATTAAAGATAAAAAGTTAGTTACTGGATTTCATCGAAAATTTGGGTCACGCTAATTTTTGATAATTTTTCAATAGGAGCTTTATCACATGTAACAACTTTGTAGAAGAAAGTTTTTCTCTAAAACATTACTATCGAGCTCTAGATCCCAATTTCCCCTCTTATTCGATTTCCGGACCATTGTGCAATGATACGAATTAAGCACCGTTTCAATCAAAGTTTTCAAATTCCGCCAGTCAATCGCTCTGCCACTTACTTTTACATACTGCCTGCTGCAGTCGTCTCGGCCCCTGTATAAATAATCGCAATTAGTCGAAGTACGACACAAGCACATGCTTGATATTAATTTTCCTATCGTACAGCGTTGCCAACCCGACCCTCATAACGTAGGCTACCTGCGCTGAACCGGAGCGTGGGTGTAGCAATCTCATTTTTCTCCGATTTCCAGCTGCTGGCGAAAGGCTCCGGTATCGCCGGAGTGACAGCTTCATTACCTCTAAATAATGTTTTATTTGTTTCTCGCATTGCTTTTTTACGTCGCACGGGATTTTTATATTTTGGTTTTCGATATTTAGCCATAAATACCTTAATTACACAATAATAAAATGGTTGAGAAATATAAAACGGTGGACATTGTTTGGAGGCAATTTTGATAAGACGTTTTTAAGTTTATTTTAAATTTATCTTAGCGTTACAACTATAATTGCTTTTTTTAAATTATCAGTAATCAGTCGTACGTGCTTTTGTATGTTTACTTATATTTATACTTGAACTTGTACTTGGTCTTGGTATAAAACTAGTGTTAACTTTTTAGATTTAACTTTTCAGGTTTCATAAGACGAAATTCCATACTTCACTGCAATGAAAAGTGACTCTGTAACATCTCAATGCTCATTAAAAGTCAACTTTCAATTATGTTAGTTTTACATAGTAACAAGGCGGGGGAGGAATGAAAAGTAAATGCGGGGGAGTTGAATTTTTTATCCTTTACTCTGTCGGGCATACCCGGGTACCCAGAAATTAAAATTCTGGTAACTTAAACAAATTTTTTTCCGATATCGATAATTTTAACACCAAAAGATTCGATAGCTTCTTTACTTTGAAACCTGTGTTAGCGGTGCCCCGAGAGAACTTTTTATTGGGGATATGTTCCGAAACTGAGGAATTTTACAATTTTTTTAACAAATTTCTACAGTTTATAGAAACGGGCTATTTTTTTGGTTTGGGTGTTATCCCCTCAAAATTGTCCTTCCGGAACAGATTCCAATAGGGCTTCTAGTGGCCACAGAAACAACTAAATAATACAACGTCGCATACCATCTATTACAGGTATTTTCAGAACCGACGCCGTTTTGGAAATTGTGTTTTTCCGGTATCTGAAAATGAACAAAAATTGGCCGTATACTATCGAATATGGGTGTTTCCGGAATCGGAATGATACCTAGAGACTGGAAATCCACTCCTGGCATCATTTTCAAATTTGAGACGATGATTTTCTGTTTCCGGAAAACAGCTAAAATTGACCAAAAACCTTCTCATATGATTAGTTTCGAAATCAAAAGGATGTCCAGAGAGACGACCACAGAGGCCATTTGAAATCCAAAATGGTGACTTCCAGTTTCTGGAAGAGAACCAAAAATTACCGAATACCATCAAATATGGGTATTTCCGGAATCGGGATGACGTGCAGAGATCGAAAATCAACTCCAGACGCAATTTTGAAATTCAAGATGAAGACTTCCGGTTTTCGAAAAACAGCCAAAATTGACCAAATGCCATCAAATATGAATGCTTTCGGAATCGGGATGCTGTCCAGATTTCTGGGAATGAGAAAATTTTCTTTTACGTAAGAGGGTCGTTTCCGATCTTCATATATTTTGTAAGGTTACCGATGGAGAAACTGAAAAATGAGGGAATCTCATTTCATTCAAAAAGATTTCTTCGTGAAACCCCACAGATTTTTTGAAGTAGAATACTTCTCTCAGGAAGTTCGGCTACATAGGGATGTGAAATGAAAATCTAAAACCGAAAAAAGTGAAAAATATGTCCAATTTCAAATGCTAATAAATCGGTTAGTATTCGATGGATTTCCTTCGTTCTTGCAGCAATAAATTGGAAAATCTTCTAAGATTCTTCCCAAAATAAGATAATTGTAATTTTATTATTCACACTATAGTACTATTGAAAATAGTCAAGCCTTGTCAAAACGAAAAATTCGACCTCTGATTGGTCGTTATATGCTTGCTTCCCAAGCACGGTCGACAGGATCATATACCTTGCAATTGAAAACATGCTATTTGGCCTATATAAGAGCCTGTTTCAGCCGGAGCCGCTTATAATAGTTCTAGACAGCGACAAGTCGTCCTTTCTTAGCAGCAGCACTAGCCCTGTGGTTGGTCACCACGTCTCAGGAGCAGCGCGGTTTTTCTCAGCGTGTGTCGCCAGACAGCCATTATTCCCCCCGTGTTTGGGCATCATGAAGATTGCCATCAGGAAATCCAATTTTGGAAATCAAAATGCCTTTTTGAAGGCAAATAAACAAGTCATTGAAAGTTAATAATTTTTGTCAACGCAAGCAAGCATTCTGTGTTGCATCCTAACAATTTAAATTTGTCACACTCGTCTAATTTACTGAATGTGAAATAGCTTCCACAGTGCATGTTGTCCGTGTATCTTAGTTCCCCCAATGTTAGGGCAGCTCAAAGGTTGTAATTAGCAACCGGTTTTGAACCGCAAAATGCTTTTTTCAAGGCAAGTAAAAAAATAATTGAAGGTTAATAATTTTCTGGCATCAACACAAGCAGACATTCTGTGCGGGATGCAATCAAATTCTGTTGTAGTTGTCTAATTTTCACTTTATTTAGTAAACCCCCCACTGTAGGGGCAGCGCAAAGGCTGCGATCAGCATAACCGACATTGAATAATAAACTGCCCTGTTAGTACGCATTCACAAAAGCAGTTAGTTCGACTATGCAGAGCTAATATGAAGTCGATTCAATCAATCAGCATAAACAGAATTTCGTCGTCTCCCAGCTGCCAAGTTGCAACATGATGCAACACGCAACAGCGAGCAAACGAAATCGCTTGATGTTACAAACCGCAATAAGATACGGGTTAAAACCGTTGCGTGTGTGAGAGCACCATCGGTGTTTATTCGCTGGATACACTATCTACTGTCTACTGAACGCAATAATCTGCTTACATGCGACATGGGGACGGGAACATTTTCTTCAACCAAGCTGCACAACACGACACAAAACATGTTATTTTGTTGCTTCAATGAGAGTGCTATCGGTCCGGTTCGGCAAGAAATCATTTTTGTGCATCCGTGCTACGAAACTGAGGAAAAACTTTAGAAACTGAAAAAAGAGGTGGAGCTTATCAAATGATCGCTCTGAACCAGAATGAAGTCACACATATTTTTCAAGTTATATCATTCCACCACGTACGTAAAATAATTCATTCCTATTTTCATCCCTATTTAAGAGCCTGTTTTAGTCGAAGCCGCTCATCATCATCATCATTCTCTGCTAGAGTGTTGAGCAGTATAGTCGATATAATTTTGCACTGCTTAGTACGTTCGTTCTCCGTATTCCATTTTGCAAGTTTCTTTTCGCGTTGGATTTTCCGTCGAGTACCTTGGAGTATCTTCTGGATCTCGCCAAGGGTACTTCCATGGCTGGCAACAAGCCGCTCTTCCCTGTTCCATTAGAGGATATATCCGACAGTGACTGCGCGGAGCAGTCGACCGATGGTTTCCACCAAGTGAAAAAGAAGAAGAAGACAATGGACAGCCAAAATTCATCTGCTGCAGAAACGTCCACCGGTTCGAAACACAAACGCAAGCAGGCCGTGCCCCTCGGTTCGTCGGACCCAGAAACGAATCGGCTGCTGCAAAATAACAAGTTTGCACTGCTGTCGGTAGAAAATGGTAACAGCGAACCCATCGCTAAAAAAGAGCGGGTCCCCCCGCTATTCACCCCCCTCCGGGATATGCTGAAGCTACAAGCGGAGCTTGCCAATTTATCGCTGGAACCTCTCTACAAAAAATGTAGCAAAGGTACCAAAATCCTGTGCTCCAACATGGAGGAGTACAACAAAGTGAGTGATCTTCTAGCCACGCACCAGGTGCCCTACTACACGCATGACAACCCAGCAACGAAGCCACTGAAAGTGGTACTGCGTGGTTTGCCTGCTTTGGCCGCATCGACAGTGAAAGCCGAGCTAGAGCAGGTTGGCCTTAAAGTGGAAGCGGTTTTTCCGATGAATCGCCGATCCCAAACCGTCAAGGACGACCCCTTCCGAGATGAGCTGTTCTTAGTACACTTCACTAAGAGAAGCACGTCTATCGGTACACTGCGTAATATCAAACATCTGTTCCACACCATCATCCAGTGGGAACCGTATCGTCCTCAACACCGTGACGTAACCCAGTGTACCATCTGTTTGTGGTTCGGCAATGGTACACGAAACTGCAGAATGATCCCGCGCTGCGACAAGTGTGCTGGGGAGCATCGCTCTTCGACCTGCCTTCAACTTGATGAATCCAAGCCTAAATGCGCCAACTGTGGCCAAAACCATCGTGCCACCAGCCGTAGCTGCCCGAAGCGTGCGGAATTTATTCGCATTCGTAAGGCAGCGTCAACAGCCAACCAGAACGGACGTCATCGGAAGCCTCCTCCGGCTCATACACCAGATCAGTTTCCACCGATCCGGACCAGACATGTGGTCCCCGTGTTGGTGCCGCTTCCGCTCCCGAATAACAGCCAACCAAATCGTAGCACCCCCGCTGCGAAATTTTCTGCGCAGCCCCGTCTCGCCGCCGCTGCTGCTCTCTCGAACCAAGGACCCACCCCGCCTCTCGGATTGTCATACGCTGGCGTTACCTCTGGGACGTTTGCTGGTTCTACTGAAGATGACCCTCCACTATCAACAGAGGAACTAGTCAAAATCATCTCCGCTGCATTCGAAATACAGCGTAAATATAAAACCCGCAGCCAGCAGCTTGCTGCAATCGTCGCCCTAATCTCCAACAATGGACCATAAGCCCTTCGTTATTGCGAATTGGAATGCTTGTTCCCTTAGGAACAAACACGTTGAGCTTCTCGAATTCCTTGGCGAGAAGGAGGTCGATATTGCCGTCATTACGGAGACTCATCTGAAACCGGAAATTAACATCTTTCTTCCGGGCTTCCAGCTGGTACGACTAGACAGGATCAGTGCAGGGGGCGGAGGAGTTGCTATTGCTGTGAGGAGCAACGTCAAGCGTCGCCTGCTGCCGAGTTTCCAACTTAAGACTATCGAAGCCATCGGGGTCGAAGTTGAAACCTCGCTCGGCCCAATCATCATCATCGCAGCGTACTGTCCCAAGCAAACCACCACCCGAGACGGTACTGCTGCTAAACTACGAAACGATCTGGCCAAGCTGACTCGGCGGCGAGCGAAGTACATCATTGCTGGAGACCTGAACGCTAGGCACGAAGTGTGGGGCAACCGAAGACGAAACCGGAACGGCATCATCCTGGCGGAAGACCTTGAGACCGGGCACTACAACATCTTGGCACCGGAGTGCCCTTCCAGAATCTCCCGGACCGGGGTTCACTCTGTTCTGGATATATTCCTGTCCAACATGGCAATCTTCGAGGTTCCAGTGGTGTTCGAGGAGCTCTCGTCGGACCACTATCCGGTGGTGCTTACCTTGGGTGCCACTGCAGAGACGGTGGCCAATCAGCCTAGGCGAGATTACCATCGCGCCGACTGGGTCCGGTTTCAGCGTATCGTCGACGAGAACACCATCACCGACCACCCCTTGAACACTCCAGCGGAGATCGACCAGGCGTTGGACACCCTCCAGCGTGCGATTGCCGTCGCACGTGTCTCGGCGGTCCCCGTACAGCAAACTCAGGTGAGTACCGCCCTCCATATCGACAGCACCACTAAACACATCATAAGGTTGCGCAACATCTATCGGCGCCAGTACCAACGAACTGGTGACCGATCCAAGAAGACCATGAGCAACCGACTGACCAAGGTTATCCAGGAACGCATTCAAGATCTGCGGAACCGCGAGTTTGGCCAAAAGCTCCGCCAGATTCCACCAAACTCAAAACTTTTCTGGTCTCTAACCAAAATTTTGAAAAAGAGACCAAGACTTCGGAACATGCGATTATTCGCGAATTATAGCTTTTAAGATTGTACATAGTAGGATTAAGTAGTTATAAGTAGGTAGGTTATATTAAAAATTCTTAAATTTAAAAAAACACGATGTAAACATCAAAAGAATTACCAAAATCCAATCAATAACCAACAATAATTTTAAAAAAAAAGAAGAGAAAATCACAACTAAAGATGAAATGCTTAGACAGCAAAAACACTTGCACTGTTAAATTATTGTTCCATCAAAAAACACTGAAGAAATATAATGAAATTTAGTCAAAAAATCACAAGAAGGTTGTATGCAAAGCCACGACCGCAAGGTTGAAGTAGAATACTTTTACAAGAAAGATAACCTGGCTGCTTGCGTGTCAGTCATTTTTTCTAGTAAATAAACGTTGACCGTTCATTGGTAGTATTGTAATTTCTTTTTGTCTGATATTTTGAATGAAGTTCATTGGATATTTTTAAATTTTGTGCAAATGAGAAGTTGAAGTGCTGCCGAATTGTAATATGCACATTTAATACGACATCATTAAACGGGAACGGAACAAAGGCTACGGTTATGCAGAACGCGAATGCCGGCGCGATGCGAATCGCCTTACCGTGGTGAAATGTACAGGGGTGACATCGCGCATTTCGTTTCGAGCAACTCGAGCAAAACAAAATGATCGCTGGGGGGACGTTATGTTTCGTTTTTCGTATTTTTTCGACTTTGCGGGTTATATGAGCCGCAGGACAAATGACAATGACAGCTCTTTTTAAGCTTGAATCATAACTGGCAGTATGCGACCTACTCGAAAATAGCGAAAATCGTTCGAATCGAGCTGCGCAATGCCACCCCAGCTCTTTTTAAGGCGAAGTAGAGCTATACATTTCAACAGATTTCGTCTTGCCGAATCGCATCGCGCCGTTATTTGCGTTCTGCATGACCGTAGCCAAACACTAAGCGACACGTGATAATAGTCAGAGTATGCATGTAGATGAAGATAATTAACTTTGGATTATAGCGCAAAACGAGAAAATATTAACTCTTCAAATAATCATTTGTGTTCTTCAAATTTCAGTTGTTCAATTTAATATCCGATGAAATGTTTGTTTATTATCTGATGAAGCTCTTATATAGGCCAAATGATGCATTCCCAATTTACTAGGTCCATAACTCTGCCGACCGTGCTTGGGAAAGCGCGGTATAACGACCAATCAGAGGTCGAATTTTGTGTTTTGACAAGGATTAAGAGTTTTCAATAGTACAATAGTTCGAATGATACAATTGCAATTTCTTGCATCTGGTAGGAATCTTAGAAGATTTTCTAATCGATTGCTGCAAAAACGAAGGAAATCCATCGAAAACTAACCGATTTATTAGCATTTGAAATTTTTCTCACTTTTTTCAGTTTTAGATTTTCATTTTACATCCCTATGTAGCCGAACTTCCTGAGAGAAGTATTCTAATTCAAAATTAAATCTTCATTAATTCATTTGTTGTCCTTATAAGGACAATTGTTCAATTTATCATTGATAGTGAGGACTAATGCGTACGGTCAACACAATGAGAAAGGTGTTTTCACATTGAAAACTAGACACGGCTTTACTGGAGGAAGTGTTGGCAAATACATCTACCGCTAATACCACCGCTATCATACGAAAGCGCGTCGTTTCATGTGGGGAATATCAACAACGAAAAATGACGCGCGTCTAAGCATAACCCGAACTGTTTCGCCGTGCTGCTCCCATTTACCTTTACATCGGCCTCAGGGAAGTACCGGCTGCATCTGCATCTACCGCTGAGGCTGTCACTATACTGCTATTGGTACCAAAAGCTATTAACTCTTCAAATAAGTGTTTTATTTGTTCTCAAAAGAACAATTGTTCAATTCAAAATCGGATTTACGCAATCGCATCTCTGTAATATTACCGACAATAATATTCTTCTGAACAAAATGATACAACTTTCCCATTAGGCCTCTGCCATAATAGACGCGAACCGATTCGCTTGGCTGTAGGTTAATGTACAGCCATCAGTAGAGCTGTACATCAACCTACGGCCGAGCGAATCGGTTCGCGCCGCTTTTCGCGTCTACTATGGCAGAGGCCTTAGAGAAAGTTGCTGGCTGATGTATTCACTTCATGCAAGCCTGCTGCTGATGCTTCCCGCTACCACACTGAAACAGCATTTTAGTAAAGGGAGTGTCGTTGCATCAGCTGACCCTGCTACTATCGATGCTGATATACCCGCTGCAGCAGCTACGCTATGCATAGCCATGCCACAGTTGTGGCCGCTATACGCTGGCCCAACTGCTGAGCAACTGCAACGCTATCCGTAGCCATGCCACAGTTGTGGCCGCCATTGGTATCCGCTGTACCTGCATATGCTGGCCCTGCTGCTATCGATGGTGAGATCCGCTGAAACTGCTACGCTTATTCGCAGCCAAGCCACAGTTGTGGCCGCTATCCGCTATCGATGGTACCCACTGCTCGCTCCCGCTGCTGCTAAGGGAGGACTGCTGTCGTCGCTGTTCAGAACTACTATGAGCGGTTCGACTTTTTTTTTTGACTAAATTTCAATATATTTCTTCAGTGTTTTTTGATGGAACAATAATTTAACAGTGCAAGTGTTTTTGCTGTCTAAGCATTTCATCTTTAGTTGTGATTTTCTTTCTTTTTTTTTAAAATTATTGTTGGTTATTGATTGGATTTTGGTAATTCTTTTGATGTTTTACATCGTGTTTTTTTAAATTTAAGAATTTTTAATATAACCTACCTACTTATAACTACTTAATCCTACTATGTACAATCTTAAAAGCTATAATTCGCGAATAATCGCATGTTCCGAAGTGGAGCACCTCCCTCCATATCTCATACAGTAGCGGTCGAATTGCACAGCCAAGGTATCCAGGTTTGCAAGCTCATGTACCTCGCTTGTTCGCGTCCAGGGGGGTAGGTTCAAAATCATCTTCAAGATTTTGTTTTGCACGCGCTGGAGCCTCAGCCTGTGTGTCTGGGCACAGCCCTTCCAAACTGGTACCGCGTACTCCAACGTGGGGTCTGTAGACAGCCATCTTATTCCTCTGGCACAATGTCGATGTCCTACAAATCAGGGGGTATAATGCCCTGATGAGGATGCTACATTTGTTCACAGTCTTATCGACATGTGCCCGAAAAATCAAATGACTGTCCAGAGACAGACCAAGATAAACCACCACGTTGGACCACTCTATGAGGGAGGCACCGAACCGTATCCTGCAATCGTCAGCAGGAACAAGCCTGGGCGATCTCGAATGTGGAAACAAGATGACCTGGGTCTTAGCCACATTGATCACAATTTTCCAGCTGGTGTAGTACTCATTCAGAGCATCCAGGCCTCCTTGCAGCCTGCGTGTCAGAGCGCGGATGATGCGACCCTTATACATGATCGCGGTATCATCCGCGAATTGGGACAACACTCCACCCCCGGGAGAGGTGGGATGTCCGAGGTGTAAATGTTATACAGGAGTGGTCCCAAGATACTACCTTGGGGCCCTCCTGCATTGATGTTGAGTTGCTCTGAGCACACATTGTGCAAGGAAACCCGAAAAGCTCTGTCCGAGAGATAACTTTTGACGATCTTTATCAAATATATCGGAAAATTGTGTCGATGTAGCTTGTACACCAGGCCATCATGCCACACATTGTCAAAAGCCTTTTCAATGTCCAAAAGCGCCATTGCTGTCGTCTTGGACACCGACTTGTTCCGCTGGATGATGTTCGTAACTCGATTGAGCTGATGGATGGTGGACCTGCCCTTGCGGAAACCAAACTGTTCCTCAGGGAGGACACCATTCTCATCGGTGAATGAAAGCAGGCGGCTCTGGATCGACTTTTCAAACAGCTTGGAGAGGGCAAAGAGTAGGCTGATTGGACGATAGCTCTTAGGAATAGAAGGATCTTTCCCCGGCTTCAGTACTGGGATGACTTTAGCTAACTTCCACATTGAAGGGAAGTAGCCAAGCTCCCAGCACCGGTTGAAAACACGTGCTACAAAAGCAAATGAGCCGTGGCTCAAGTGCTTGAGCTCGAGGTTAAATGTGTTATCAAAGCCGGGGGCCTTCATATTCCTAGATCTCCTCGCTAGACCGATGAGCTCATCCGCCGTCACTCGTGCTTCCTCTGGGACCAAACTGTTCGAATTGTCGACCATGGAAACTCCCTCAGAAACAGCCAGCTCGAAAGGGCTGACGATGTTTCGCCCCAGATTGTGTGACGACACGAACTGCTGCCCCAGCGCGTTTGCCTTTTCAACAGGTGTTATGAGTAGTTCACTCTCCCCGGACGGAACAAGCAAAGGAATGGGTTTTGGTCTCTTTTTCAAAATTTTGGTTAGAGACCAGAAAGGTTTTGAGTTTGGTGGAATCTGGCGGAGCTTTTGGCCAAACTCGCGGTTCCGCAGATCTTGAATGCGTTCCTGGATAACCTTGGTCAGTCGGTTGCTCATGGTCTTCTTGGATCGGTCACCAGTTCGTTGGTACTGGCGCCGATAGATGTTGCGCAACCTTATGATGTGTTTAGTGGTGCTGTCGATATGGAGGGCTGTACTCACCTGAGTTTGCTGTACGGGGACCGCCGAGACACGTGCGACGGCAATCGCACGCTGGAGGGTGTCCAACGCCTGGTCGATCTCCGCTGGAGTGTTCAAGGGGTGGTCGGTGATGGTGTTCTCGTCGACGATACGCTGAAACCGGACCCAGTCGGCGCGATGGTAATCTCGCCTAGGCTGATTGGCCACCGTCTTTGCAGTGGCACCCAAGGTAAGCACCACCGGATAGTGGTCCGACGAGAGCTCCTCGAACACCACTGGAACCTCGAAGATTGCCATGTTGGACAGGAATATATCCAGAACAGAGTGAACCCCGGTCCGGGAGATTCTGGAAGGGCACTCCGGTGCCAAGATGTTGTAGTGCCCGGTCTCAAGGTCTTCCGCCAGGATGATGCCGTTCCGGTTTCGTCTTCGGTTGCCCCACACTTCGTGCCTAGCGTTCAGGTCTCCAGCAATGATGTACTTCGCTCGCCGCCGAGTCAGCTTGGCCAGATCGTTTCGTAGTTTAGCAGCAGTACCGTCTCGGGTGGTGGTTTGCTTGGGACAGTACGCTGCGATGATGATGATTGGGCCGAGCGAGGTTTCAACTTCGACCCCGATGGCTTCGATAGTCTTAAGTTGGAAACTCGGCAGCAGGCGACGCTTGACGTTGCTCCTCACAGCAATAGCAACTCCTCCGCCCCCTGCACTGATCCTGTCTAGTCGTACCAGCTGGAAGCCCGGAAGAAAGATGTTAATTTCCGGTTTCAGATGAGTCTCCGTAATGACGGCAATATCGACCTCCTTCTCGACTAGGAAATCGAGAAGCTCAACGTGTTTGTTCCTAAGGGAACGAGCATTCCAATTCGCAATAACGAAGGGCTTATGGTCTATTGTTGGAGATTAGGGCGACGATTGCAGCAAGCTGCTGGCTGCGGGTTTTATATTTACGCTGTATTTCGAATGCAGTGGAGATGATTTTGACTAGTTCCTCTGTTGATAGTGGAGGGTCATCTTCAGTAGAACCAGCAAACGTCCCAGAGGTAACGCCAGCGTATGAAAATCCGGGAGGCGGGGTGGGTCCTTGGTTCGAGAGAGCAGCAGCGGCGGCGAGACGGGGCTCCAACACGGGGACCACATGTCTGGTTCGGATCGGTGGAAACTGATCTGGTGTATGAGCCGGAGGAGGCTTCCGATGACGTCCGTTCTGGTTGGCTGTTGACGCTGCCTTACGAATGCGAAAAAATTCCGCACGCTTCGGGCAGCTACGGCTGGTGGCACGATGGTTTTGGCCACAGTTGGCGCATTTAGGCTTGGATTCATCAAGTTGAAGGCAGGTCGAAGAGCGATGCTCCCCAGCACACTTGTCGCAGCGCGGGATCATTCTGTAGTTTCGTGTACCATTGCCGAACCACAAACAGATGGTACACTGGGTTACGTCACGGTGTTGAGGACGATACGGTTCCCACTGGATGATGGTGTGGAACAGATGTTTGATATTACGCAGTGTACCGATAGACGTGCTTCTCTTAGTGAAGTGTACTAAGAACAGCTCATCTCGGAAGGGGTCGTCCTTGACGGTTTGGGATCGGCGATTCATCGGAAAAACCGCTTCCACTTTAAGGCCAACCTGCTCTAGCTCGGCTTTCACTGTCGATGCGGCCAAAGCAGGCAAACCACGCAGTACCACTTTCAGTGGCTTCGTTGCTGGGTTGTCATGCGTGTAGTAGGGCACCTGGTGCGTGGCTAGAAGATCACTCACTTTGTTGTACTCCTCCATGTTGGAGCACAGGATTTTGGTACCTTTGCTACATTTTTTGTAGAGAGGTTCCAGCGATAAATTGGCAAGCTCCGCTTGTAGCTTCAGCATATCCCGGAGGGGGGTGAATAGCGGGGGGACCCGCTCTTTTTTAGCGATGGGTTCGCTGTTACCATTTTCTACCGACAGCAGTGCAAACTTTTTATTTTGCAGCAGCCGATTCGTCCCCTACAGTGGGGGGTTTACTAAATAAAGTGAAAATTAGACAACTACAACAGAATTTGATTGCATCCCGCACAGAATGTCTGCTTGTGTTGATGCCAGAAAATTATTAACCTTCAATTATTTTTTTACTTGCCTTGAAAAAAGCATTTTGCGGTTCAAAACCGGTTGCTAATTACAACCTTTGAGCTGCCCTAACATTGGGGGAACTAAGATACACGGACAACATGCACTGTGGAAGCTATTTCACATTCAGTAAATTAGACGAGTGTGACAAATTTAAATTGTTAGGAT
The DNA here is from genome assembly GCF_029784165.1 of Wyeomyia smithii. Taxonomy (NCBI): domain Eukaryota; kingdom Metazoa; phylum Arthropoda; class Insecta; order Diptera; family Culicidae; genus Wyeomyia; species Wyeomyia smithii. The sequence continues at coordinate 99,405,112 of NC_073696.1, read as the reverse complement.
GCAACACAGAATGCTTGCTTGCGTTGACAAAAATTATTAACTTTCAATGACTTGTTTATTTGCCTTCAAAAAGGCATTTTGATTTCCAAAATTGGATTTCCTGATGGCAATCTTCATGATGCCCAAACACGGGGGGAATAATGGCTGTCTGGCGACACACGCTGAGAAAAACCGCGCTGCTCCTGAGACGTGGTGACCAACCACAGGGCTAGTGCTGCTGCTAAGGAAGGACGACTTGTCGCTGTCTAGAACTATTATAAGCGGCTCCGGCTGAAACAGGCTCTTATATAGGCCAAATAGCATGTTTTCAATTGCAAGGTATATGATCCTGTCGACCGTGCTTGGGAAGCAAGCATATAACGACCAATCAGAGGTCGAATTTTTCGTTTTGACAAGGTTTGACTATTTTCAATAGTACTATAGTGTGAATAATAAAATTACAATTATCTTATTTTGGGAAGAATCTTAGAAGATTTTCCAATTTATTGCTGCAAGAACGAAGGAAATCCATCGAATACTAACCGATTTATTAGCATTTGAAATTGGACATATTTTTCACTTTTTTCGGTTTTAGATTTTCATTTCACATCCCTATGTAGCCGAACTTCCTGAGAGAAGTATTCTACTTCAAAAAAAATATAAATGCTGGATTTTCGAGGGATGTTTATGAAAATTTGACGGAAAGCGAATTTAAAGTAGAAATGGCTACATTCGCCGAAGAGGGCCAATTTAATTTTTAAATACAAAAATAATCTATCTGGCTGCATTCCTGGTTAAAAACAAATCACCTACCAGCATTTCTCGAACGTCTTACGTCTGTAAATTGTTAAAATGAAATATATCGAGATTGGCTTATATTACCTCGGAGTGATAAGTGTTTCTTACATAAAATTTTCAGAGAAATACTACGAAATTATCAAATTTAAAATAAGAATGGCAACATTTGTCTATGTTTGTGCTTTTTTGTGGTCATTTCCTATGGAATGACCCTTATATGTAATTTATTCTGGTAAAAAAATCATTTTTACAGTGTACATTTGTTTTTGTAATGCATTATTAGGGTCCTATAGTTCATTCTCAAACAGTTTTGCACCAAAGGTTACTGCGTCACAATGCTTCGAATCAAATTTATGCTAAAATTTTTACGCCCTTTTGAAAACTTACTCTTGAGTCTGAGATGTTTCCCAGCGCAAAATGCAGCCAACGATCTTAAAACACTTGTTTTTTTCTCCTCGTATGATGCAGTGGCGTTTCCAGAAATGGGAAAATGAGGTGAAGTCTTGTGAAGCAAAAAAAAAAAAAAATAGTAAATAACTTATTTAGTATTTATTTAGTGGGTAAAATTGTATAAGATAGAGATAGTCGACTAGCTTAACTTAGAAATTGATGAGAAAATGGTAATGCTGACTTTTCGAGCGATGTTGAAAAATTGCTTGATATAATCTAAAAATTTAGATTTAAACTCAAATAACTCAACATGTTTTATTGATATTGGTACAAATCTGGTACAAATATATATATTAAAAAAAATCTGCTTATCTTTTTTCCAAAACTGCTAAAATATTGAAAATCGGTCAAGAAATGATTGAGTTAAAAAAAAAAAATACATGTATGCGCGGACGTCCAAAAACCGTATTTTGACCAGAACTTCGAATTTTCAAGGTCTTTGGAAAATTTCTAGTATGAGCAAATGTTACACTCGACAAGACCTACAACCTACACTAGGTCACTTAATAAGTTCTTGCATTTTTTCTCCATTTGTAGCACCGTGAAATAATTGTGTGATAAAAGCCAAAAATTCTGGTTTTCATTAAAAAAATATATAACTCAGCAAAATATTCACCGATTTTCACAAAACCACTTTTGTTTGATTCGTCATTGAATGTATTTTTAAAATTGGGTGTGTTTGTAGTATCTTTCTCACGGAAACAGGTAGTAAATTTCAAATTTGTTTGAAAAATTGCGTGAAAAAGTCTAAAAAATTAGATTTTAACTCAAATAACTTAACATGTTTCAGTGATATTAGTATAAGCCTGTATAAATTTTGAAAGCTCTATTTATCCCCTTTCCAAAACTGCTAAAATATTGAAAATCGGTCCAGAAATGACTGAGTTAAAAATGTAGTGAGTTGTATGCACTGCGGTCCAAAAAACCGTATTTTGACCAAAACTTCAGATTTTCTCTACTCAGCACTGGGGCACGGTGTATCGTTGTACTTATCCTACACATGCAAAATGCGCAAAAAAAAAACAATATCGATAACGAACTCTCTCAACTAATCTTGTTGATCGAGACCGCTATTAGCCCCAAGGCTAGGCGTGCGATATATAACGCTCTACAAGACCTACAACATACACTAGGTCACTTCAGAAGTTCTAAATCGCTGTAGCACAGTGTAATCTTATTCTGGCGGTAAATTGATGCATGAATTTTGAATCATTAAAAATGCAAATTTTCGTTTAAAATTTAATAATGAGTGATCATTACGGTGTTAACCGTCGATACAAACAAATACCAGAATTCAGAAAGGATTCGCACTATTTTAATAAGAAGAGGGCAATGACACTAAAAGTAAGGAGTCAAATTGACGCAGACTATCTTACTAAGGTTAAACAGCACTTGCGCTGCTCGGTAAGCGGCATCGCTAATGATAGCAGGAGAACATTTAATCTTATACGTTCTTTTCTCTTATTCTCTCTCTACAATATTCTCCCGCACTTATTTCCCTACTAAGTAATTTCACAAAAAATGTCCCAGTTTTATTATTTTTTTTAAAATTTTCATTTTTTCATTTGGTTTCATTTTTGATTCGGCTGAAACTTTGCATAGACGTTTCTAAAGGCAGAAGATGCCATTTTGTGTTGTTGGTTTAATTTGTTGGAACACGACTCATATTTGAGAAGCTACTGAAAAATGCTATTTTGGGAAGGTATTGATGATTACAAATATTTTCAGGGCCAAAACGGTTTTTATGGTCGGTGTAACGTCTTCGGCAAAGTTGTAGATAACAATGTCCTGTCCTTCTAAAAAAAAAAATGCGACAAACCTCCCCGCAAAAAGGGGAGGATAATGTGAAGACAAATTATTATTGTATCTTTAAGTATCACATTCACTTTCACGTTGATTTAACGTCTTTAACGGGCTAAATCAATATTGATCGCGCATGGCCCTACGTTGTGCTTTTTATTCGCCCTTCGGCATCACGAGAGGGCAATTAATGCCCAGGGACGAGTTTTCTTTTCCCGACGAACGCAAACGCAAATCTTCACTTTACTAAGGTACATTTATTCCATGTATTTATTTACAACAGTGGCAGTGTGACGGCGCTCCCGCCGTACGCTTATCGACTAACCACAATGAACCCTGGCGCTGCTGTGGAGAGCGCTTTTATAGGCTGCCTCTCGGACGGCAGCATTGTCTAGCCAGAACAAAGCTTAAAATAAGCGCGCGCAAACCAGCGTCGCTTGGGCTTCAGCTGGTCACTCACAATTTACAGTGATCCCCAGCTGAGGCAGGAGTTTCTGTCCGAACAAACATGTTGCTGACATTTTACGTAGATTAGACACTTACCAATCGATTTCTGAGACTTTTTCACTAAATATAAGATATAATTTGACTACCACTTTTAGACATTAGTCCATTACCATTGATGCTTATACATCCCTTACTAACACGCAGCGAATCCTGAGTAAGAATACCCAGGATACCGATTCGTGAAAGGAATCGCAAACACGATCCGGAGGATTCCCACTCACGATTCTTATTCAAGAATCCTAGAGCCATATACAGGGCATTCTTGAGGATTCTTTTTTCAGGAATCCTTTTCAAGAACGCTCACGAATCCAATGTGAGGAATCCTAGAGAATCTATGCGAATCGTATGTGTTCGTCCGGGATACTGGATATTATTTTGCTTTGTGAAATATACTAAAACCATGCCAATACCGGTTTCGTAGAATCACCGTTTTGAGCTCAGTTTTTGTCCGATTGAAAATCTGTTTTTTTTACAAGATGGGTAAGAAGATGCTAATATGTGGACAAACTCTTAGAATTTTGATATTTGGTCTTAAAACAAAATAGCCTCGAAAAAACATCGAAAATTTCCGGTTTCCTAAAAATTCAAAATGGCGCCATTGTTGCCCCTTAAGTTGAAATATGTTTAAACTCGGGGAAATTTCTTTTCGCATCAAACTTCATCAAGAAATCATGCATAGAAACCAAGGTAAAAAAATGTTGCACTGTGTAATCTATACATAAATAAGTGGTTTGGAGCAGCCTAATACATTTGAAATACGCTAGAGCATCGAATGTGTTATGTCCAACATTCCTTGGTCTTAGCAGTAAGCCGTTTTATTGATTTTTTTTAAGCCCTTTCAAGTTTAAGCTATGCCATTTATTTTTAAATTCTTACACATATCTTCATTTGAGACTCAGTATTTAATATTACTCTGCAAAAAATATACGAAATGGCTAGAAATTCCACTATAAAATAAAGTAAATGGAAGCGTGTCAAAATAGCGCCAACAGTAGCGGTTTCCAACCTCACCAGGCTGACGAAATAGTTTTGCACGAATCACGCAACAGTTGCATTTCCTGCCGGAATTAAGCGGCACGACGATTTCATGCCGATGAGTTCCGTGGGATTTCGAAGACTATCTCGGTAATCGGTACGAGCGCAATCATTTCCAGCTCATCTTCACCTGTGTGCCGTGTAAACTCTCATCAGTCGGAAGTTATTCCATTCATTCGTTCAGTTGGCCGGGATTGGATTTCATTCAAAATTGGCTGCATTTTTTGCTTCCTAAATTCCAATGCAGGTTGAGTTCGAAGCCGCAACTAAACGGCATCGATGGGCAATTATGAGCGATTTGGGTATCGAAGTCGCGAAGTCATCAGGCCACCGCAAACATAGCAAAACTTTTCCACTTACGTATTCATCAGTAGAGGCAACATAGGCTGCGTGCATATGCACGAGCGAACCGAACCGAACCGAACGCGAGCAGCATTGCCGCGGTTGGAAATTGCGATGGTGTAATTTTAATTGAAGTGAATGGGCTTGTCGTCACCTGCCTGCGATGACCAGCGCGGACGGATTAAGCATTCGTAATTACTACCGGAAATTATTTAAATTCATCTCTTTACTTACGACACACCGATGGACTGCCAAGCATGCCGACCACGGGTCTATGAATGAGCTGGTCATATGTTTCCCTATAAAACTAAATGAAAATTGGCTTTTCACAAAACTCACGTCATAGATGGTATTATTATACATAGTAACTGTATTTTGATTGGTACACATAAAACGGTAATTATATAGCTGGCATGCTCTCAATAATGACAACAAATAAATCTTCATAGAAAAAAAAAAGAAAACAAAACATTCGGCATTCCACCCAAACCGACGAAACACGGCCAGCTGTCATAGTCGAGTTGCGAATGATTGTTCTGCTAAGCAGCAATAATTGCCATAACCCTAATTAAGAACTAGCCTGGAGGACCGTGAGAAGGGGTGGCCGCGTCGTTTATCGACGTTTAACGTTACCCAACAAACCAACAATTCAATTATCCGAGCCACAGCCAGTCAGAACGAAGCAAAATCGACTATCAACTTGACACAATTATTCCACTTTCGGTTTGCGGAGCAGGTTTTATAATTCGCACGCTTAATCTGTTGGTTGTGTGCGCAATCACAACTCAGCCTGGCCTATTGGGCAAATATAGTGAAAGTAAATATCCCAGCCGCGATCAGCAAAAAAATAAAAATCGTTAAACCACTTGCCTTTTTTTATTACCCGCTCTGGTTTCGGCTGATTTGGTATGCGCAGAGTTCACTACTAGTGACACCCAAGGTCGTTTCGATGGCCACCGACTAAAATAAGTCAATTAGCTATACGGTCCGCCATCCTGTTGCATTCGGCTTTCAATGTGCTTTTTCTGTCCTATCGGCTGTGGTTAACGATTAGTAGCTTGTGCCTATTTGTTGGTGTGCTGCTAAGGTCTTCAATTAGCGACCAATCAACGGAGGAAAATTGATGTTCATGAACAACTTTAGCCTCGAACGGAATGCAACAAATTTCTAAAACAAATGATAAACCCGACAAACATAGCGTTGAGAAATGAAAAATAAAACAGTTATGTAGTTATTAAAGACTAGAATATCACGATTAATGATTTTCTTTTCCTGAAATAATCGTTTACTGGACAAATTGTTGAATTGAATCATTAAATAAAACATTTTAAGCAGCCGTGGATTTCAACATGTTAACCGTCGGGTGGATACAATTAGGTTCAATGAACTTAAAGAGAACGTCGCATTCCTGCTTGCGTCAAATTCTCAAATAAAATTGAAACACCAAAAAAAAAATAAATAAAAAATAAACAGTAACTTACGGAAGTCGTAAAGCTTCAATGAACATGTCCACCAACTAATCATAGACTGGTACATTCAATGTTTAATCAGAGTTTGGTGCAGGTGCGCAACAGGAGCTCGTGCCAGTGTCAACGCCAGATTTATTGGGTTTTATTTCAAGTACAGCACAACCATTAATCCCTTGCGGACAGCTGCCTGCAGAGTTTAGATTGGTCCCAGCAAACCCTTGGCAAGCTTTACCTTTCCATTAGAAGGGATATAACCGATTATCGAAAGTGGTATTGTACTGTAAAGTGCCTGCCCAACCATATCTCAACCTCGCAGGATTTTCGACAGCTGAAACGGTTTAAATTGAAATTACTCTAATCCACTTACTACGCTATGCTTTCCGGACAATCCAGTCCGGTCCGGGGCCGTGTGATACCGATTACCACTGAGTCCATAGATCTACAAATAATTCATATTTCATGAGCAATCGATCTTGTAAGCTAACAAGTGGAGCGGTCATGTTGATAACGGGTGCAGGGGTTTTGTCCTACGGGTTTTATTATCCGAGCATATCGACTTGTACGCCCAAGACAATCGAGGGCAAACGTTGTGCACCGTAGGTACTGATTTTTCAGAAAGCTCGAGCGGCCTGTAGAAAAAAAAATAATAGTAAAACTTGAAAGGTCTCTCGGTGCCGCTGTAAGGTTTAACCGTCCAATCATGAATATATGCATAAAGGCCAGGGAACGTGTCTTTGCGTTGGAACCGTGTGAAAAGAGACAACGCCCATGCAGGCTAGTTTTCACAGTAGCTACCGATCGAGACACCCGTCGAAAAAAATATTTTTCAAAAAAAGACGCCATTTGATTAAATATAATTAACAAAAAAAAATTAATTAAAGTTTTAAGTATGTGTGAATCACTCCCTTTTCCGTCAATTTGGTGTTTGGCGTTAATTACATCAAAGTCAGATTTGCAATTTTCACACCCCCTTCCGGCCCAGTGTGGTCGGGTGATATTTTATTGTTTGTTTGGAACATGTGCTGGAAAAGTTTGCTACCAACCATGTCTCAATTGGTTGGTCTGAAACCGCAACAAATCCGATTCCTTTCACCGAGCCAACCGTTGACTATTTTGCGCCAGGCGATGGTACCTTTTTAATTAGAGTATTTTTTCCTCTCCTTAAAAGATGAAAAAAAAAGAAAAAATACTAGACCAGATTTAATTCACTGATTTCTGGTTTATTCGACAGGCGATATGAAACGGTACCGGGGGCGGCCTCGGACCGGTTGCTTGCGGCAGTGATACAGATTTGCTGTTGTCGCCAACCAAGCGGTGTTGGATCTTTATGTGAAGCTGTCTGTGTTCGTAGTGCCTATGGAAGTAGTAAGAGGTTTTTGTATGTGCCACTGAGTATGAAATATGGTGTCGTTTTGAAGGGGGACCAGGTTCAGTGCTGCTGCTGCACCTCTAAAGTGACCGGCTCGTGTTGTTCTTGCTGTTGCCGAGCGGTTTTCTTTCACTTGATGTGCGAATACGGGGTACCCAGTAGAACTGACCGTTATTGTATCTTGACTACACAATACAAGGAAGTACTCTGTGGTGCTACAGGACCAGTTGGAGGATATTACCTATCGCAAACTGGTTCTAGAATGTGGCATTCGCTGAAATATGTAGATGAAAGCAGCTATTAAAAGCTTGTCAAGTTTATTAATGAATTGATCACCTATTAAGCTGTTATTACAAAGTAGGCATGAGCCAAAATTAATTTTGAATACTATCATTAGAAGGTTATATTTATTGCTGAGTAATAACATAGCTATAGGTATTAAAAAGCATTTCATTACTTAATATGGAAACAAATGCAGTCTATTTTATCGCTTTTCTACTTTAGCAGCTACGAGCATTGGTAAAAGCATTGAAAAGCGTAGAATCAAATTTCACACTGTTTTTAAATATTGTTCGTACAATTCTAACCCCGTAATGAGTAAGAAAAAAATCTATTTACCAATTCAAAAAAAAGGTATGTTGACAGTATTAACCCTCTATATAGTGCCCAAATTATTTTTAGACGGACTTCGAAAAAATCACTATAAAGCCTTATAAACATTTTATAAGTCCTTATTAAAGCTTTTTTGAGGTTTGACTGAAGACCATCTAAATGCGGCACTGGGCACTAGAGGGTTAAGCAGTTGTTACTGTGTATGTTCCTAGTTGCCACTTTTCTTCAGTTAGTAGTCGAATTTTATTATATTAATTTTTATCATACTTACTTACTTTAACATGAAGGATGTTGACATTAGGAAGAATTACGAAATGTTTAACCGGAGCTTAAATTTAATTCTAAAGTTTTATTATTGGTTGACCCACTTCTCTTATCGTCGATATTTGGATTTCTTTAGAAATAGAAAGAAAAGAAGCAAATAGAAAGAAAAGTCGCAATTTGCTCAGGTCGGTCAGGAGGAGGATTTTAGACCGATAATTGGACGATTCAGCGTACACCGGCTGACAAATGAAAATGGCCTAAGACTAATTAACTTCGCCGCCTCCAAGAACATGGCCATACGTAGCACTTTTTTCCAGCATAGCCTCCAAAATCGGTACACCTGGAGATCACCTAGCCAAACAGAAACTCAAATCGACCACGTTTTGATAGATAATCTATAATCTCGCGCGGCTAAAGCAACCCGAAGCCGCCGAAAACTACGCGCTTTCTTTCGAAGCTGCACTGCCAGAAGAGGACGAGCTGGAAGAAGCCCCTCTAGAGGCCTGCTGGAATACCGTCAAGTCAGCCATCAGCAGTGTAGCGGAGAACGTCCTAGGTCGCGAAGTACCGAGTCGACGTAACGAATGGTTTGACGAGGAATGTCGGCAGATGAAAAGAACACAGCGCGGGCAGTAATGCTACGGAGAGCCACCCGTCAGAACGTGGAGCGGTACAAACAGAAACGGAGACAGCAAACCCAACTCTTCCAGGAAAAAAGTGCCGCCAGGAGGAGGAGAAGTGCGAAGACAGCTGTACCGCTTTCATGAAACACGAAAGTTCTATCAGAGATTCAACGCGTCCCGCAAAGGCTTTATTCCGCGAGCCGAAATGTGCAGGGATAAGGAGGGAAATATCTTGACGGATAATCGTGAGGTGATCGACAGGTGGAGACAGCACTTCGATGAACATCTGAATGGCGTACAGGCAGGAGATGGTACCTTTTTAATTAGAGTATTTTTTCCTCTCCTTAAAAGATGAAAAAAAAAGAAAAAATACTAGACCAGATTTAATTCACTGATTTCTGGTTTATTCGACAGGCGATATGAAACGGTACCGGGGGCGGCCTCGGACCGGTTGCTTGCGGCAGTGATACAGATTTGCTGTTGTCGCCAACCAAGCGGTGTTGGATCTTTATGTGAAGCTGTCTGTGTTCGTAGTGCCTATGGAAGTAGTAAGAGGTTTTTGTATGTGCCACTGAGTATGAAATATGGTGTCGTTTTGAAGGGGGACCAGGTTCAGTGCTGCTGCTGCACCTCTAAAGTGACCGGCTCGTGTTGTTCTTGCTGTTGCCGAGCGGTTTTCTTTCACTTGATGTGCGAATACGGGGTACCCAGTAGAACTGACCGTTATTGTATCTTGACTACACAATACAAGGAAGTACTCTGTGGTGCTACAGGACCAGTTGGAGGATATTACCTATCGCAAACTGGTTCTAGAATGTGGCATTCGCTGAAATATGTAGATGAAAGCAGCTATTAAAAGCTTGTCAAGTTTATTAATGAATTGATCACCTATTAAGCTGTTATTACAAAGTAGGCATGAGCCAAAATTAATTTTGAATACTATCATTAGAAGGTTATATTTATTGCTGAGTAATAACATAGCTATAGGTATTAAAAAGCATTTCATTACTTAATATGGAAACAAATGCAGTCTATTTTATCGCTTTTCTACTTTAGCAGCTACGAGCATTGGTAAAAGCATTGAAAAGCGTAGAATCAAATTTCACACTGTTTTTAAATATTGTTCGTACAATTCTAACCCCGTAATGAGTAAGAAAAAAATCTATTTACCAATTCAAAAAAAAGGTATGTTGACAGTATTAACCCTCTATATAGTGCCCAAATTATTTTTAGACGGACTTCGAAAAAATCACTATAAAGCCTTATAAACATTTTATAAGTCCTTATTAAAGCTTTTTTGAGGTTTGACTGAAGACCATCTAAATGCGGCACTGGGCACTAGAGGGTTAAGCAGTTGTTACTGTGTATGTTCCTAGTTGCCACTTTTCTTCAGTTAGTAGTCGAATTTTATTATATTAATTTTTATCATACTTACTTACTTTAACATGAAGGATGTTGACATTAGGAAGAATTACGAAATGTTTAACCGGAGCTTAAATTTAATTCTAAAGTTTTATTATTGGTTGACCCACTTCTCTTATCGTCGATATTTGGATTTCTTTAGAAATAGAAAGAAAAGAAGCAAATAGAAAGAAAAGTCGCAATTTGCTCAGGTCGGTCAGGAGGAGGATTTTAGACCGATAATTGGACGATTCAGCGTACACCGGCTGACAAATGAAAATGGCCTAAGACTAATTAACTTCGCCGCCTCCAAGAACATGGCCATACGTAGCACTTTTTTCCAGCATAGCCTCCAAAATCGGTACACCTGGAGATCACCTAGCCAAACAGAAACTCAAATCGACCACGTTTTGATAGATAATCTATAATCTCGCGCGGCTAAAGCAACCCGAAGCCGCCGAAAACTACGCGCTTTCTTTCGAAGCTGCACTGCCAGAAGAGGACGAGCTGGAAGAAGCCCCTCTAGAGGCCTGCTGGAATACCGTCAAGTCAGCCATCAGCAGTGTAGCGGAGAACGTCCTAGGTCGCGAAGTACCGAGTCGACGTAACGAATGGTTTGACGAGGAATGTCGGCAGATGAAAAGAACACAGCGCGGGCAGTAATGCTACGGAGAGCCACCCGTCAGAACGTGGAGCGGTACAAACAGAAACGGAGACAGCAAACCCAACTCTTCCAGGAAAAAAGTGCCGCCAGGAGGAGGAGAAGTGCGAAGACAGCTGTACCGCTTTCATGAAACACGAAAGTTCTATCAGAGATTCAACGCGTCCCGCAAAGGCTTTATTCCGCGAGCCGAAATGTGCAGGGATAAGGAGGGAAATATCTTGACGGATAATCGTGAGGTGATCGACAGGTGGAGACAGCACTTCGATGAACATCTGAATGGCGTACAGGCAGGAGACCAGAACAGCGACGCAGGAGACTCTGTCGGTGCAGCAAGCAACGGAGATGTGCCACCCCCATCGATAAGCGAAGTTAATGATGCTATCCAACGGCTTAAGAACAACAAGGCAGCTGGAAAGGACGGTATCGGAGCGGAGCTTCTCAAGATGGCCCCGGGCAAGTTGGCCAGTTGTCTGCATCGACTGATTGCTAAGATTTGGGAAACGGAATGCCTACCGGAGGAGTGGAAGGATGGGGTTATTTGCCCCATCTACAAGAAAGGCGACAAGCTAGATTGTGAAAACTACCGAGCGATAACTATCCTGAATGCCATCTACAAAGTGATATCCAAAATAATTTTCCAGCGGCTGTCACCACTAACCAACAGATTCGTGGGAAGTTACCAGGCCGGCTTCATGGAGGGTTGGTCCACAACGGAACAGATCTTTACTCTGCGGCAGATCCTCCAAAAATACCGCGAATACAGAGTCCCTACGCATAATTTCTTCATCGACTTCAAAGCCGCTCATGACACGATTAATCACGAAGAGCTATGGAGAGTACTCGACGAAAACGGCTTCCCAGGGAGGCTTAACAGGCTGAGAAATGCTACGATGGAGGATGTGCAGTATTGTGTGAGGATTTCGGGTGATCTATCCAACCCATTCGGATCCCGCAGGGCACTTCGAAAAGGTGATGGTTTTTCCTGCCTGCTGTTCAATATTGCGCTAGAAGGTGTTGTGAGAGCAGCGGGAATAGACACGCGGAGCACGGTTTTCGTTAAATCCGGTCAATTAATCTGCTTTGTGGAGGACGGGGACACTGTCGGCAGAACATTTGAGGCGGTAGCAGATCAGTACACCACCCGGACGAACACATACGATTCGCATAGATTCTCTAGGATTCCTCACATTGGATTCGCGAGCGTCCTTGAAAAGGATTCCTGAAAAAAGAATCCTCAGGAATGCCCTGTATATGGCTCTAGGGTTCTTGAATAAGAATCGTGAGTGGGAATCCTCCGGATCGTGTTTGCGATTCCTTTCACGATTCCATCACCGAGTCAAAGGTATCCTGGGGATTCTTACTCAAGATTCTCTGCGTGTTAGTAAGGGCAGACTAAAATGACAAGCAGAGAGGATTGAACTGAAGATAAATACGCCTAAAACGAAGTACATGCTAGCGGGTGGTGCTGGGCGCGACAGAGCACGCCCAGGTAGTGTTGTGTTAATCGACGGTGATGAGTTTGAGGTAGTCGACTAGTTCGTGTTCCTTGGCTAAATGGTGACTAAGAACAGCCAGCCGTGAGATTAGGAGGCGAATCATCAGCGGGAGTCGTGTTAGTATGGGCTCCACAAAAATTACGGTCGAAACGCTTAAGTTCCCGCCCAAAGTGCACCTTGTACCAAAGAACCATCTTTGGTGGTGTACAGGAGAACGGAGTGTGGAGACGTAGAATGCACCATGAGCTCGCGCAACTCTACAGACGAATACGTTGAGCAGGGCAGGTGGCGAGGACAATGGACAATTACCCTACAAAATTGGTTCTCATCTTGAATCCGGTTGATACGAGACGAAGAGGAGCGCAAAGAGCAAGGTGGTTCGACTAGGGTGAGCATGATCTGGCAAGTACGAAGTCCCCGCGGGATTGGAGGCGGGCAGCCATGGACCGATCAAGTTGACAGAATTATGTTGTGCAGTAAGTAACGACGAACACACTAATACAATTCGTCCCTGAATTGGAGATCGAAGAAACTAGTAACATGTAGGGCCGCCATATTTTAATTTGTATTTTCTTTTGAAAAAATCTGAACATATGTATCTCAAATTAAAAAAACTGTAGAAAAATCTCGCAGTTTTCAAAAACCAAAAGTCACCATCTTGGAATTCGAAATGGCGACTGAAGCTGATTTCTGGGTGTCAGGAATACCCACAAAGGCTACTTTCAGAAACCGGAATGCCATCTTGGAACTGTAAATGGCGTCTAAAGTAGATTTTTGGTTTCTGGGCATATTAGATGGTATTTGGCTGTTTTGGACTGTATTCTAGACACCGAAAGTCGCCATCTTGAATTTAAAAATTGCGTCTGGGGTAGGATTCAGACCTCTGAGTATTATCTCAGTTTCAGAAATACTAATAACTGGTACAGTCGAATGCACCTCAGTTACAAATGTTGTGCCAACAGATACTACTTAACTCTTTTGCACACATGTTGTTTAATTTTTCTTGGGTCGCATCGCAGAAAAAAATGACAGGATAACGGCACACAACAAATCAAGAAACTGGTTAAAAAACGAATAAAAAAGTAGGACGGATACCACAAGATACGACCCCATGACGTTGGACTACGGTATTTTTATATTCCATTAAAACAAATAGTAGACGGAATTGTAACTCTAGGAGTGTAATCGCTCCTATTTTTTAATTTCAGTACCTATATTAATCTCATCACGCCATTTTGATCAATTTATCGTCAAATTTTACCATATTTCAACGTAAAACTTTCAACCCCTTGATAGAATCGAGAAGCAAATAGATTTACTCTCAAAATTGGTAGAAATTTGACGGTAAATTGGATAAATGAGAGAAATAAGATGAATATAGGTGTACCTAGCAGTTGAAATAAATAATAGAGCGATTACCATATTTTCTGCAATTTTATCCATTTCTAAATGCGAAGATGCGGGTGCGACCAGGGAAGATTACGTAACGCATATCGGACAAACTTATGCTGAACTGATTCAATTCTAGAAATCCACAACTCTTCATAAGGCAACCATACACTCGAAGCGAATTCGAGAATAGATCTGACTAGAGAACAGTACAAAGCGCGTAGGCACAATGGATCGGTGAAATCGGCTGCGACTTTCGAAATAAAGCCCAGTTGGCGGTTGGCCTTCTCTATGATAGATGAATGGTGCATTTTGAAGGTGATCTAAGAGAACACCTAGATCTCTAATATGGGCGACACGATTCAGAACAATTCCGTTGATTGAATAGCTGAACAGAATGGGATTCTTCAAACGCCGATATGAGATAGCACAGCATTTCGCTATACTAATCACAAGGTGGTTCAGTAAGCACCATTTGGTGAAGCTGTCGAGCATATCTTGTAGAAGGTTACAGTCGTCTAGCTTACGGATCGCAAGGTAAATTTTCAAATCATCCGCATAGATCAGCACTCACCCGATAGGCAAAATCAGGAAAACATCGTTGAAGAACAGAGCGAATAAAATTGGTCCTAAATAGCTTCCTTGAGGAACACCACACTGCGGACTGAATGTTGTCGATTTAGCTGTCCATATCTTAACGCATAACTTTCGGTGAGTCAGGTAAGACTTCAACCAACCACAGAGTCTACCCGAGAAGCCGAGGCGTCGAGGCTTGGCATCCAATATTTAATGGTCCATATTACTGATACAGAAGAAAGTGAACTCACACAGGGTAGACTCAACAGAACGCTTGGGATAGAACCCATGTTGAGATGGCGCGATATAGCATTTACATGATTCGAGAATCGCCTTATTAAGAGTGATCTCAAAGCATTTCGATCCCGCAGACAGTGAAGTTATTCCACGATAGTTATTGACATCCGTTTTGTCTCCTTTTTTGTATACTGGCATCATACACGAGCTTTTCCAGATTGTAGGGAATATCCGACTTTGCAGTGAGAGATTGAAAATTGCTCGCAAGGGTTCTATCAGAATACCAGCATATTTTTTTTAGCACACATGATGGAAAACCGTCTGGCCCAGCAATAGATGAAATCTTCAACTTCGCGAGAGCAGTCATTACCATCTCCGCACTTATATTAAACACATCTATGTCGACAGCGTCTACGGGAACATAGCGAGTGGCGTTGCTAGTATCACGATCAAGGAGGGTAGTGGCTGAATTAAATACATTTCTGAAATGTGATGCAAAAAGTTCGCATTTCTGGTCAACTGTAGACGAGGTTAAATCGCACAATTTCATACACGAAGGTAAACCATAACCTTCCGCTATTTCGGATTCCTGCGTAAGTTGTTTTCTGTCTGGTTCAGATATCGCCTGTGTAGCAGCCGATTGTAGCAGCGGTATGCTCGACTCGCTTCCTCAAATTGGTTTTTGGTGAATTGGTTTTTTTTTTGACGACAGTATATCTTTAGCATTCTCGAACGGTGTCGTTTCAAAATCCTCAATCGCGCGTTTGACCAAGGTGGTTTTTGGGAGGTCTAAGCGGAGGTACCACTTCAAAAAAAAAAAAAAAACAGTGATGCAATATGACAGTAAAAACACTAACAGCATCATCAATATTCACGCTTGTGTATATATCGGATCAATCCGTTTGGGCAAGTAATCTATTAAGGGCATCGAAGTCAGTTTTACGGAAATCCAACTCGGATGTGACGACGTCGTCGTATTGAGTAGCAACAGAAGGACACTCGATGTTAAAGCGTTGCGCTGTCACTTCAACAAAACCTTTCTTCGTAGCCGTAGCCCTCGTAGACAATCATTTAATTCAGTGAATTGGATAAAATTTTCTTATCTTAGCCAAAAGCAAACTCAACGAGAAAATGAAATTGGAGACCAGAACGATTCAAGCGGAAATTATGAGATTGGAAATTTTTTGACATCAAACCAATCAAACTCATGTTAGGTTGACTCCAGCCCAGCATATAACTTTAAGTATTTGAGGAAATTACGTTTATTTCAATAACTTATAAAAGCAAAAACTCAATTCCATGTTTTTTGCGTAGTTATTATCAAGGTTTTGGCGAGTGACAGACAAATATATTACTTCTTTAATTATAATTTAGAGCATTTCTAAATGTTTTGTTATTTATCACGATAGAGAAAAGTTTGTTTTTTTTTCTGGGTGCAAGAAACTAAAATAAAACCGCGCACCGACAAACATAAACGAAAATTAAATGTATGCTCATTGAGAAAACTTTACCAATAATTTATGATACTCCCTTTACCGATAATTTACGGTACTTAAAAGAACCTGTTTTGATCTAACTGAAATTTCTAACATTATTATTTCCTTGATGAATAAAGATTGGCTGAAGAAGTTTAAATCGCTGCTGTACAGTCGAATTATTCAACCGTGTTCGTTTAGGCGTTCTAATATTTTAAATGAAGTGTTAATGAAAAAACGAGAAAATACAATAGCAATCAATATATACGACCGAATAAGAAATTTAATTCAATGGCATGCGCTTTTGTAAGCGACCAATATTTGCCACCATCAGCTTTCTGCTGCTTCAGAAAGAACCGGCCGCTTTGCCAGCCAGCGCACGATTTAGAAATTCAATTCGATGCCGGTACAGTTTTGGAATGTAAATGAAGGGGTGAAATGTAAGAATGGTACCTTTTAGATCAAAGATTTGTCAGTTATTTGGAAAGATGACAGAAGTTTAGAAGAATAGTTAATGGCAAAGAAAGTAAAACAACAACAACACCAACAAATCGTTCACTAAGTCAGATCGTTTGTATCCGTTAGTGTCGGCTGTGCTTGGGAAGAGAGGCTTGCTCGGTATGATTTAGAAAATCGATGTTATTTGCCAATTTTTCAATAGTGTATCTTAAACAATAAGTTGATTTTGTTACATAAATTGAACCGTAAAAACAAATTCTGATCGGTTGATGCAAAAACCTCTATATTCTGAAAAGAAATGACTGATATATGAGCGCTCAAAAGAAAACCACTTTTCCCTGGTTTTCCCTGGTTGAATTACCAGATTTCCAAATTCAGGTGCCTAACTACGAGATAGACGTTAGTCCAACGGCAAAAAAAGATATTTCAGGACCTTAGAAGGCTTTTAATCACAACCGAGAAATCGAATAGTGAAGAGACATGCCAGCGTTCCAAGCAAAATTGTCCCGACGTAAAAAAGATTTGTGTAGAACATGAGATAACTATACTTGGAACATACTACACATTTCACGATTTGAAAGAAAAGATTCAAGCAATTGACTAACTTTTCGATCTCTTTTTTTATTTGCACGTAATCTGGAGCCATGATTAGAAAGCAAAAGCATTTTTCATTTCGAATATTGCCCAAAAAATACATTACGCATTAATATCAATCAGCTCAAACACTCGACCATCTCCCGAAACCGTTCAGTATGCAGAACACAAAAATTAAACAAAATGCACTAGCGCCGCAATTCGGCTAATTCTGTAAGCGCCATTGCCCGAGGAATTTGCTTGTAAAACCAATTACCTTTTCTCTCAATGATTTGTCTCGGTCTGTCTGTTGTGCGTTGACCAGTTTGTGTGAACTAAAAACTCCAACTTTGGGCGAATTGGAAACTAAGAGCAATCTGCAACTGTTTTCCCTTCCTTGGGCTCTGTTGAAGCTTAAGGAGCTTACAACATCTAAACTCTATAATCGGATAAAATTTTTATTGTATTGTTGCTAGTAACCAGGCAGCTCTGAATAATTTCTACACAAGGCTAAAGCTAGATAGCAATCGATAAATGTGCGCTGGCATATTCCAAGTACCTTTTAGTTGAGACTAATTGGTCTGCTGTACTAATCACAGGGACATTATTTCTCTCTGAAACAGAGTATCAAAATGAGAGCAATTACGTTTGGTTTACAATCAAAGCCATTTATGATTTTGCTTTAATGATATTGGGTACATATAATTCTATGATTGGTAGATATTTTATGCTTTCTCAAGACAGCGGATTAAGACATCAGTTCGTAACATTATTTCTCATCTGAAGTTTAGAGGCCGAATAATGTAGCCGTATTGCGCATAAGATTAAGTTTATAACCAGCAGATTTTAATAAATAAGTCTTCTAATTTGTTTATACTTTATTGATGGTGTTGACATACCGGAGATACAAGGCATTAAAATAGTAAGGTTGGCTTTTTATGACTCGAGGCTTTAAAATATAAATATTTTTTGTGGGCCGTCATTTTTTATTTTATTGCAAAAACATCTCATACAATTTTTTATTTTCCATTCTAAAGAATATTGCAAAGGAATTTTGGTATAATAAATACGGGTGCTAAGTTGCATGCAAATCACCCTACATATAAACAACTCTAGGAAAGTCATATTTCTCCAATTGAAGTATTGATGTATTAATAGCTACAAAAACATATGCAAAATGTTCCCTACTAAACGGACTAGTAAAAATTTCCAGAATCACAAAGGGAAGAAAGTAATTAATATGCAAAAATATGTTCAGGGTGCAAAAGATGCAAATTAATTCATTAAGACAAACGATTCAAATCGCAGCAAATTTTATGTCGTGACAAGCCTCAATTTCTGCCCTGTCATTACTTATCTAGCTTCCTTATTGCTTACAATCCCTTCTTTACAGAACTCTATATTCACTCCTGGGTGGAGCCGACAGTTGTGCAAAATATCACTTTTTAATTGAGACAAATTACAACAATTCAGCAGCACGCTCGTCCGGTATAGAGTGCGATAAAATAGCATGTGACACCTGGTTGATATAGCGTCCAGTTGTATGGTCATAATTTATAAGGTTAAGGCCGCAAGTGCGGCCAGGCGCAACAGAATCTGAGCAACATTTACTAGGCGTTTAGCGGAACTATGGAACAGAAACGTCTTTTCCGTACAGCTGGAATTGCGGCAAATGACATGACAGAAGTGCAGGTCGAGTGAGAATTTCGCGTGATTCCTTTCGCAGAAAAAGACGACCTTGAGAGGGATTATGTTTAAAATGTTTTTAGACTCTAGACCTTCAACTGCAGACACTTAGGCACCCAAACGAAACCTTTTTAAGCCTTCCCACACTTTTTTTATCGATCCTAAACGTTCTTTTCATCGATGTCGACAGCAGGTGGGAAGTGTGTTTATTGACCGAAAATCCGTTTTAATCTATAGTGCCTGCAACGCCTTGTGGATCGTCGCATCCAGCGTGGCTGGAACGATGCAAAAACAGTGCGGCACCCAAACGCAAGTGATGCGACCTCGATGCATTTCGCGGTCAAGACTCCCCGCTCGGTGCGGTCCGGTTCAACTAGCCGAATTGATTCGATTCGTCGTCGTAGGCTCGAGTGCGCTTGCGGCGGAGGATTTTCTTTTGATCGAGTCGCTCGTTAGGGAATCCACGCCGTGGTTCAATGCATTCGGACATGGATGTATTTTTTTTTGGCGCCCAGCGGAGGTGGTAATTGATACCTTGACGAAACTCCACGCTGATGATTGAGAGTCAATCAAACCTAAACTGAAATTGATTCAGACAGTTGCAGAGGAGTGCTGTTTTTATGCTTGATTTTTAAGAAATAAAAAACGTTTTATAATTCTTTTCAGCACTGATATTTCACTGTCACAGTGCGCGAGTAGAAGTGTAAGTAGTGTAGTGTAAGTTCCACAACAAATTGTTTTATTGATTCAATTTTGATTCTTGAACTTCATAAATTGATTTCAAGTTATCTCAGCTTGTCATAAAGCCATGTATGTACATTGCATCGCGAGAAACAGCCAAGTATAAATCCGAGATTGGGGGTAATAAATCGTAACAACTTCAGCGGTGGATGGAAGGTGATTAAGATTATTACATTTCGCAGACAGCAGCCAGGATTGAGCTCCGGTCTTACTGCAAGCCATTACTGGCAGGGCAGCCATTATTGCTCAACACAATAATACTCCACCAGCTGCAACAACGAGAGCAGATGTGCATCCCAAATAAAGCCATTAAAAAGTATTGGTATGTTTATTTTTAAATCTAGTGCATCAAGCAAGCAATCAGTGGACTGGACATTGATTGCATAGGTAAAACGTGGATGTCTGTTTTGATTAGAAGGCTGCAAAAAGTGCTGCATAACCGATCAGCTCGCTGTCAGGGCTTAATGTGTTGTGTTTAACAATCATGTTGTAAGATGTTAGATACACTGTATGTGCTGAAATGCCTTCCAATAAGCTGTCAAAAATACAATGTGAAAGATTCTGGTTCCGAGCGAACGCGTGCTGTCGGAGTGAAGGGTTGATGCTGCCTCCGGGCTGATTGTGAATAATATCGTCGAACATTTCCATTCGAACTAACCGGGAAATAATTTGCTCTCGCCCACTAACATTTCGATGTACATATCGTGTAACAATGTCTAAGTTTTCAGATATATGTTGCAAAGTAAATCTTTCTTTTTAACAGGCTTTATTTGTAGCTAGTTTGTGCAATGTACTGCAGCTCACGTGCTAAATTCTATAGAATCTTAGATTGAAATTGACTCAATTATTTACTACATTAGAGATACACTTCGTGAAAAAGAAAACAAATCCATTCAGTGCACTTTTCTACATGGCGATTATTTTGGCCGTGCAGAAATGTACAGCGCAGTGCAGAAATGCCCATTCAGTTACTAACCAGACACAGATTTGGCGAGAATGTACCAGAAAACTAACTCTCATCTGATTGCTCATGTTCGAAATAAGGATGTTAATGTGACTAACTAATCTAAATGGAGAGATTATCTTATTTTGATGTATGTAACAGATATTTAGTTTGAGCTTGAACGACCGCACATTTCGGAGTTACTCCCCCGTGATGGGTCTGAGCTAGTAATATTGCACAAAGAACTACTGCGAGATGACTAATTTGGGATTAGATAACCATCTTCAATGCAAAATAATTCAAGAAAAAAGTGTTACAATTGTTATTGCCAGAGACCGAGTTTGCCTCTGCATCTCTAACGATTATGACGGAAAGGAAGGTTACTTTGTCACTGTGATAAATGACGTATTTTAAATATTTCTACTCTTCCCTCTACACGCTTTTTTATACACTCTACTGTTCTTTTTCACCGTGCCTCGTTAGGTACCCTTCCTGGTGTCGGCAATAATAACTGCCTGGAGAGGTATTCATTCAATTGTTTGAGTTTTTTTTGACGTGGGACTTCGTCTTACTTTAGTAAGGTGGCATGCTGTGGAAAGTGTAACAAAACTGTATCCTCTTAAAACGTGTATTATGTTGTTACCTCTAAATGGATTTTAAACGCCAATTTCTTGATCGCAAGGTGAAGGTTGGCTTAAACTCGTGGTATAATCATTCGCGTTAGTTTTCAATAGTAAATTGATAAAATTTGAGTTGAACACCAATAATTTTTGGTTTAGATTTGCAGTATTAAACGAATCGTGAGCTCGCTTTTATAGCTGAGACAAAATGTTATAGTGTAGAATTATACTTGCCATGTGCCGTTACAGATCTTAAACACTCATGTCTTAATCGATTAGTTCCCTAAAGTTTTGGTATAATAATTGGCAAATCTTTCTAATTGCAATCCAGAGAAAAAAACTGAAAATCAATTCGAAAAGCAGCGGCTATCAAATCACAAGCTCGCGTTCTATTCCTGATGTTTATTTTAGAGCTATCTTCTAATTTCCGTTTGTATTTCAAGTTCCCACAGTTTGTCCCAGTTTCGTGATACAAATTTACGGAAAATGAATTTCATTTCTTATTGACACCCAGGGAAGCCGGACCGATAGGGCTCTCACAAATTTAACAATATTACACGTATCGTGTCGTGTTGCGGCTTGGAAGGAAGATTATCGAATTGTTCTCATGTCGGATGGAAGCAGATACCAAGAGTGCAACTGTTGCGTGTTGCATATTGCCGATGTGCGACTTGGGTAAAATTCTGTCGGTGCTGACGTTAACTTTTGGCAGACATGAGTATGCAGTTCGAAATTCTGCTGAGATGTCAAATTATTACCTGCTTCTAATTACTGTTGCTGTTTAATAAACATCATTCACCAGAAGCAAAGCAAAGTCTTGGTGCTACATTCCGATTCGGAGCTTGACCTGTTTATTTACACACAGACTGTTTAGTGTACAGGACAATTGCGGTGCTAGCGCTACAATCCTACTGACACTAACAGTCTCTCGTGAGCCGAGACTCGAGCCTACGACGACTGGCTTGTTAGGCCAGCATCGTACCTCGAGACCACCTGGGAGACATTATTCACCAGATTCATCCAAATACATGTAACAAACCTTCAAAAAGGCAGATTATTGCAATTGCAAATTTCATTCAGTTATCACATAAATGCGTCATGGTCAGACCGCGTACTATATCCATGAGGTCGTATTTTGGATACCACTCTCCTACTATTTTCTGGAATTTGGTGAGTGAGAAAAGTCAAGTAAGGGGATGGGAGGGAGTCTGAGAATAAACCCATGCGTGAAAGACACTGAACGGTCTGATTCAAACTTATAACCAAAGCAGACTCTGTAACGTTGAGGCTAACGTTGGCTCAGAAAAAATGGACAAAATTTGCCGATTTTCCATGGGTTTACCTTCACACGCACTGACGAAACTACCCATGCAGAATTAATCATACTAACCCATTAATCAGCAAAAAAAAAAAAAAATTGATAGCTCTATTAGTCAAACTCTACCCGTGAAAACGGTGAAGCTACTCCATTCAGAAGTGTACGCGTTCAAAGAACGGTACTCCGCCGCGTCGAAAACGAAACAGTGAACGCGGAAATTTATAGTACGAAGTGCCTGCCGGAAGTTGCATCGTTCATCAAGAAATACCATAAGAGCTAAAAAGCGGTGTTCTGGCTGGATCTGGCGTCGGCTCACTACTCGAAGCGATTGTTGGAGGCGATGGAGCGGTTGAATATCCATGTGGTACCCAAGACGGCGAACAAACCTAACGTCCCCCAGCTGCGTCCCATTGAGAATTTCTGGAAACCCTGAAGCGTAAGATCTACTTCAACAATTTTGTCGCGAAAACTGAGGAGGAATTGACAAATGACACTAAGAAAGCACTCAACAACAGGCCATGGCGAATGTTTCGGTTAACTGCCGGAAGGCCGCTCGCGAGGGCGTAGATATTTTTTTGCAAGTTAGCTAATATAATTTTTTTCATCACCATCCGAAAAAGTTATTTTTTTTTCAATGCAAAAGTTACGAACTCTCCTCGATATATTTAAAAGATAATCATCCGTTAAATTAATGCATGACTTTTGAATAATTTAAAATGTAATTTTTTTTACAATTTGTTAGTGAGTGGTCATCACGGTATTAAAACATCACTTAAAATCAAATACCAGAACTCCGGTTCAAAAATTCATTTATTTATTTACTGGCTCGCTTAAAACTGGCTCGCGTTATTAAAAAAGTATGAGGGTATGTGCCCAAGTGCTCAAACGCAGTGGACGACGTGGAACTACCAATGGTATGATGATATTATCTAGTGGTTAGTTGTCTTCTCAATCTACATTATAAGATTATTAGAGACTCAAAAAATCTACAGACAGCGCAATCCGAGTAAATTTTTACAGTACGAAGTAATCTCATCTTTTCCGCAAACAGATGTTTCGAATTTATTTCGACGCATGAGATGTCACACATACATATCTGTCAGTCAGCAGAAAGACACGCACACATAATACGAAGCATTTTACTTAATCGGTTAATGTAGAATCTACTTCCCCGCATACTTATTGCTGTTACTTGAGAAATGTATAGGTTGAATGCTCCAGAAAGAACCGTCCGCTTTGCCGGCCAAAGAACGAATGAGAAATTCAATTCGATGGTATGCGTATCTATAAGCGACCAATTTTGCCACCACCCGCTTTCTGCTGCTCCAGTAAGAACCGTCCGCTTTGCCTTTCGGATACAGAATGGGTGAATTTAAATAACGAGCAATCTTACATAGCTGCTGGAAGCAAAGTACCAGTTTATTAATATATTTATTGAGACAACGCTTGGAGCCGTTCCATCTACCTTGAGCTGTTTGCATTTAAAATCTTTCATTCTGCCAATCCAAAACGTTACATGCTTATTTCTGTTTTCACAGAATGTACCCCAATATAGTGAAGAAAGATAAAGTCAACGTCAAAAAAAAGAGGGTAATATAGCTTTAAGCAGAACTCCTGTTTATCTATTCAGGGCTAATAAATTAAACATTTAGATTTACATTTTTGACAGAATGTCCAGAATACAAAGAGGAGTTGAATATTCCCATATAATTCATTTTTGGTTGAAACTTGATATTATTTCGAAACTATTGTTGAAAAGTTTTGAGTAAAGAAATGTGAGACATATTTTGGGGAGCTGCGTAGCCGCAAGGTTACAGACCCCGCTTTGTCAAGCGGATGGTCGTGGGTTCGAATCTTAGTAGAACCAGGGCATTCGATGTCAAAAAGGACTTAAGCATGGGTTGATTCTAAGGCTCCCCACCAGTTACCCTTCCTTTACGGTGAAATCTACAATACCTTTGCGTGACTTCCTCTTAACAAAAATAAGTCCCTCTTATCAATTAAAAACTGGCCAGAAGGACGCACGACGAAACTTCTCCAGGGAATTATAATTGGTGAAGTTTGGCAAGAGGAACGAGTATCGGTATAATAGAACTGTTAGCATATGAGGAAGAGTATCACATTACACACAGGCACTGATAAACAATAATAATAAGCATGCCACTTCTCAATAGCGGTATTGCTATTAATATAAGTGCGAGATACAGCAGACACCCGGGCATATCTCACAATAGATCTACGATTCTGGTCGCAGTGAAAAACAGAAAAAAAGACAAATTTTACTTAATAGTTAAGTTTCGAGGTTTTTTTTTGAATTTCGATATTTTTTTGAATAACCAAATTCCGATGATGCAATATGACTTTAATAGTAATTTCAAATCATAAAATTTCTGGTGACTATCTTTCTAAATGCATTCAGCAATAAGCTTTGATTAATTAAAATGTATGATCAATATAACACAATTCTTTCTTTGTGGGCGAAAGATTGGAAGAATAATGTAGAAGTTATTTCCGTCCTTTGATTTATTCACTTTTGATATTTACTAGACAAACCACACACACTGGTGCGTAGCCCCATTGTTTGTTGTTTTGACTCGGTTTCCAAATTGAACATATATAATAATTTTTGTATTTCTTTAAAGTACACTTCACACATTAGTGCGTGGCCCCAACAGCCTTCCTATGGTATGTCGGTTTAAACCGGTTTTACATCGTGAATTATAATATTTTTCATTTCACTGTTTAAGGCATGAAAGCTCAGCAACCTTTGAAAAACAGTCTAGATTCGAGTTGTAGAAAACTAGTAATGATTTGCCAAAAATATACTCTGAAAATAATATTTTTAAATTAAAAATTTAAAAACATAAGATTTGAAATAATTTTTTTTAAATTTTTCTGTTGAAGCAGTATTACAAAACTTTTAGTAAAAGGTCCAGGATGCAGAAATGTAAATCAATTTTTTAAGGTTAATTTAGATATTTTTTTATTCAACGTTTTTAAGAATAACTGTACATGTTGTAATGTTGTTTAATGGTATTAGCAGATATTTTGAATCAAAATAGCTTTTAGTGATTAACTTTTTAATTGCATTCGTTTCCTGGTTAATTTATGTTTGGGTTTAGACAATAAAAAAATAAAAACCTAATTTTAAATTTATTCGAACAAAATGTTAATTTTATTTTAATATTTTTTACGGCAAGTGTACCGCTAGTGACGCATTTAGACATCACACTTGAAGAAAACAGTCAAGAGCATGCACATTCTATAAAAATGCACATATAGCAGCAGTGGATTTAAAATTTAGTTGTATTTTTTTTCAATCGTAAACCATTTTTAGCATTGAAAAGAAGCATACTAGTATTTTGTAATGATGTCTGTGTTTCTATAGTGGCAGATGGTTACTATAATGGTGTCACCAGGTACCTTTATACGTTATACTAAAATGTTAAAACTCGATTTCATAGAAAACTACTGCATTTTCTCATTTTAAGGTATAAAAAAATATGAATAGAGAAAAAAAATTATTAATATTCATAAATTCACTGATATTCAATATTGTCAATATACACTAGAGTCTCTTTGCGTGGTGAATAAGTAACGCGTAAAATACTGCGTAAAAATAAAACACATAAACTCCCAAATCCGCTTAAATTCCAATTCCGTGTAAAAAAAATTGCTAAAGGTTTTCAATCACTTCTGCTTCACATAACTCGTCTCGATTACCGATCGCATAAGAATGTTTATTCAATTTCGGAAACCAAACTTACTACGTACATTCTATGGATTCGATGGGAGGAGCTTGGAATTGTTCATTAACCGATTAAGGCTCGAATTTTTAGCGAGTGAAATCGACGCTTAAGCAAATTGTAAGAGAAATCGGCGCCGATACATGTACGCATTGCAGTCAGTAATAGTCCTTGTATATAAAATATTGATTGGTTAGAATTGTCGTGTATAGGAACAGTATAGGAAGTGTCAAATTACATCGGGACATGATTTTTGGGTGACAATGACATGCGTTATCGTTGAATGGAAAACGAGTTCGTTGCAGTTAATTGAGTTATGTGAGATTTCAAGTTTTCATGGATAGCAATAAACTATTGATTTACTTGACGTTGTAAGGATAATCTTAGGATTTCTTTGCTGGATGATGTAAGGATTTCTTTGCTGCGGAAGGTCTTTGTCTTTGTACATGTAGAATGAGTTTCAAGATTCATGGATGGCATGCTTGTTTCATGTTCTTGACGCTCGGAATTATCCAGAAATAATAATGTACTACACCATTCGTTGTAAGCTTTTCTCCAAACTCCTTTACAAGTTTAATATTTATTTAGAATTTTGCTTCAAATTTGTTTTGTTAAATTTTATTGTTCTGTTTTTGTGCACCTCTGTTTCCTTTAAGGCAGCGGTTCTCAACCCCTTTTTGTTCGCGTAACCCTTGGCGATATTTTTCATATCGATTGTACCCCCTGACTCGGAATGTTATCGAAGCGTGGGAGAGAGTAGTGGTACACCAGTGGAAGATCTTGTTGTGGTAATCTAGTTCAGGTTTCAAATTGAACTATGGTTTGTTTAATTGCTACAGCAATATTGAACAACAAATGGAGTGTTATAAAAAATTGCTTTGTCCGCCATTATTAATTTTTTTTTCGCGTACCCCTTGAAAGCTTTCGAGTACCCCCAGGGGTTCGCGTACCCCAGGTTGAGAACCACCGCTTTAAGGTGTCTCTGTGCTTTGTGCTCACGAAAAATCAGTGAATATTCAGTTAGTGGGCTAAGCAAACTCATTGGACACTCTAAATAAACGATTCAATAATGAAACACCATTTAAACATGCCGCGTTAAGAAACGACTTTTCTGTGAAAGAAAACCATATAAATTCCGAAATCCACGCAAAGAACATATCAAAATGAACCATTTGAACCGGCAAAAGGCCGTAACTGATAGTGAATGATCCTTATAAAAATGTCAAACGCTTCTTTATACTTACTTTACTTTACTTTTTTCGCTGACGGACCGTTCACCGGTCTAGGGCCGAACGAATTAGAGATGTCCAGCTTCTTCTGTCTTGGGCAGCCGTTCTCCAGTCTCCCCGTACACCAGCAGATCGTGCATCTTCTTCCACCGCGCACATCCACCGCGTGCGAGGCCTACCACGGAGTCGACGGCCTCTTCCTGGTTCTCTACTGAAGATAGTTTTGGCGGCTCTCTCGTCAGGCATCCTGGCTACATGTCCAGCCCACTGAAGCCTGCCCCACTGTATTACCTTCACTATATCAGCATGTTTGTATACCTGGTACAACTCGTGATTCATGCGTATGCGCCACACTCCATCTTCCAGTTTACCGCCAAGTATCGATCGCAGAACTTTACGCTCAAAAACTCTGAGCACTCGTCGATCAGCTTCCTTCAGCGTCCATGCTTCATGTCCGTAAAGGGCCACCGGGAGTATCAGCGTCCTATACAGCGCTAGTTTTGTGCGAGTTTGCAAACTACGGGACCTTAGCTGGTTACGCAGTCCGTAGAAAGCCCTGTTCGCAGCTGCAACTCGTCGTTTCATTTCACGGCTCATATCGTTGTCACATGTCACAAGCGTACCAAGATAAACGAGTTCGTCAACCACTTCAAATCGTTCCCCATCTATCTCCACCTTAGCACCAACACCACGGGGACTCCCACGCTCTCTGCCAGCTACCATGTACTTCGTTTTGGCAGAGTTAATGACAAGTCCCAATCCCGCTGCTTCTCGCTTAAAAGGTACGAAGGCCTCCTCCACGGCCTTACGGTTGATACCGATGATATCGATGTCGTCCGCAAAACCAAGAAGCATGTGAGATTTCGACATGATCGTACCGTTTCTTTCGACGTTTGCTCTTCGTACTGCACCCCCAAGAGCGATGTTAAACCGTTGGTTGGAGAGCGCATCCCCCTGCTTCAGTCCATCCAACGTTTCGAACGCGGCTGATGTCTCGCCAGCTATCCGCACGCACGATTTTGATCCCTCCAGTGTCATACGACTCAGCTTTATTAGTTTCGTAGGGAAACCGTGTTCCAGCATGATCTGCCACAGCTCGTTTCTTTTCACTGAGTCGTATGTCGCCCTGAAGTCCACAAACAGATGGTGAGTCGGTAAGTTGTACTCCCGGAACTTATCGAGGATCTGTCGCAGGTGAAGATTTGATCCGTCGTGGAACGCCCTTGTCGAAAACCAGCCTGGTATCCGCCAACAAAAGATTCCGTTAACGGTCTCAATCTGAAAAAAGGATACGGGAGAGCACTTTATATGCGGAGTTTAGCAACGTTATCCCTCGATAGTTGCCACAATCCAATCGATGACCCTTCTTATAGATAGGGCATATGAGGCCTTTCAACCAGTCGTTCGGCATTTGTTCGTCCGCCCAGATTCTTAGTATTATCTGGTGGATCGCATAGTACAGCCGCTTGCTTCCCGCTTTTAGAAGTTCGGCCGTGATACCGTCCTTTCCAGCGGCCTTGCCGTTTTTCAGCTCACTAATCGCCTTTTTCATCTCCTCCTGTGTTGGTGGCTCCACAGCTTGTTCGTCATTCATAATCGTCATCCTGTTCCTGCTCTGCTCATCCGGCTCCTCACCGTTCAATCGCGCCTGATAATGCTCCTTCCACCTGGTTGCAACCGTCGGTTTATCAGTAATCAGGTTGCCGTCCTTGTCATTACACATGACCGGCACAGAAAAATTCCTGCATCTGACTCTATTGACAGTTCATAGTTGGCAGTGGGCATAGCTGTCCTCTGCTCTGGCGAGCACCTGCTCCTCGTACTCGCGCTTCTTCCGACGGTGGGTTCTATTTTCGGCAGCTCTTGCCACCCTGTACCTCTCTCTGTTCTGACGCGTAGCCGCAGTGTGCATGCGGCTCCTGGCACGGTTCTTCTTATCTGTCGCTCTCTGGCACTCGGCATCGAACTAGCCGTCAGGCTGTCTTCCACGGGTCGTACCTACCACATCTCTCGCAGTCGTTTCGATGGCGCCGTGAATACTGCTCCATAGCCCATTTATGTCTTCCACTCCTTCCTCCTGCTGTTCTGCGATCCGTTGATCCAGCTCTCTGGCGTATTCTGCTGCCACGCCATCAGCTTTCAATTGCTGAATGATGAAACGCGTCGTCCTCTCTGTGCGAGATTTCAGCACGTTCGACAACCGTGCGCGGATCTTACAAACGACGAGATAATGGTCAGAATCAATGTTTGGTCCCCGAAAAGACCTAATATCAGTAACATCCGAAAAGTGCCGACCGTCAATCAGTACGTGATCGATCTGGGAGCAGGCTGGATGCCTCCAGGTGTGTTTCCGAATATTCAAACGTGAAAAGTAGGAGCTACATATGGCCATTCCTCTGGCCGCGACAAAGTTTATTAGCCTCAGGCCGTTTTCAATGGTTGACGGGTGGAGGCTATGCCTTGCAATGACCGGACGGAAGAATTCATCCCTCCCAACCTGTGCGTTTGCGTCTCCGATGATGACTTTCACGTCGTGTTTTGGGCACTCGTCATAGATTCGCTCAAGCTTGTCATAGAACCCATCTTTGACTTCATCGGATTTGTCGTTTGTCGGTGCGTAGGTGTCGATTAAACTGTAGTTGAAGAACTTGACCTTGATCCTCAACACGCATTTACGGTCATCTACGGGCCTCCACCGGATGACTCTTGTTTTCTGATTTCCCAGCACTACAAAACCGACGCCCCGTTCCGCTGCTTTGCCGCCACTGTAGTAGATGTGGTACTTGAAAGAAGTGCGTGCAATATGGTCTACTGCACGGAATTCCCTTTCTCCGGAATTGGGCCACCGAACCTCCTGAATCGCTGCGATTTCGACTCCCTGCCGCTGTAGTTCTCGAGCAAGCAAGCCAGCCCGCGCCGGTTCATTGAGAGATCGGACGTTCCAAGTACCCAATTTCTAATCGTTTACCTCAATCTTTTTCCGTGTTCGTAGCCTAGGTCTTTGCCGATTGATCCGTTCCGTATTTCTAAATTTGTTGTTCGTGGTTGATGAAAGGTTTCGGTATGCTACCTTACCAGGGTCGCGATACCTACATCCTGCTAATGGGGCCGTCATCTCAGGTGTAGCTGGCGGGATACAGCATTCCATAATTCAACCGCCCGCTTCGGGTCAGACGCTGTTGTACGCCGCCCCTCATATGGAGACACAGCAGCGTACGACCCCCTTCCTAGTCAGCATACGACCATAGTTTCCACCGGGGGTTGTTTACCCGATCTCCGCTAAGGTTACTCGTATTCCGGTCGGCACCACGTGGAGGTTGGGATAGGAGTTGCTGGACAGAGGTGAATGGCCACATTTGGGTCTCAAGTTACACGTGTCCAGCCATTTGCCAACCACGCTCCTTTATATACCTCTGAAAAGAAGAAATGAATATATCAGATTCGTTTTTGGCTAATAATAAAAAGAGATTAACATCACGTGTACGCTTTTTAACTTCTATTTCCCTACGTGAACTTTCGTGGTCCTTTGAAAAAAAAAAACTCTTTCTAACCAAATGGCTTAAGTAGAAAGTGTCCGACATCAAATTGCATCACGGGAAGAAAGCTGTATAAAAAAACCCATAGGGTATTTTATCTTGCAAAATCGGGAGAAAAAGCACATCTTCGAATCAAATTTTCACCTGCGGCTCAGCTTGTTTTGCATGAATTTCACACGCGACGGCTCGTACTGTAAAAGCATACAAAAATTTAACAAATTTTTAACACACAAGTCACAAAAAAACTAAGAATAATACTATTCATTTCAATAATACTATGTTTGTTGTTGGATAACCACTAACAACTCACGAAAGAGCGTATTTTAATTTTTTTTTCATCATTGTTTTTTCCAAGCTTAATATTGGTTAGTCGCAAAGAGATCAATGATTTTTAATTACTATTAAATTCATATTGCATCATTCGAATATGATTATTCTTAAAAATGTTAACATTGAAAAAACACGAAAACGGATGCATTTACGAAGTTAAATTTTCATAACCCTCTCGATTTAAAATGCCTATTTCAATTGTATGACAAATTGCATAAAACCTTACATATATTTTGAAAAAATGTGGAAATTGTTTCAATAAAAAATTATTTCTTGGAAAAAATAATCGTTTTTTGATTTGAAAAATAATTTACTGTGGGTTTTCTAGTTTTATCAATTCGACATAATTTGAAAACGAATGCATTTACAGTTAAATTTTTCAAAGTTTGCCGATCAAAAAAGACTATTTTAATTGTTTAAAATCATTGAAACACAAATGTTTTGAAATGGATTTTTTTTTATAAAACTCGATCTTCAATAAGAAATTGGATCTCATTTTTCTATACTGGACTTTTTGTTGAAGCTTTCGTTAAGTTGCCATAAAAATGGAAAACAATTTTTTTTGTAAATTGAAATTAATGCGCTTTAAGATATTTTTTTGTGTACTTTTTTGTAATAGTGCTTTTTAGTTCGCCATGTGGAAACAAAACGCATGTCAAAAAGCATTAGGGTACTCTCTCAGGGAATTAGTCTTGATACTGAAAAATTCCTCCAACCGCGGAAAATACTCAGTTTGCAAAGCGAAATACGTGTAGAAAGTTTTATTTAGATAAAAAATGATCGATATTCGACTAGAGGTCATTTGGCATGGAAACGCTCATATAAAAGTTTGGTATATTGAAGGTTGTACTCCGACATGTGACAAACATTCTGAATTTTATGGCAAACTTGAGTTGCGTGCTCCCGGCTACCGATCCTAAGAAACAACAAAACCTTCGACATGTACATGGTTGCATGCTATATGGCATTAGGTATCAGTAACAAAAAGAATGTAGGTTTCGAAATGCCAAATCATGACTCAGGCAGACAATGCGCCCGGGCGCGGGTAGGGCCACCGGCATCATTCTTAATTTGTGAACGCTTTCAGTAGTCACAACAGTTTGCAGTTGCTGACCGAATCGAAGATAAAGGTTGGGTTCGACGGCGGGCTGCACACTTCCAATTTAACTTAAAGCATCTAAAAGTACAACACTAATGCAGTTTGGTTGGCACTGACAGCCCTCAACGCAGCAAATTGGTACGGGCAATAATAATAAATAGTTCACCGGTGTGATTCAAGGTTGAACACTTTGTCCAATCGACTTCGGTGCCATAGGAAAGCGCCAGCGGCATGCAGCACACCTTCTAAATTATGACTGTTGTTGCGGTTGGTGGTTCACGAAGTGGTTTTAAAAGTAACCTTCCGTGTGGCGTTTGAGAAACTCATTTACTGACTGCTGCCAAAAGGCCCACCCAACCGTATTGTGGCACTCGATCTAATCCATAGGATTCTGTTGTACCAGCTAGACAGAAACGTCGTCGCAACTTTTGTTCTATTCTACCGGAGACGGTTAAAATTTATCGACAGGATCACAATCAATCGAAAGTATTTGGTTTGATTTTGCAACTCCGTTTGATAAGTAGTGCATGAAATTATACAATAATTATAATAGTAGCAATTTACATTTCTGGGCCACCGTTCAAATGACCCTCTTCAACCCTATAGAAACCTCACGTCGTCGACAGGTATGCCAATTTCACACCTGATGGTGCCCTACTCTGGGCTGGACACGCAACTGAATCAACCATCCGGCGCGGACATTGAACGGCCGGTGTGGCGTGCAGACGGGCGACCTTTCGAGGATGCTCACTAATTGTCGAATGGCGTTGCCGTGGCCAACACGGAAAATCTTACGGGTGCGCTAAATAGTTTGCCATTGCAGTTGAACGAGACGGACACCAATCGGTTGGATTGGCGTGATAGATAGTAGTGCTCTCGATTCGAATTCGTGTGTGTGTGCTCGAAAAACACTTCTTGAAGGCATGCACGGGTGCAGCAGATTGCAATGGCAGAACATGGACCGACAGCGAAGGGCGCGGTGCACGGAACAGAGGTTGTTTGCGGATCTAGTGATACGATTTCTTTTAAAATATGTATTTTGCTTGGGGCCACTTTGTTTGACCAACAATACCGTTGCTGTTTCCTGTTGGGGAGCTTTCACGACTGCATTTATTAAATTAACTTGTTGCGGAATGGTTCATTTTGTTTTCAGATGACTTAAACATGTCTATCAGTTACGTATCGATGACGGGATTTACTGATTGTTATGGAAAGGCTGTATAAATATGGAATATTGTGAATAGTAAAACCAATTCGCTTGATTGACAAGGCACACTTTAACGTTGGGCTCATAATACGGACATTGCTGGGTTGAAGCACAGTTGAAGTTACTTCCATATATGAGTAAAATACTATCGGCAACTTGAAAAAATAGGTATGACTAGGAAAAAAATCGCTGAAAATATCGCGTTGAAGCAAATTTGCACAGCAAAGTTAGAAACATAGAAGGATGATGAAATATTTTCTTTATATTGATAATATTGTCCAGATGGGTATTACATCACGCATATGTTAATGATATTCTAGATATTTTTAATGACACATGGAACTGTTAGAGTTCCATTGCGAAAAGTATTGAAATTGAAGCCTTTGGACAAAACACCGCAATAAATGAACAAAATTCTAAGAGACTGCGCAACTAAGATCTCGATAATCTCTATAATAAAAATGCAGCTTTATTTTGAAAAAAAAAAAAACAAAATCCAGAAAACTTTTAAAGTGAACTAAAGTCGCTTTTTACGCGGGGGAGACGTGCCGCGTAAAAAAAACCACGTAAATTCCGGAATCCGCGTAAAAAAAACCGCGTAAATTCCGGAATCCGCGTAAAACAACCGCGTAAATTCCGGAATCCGCGTCAAAAAAACCGCGTAAATTCCGGAATCCGCGTAAAAAACCATTGTTAATTTTGCATTCCGAGTGAAGGGAAACCGAATTCCGGACAAAAAAATACCGCGTAAATTCCGGAATCCGCGTAAAAAATACCGCGTAAATTCCGGAATCCGCGTAAAAAAAAACGCGTAAATTCCGGAATCCGCGTAAAAGAAGCCGCGTAAAAAAAGCCGCTTATAAAACTGCGTAAATAGCGACCTTAGTGTATTGTTCATCGAGAGTTGCAACTTTGTCCTATCTTTCTAGCAGAGCTGGAACATAGATACAACCAAAGTGTTGGTGTTTTGAGGATACGAATCAAGCCATTTTTCAATGTTTTAATTAGAGCAGAACTGCTGATCACCCAGACAATGTTCCATCGAAAGTAACAAGTGATAATCGGACGGCAAAATATGTGCAAAATATGGTAGGTGGGGTAGGGCTTCTCGTTTGCACTTATCTATGAAAGTTTTAGTGACTTTGGCAGTATGAGACTGTGCGTTGTCATGCAGTAAAATCACTTTTCCTGCTACTGCTCGTATTGTGGATATTTTTAGCGCAGTACTCAGCCTAATTGAAGTCCATTCCGTTTCCCAGTGATGAGTTTGCTCGGTTTCAATAGCTTTTATTAATTACACCAACTTGGTTCTAAACTATGCACAGCATAGCCTTATTTTTCTTTAGGTTGGTGTGATGAATCCAGTTTTCATAACCCGCCGCGGTGCGATAGAGACAATACTCACTGTTTTGATAATAAAGAAGTTGTTCACAGGCTAAAAAAGAATGCGCAACTTCCCTTGGTTTCGAATTTCGCTCAAATCGCAATTTTATATACAATAAATAGCGATCTGTGGGCAATTACACCTTTTATTTGACAGTTAAGTTGTGAAAATCAATTCTGACATTTATTAATTCAAGTGACTAGGGTTGAAGAGCATTCTTTACACACAAACATACCCATACAAATGCATGGCAGAGCCATATGTCATCACGGGTCGGTTCTTGGCAAACACCGAAGGCCACGAAAGTTATTTCTGCTAGCAAGCAGTCCAGGAGCTAGCCCTGGTCGTGGAGAGACTCAGGCACTGAACCGCCGAATTCTCATAAAAGCCACACTTCCCGGAAACAGCTCTGATGGAGCGAGTAGTGCACTCTCACCACCCAAATGCACTAATCTACTCATTGCGATTGACGCCAGTCAATTTCCAACAACGACAACTGGCCGCAACGATGATACGAGTTGGATTTTGTTCTCGTATCCCAATCCTGGGCTGACACCTGCGCTGAGTTCAACGTGTGACATCGGCTTGAATCGGCGAAACCGAGCAGGAGTTGGATCAGATGCATTTACCTGACTCTCACCGGTCAGGGCTAGGGTTTGCAATATTCCCGGGAATTGACTTTCTTCGGGATTGGTTTTTTATGTGGAATCGTGGCCGTGACTCAAGTTACACTGACTGAGTTTTATTCAATTATTTGTTTCTGATCGCATTGATTCACGGGTTTCTATTTTTTTTATGAATTAAAAGTTTTCAAAATTTTTTATCAATTAAGATTAAAATCAATCAAATATTCGCTCAGTAGTGAACTAACTAACAAATAACATAAATTTTGCTGAGTTTTCGACTGTTGGGATGTTGTGTACTTATGTTATACTTTCGGCTGAGCAGTCACAAAAATTTAGAACGACTTATTTTATACTATCCGACGTTTCGTCACTGGTCAGTGACATCTTCAGGGGAAACTGCGGGGATTTATTACATAACTAGAGGCTTTTTAGCGAAGTTTTACAAATAGTTATGGTCTAGCTGATTGTCTGTGGTTATTGTGTCTGTGACTTACATATTATTTGTTCGTTCCTTGTCGTCAACCTGATTGGGGCGATTTTTGGTACATGCTATAGTTTTGGTGATAGCAAAATTGTTTTTAAGGCGTCGTATACAAATTACGTAACGCTAAAAATCTAGATTTCAGACCCCCTCCCCCCTATGTAACGATAGGTAACGTTCGATATGACTCCCCCCATACAATTACGTAACGCTGAACAGCCTGACCCCCCTCCGAAATTTTCAATTTAGAGCAAACATCACAGTTACGTAACTGTCTTAACTATCGATTGTGTTGTACTGTCTGCTGCTAATAGTGACACAAACACTCCAGCCAACTAGTTCTTTCTCTGCTCTTTCAATCTCCCCACTAACAACATCGATTTCTTACCCCTCTCAAATCCAAACTACTACCCATCAATTCCCATCCACCATCGCAATAGGTCCACAGCAAGTTGTAAGCTAATTTAAAATATTGGTTTGTCGAAAATAATTTTATATTAAAAACAAATTTGTTACCACCAAAACTATACTGCCGCGCATAGCAAGTCAGTCCCATTTTCATTTTCAGCAAGCCGAGAAAAATGCGTATTTATATGATTTCATACCATTGCATCTTATGAGATGGGACAATATGTTTGGATGTTTTCCCGAAAATTTTCAGAAAAAAGTTGTTGAGTCCATCTATTGTTACGAGACTATGCATAGTTAGCTACCATTTCCGCGTATTAACTCAATTTTAGTGAAAATGCAAATGGGACTGACTTGCTATGCGCGGCAGTATAGCATGTATCCAAAATCGCCCCAATCAGTGTTGACGATAAGCTTTGAAAAGCATCTTGACAGGGAACGAACAAATAATATGTAAGTCACAGACACAATAACCACAGACAATCAGCTAGACTATAACTATTTGTAAAACTTCGCTAAAAGCCTCTATTTATGTAATAAATCCCCGCAGTTTCCCCTGAAGATGTCACTGACCAGTGACGAAACGTCGGATAGTATAAAATAAGTCGTTTTAAATTTTTGTGACTGCTCAGCCGAAAGTAAAACAAAAGTACCTAACAAATAACGACATTAGACAAAGCAAATATTTGTCTAATTTTTCATTTACTGATAAGACAGCAAATACTTTTGACAAATTATTGAAGCAAAAAATTTGATGTTACACGGCAAGCGAATATTTTCGTCATTTCAAGCAAAAATTTGCTTCGTATTATGCCCACTTTAAAGCTGCACTTTGACGACGTAAGTTGTGCATTTTTATAGTATGTTTAGTTTTATTGCAATATTGAATGGGAAACTATATTATATCTTGCGAAATTTTTCGAGGAACTCGAGAATTTCGGGATGCCGGGAAACAATATTTCTATTCCCGGAATCCGGGAATCCCGGGAAAAGGTAATTCCCGGAAAATTGTTCCCGGGATTGCAAACCCTAGTCGTGGCGACATAGTTGCCCATAAGGCGATTTGGAAAACTAATTTGGCATCCAGAGGTCTCTTCCAAGAAAGTAGCAGATGGATGTAGCGAAGGACGCCAGCGAAGACTACATAGGCAGCACGTCTACCGGAACTACGCCAGACATCTCGGTGGCTGGTCCACTGTTGATCAAGGCGGTCGAAAGATAGCGAAACACGCATCCGAAAGTGGGAGCAGTAACACATTGAAGTACCTGGGGTAGGACCTCTATATTCTTCGGTCCTCCGCTAATGCTGCGAAGATAGAACATGCCGGGTTCAAGGCAAAAGCTGCGGCTGCGGAGAAGGTAGCAACGAAAGTGATTAAGAGGCCGACGAAGTCCGTCCAAACAGACACCTGCACGTTTGTAGCGGTTTGCGCCTCCGGGCCAGCCGCGAAACTCTGGGAAGGAAGCGACTCCCCGAACGCCAGGAGACGACAAAACAACCACAGAAGGTCAAAAGGCGTGGAGCAGGGAGACGCCGTCATACTCAAGACAGACGGGTCCAAATACTTTGAAGTCTTGGAGAAAATGAGAGCGCCATTTTCGCGATTAATTCAATTCATGCGAAAATTCGAGCGATTTTCAGACAACTTTCATCGGACAACATCTCTTCCAGCACTAACATTCATAAATTCCAATTCATGTGAAGTGTAATGGAGTTAGTCTGTCAAGTAGTCCTCGATAGGATAATAAAGCAAAGGGGTCCACTATAGGTTAATTTACCCTGAATGGTCCAAACACAGACTTCTAATTTCGAGCATCGAACGTCTTCGGCAGTGGTTTTCTTCTGGAGGTGTTTGGGTATTTGTCGTTCGATATTCTACATGATTCAAATTGGTTTCTATGATCACATTTCAGGGAGATCTTATTTCAAGGGATCTTTGTGTCACTTTTTGTTTAATCGCTTAGCATAAATAGTTAGCGTCGAGCCAAACCGAACCAAACGCCGTAAACATTATGTCGAGACATCGCACAGTGGGGCGACTTTATACAAAGGCTGGCCAAGCAAAAAAATCACAGGAAGGTTGTATGCAAAGCCACGACCGCAAGGTTGAAGTAGAATACTTTTACAAGAAAGATAACCCGGCTGCTTGCGTGTGTCATTTTTTCTAGTAAATAAACGTTGACCGTTCATTGGCAGTATTGTAATTTCTTTTTGTTTGATATTTTGAATGAAGTTCATTAAATATTTTTCAATTTTGTGCAAATGAGAAGTTGAAGTGCTGCCGAATTGTAATATGCACATTTAATACGACATCATTGAACGAGAACGGAACAAAGGCTACGGTTATGCAGAACGCGAATGCCGGCGCGATGCGATTCGCCTTACCGTGGTGAAATGTACAGCTCTTTTTAAGGCGAAGTAGAGCTATACATTTCAACACATTTCGTCTTGCCGAATCGCATCGCGCCGTTATTTGCGTTCTGCATGACCGTAGCCAAACACTAAGCGACGCAAACAAGTAATAATAGTCAGAGTATGTATGTAGATGAAGATAATTAACTTTGGATTATAACGCAAAACGAGAAAATATTAACTCTTCAAATATTCATTTGTGTTCTTCAAATTTCAGTTGTTCAATTTAGTATCCGATGAAATGTCTGTTTATTATCTGATAAAGCTCTTATATAGGCCAAATGATGCATTCCCAATTTACTAGGTCCATAACTCTGCCGACCGTGCTTGGGAAAGCGCGGTATAACGACCAATCAGAGGTCTAATTTTGTGTTTTGACAAGGCTTCAGTATTTTCAATAGTACAAAAGTTCGAATTATAAAATTGCAATTTCATGCATTTGGTAGGAATCTTAGAAGATTTTTTGATCGATTGCTGCAAAAACGAAGGAAATCCATCGAAAACTAACCGATTTATTAGCATTTGAAATTGCACATATTTCTCACTTTTTCCAGTTTTAGATTTTCATTTCACATCCCTATGTAGCCGAACTTCCTGAGAGAAGTATTCTACTTCAAAAAAAAGTATCGATAAATGCGATTTTGCAAAAACAAATCAAGCCAGGGGGTACAATTGATTTAATAAATATGCGTTCAATAGCGCCAGCCGGGACTCCATAGCGCTCGCGCTTAGGAGTATCCACGTAACGGTGTCGTTGTACAAGATATTAGAAAATTATTTCAAGAATCGAGTACTAGGGTAGGGAACATATTCTAAGCAGCTTTAGGAACCGCCTGTGTATTCACACGAAATACTCGAAATGTGTTGGGTGAAATTCAAACAGTAGTATATCAATCTGTTCTTTATCGTTTTCTCTGTCAGAACTTGTTTTCTGATTCTAAAACTAAGTTAGCAAACTTTAACAATAATCAACTAAAGTTTCCAATCGAGGGACACTATTCCAATCACCCCGAACCTATTTTAAGCGGTTTCCATCTGTTTTGCAGGCGTTTTATTGCAGCACCCGAAGTGGCTCCTGAATGGCTGCAATGTAGGTCGATTTGTTTCAAATGATGTTGTTCACAGATTTTTTTGTGATTAACGGTAATTCTTATACTCGTTAGACAGCTGGACAATCAAAGTTTTCGTTTCCATCATTGAAATTGTAGATATTGACAAAAAAGTAGGAGTTTGAGGCCTGTTTTCTGCGACTGATTAAAATAGGCGCGACTGCTTAAGCCGTTCCTCACCCTACATAACGCTCTACGGCGAGTCAATCGTAGAGGTCGAGTTGGCGACTGTGCACTGCTTACGCAAAATCGAGAGCTGGATGCACTCCAGAAATCTTGGACTAGCGAACCATAAAACGGTTGTGAATAAACGCATATCAGAGCATCAGACGGTGGTCAGTGTCGGAGATTGCACTCTAACCTCAAAGCGATATTTGAAGCTCTTGGGGGTTATGGTTGACGACAAGCTTACGTTTAAGAGTCACTTCAACTATGTCTGTAAGACGACTTTAACGGTTATTGCAGCACTATCTCGAATGATGTTGAATAGTTCAGTGGTGTATGGCAGCAAGCGAAAATTTCTTGCAAACGTGGCTTTGCCCATACTTAGGTGTGGTGGATCTGGGCCAGTATGGTCTAGTGCCATGATGTTCTTAAAGGCTCATGTGCCTGAGGGTCGCGAGTGCGTATCGTACAGCCAGTGTCATACGATGCAATCTGCATCTTGCCTTGCCTACCTAACAAAATCGCCATTGAGGAGAATGTAGAGTGTTTCGATCAACGTGACGCAAGGGCATATGAGGTGCCAGACGATTGTCCTCGATGATCGTATGGCAGCAGGAATGGTCCAATTTCGCGGAAGGTAAATAGATGCACCGACTTATTCTGGTGGTATCCGGATGGGTCGGGAGGCGCCACAGAGAAGTGAACTTCCTCCTGACACAGATCCTGTTAAGGCATGGCTGCTTGATAAAAAAATTTCTTATCCAGACGGGACTGATGATTGCTATATAGCTTTTCACGGGCGGAAATGGCGGATAGTGTACGCAGCCTATTTTGATGTTTTCTGTAGATCAATATTAGAAAATCTTTGCCACAGCTCATTTCGCTTGACTGAATCGTACGCCACCTTTAAATCTACAAACAGATGGTGAGTCTGCAAGTTTTATTCCCGGGTTTTATCTAAGAACTGTCACAGTATGAAGATTTGATCCGCCGTGGAGCGTCTTTGAAATCTTTGTACGCTGCATTAGATCTATTTATTCTTATTAATGTGGAACCGTCAATTGTAGCGTCGACGTCAAAACAGACAGTTTGGATTGAGAGGATTGGAAGACTGTTGAAGCTTTTTGCTTATTTTCACTCCGTAGACTTCGTAAACAGGTTAAATCTTTTTCCGTACGAACCTTGCTGCAACGTATTGAGAAATGTTTTCCTTGAATGAAGAAGCAAATTTTAACAGCTAGCGGGTAGTGCAAAATGGATTCTTGAGGAAATTGACTACTCAGCTCTTTTAACCGTTTTGTTTTGAATACTTCTGATCGAATTCAACTCAGGTCACTGGATGACGAATTCTCAATGCTGTCTTATTGCTCTGTTGTTGAAACTAGTCATTAGCATTATCAGTTCCTCCAGCAAAACTGAACGACTGTTCTATTTTCGAGGTATATCTAATATCAACAAGTAGAGTTTGTTCTCAGCTAAACTTTTTAAATGGCTGTTAAGTTAAAGAAATTTTGAACTGTATTCATTAAGATGACAATTTGACAGATTAACTACTAATAAAAAAAATGTTTCTAATTCTGTAATGACTCATGAAAAAATATTTTTTTTAATTGAAATTATCCTACAGAACGGCTTATTTTCCGAATATGTTCCACCTTACTTAATACAGAAGCCATAAAATAGCTGTCAAATAGTTCAGATTAGACTGGTCAAGGCATGTGTGGCCCTATTGCTCAAACTAAAAGGAAGTAAAAGATTATGATTTTTACCAATTTCTGTGAGTTTTGGTGCCCCAGTCACCAACATTTTTTCCGAGACTTAAATGAATTTTCTCGTAAAAATAACGCATTTCTACACTGGCTTTAGGCACAAAATTTCACTGGCTTGCGGTTGAAAAGCTGTCTATCCGAGCAGCATTTTTTCGCTTTTGCCGATCTTCGTTATCAGGAGTTGGAATGACGCAAAAGGGTTTCTATACGTTTCATACGATAACCATCATAGTCAAAAAATGGAAAATAAGCTGAGTATCTTAGTATCTTGCTCTTCGTGCAAATAAATTTCTGAAGTACAATTAATAACTAAAACGTGTTTAATCAGAAAGGACTTTAAAGATTACAGTTAAAGTACATAAAGGAAATTTTTAATTTGATTATCCTTATTTTGGGTGCTTGATTTGATGTGGAAAATACAACTTAACTTAACCTTCTAGTGCACAGTGCCGCCTCTAGACGGTCTTCAGTTGAACCTCTAAAAGCTCCAATAAGAACTTAAAAATTTGGTAGAACCTTGACCACTGACGTTCTGTGCTTTATCATCTTAAAACAGAACTTCAATCTGAATTCGTATTTATCCGATCGACATTACTGTAGTAATTACAGAAATTCGATTGCCAGACAAAACGTTCAACACTCGAAATA
The DNA here is from genome assembly GCF_029784165.1 of Wyeomyia smithii. Taxonomy (NCBI): domain Eukaryota; kingdom Metazoa; phylum Arthropoda; class Insecta; order Diptera; family Culicidae; genus Wyeomyia; species Wyeomyia smithii. The sequence continues at coordinate 99,362,136 of NC_073696.1, read as the reverse complement.
AAATATAAGGCCACTGCTCGACATTTCTACCATCCTCGGCTGTCGTTTCCCTGAAAAGTGATAGCAATAACAAGTAGTAAAATCCAACGAGCCCGCTCCCCCAGCGGAATACGGAAAAGTTTAAGGTCACGCTTCCAGTTTCATAACCGCACCGACGACGACATACCAAGACAGGCAGGACTCCACACTGTCGGTTCACTGTCGGTTTTGTTTAAACCATCTCTGCTTACTCGGAGGCAACCGTCATCATTTGGCTTCCAAGATACGAAGGCAGTGGGAAAAATGTCGGTTACTTGAGCACCCGGAGAGCAGCACATCGAGTGCACGACGGCAGGCAAAGGGCAGCTACAAAACAAGGTCTTTAGCAGTTGGATGATAAGATACTGCCTGGTAGCATCGCACTGGATTCACTTTCACAAAGCCCGGCAGCATTCGGCAGTGCTCTTTTTAAAGTCTAAGGTCAAGTTCACGGCAGGGCCACAGATGTAGATTCGAGTTTTGCATATATTTTTACAAACTTTTGCAAGTTGGTAATGCGGTAGCATTTGTTTGCAAAGCATACACGGAAATATCTAACTTCTGACAGCCAAGGTATGGTTTGGTGGGATGGGCTATGGAAGAGCCACTTTCAGCGTATGCTAAGCATAGTTATAAGTAGCTAACTTAGGTGCTCTACATTTGTTTAACAACTCTTTGTTTTGAAAACGTCGATTCATAAATAAGTAACCTACTAGAAACTATGGCGAACAATTGAACAAGTGACCTTGTCTAGCTGTTAAGTGAAGTGCCTAATAGTAGCGCACCTAATGCACCCTCTTCCGCCTAAAATAGAATTGTTATATGAACAGCCGTGTTCGAATAAACCTCTTTCTTTAAAATCCTCGAACAAAACAACTGATTCTAGAACTTACTAACTCTATCGGTCCAATAGTTGTAGTTAGTCTAACTACCTTAATCATACTGCTACGATACCGGAATTTATGTCATTGTATTTCCCTTTCACATTTTCAAGCGGACAGAACTTCGCTCGGACTTGACCGCTTCGTGTCTCACTACTGCACGCTCATGCTCTAGACGTAATATGCTCCACTTATAACCACTATAAATATTAATCGATACTCCATGTAGGTTCATATAGACGGTTGCGAATTCCAAATAAACCTGCGCAATTTTATAACTCAATTGTTCCCACAGATAGGAACGGACGGTAGGCTTCCGAGAGCCCAGAAAAATCGAATCAGTTTCCACGCCCGAGCACGATCCATACTGTTTGCCAACAACGGTGCGACCCAGGCGGTTGAAGGAAAGGAGCAGAATGGATGGGGCAACGTAGCAAATTGCCATATCCAGGCGGAGCCCTACCGAGAACGAGGTTATAACTGGATCACCCTGTTCGAAGCGTGATGGCGGTCCTTTGCTTGGTCGCGAATTGCAAATTATTAATGTCTTATATAAGTGGCAGCCGATTTGATTTGCATCCATATTCACATCGGCTTGGGGTAGCGGTTCAGGCTGTTGTTGTCAAGAGGGAACCGACTGCATGTGGTTTCGTGGTAGGGAATTACGGTGGGTTGTTTTTCTTTTTGTTGACCAGCACAAGTCTGTCGATTGGCAGAAAGAGTTGCTCCTGATATTCAGTAATAAGGAAATCATGCGATGCTAGTTTTCGTACTGTTCCTGGTTTATTTTAATAAATAAGCATTATTGAGATCAGACAGAGAGCAAAATATAAATAAATCAATCAAATAAAAACAACTAAACTAATATCTAACTTTCGACCTTTAAACAATTCGTAGAAAACTGCAGATCGAAACTATAAACTGAATCTTGAATGAATCTTATTCATTGATTTGTTTTTAGTTCGGTTATAAAAGTCAAAAAGAAATAAAAAATTGTATTGAAACGAAAAAAAAAACAAAATAGAAAACCTATTGGGGCATTGGAGAAAATCGAGAAAAAAGTTAAAGGAAATAAAAAGAGTGCAAATCAATTACAAAACAATAAGTAGAATAATAAAAAAAGAGCAAAGTTTCATGAATATATGAATGAAATAGCACTCGAAGAGAAACGTAATAGCACAAACACGTTCTACTGTACGAACAGATAATAATGAATAAAAATAAATAAAAATAAATAAAAATAAAATAAAGAACAAACTAAAGAAATCCAAAACAAACGCATAATAGGAGAGAGCAAAATACGAATTATAAGCAACAAATAAACGAATAGATTATAAGTAACAAATAAACGGAAATATTAGATCAGAAATTACATTAGAGCTTGTTGTTAAAACTGATTTATGACTAACTTTTTTTCTTAGAATATATTACTTCAGACGGACAACAAAAGCAAATATGATGAAATCTGTTGTAGGTAAATGTGTTTATTAATTTATTTATTTATTCATTTCATTTTTTCGTCAATCAGAAGTAGAGAATATACAATATTCTAATATTCTAATACAATGTTAACTCACAAACTATTTTTCATTCAATAAGCGTTGCGTTTGTGTATTTAGCTAAAAAGTGTTTAAGTTGCCGAGACATTGTAAAGTCAATGGTTTCGCCGTATTTTTTTTTTTAATAAGGGGGGATTTGTTAGTAGCTTAAGTATTTATGATAAAGATTAGTAAATAATGAGTATGTGTGTCCAATCACAAATGGTAACTTCTCAACACTGTTAGAAATTTGTAATTTTAATTGTTAGGATTTGTTTGCTTTCGCAATTAGGACTTATCATTCGTAGGGATTTAAACCTACTTGTCAGAAAAGGGGAAGTAAACTTACAACTAACTTAATTGCTAACTTATTGGCTATAAAGAGAGCTTATCGTAGCAATTGAGGATTGCAACGATTTTTGTCGAAAATTGGTAATAATTTTATTTGACATAGCTTCTAATGGTTCAACACCAGTAAGTCTATGTAATTCGAGTGTACCAAACCAAGGAGGACGCTTCAAAATCATTTTCAGAATTTTATTCTGAATCCTTTGGAGCGTTTTTTTCCTTGTTGAACAGCAACTTGACCAGATCGGTACAGCATAAAGCATTGCTGGTCTAAAAATTGGTTTGTAAATCAAAAGTTTGTTCTTTAAACAAAGTTTAGAATTCCTGTTAATGAGAGGATATAAACATCTCGTATATTTGATGCACTTGGCTTGTATACTCTCAATGTGCTCTTTGAAAATAAGTTTTTTATCATAAATTAGTCCCAAGTACTTAACCTTGTCGGACCAACTTAAAATAACCCCATTCATCTTGACAACGTGATTATTGTTTGGCTTGAGGAAAGAAGCCCTAGGCTTATGCGGAAAAATTATCATTTGAGTTTTAGAAGCATTGGGAGAGATTTTCCACTTTTGCAAGTAGGAAGAAAAAATATCTAAACTTTTCTGCAATCGACTGCATATGACACGAAGACTTTTTCCTTTTACGGAAATGCTTGTGTCATCGCAGAACAATGACTTTGTGCATCCTGGAGGCAAATCAGGAAGATCTGAAGTGAATATGTTGTACAGGACTGGACCCAAGACTGAACCTTGAGGTACACCTGCTCTGACAGGAAATCTATCAGATTTGGAATTCTGATAGACAACCTGCAGAGTTCGGTCAGTAAGATAATTTTTTTAAAATTTTGATTAGGAAAATTGGAAAATTAAAAGTTTGCAATTTCGCAATCAAACCTTTATGCCAAACACTGTCGAATGCTTTTTCTATGTCTAAAAGAGCAGCTCCAGTGGAAAAACCTTCAGATTTGTTAGCTCGTATCATATTAGTAACTCTGAGCAATTGATGAGTTGTGGAATGCCCATGGCGAAATCCAAACTGTTCATTTGCAAAAATTGAATTTTCGTTGATGTGTGACATCATTCTGTTAAGAATAACTCTCTCAAACAGTTTACTTATTGAAGAAAGCAAACTGATAACTCGAAACTTCAGCTGGGTTCTTATCCGGTTTTAAAATGGGAGTAATTTTTGCATTTTTCCATAATTTGGGAAAATATGCAATTTTGAAGCAGCAATTGAAAATTTTCAATTAAAAATTCATTGTGCTCTCAGGGAGATGTTTGATTAGTATATTAAAGATTCCATCGTCACCAGGTGCTTTCATATTTTTGAAATTTTAAATAATTGATTTAATCTCATTCAAGTTAGTTTCAATTATTTCTGCAGGTAAAAAATTCTGGGAAGAAATGAAATCAAATTGACGTGTGACTTCATTTTCAATTGGACTCACAAAATTCAAATTTGAGTTATGAACACTCTCAAACTGCTGAGCAAGTCTTTGAGCCTTTCGTTCATTGGATACAAGAAAACGTTCACCATCTTTTAAAACTGGAATAGGCTTTGAAGTTTTCTTAAGAATCTTCGACAGCTTCCAAAATGGTTTTGAATATGGTTTCAATTTTTCAACTTTAGTCTCAAAATTTTGATTTCTCAGAAGAGTAAATCTATGTTTAATCTCTTTCTGTAAAACTTTATAAATAGTTTTAAAAACAGGGTCACGAGAACGTTGATATTGACGTCTGCGGACATTTTTCAAACGAATTAGAAGTTGAAGATTTTCGTCAATTATTGGTGAATCAAATTTCACTTGAGCCTTTGGAACAGAATAATTCCTGGCATCAACAATTGCACATTTTAATGCGTCCAAAGCGGAATCAATATTCACTTCGTTTTGCAAATCAAGCTCATTATTGAAATTTCTCTCAATATGAGTTTTGTATCTTTCCCAATTAGCCTTGTTATAATTAAAAACAGAGCTCATAGGGTTTAAAACTGATTCATGTGATAAAGAAAAAGTTATTGGAAGATGGTCAGAATCAAAGTCAGCATGTGTGATCAAATCACTACATACATGACTTTGATCTGTCAGCACCAAATCAATTGTTGAAGGGTTTCTTACAGAAGAAAAGCATGTAGGACTATTCAGAGACAAAATAGAATAGTATCCTGAAGAACAATCATTGAATACAATTTAGCCATTGGAATTACTTTGAGAATTATTCCATGAACGATGTTTAGCGTTAAAATCGCCGATTATGAAAAATTTCGAACGATTTCTGGTGAGTTTTTGTAAATCACCTTTAAAATAATTTTTGAGCTCGCGTGTGCATTGAAATGGTAAATATGCTGCGGCAATAAATAAAATCCCAAGTTCAGTTTGAACTTCAATTCCCAAAGTTTCAATAACTTTCGTCTCATGATGGGGAAGAGCACGATGTTTGATTCGGCGATGAATAACAATTGCAACTCCACCGCCGGAACCCTGAATCCTATCATATCTATGAACCACGTAATTGGGATCATATTTTAATTTTATGTTAGGTTTCAAAAATGTTTCAGTAATAATTGCAATATGCACATTATTTACTGTTAAAAAATTAAAAAGCTCATTCTCAATGGCCTTCAATGAGCGAGCATTCCAATTTAATATTTTAATTGTTTTATTTAAAATCATTGCTAAATTTTAAATTAGAAACAATTTCAATAGTAAAATTTGTGCCTATTTGAATGGCTTCAAACATTGATTTTGCAACATGGCGTTCATAAGATCGAACATTGCCTGTTGCAAAAAAGAAAGTTTACCTGCCGTAATAGGCCCCAGGCAGTTGACATTAGAAAAAATATTTTCGGCAGCAATATTAGCTGGAGTAATAGGTGTACAATTATTTTCTAGCGTGTTTTGCTTACCCATATTAACGGTCATTTTCGAACTACCAACACTAGGCGGTATAATGTTCGAACTACCTGTAACCTGTGCATAAGTTAAACGGGTATGCAAAGGAGTAGGTAAACTATGCGTCACTGGTACGCTTGGAGAATTTTGTTTTGAAGTTGGTTTTAATTGAGAAATTGAATTTTGTTTACCTTGCCTTGCCTTAATAATTGCTAAACGGACTGGGCATTGATAAAAATTTGACATATGGTTGCCGTTACAATTCGCACAGCGAAAATTTTTACTCTCTTTCACAGGACATGTGTCCTTTTTGTGAGAAGAGTCTCCACAATTAAGACATTTTTGGTCCATGTTACAGAATTTGGAACCATGGCCATAGCGTTGGCAAGTACGGCATTGGGTGATATGCTTTTCACCTCCGCCATACTTCCTATAAGTTTCCCACTTTACACGCACATTATACAAAGCATGTGCTTTTTCAAAAAATTTTAAGTTGTTAAAATGAACTAAATAATTAACAAGGGAAATTCCAGTTCTCTGACTGTTTTCGCCTCGTGATTTTTGTTTCATTAGAATTACTTGGGTAGGGGCTATGCCAAGTAATTCTGTTAAAGTAAGTTTGATCTCATCAACGGTTTGATCGTTGGTGAGACCTTTCAAGACAACCTTGAACGGCTTGGCGTTCTTGGTGTCATATGTAAAAAATTTGTACATCTTGTCAGTTAAATACTGAACAAGACGATCACGACCCTTTACTGAGTCGGCTAATAAGCGGCATTCACCTCTACGACCAATTTGATAGGTAACTTTAACGTCAGAAACAAACGTTGAAAGTTCCTTTTTGAATATATTAAATTCAGAAGAAATAGTTACCAAAATAGGTGGAACTTTCTCCTTTTTTAAAGATTTTATATTTTGTATAGTTTCATTATTGGTAACTTCCATTTCACCAGCTTCTTGCTCAGGCAAAATATCAAAAGGATTGTCACTACAGACACTCGAAGTGTCAGAAAGAGATGCCTTTCTTTTCCTCCCCGCAGCGATGCGAGGTTTCTTTTTCCGTCCAGCCATTTCAGGTGATACGAAAAAAGTTTAAACAAATGTTGAATTCAAAAGTAGGTAGTCTTGAGAAAGACTGATGGGAAATAACTTTCAGGTAGTCTTTAAGACACACTGACAAAACACAAACTTTGAAGCTATAGGCAGTCAAAGACCAGTGTGTAGCTGGATCAATGCGCTGCGAAACGATGTCGTTTACAAATGACACTATTGCAAATTCACGACGCTCTTTCAATGATTGAATATTTGTGAGCATGCAGCGTGCTTTATATGATGGAAGAGGAAATGAAGTCCAACCTAATTTACGAAGAGCACACAATAGAAATAGCTCTTGTACTGATTCTATTCTTTCTTCGTGTGTGATTATATACGGTGACCATACACCATACTGCAGTATTCCAGTATTGATCTTACATAGGCTATTTATAATGTTTTGATGGTATATGGATCCTGAGAGATGTAACAAAAGCGCTTTATAAACCCTAGCAGCTTTGTGGATTATTGTGTTGTAATGGTCAATGAAGGTTAGTTTGGAGTCTAAGACAACTCCTAAGTCTCTAACTCATTTACAATTTGCTACAGTTTGACTTCCTAATGATATTGTAATGTTCGGAGTTGTTCTTTTTCTACAGAATAATATTAGGTTGCATTTTTTTCAAATTTAGCTCTAGTAAGCTTTTTTCATACCATGCGTAGAGTATGTGTATTTCATTCTGAAATGCGATGATGTCTTCTTCATTTCTTATTTCCAAAAAAAACATAAATTTACACTTTCAATTTTTTTGAGAATAAAGGAAATGTCGTTAACGTACAAAATGAAAAGAAGAGGTCCTAAGGGAGAGCCTTGGGGAACACCAGAAGTGACTAGGGAAAATCGTTGAAAATCTGTCCACGTAAAATGTGAATGGCCCCTAATGCAAATCACATCACCTAAATCGGTATTATTTGAATTTACTGAGACATGAAATATAATTTTAAAACTAAATAAAAATGAATAGCACTAACAATCAAAGTTTCGACTTCAAGTATAAGAACATTTGAACAAAAAAAAAAAAAAAATAAAAAATATTATGTAGTTTGGTATTTGGTTTGGCAAACTGAGCATTTTTCACAGATAGAGACATTTTTTACACCCATGAGTTACATTCTAAAAGGGCGTATGCCTTTTGGCATAGGTTTTTTTCGAAGCATTGTAGCCCAGAAACCGTTGGTTGTATCGAAAAACTGTCTGAGAATGAGTTGTAGGGAATTAAAAATGCACTATAAAAAATATACACTGTACAAAAAAAATAAATTTTGACCAAAAAAAATTAAAAATGAACATTAAATTTCAATTTAATAAAATAAGAGTTGAATTTTTTTTTTATTTTTTTTTAAAGAAACTTGACGTTAATACGCAACTTTTAAAAAAAAGTCCTGGATGGAGGAATGAAAAATTATTTTTTTATGGTAGATTAATTTTTTTATAAAAATTCTAATTTAAACATTTTTCAAAATATTTGTTTTCTGATGATTTTAAAAGATGCAGAGAGTCGTTTTGAATCAAAAAGCTCTTGGTGGTTAACATTCTAAAGGCATCGGTTTTCGAGTTATTTTAAGTTAGAGTTCGAAAAATTATTAATTTTTATGGAAATACACGTTTTTCTTAATTTGTCCGTGGTTCTCCAGCAAAAAATATACGTTCGTTGGGTAGCTTGATCAAAAATATACAGTTCATTCTTTGACAACAAAACGATTGGATAAATAAATCAGGCGCTGTACCTTTGCTTACCTACACGTATGTTTGTCGTGCAACACTACCTACTTGTTTACTAATAACAACTGTTTGTAAAGTAAGCTACCTACCTACTGGGTAACCTATAATATCTGTTTCCGTATATAGATTCATTCATGGAACCATCAACATCAGGATGTGGAAGAAACATTCTAACGACGGAGTTGCAACCATCTGCATCTGAACACGAATTGGCGGAGATACCATCTACTACAACAATCGTATCATATTCTCAAGAAAGCATTCAAAATGAATACTCCAGAGCACAGAAAATTGAGTTATTCAACAAAGGCCTAGCTGGAATCAACGTTTCACCGATATCACTGGCAAAGCTCAATCAGGAAAAATATCCTAAAAAAAGTATCTGAACATTACTGACGGTATAAGAAAAAACATTTTCGATTTTGATGCTGAAGATGACCTGGATTTATTGAAACGTAAAGCGAGAGACTTCGACGAGATGATTTTGCAGTTAAAAGAAAAATTTACTGCGCCCGAATGCTCGAGGGAAGATAAAGTAAGAATACTTTCAGTTCTACCGAAATCTTGGAACCAACAAGCGATAACAGAACAGTTTGAAACAATGGAATACATTGTGAAACAGGCTAGGCGCATATCAGAGGTTAGTGGAATACTGGCTATTCCTGATGTGAGGCTTGGACATGGATTGCCCCTGGAAGTGAAAAACGAGGTATTGCAGTTTTATGACAGTGACCAGGTCAGTAGAGCCATGCCAGGGCAAAGGGATTACGTTTCAGTGAGAAAAGATGTTAAGCGACAGCATGTGCAAAAGCGACTCCTAATGTATTCAATTCGTGAGGCTTACGCTTATTTTTTAAAGATATCAGCAAAACTGATATTGGGTTGACTTCTTTTAGAGCTTTGAAACCAAAGCATTGTAAATTACTTGGAAGCTCAGGATCTCATTATATTTGTGTTTGCACTATTCACGAGAATACTGAATTGATGATACACAGTCTAAAGAAATATTCATTTCAAAATGATTCTAAATTTTACTTTGAACAACTATTATGTAGCTCAACTACACGATCCAAATATTGTTATCTCCGCAAATGTGAACATTGCCCAAGCCGTTTAGATTTCGAAAACAGTTTTTTCAAAGAACTTGAGGAACGTTGTGTGAGTGAAATACCTTTCGAACAGTGGATTGCAACAGATCGATGTAATATAGAGACACTTGTGAAACAAATTGATGAATTTGTATCTTATTTTTGTGAAAAGTTGGAAAAGTTGATTACCCACGATTACATAAAAACTCAACAGTCGACTTACATGAGAGAAGCAAAAAATAATTTGAGAGTTGTTATAGTGTGTGATTTCTCAGAAAACTATTCATTTGTTCTTCAAGATGCCGCTCAAAGTAGTTATTGGAATAATAGTCAAGCCACCATTCATTTCTTCGTTGTTCACTATTCAGAATCTGGAACACTTAAGAATATCAGCTTCATCATAATATCGGAAGTACTCCATCATGATACTGTTGCGGTTCAGGTGTTCATTGCCAAATTAATGACTTTTTTGAAAATAAAAATACAGTTGAAAAAAGCGATATTTATGTCTGATGGAGCTGCATCACAATACAAAAATAGAAAAAACTTTGCAAGTCTTTGCAAGTTCAAAACAAGATATAACGTCGATGCAGAGTGGCATTTTTTTGCGACTTCTCAAGGTAAAGGCCCATGCGATGCAATTGGTGGCACATTAAAACGAATGGCAAGAAATGCAAGTTTAGCTAAAGAACATGAACATCCCACTACAAGCGCAAAAGAATTGTATGATAAGGCTAATCAGAAAAGTAATGAAAATTCATCAAAAATGTCATTTAGCTGGGTATCATATGAAGAGTATGAACAAGGAGTAACAGAATGGAGCAATATTTTCAAAAAATCTAAAATTATAGCTGGCACACAAAAGTATCACTCGTTTGTTCCGATTTCAGAAAATAAGATACTAACGAATCTTTTTTTTAAAAGATGACGAATCATTTACTTTTGATGTATATAAAATATAAGGTGAAACTTGTTATGTAAAGTATCTATGTCATAAAAAAAATATGTTCCTAAGATAATAAAACTCGAAAATAAATATTTGATTCATATATATATTTACTAGCTGACCCGGCAAACTTCGTCCCGCCTATTTTAGTGTTTAATTTAATAATTTCAAACATTTCAAATTTATTGATTTCTTGCGATTGGATTATATCGTTTAAAAATGATTGGTTTTATCGGAATGGCAACATCCTCAACTTTTGGCTTTTGTACATGACCTCTATTCCGGATATATATATATATATATATATATATATATATATATATATATATATATATATATATATATATATATATATATATATATATGTATATATATATATATAAATATATATATATATATATATATATATATATATATATATATATATATATATATATATATATATATATATATATATATATATATATATATATATATATATATATATATATATATATATATATATATATATATATATATATATATATATATATATATATATATATATATATATATATATATATATATATATATATATATATATATATATATATATATATATATATATATATATATATATATATATATATGGCAGAGCTGTATGCCACCACGGGTCGGTATTTGGCGATTACCGTAGGCCACGGAAGTGCTAACTGCAAGAACGCAGTCCCGGACCATCAGCGAGAGCTAGCCTAGGTTGTGGTGAGATTCAGGCATTGGGCCGCCGAATTCTCACAAAAGCCACATTATCCGGAAGCAGCTCTGACGGAGCGAATAGTGCCGCTCCCACCACCCAAATGCACTAATTCGCCCATTGGGATTGATGCCAGTAAGTTCCCAATTACGGTAACTGGTCGCAACGCCATATGATAAGAGTCGGATTTCGTTTTCGTACCACGATTCTGGGCTGGCACCTGCGCCGGGCACCTGCGCCGAGCTCCCTTAGTAAGGTCGTGTGACAACGGCTTGAAACGGCGAGACAACAACCGGTGCAGGGGTCTCCGTCCCGTAAAACCTGGCAGGCCTTCCAGTACGTTCCAAATTCATTGCCCGGTGGGAACCGGGCAGGAGTGGGATCAGATGTCCTTTCCTGACTTGCGCCGGTCGGGGGTGTCATAGTTGCTCATAAGGCGCTATGGCAGCCGCCCCTAGCCATGGCCTCACTGCTTCGGCATAGACTACCATGGGACCAGATAGGCGACCACTCCAGTATGGATAAGGATAGGCATCCAGAGGTCTCCGCCGAGAAAGGCGGAGATGGATGCAGTAAAGGACGCCTGCGAAGACGGCAAAGGCAGTACGCCTACCGGATCGACGCAAGACATCGCAGTGGCTGGTCCACTGTTGATAAAGGCGGTCGGAAGACAGCGAGACACGCTACCGAAGGTAGTAGCGCTGTCGGAGCAGCTCGATGCCATAATCGAGTTTGCGAAAAGTCGCACCAACACGACGAAGTACCTGAAGCAGGCTCTCTACATGCTTCGGTCCTCCGTCGATGCTGCGAAGAAGGAGCACGCCGAGCTCAAGGCAAGAGCGGTGGCTGCAGAGAAGAATGCAACGGAGGTGACCGGAAGGGCGACGAAGTCGGTCCGAACGGACACCTGCATGTTTGCAGCGGTTTGCGCCTCCGGGTCAGCCGCAAAAAGAGCAAGGCAGTCTCCGGGGGAAGCCCCCGAGAACAGCAAGAAACGGTTGGTTGTGCTAAGTCCGCGAGATAGCACACCAACGGCCTCCAAGTCCGCCGAAAAGTCTGCCGAAGTGGCAGCTACGGGAAACCCTTGGGTTACCGTGGGAGGAAGGAAGCGCCAAAAAGACAGCAAGCGCAACGACGAGAAGGCGACAGATCGTCCAAAAATGGGAAAGAAGGCGCGAAGCAGGGGCGACGCCCTCATACTCACGACGGAGGGGTCCAAGTACTCCGAAGTCTTGAAGAAAATGAGAGGCGAAACCCAGCTCAAGGATCTGGGAGCGGATGTGCGGACCATCCGTCGTTCTCGCACCGGCGAGATGATCCTTGAGCTCCGTAAGGATGCTAAAAACAAGGGCGCTGCCTACAAGACGGTAGCCGAGCAGGTCCTCGGGAAAGATGTGCAAATTCGGGCACTCACCTCAGAGGTGACTCTCCAGCTCAAAAACCTGGATGAAATCACCGAGAGGTGCGATATTGCACAGGCCCTCAAGGAGAAGTGCGGAGTGGAAGTAGCCACTGAGGTAATTCGCCTCCGAAAGGGTCCAGCGGGGACCCAGGTGGCCACTTTCCGGCTTGCATCGGCCGATGCAACTCTGGCCCTGAAGACAGCCAAACTTAAGGTTGGCTGGTCAGTATGTCCCCTGAGCATACTCCAGCAGCCGGACGTTTGCTTCAGGTGTTTCGAGGGAGGACACAAGTCCTGGACCTGCAAGGGGCCCGATAGGAGCCAGTTATGTAGGCGTTGTGGTGGTGCTGGCCATAAAGCTAAAGACTGCGGGGAGCCTCCCAAGTGCTTGGTATGTACTGGAAAACGGGACGCCAAGCACTTTATGGGAGGCCCACGGTGCCCAGCCGGTAAGGCGGCCACGAAACCACGGGCGTGAGGGTGACACAATTGAACCTGAACCATTGCTATGCGGCACAGCAGCTGCTATACCAAGCAGCGTCTGAGTCGCGGTCGGACATCGCAATCGTATCGGACCCCTACTGCATTCCTCCCGGAAACGGTAATTGGGTTGCAGATAAGTCCAGTACGGCGGCCATATGCACGACCAGCAAGTTCACGGTTCAGGAGGTTGTGTCAACCTCAAATGAAGGATACGCGGTTGCCAAGGTGGACGGAGTGTTCTACTGCAGTTGTTATGCTCCGCCGCGTTGGTCTATCGAAAGGTTCACCCAGATGGTCGATTTGTTATCTATGGAGCTGACGGGAGTAACACCCTTAGTAGTGGCGGGCGACTTCAACGCTTGGGCTGTTGAGTGGGGAAGCCGCCGCACGAGCCGGAGGGGTCAGATCTTGTTGGAAGCTTTGGCAAAGCTCAACCTAGATCTGGCCAACGTTGGAACCAAGTGTACATTCAGCAGAAATGGTGCGGAGTCGATCATCGACGTGACGTTCTCCAGCCCAGGACTGATCGTGAACTGGAGGGTAGACGATGGCTACACCTATAGTGACCACCAGTCGGTCTGCTATAGCGTAGTCCAGAACGTGAGGCGGCAGGCGACGGGTAGAGCCAATACTCCGACCGTCCGCGGGTGGAAGACATCGCATTTCGATGCCGAGGTATTTGCAGAAGCAATGAGAAGAGAGCGCGAGGGGGGCAGTTGGCTCCGCCCGAGTGCTGACCAATTAGTTGCCACATTATCGCGGGCGTGCGACGCCACCATGCCTAGGACCCGCCAACCTAGGAATGGTAAGTCACCGGTATACTGGTGGACCGACGCGATAGCGGACCTCCGTAGCGCGTGCCTCCGTGCAAGACGGATGTTGCAACGTGCACGTACCGATGCACAGAGGGTAGAGCGCCGTGTAGTATTCGGATCTGCAAGATCGGCGCTTAAAAGTGCGATAAAGGCGAGCAAAAGGGCCTGCTTCGATAGGCTATGCGCGAGTGCCAATACGAATCCGTGGGGCAACGCCTACAGAGTCGTAATGGCGAAGACCAAAGGCGTGTTGGCGCCTGCAGAGCGATCACCAGCGATGCTGGAGCGTATCATCGAGGGACTCTTTCCACGACACGAGCCAAATCCTTGGCCTCCGGTTGCTGAGTCTCACGTCCGACGTTCCAGTATCCCAGACACAGACCAGGGATGGTCGGCCAACCTGCCGGGCATCCAATCCGTGAGAGACGGCAGCCGTGCAGAGGTTGTGGAGGAGGTAAGGGTTACGAATGAGGAACTCATCGTGATCGCCAACTCCCTAAAGGTGAGCAAGGCACCGGGACCGGATGGAATCCCGAACTTGGCCATCAGGACGGCCATGAAAGTGGCCCCCGATCTATTTCGAGCAGTCATGCAGAAGTGCCTGGATGACTGCCTCTTTCCGGACAGGTGGAAGCGACAGAGATTGGTGCTGTTGCCGAAGGCTGGGAAACCGCCAGGGGACCCATCGGCATACAGACCTATCTGTCTGCTGGACACTACGGGCAAGGTGCTTGAGAGGATTATCCTCAACAGACTGGTGAAGTACACAGAGGGTGTAAACGGTCTGGCAAGTAACCAGTTCGGCTTCCGGAAAGGTAGATCCACGCTGGATGCTATTCTCTCTGTCACCAAGACGGCAGAGGTAGCACTCCAGCGTAAGAGTTGGGGCATTCGCTATTGCGCAATCGTCACGCTTGACGTGAAGAATGCATTCAATAGCGCCAGTTGGGACTCCATAGCGCTCGCGCTTAGGAGCATCCACGTACCGGTGTCGTTGTACAAGATTTTGGAAAATTATTTCCAGAATCGGGTACTAGTTTACAACACGGAGGAGGGTCAGAAGTGCGTCCCAATCACCGCAGGGGTACCGCAAGGTTCCATCCTGGGCCCGGTGTTGTGGAATGTCATGTATGACGGGGTGTTGAAACTAAAGTTCCCTGTAGGGGTTGTGATCGTCGGTTTCGCAGACGACATCACGCTAGAGGTCTACGGCGAGTCGATCGAAGAGGTCGAGTTGACGGCCGCGCACTGCATACGCAAGGTCGAAGACTGGATGCACTCTAGGAAACTGGAGTTAGCGCACCATAAAACGGAGGTTACGGTTGTGAACAACCGCAAATTAGAGCAACAGGCGGTGGTCAGAGTTGGTGACTGCACCATTACCTCAAGGCGTTCCTTGAAGCTCTTGGGGGTTATGGTTGACGATAAGCTCACATTTAAGAGTCACGTCGACTATGCCTGTAAGAGGGCTTCAACGGCCGCTGCAGGACTATCTCGAATGATGTCCAATAGCTCAGCGGTATATGGCAGCAAGCGTAAACTTCTTGCCAGCGTGGTTTCGTCCATACTTAGGTATGGTGGGCCAGCGTGGTCCAAAGCGTTAGGTACCAACAGTCATCGTCGAAAACTGGAAAGTACCTACAGGCTCATGTGCCTGAGGGTTGTGAGCGCGTACCGTACAGTGTCATACGACGCAATCTGCGTCCTGTCCGGCATGATGCCTATCAGCATAGCCATTAAGGAGGACGTAGAATGCTTCGATCAACGTGACACAAGGGGTATACGAGGCACCAGAAGGTCATTCTCGATGATCAGATGGCAGCAGGAATGGTCCAATTCCGCAAAGGGTAGATGGACGCATCGACTTATTCCGGACGTATCCGGATGGGTCGGGAGGCGCCATGGAGAAGTTAACTTCCACTTGACACAGATTCTGTCAGGTCATGGTTGCTTCAGGCAGTATCTACACAGATTCGGGCATGCGGGGTCCCCCATGTGTCCCGAGTGCGCGGATGCGGAAGAAACTGCTGAGCATGTCTTCTTCGTGTGCCCTCGTTTTGTGCATGCGCGGAGCGACATGATGGTAGTGAGCGGGCCAGACACCACTCCGGACAACCTAGTTCGGAGGATGTGTAAAGACCCAAACATTTGGAGGGCGGTTTGTACAGCCGCCTCTCAAATAGTTTTAGAATTGCAAAACAGGCGACAGGTTGACCCCCGACACGCCAGTGTTAGCTAACGGCCAGTCTCCAGGTTAGTTAGCTAAGTTAGCAAAGAGATCTATAGAACCAAGAGGGTGCACAGAGCACAAAAGCCGCTCCCCGAAGCAATACCTAGCGGTGGTCCCGGGGAGTATTAAGGGCTGGAGACTGGAGGGGTTTTAGTGGGTCCGGTCACTGATTCAAACCAACCCCACACTCTCTGAGGTTGGTCACCTCAGGGGTTTGGATGCAAATTTCCCCTCCACCTGAAACAAAAAAAAAAAAAAAATATATTTATATATATAAATATATATATATATATATATATATATATATATATATATATATATATATATATATATATATATATATATATATATATATATATATATATATATATATATATATATATATATATATATTGGGTGCATTTCAGTTATTTTCGTTGTTTTCCAGAAATTGAAAGTGGTCTAATTCAAAATCTTCTAATTCAAAATGATATCCAGGGTCAATGCTCTGCTTCTTTACATCATTTTGATTACGGTTTATCCATATGTAGTAGTATTCGGTTATTTTCGGCTGTTTTCCAGAAGTTGCCATTTTTCAATTCAAACTGTTGTTTAAGGTCAATTCATAGCTCCTTGCATCATTCTGGATCCGGTGATCCGGAACCGTAAGTCGCCATCTTGGATTTAAAAATGGCATTTAGAGACAATTTCTGGCCCCTGAGCGTCATTCTGGTTTAAGAAACACCCATATTGGGTGTTATTTGGTCATTTTCGGCTGTTTTCCAGAAACCGGATGTTACCATCTTCGAATTCTAAATTGTGTCTGTGGTCGATGCTAGCTCTAGTGTATCATTCTGGTTCCGAAGATAGTCATTTTGTATGGAAATCGGCCATTTTTGGCTGTTTCTAGAAACCGGAAGTTGTCATCTTACAATTCATAATGGTGTCTGAGGTCAATTTTCAGCATCATTTTCGTTCCAGAGATACTCATATTGGGTGGTATTTTGTCACTTTAGGCTCCGTGCGTCAATCTGGTTAAAGAAACGCTAATATTGAGTGGTATTTGATCATTTTAGGCTGTTTTCCAGACACCGGAAGTCGCCAACTTACAATTAAAAATATTGTCTGAGGTCGATTTGTGGCTTCAGTGCATCATAACAATCCCGGAAATACCCATATTGGGTGGTATTTGGTCATTTGCCGCTGTTTTTCAGAAACCGGAAGTCGCCATCTTGGATTTCAGAATGGCATTAGGAGACAATTTTTGGCCTCTGAGCGTCATTCTTGTTGAAGAAACACTCACAATGGGTTGTATTTGGTCATTTTCGGCTGTTTTCCAGACACCGGAAGTCGCCATCTTACAATTCGAAATGTTGTCTGAGGTCGATTTGTGGCTTCAGTGCATCATAACAATCCCGGAAATTGGGTGGGTATTTGTGGTATTTGGGTATTGGGTGGTATTGGGTCATTTGCCGCTGTTTTTTAGAAACCGGAAGTCGCCATCTTGAATTTCAAAATAACCTTTGGGAACAATTTCTGGCCTCCGTGCGTCAATCTGATCAAAGAAATGCACATATTGAGTGGTACTTGATCATTTTCGGCTGTTTTCCAGACACCGGAAGTCGCCATCTTACAATTCGAAATGTTGTCTGAGGTCGATTTGTGGCTTCAGTGCATCATAAAAATTCCAGAAATACCCATGTTGGGTGGAATAAGGTCATTAGCTGCTATTTTTCAGAAACGGGAAGTCGCCATCTTGGATTTCGAAATGGTATTTGGAGACATGCCAGAAGAAGGAAGGGTGTCGAAACATTATGGAAATGTTTGTTACACCTAAAAACATTCACCTGCCAAATTTGGTTATATTTGCTTGATTGGTTCTCGAGCTGTGCGTAATTTGAGTTTCATTTGTATGGGACCGCTCCCTTATAGAAGAGAGAGGGGTGTCAAACCATTATATTTGTTACCCCTAAAAACAATCACCTGCCAAATTTGGTTCCATTTAGTTGGTTAGTTCTCGAGATAAGCAGAAATTTGTGTTTCATTTGTTATGAACCCCTCCCTCACAGAAGAGGTAGGGGAGTCGAACCACTATGGACATACTTGTTACCTCTCAAAACATTCACATACCAAATTCGGTTGTATTTGGTTGATTGGTTCTCGAGCTGTGCGAAATTCGTATTTCATTTGTATGGGACCCCTCCCTTGTAGAAAAGAAAGGGATGTCAAACCATTATGGATATATTTGTTACCCCTAAAAACATCTACCTACCAAATTTGGTTCTATTTACTTGGTTAGTTCTCGAGATGTGCAGAAATTTGTGTTTCATTTGTATGGGACCCCTCCCTTCCGGAAAAGGGAAGGGTGTCGAACTAACATGGACATATTTGTTACTTCTTAAAACATCCACGTGCCAAATTTGGTTCCATTTGTTTGGTTAGTTTTCGAGATGTGCAGAAATTTGTGTTTCATTTGTATGGGACCCCTCCCTTGCAGAAAGGAGAGAGGTCTCGAACCATCTTTGTCTCCTTTCCCGGCCTCTAAAACCCCTATATACGAAATTTCACGCCGATCGGTTCGGTAGTTTCCAAGCCTATATGAATCAGACAGACAGACAGAGCTGCATTTTTATATGTTTAGATATCACTTAGAACATTTAACTCTTTTCTTGAGAACCGTTCGCCCAATCGTTCTGTTGTAAAAGAATGAATTGTATATTTTTGATCAAGCATTCAAATGAACGTATGGTTTTTGCTGGAGAACCATGGACAAATTAAGAAAAACGTGTATTTTCCTAAATTATTATAATTTTTCGAGCTTAAATTAGAAATAACTCGAAAACCAATGCCTTTAGAATGTGAACTACCAAGAGCTTTTTGATTCAAAATGACTCTCTGCATCTTTTGAAATCATCAGAATACAAATATTTTGAAAAATGTTTGAATTAGAATTTTCATAAAAAATCAATCTACCATAAAAAAAAATATTTCTCATTTCTCCATCCTGGACCCTTTTTTTAAGTTGCGTATTAACGTCAAGTTTCTTTAAAATAAAATGAAAAAAAAAATCAATTTTTTTTTAAATTGAAATTTAATGTTTATTTTTAATTTTTTTTTGGTCAAAACAAATTTTTTTTGTACAGTGGATATTTTTTTATGATGCATTTTCGATTCGCTACAACTCATTCTCAGACAGTTTTTCTATACAACCAACGGTTTCTGGGCTACAATGCTTCGAATAAAACCTATGCCGAAAGGCATACGCCCTTTTAGAATGTAACTCATGGGTGTAAAAAATCTCTCCACCTGTGAAAAATGCTCAGTTTGCTAAGCCAAATACGTGTGCAAAGTTTCATTCAAATCAAAAATGGTCGATTAAATTTTCGCGTATTTCCAGGCGATTTGAAATGATTTTGCTCTGAAGAGTTTTTTAAATCGATATATCTGAATAACGACAAGAGATATAAAAATGCTTTCAACAGATAACTTTTAAATAAGTGTCTGAAATTTTATAGAAAGCATGACTGACCCGGTAAACTATGTCCCGCCTACATTCAAAGATGGATATTGCGATTTGTGTTCAGTCGGCAAACACATGACTATTCGGATTTTGGAAACGTGCAAACTCAAAAGGCGAATTGTTCGACATAATTGGTTTAATTGAAATAAGAACATCCTCGCCTTTTGCGCCGATTGTGATAATATTCATACTGGATGGTATTTGGTCATTCGGCAGTATATTAGCAACCGGAAAATGCCGTGTGGAGTAAATTTCTGGCCTCTAGACATTATTCGGGTTCCTGAAATACTGCTATTAGGTGGTATTCGGCATTTTCGGCTGTTTTTCAGCAACCTGAAGATTGCAACTTACCAACTCGTATTCAAATATGGCGTCTGGAGTCGATTTTTGGCTGCTGTGCATCATTCCGATCATTTTAGGCTGTTTGTCGGACAGATTATCTGTTTCAGTTGTATGAAAGCCCCTTCTCCTATTTGGAGTATGGAGGGGTGTCAAACCATTATAGAAACATTTCTTGCTCCTAAAACCATCCATGAAAAATTTGGTTCCATTTGTTTGATTAGATTCCGCGTTAAGCAGAAATTTGTGTTTTATTAGTTAGTTAGAAGAAAGAAGTGTCAAACTGTTCCAAAAATTCCACATGCCAAATTTTGTTTCATTCACTCAATTAGTTCTTGAGTTGTGCAGAAATTTGTGTTTCATTTGTATGGGACCCTCCCTTCCAGAAGAAGACAGACAGACAGACAGACAGACAGACAGACAGACAGACAGACAGACAGACAGACAGACAGACAGACAGACAGACAGACAGACAGACAGACAGACAGACAGACAGACAGACAGACAGACAGACAGACAGACAGACAGACAGACAGACAGACAGACAGACAGACAGACAGACAGACAGACAGACAGACAGACAGACAGACAGACAGACAGACAGACAGACAGACAGACAGACAGACAGACAGACAGACAGACAGACAGACAGACAGACAGACAGACAGACAGACAGACAGACAGACAGACAGACAGACAGACAGACAGACAGACAGACAGACAGACAGACAGACAGACAGACAGACAGACAGACAGACAGACAGACAGACAGACAGACAGACAGACAGACAGACAGACAGACAGACAGACAGACAGACAGACAGACAGACAGACAGACAGACAGACAGACAGACAGACAGACAGACAGACAGACAGACAGACAGACAGACAGACAGACAGACAGACAGACAGACAGACAGACAGACAGACAGACAGACAGACAGACAGACAGACAGACAGACAGACAGACAGACAGACAGACAGACAGACAGACAGACAGACAGACAGACAGACAGACAGACAGACAGACAGACAGACAGACAGACAGACAGACAGACAGACAGACAGACAGACAGACAGACAGACAGACAGACAGACAGACAGACAGACAGACAGACAGACAGACAGACAGACAGACAGACAGACAGACAGACAGACAGACAGACAGACAGACAGACAGACAGACAGACAGACAGACAGACAGACAGACAGACAGACAGACAGACAGACAGACAGACAGACAGACAGACAGACAGACAGACAGACAGACAGACAGACAGACGGGCAGACAGACAGACAGACAGTTGCGTCCCATCGAGGATTTCTTGGCAAACCTGAAACGTAAGATCTACTCCAACAACTTTGTCGCGAAAACTGTGGAGAAATCGATAAATAAAACAAAAAAAGAACTCAAAAACACTCCAAACTTTTAAGTTCTATGTTTTTTGGTTACAGGTTTATAAATGTTTGCAAATATATGTTTAAATTTATTAGAAATGTTTCGGATAATCTGGTTCTGGCATAATTTTACAACAAATGAAAAATGAAGCTGGTAAAAGTTATGATTAACTTGAAATACGTGCAACTAATACTAGAAATAAATAATGGCTTGTGAATTAAGTCTGTAGTCTATTTATTCATTGAATAATTTTATCATCTTAGATTAAAAAGCAAAAACCAAACCAAATCGCATTTAAACTGACAAAAGTAATTTAATGGGAATGAGGATAGCAAACTAGTTTAAAAAATTTAAGAAAAAGTATAATCAAAATACGCTAGTTGAGACTGTGATGTTGCTCGATGCTCGAAATTGAAAATTTGGAAGGGAAGGGGCGATCGTTCAGCGTTACATAATTTTAAGGAGGAGTAATATCGAACTGCACTTACGGGTACATAGGGGGGAAGAGGGAGTCTGGGATCAAGATTTTCAACGTTACGTAGTTTGTGTACGACGCCTTATATCGATAGCAAAAATAGAGCTAATAATTAGTATCAAAAAGCTCAACATAAAGTAGGAGAAAGAAGAAAATTAGAATCAACTATTTATAAATTACCAGAAAACGGAGAAACAAATTAGGCGGAAATATTAATCTAGAACGAAAACCGAAGATAATTAAAGTGAAAACTAAAATATCTATATAATATCTATATAATATCTAAAAATATGACTAACATATCTAGGAAATATAACGAGTTGAGAGAAAATAATCAGAAAAAAAATGCATGAAATCAAATTTTGGAAGAGTATGTAACTGAAATCTGAAGATAAAACATACCAAGTTAAACAAAATCATGCCTTATATCGCATTAGTAAAAAGAAAAATACGAATTACAAATATAGAAAATAAGAATAAAAATATGGACAATATCCAAATCCAACAATCAGAATATACATATAAGAATCTAAAATCTGAAAAAATTACCCATAGCCAAAAGCATAAATGTCCAAGCAGAAATAACAAGGTGAGAAAATAATTAGGTGGGAGTGGGTGGGGGAAGCTTATAACGAAAGACATTTCAACACGCATGAAATCCCTTTCACGGAGGTTAAAATGATTAGCGGAAATCAGTATTGAGTCAAGAATATAAATTATGACAAATAAAGAGATGTAACGCGTATCACAGGAATGTAAAAACCAAATGCCGACCAACATCGATAAAATTGACGGAACAATTTTACTTATAAGAACAGATAACAAAGAATGGTGGAGACGAATCAAATTTCATCCCGAATTTCAACACGCGAATAATATTGATAATCAACAGTAAAATAGTACAAATAAATCATTCGAAACATAAATCACAAAAGCGAAAAAAATTCTGCCCTAAAGCTCCAAATAGTTGCCTTAGACAGATTTTAGCTTTTTAACCATAACTAACCATAACATAATTTAACCATTCTGTGGAATTTGGTGCCTTTAGCCATTGTCAAAACGCGTCAACTCACGCCAAAGTGTCGCATAGTAATTGCTCGCCGGGTTCGTCGCTTCAACGTTATTTAAGTTATTTACGAGAAAACTCATTAGAGTCTCTAGAAAAATTTGGTGGTTAGGGGCATCGAAATTCACAGGAATGGTAAAAAAACTATAATCATTATCTTTTCCAGTTCAAGTTTCCGGTGTGGTCCTGTGTTGACTAGTGTAATGATACAAATTATGATATCAAAATTTTCAATTTTCATGAACCGTATTTTGCTATTTTGAAGGGTTCAAAACCTAGAAGACCATAACGTTTGATGTTTATTTATTTAATTTATTTATTTTAATTTATTTTAATTTTAATTTTTAATGTCTATCATGATCACCATGCGTCTCCATTGAACGGAATGGAAAATACAATAAGGACGCATGATGGCCATCAAAGAATAAACAGAATTTAATATGCGACAGTAAACTAAACCATTTAAAAATCACCCTAAACCAACTCCTAACAATCAGGCTCGAAAAAGTGCACCCCGATGAGAGTACTCTCGCTGTTACATTTCAGCTCCATTACGTCAACAAAGTCAGAGCGGTGCAAGCGTAAAACCATACATCTTTACGTACACACATACAACCACAGCGAAACAATTTGCACAAACAGTATCCATCCAAAGGTACCACGCGGTACGAAAGCGGAACAACCGGTGCAAGGTAAAGTACCACACTACTTCCAAGTTCCACACCTTGTGCAAGGCCCCGCAAGTGAGTAGTCTGGTCTTGTGTGTCCCACCACCCACTGGCCAGTCGGTCGGTTGTTTGTTCGCTCGTTCAAGTTCCGAGTCTGGTCGCGCAGGCTGTCGGAAGGGAAATTATTCACCACATTCGAGCCGCTCGTGGCTGGCGGAGCTTTCGCGTTCGGGTGAGGTGAATATGATCGTATGCCTTTCACGGCGTTGTTCGTGTTGCTTCGGATGGAAGCTTTTTGAGAGTGACCGTGTGACGTACTGAGGTCTTGTGGGTGAGACCTCTAGCATTACGCTCGCGCACACGCTTCCTTTCAGTGGCTTAGTGCTTTGGGGAGGTTTTGCTCAAGTGGTGGAAAAGCGATCGGCTCTCAACTGGAGCATGCTGTACACATCTTTTTATCGCTTCCACTATTATTCAATGTTCCTTTTCTTTTTCGATGCGATACCTTACGACGTGAATTGCACTGCTCCGGTACTGGCATGCAAGAGCTTTCGGTTTTTTTCTGTCAGCTGTGAGAGAGCCGAACCGAGGCTGGAGCCGTTTCGTTCGCTCCAAGATTTCCTTTCCGAGGGTTTCTGCGTGCGGTCGGTTTTCAGACCAGCTGAACAGCAACTCGGTAAATTACTTGCCGTAATGAAATTAGTTTAAGAGAAGTGCTCGCATGAGAAGCACTGGGGCGGATTTTGTTTCCCTTCAACTTCCAGTGATCCGTGTTTAGTATTTTCTGTACGAGCAACTTTCGCAATTGATTCAGTAGTTTCGCAGTTTTCGCGATCACGGTTCAGCAGAATTCTATTCGTTTCGTCTAAACTAAAATAAAAAGAAAAATAAAAGTTCTACAGTTTCGCTGTTTCTTGAAAATATGATTTCTAACTTTGAGTCTGATCGAATAAGATAGGCAAAGGATTCGGTAGTGAGCTGCAGGACGCGTTCCGAACGGTTGAAAGAAGTTTGAAACTGATTGCAAGTAAAGTTCCATTCGTTTCGCTGCCAACGCTAGGAATTGTTGTTCATGAGGATATTTGCGGAATCGAGTGCATTTTCTCGCCCCTTTGGACCCCTTTTCCGACCTGTTCAAGCCAGTGGCTAAAGAGAAGAGAAAATTTGAAACTTGCTTGGGGTCCTACGTTTTGGGGCTGGCAGTGTCGAGCGTTCAGCGATCAGGAAGTCTGTCTTCGATCGAGCGTTGGTCGTGAAGCGAAAATTTCATAAAATCTGGATCGACAGAGGAGAAGAAATTTTTCGCCAGTGCTCTAGCCTGAGTGGGTGCTCGTTTCCAGCCGGAAGGTGATTGATTGTAGTCAACAAGCTGTATTATTTTCCTCTGTTGCGCTTCATGTAGCACATTGTTGTGCAGAAAATTTAATGGCCAGCGTAGAAGTGCTAGTTAGTGAAAGGTGAGATTTGCTACTGAAGGACAGTGAATTTTTGCCGGAATAGTCATCGAAAATTGCTTTCCACCAAACAGGCTTGCGCGGAATTTGTGCTAGTGAAGTGAGAGAAAACAGGAAGTGGAACAGATTGTGCACACGCATTGTGTGTCGGTGTGTCAATTGTCTGGAGAGCTAGAGAGGAAGGTGCCTTTGGCTAGCAGGTAGCTAATCCGGAAAAAGTCACCATGATGGGGTTCAACGTTGGAGTACTGTGGCTTTCGTGCCTGGTTCTGCTGTTCAATCAAGGTAAGAGCTTCGAAATCGAAACGTCACCAAATCGGAGGGTTCGTCGCTTATTGAGTCTTTTGATTGCATAGCAAGTCTAAGTATAGCATCTATTAAAGTACTGGACAATGGAAGTGAGCTGAAAGTTGCTGGAATGTACTTATTGCTCTGCTATAACCGTGTCCGGCTGGGTGAAAAACGGTAACAATCAATCTGTCAGTGCAAACGGTATTATAAATCAGTCAAACCGCAGAAGGCATTCACACTCTCTGGCATGAGATAGCGCTTGAATCATGGCCGTCGATCCGGGTATCAATCTAATTCCAAAACAATGTAAATACTTGCTTTGTTGTTCATTTTCCTCTCGAGCCCAGCTTCGCAAGTAGCGTAGCAAATAAAGACAAACAATTCCGGCGCCGAGGGTCAGCGTCGTCGTCGTCGTTGTCGATGGCGAATGGACAATCTCTGAACACTTCCACCGCAGAATAAGCGCGCGACATGGCGCGAGGCTGTGCGCGCCAAAGTTGTACGGCTCTTGTGAGGGTGGAATTTGTTTGTAACGTGGGGGAGAAGCAGAATAAAAACTAGGTACTCCGCTTGTCAATTTGCATTTGCCAATATGTTCTACGGTGTGGAAGTGGAGGTTTTCCTGTCTTTTGTGTTTCAATGCGCGTTGGAGGTTCTTTTTTTTTCGCTCGTTGTGTACATGCAAGCTCAAGTGCGACTTGACCGTCGCTTGAATCATCTATTGTTTTGGTGGATAATTTTGTGTATCTTTGAGTGTTTGAAAATATTTTTTTTTGTGACCTAGCGCCGTGTAAATGAACATTTTAAAGTTTTTTTGGAGTTCCAATCCTTGCTACCTATCTCTTTATTTGTTTGTAAAGTAATATCGATCAGTTTGTTTATTGCATATATAACTGTTCTGTAAGGATGCATTTTATATTCGATCACTTTCCTAAAAGATACGCTATTATTTTGGATTTTATCGAGCATTCAAATCTTTTCGATTTGTTGTGGCAGCTGTCAGAATTAATGAGGGATTGTATGAAAAGGGATGTGCATTCATTTATTATTAAAACCGCTTGCGGTTTTATAGCGCTGTAAAAGACAAATCGATGTTTTATTCAGCAATATTTTAGATGGCGAGCAGCACTGCAAGAGGATTTTCAATTTATTTCCTTCGAAGTAGTAATAGTAAATGAGTGAAGATATGTTTGAATGTGTGGGTAAATATTTGACGCCGCGGAATAGCGTTGATCATCACAATCAGTTTGAATTACTTTAATAAATCGGTGAAATCTGTTTAAACAAACCTATTGCCTAAAAATTTGAGTTCGTAAATGCGACAGGTTAGCGCTGACGATTTCCCTAAAATTTATCTGTGGAACGTGAAGATTTCTCAAATTAAAATACAATATTTATTACCGTTCGTCGAATACATTGTGAATAAAGCATAATTTTATGTTTTTTCCATACGTAATACGTCATACGTCGAATGCGAATATAAAGTTTGAAGACTTAAAAGAAAAACAAATGTCAGGATATCTTAAAGTTTTCATGGAAAAAAAAATTTTGAGCATAGAAATAACCTCTTCTGACATCGAACAAAAAT
Source organism: Wyeomyia smithii (assembly GCF_029784165.1). Lineage (NCBI taxonomy): Eukaryota > Metazoa > Arthropoda > Insecta > Diptera > Culicidae > Wyeomyia > Wyeomyia smithii. Next base: position 99,335,167 of record NC_073696.1, on the reverse strand, counting down.
TAAATACTTTTAGTATTGCCTATATTTTAAATAAAATGGGTATCATTTTGAATATTACATAGTTTTTTAACTCTTTGAAATATTTATTTTACCGTGGTAAAAATTATTTAAGGGTGGAAAATATTAAAGTTTGTATATTTAACAAAAGATGGAAAATATTTGTTTTTCGCTCTAGCTTCAAACTGTGCATTCAGGGTTTTGCGAAATACTAATAAAATAGTGATGAAATTTCAATAATAACGAATAGGATATAGAAGATGTTTTTATTAAATATTACCCAAAATAAGTTGGGTACGGAATTAAAAATGGTTTAAAATTAGGTTTATAATAATTACAGAAATTTATCCATGACAAAGAACTGTGAAAAATTTAACTATGTTCGATGGAATATAGCAACTGATGAAATTATTCACAGTGCTCATAGCAAAAAATAAACAGAAAAAAGTGAGCCGTTGCGGAACAGAGTGGTCTAAAGACCATTTTTTCGAAAATGAGTTTTTTGCATAAACTGCATCTACTCAAGAAACTGAAGTTGGGAGATTATTGAAATTTCGAAAAATCGAACTTTAAAGCTGATTCATATCGTGTTGAAATTTCGTTCGAAACAGAATGGCCATTCTGTTTCGGAACAGAGTGGTCTATGTACATAAATCGGTGTAATTCATGTAACACGTAACATGTAGCATATTACATGGGATAAATAACATGTCACTTGTTCTGTACATGTCACAGGTATTATGTAACATGTTACACGTAATGTAACACGGAAAATGTAACATGTAAAATATTATGTAATATGTAACATGTTGTGTTACATGTAATGTTACACGTGACATCTTACATGTGACATGCTATATGTACCATATAACATGTGACACTAGCCGTCAAATCAAAATTTCAATTATTTAGAAAATCCCCGTTAAAATTAAAAAAAACGGCGCTGGAAATAAGGAAAAGTGTTTGAAACAGGATCTTTATAGTAGGAAACTACTGAAATTCATCATGGAGCTTGCGTTCGCAATAAATTATTGAGGTGTTCGTTCAACAATGTTAAAGTATGCGTATCAGAAAGCTAGCGAATCAAAAATTGTATATTTTTGCTTATCAGAGTGGTACTAGAAGAGAATCAGAGTATCGAAGATTGAGGATGTATTTAATGTCAGTTAAACAATATTTTTTAATCTTCTCTCGGCGCTGGTCGAAATAAAAAGCAAATATGCTCCACCTCAAACATAGAAATAAAGCTTTTCAATTCAAGGAATAACAAACAGTAAAGCATTCATAAAATTGGCGGATATAGAATATCATCAGTCAAGAATTAAAAAAAAATTCAATTAGGCCATAAAACAGGTTTAATTCTCCACGATATAAAGTATAATCAAGCTGGGTTTGTTTGTTAAAATTCAAGAAGTTTCGTAAGCTTCAACGAAATATGACACTATAAAATAAATCCAAATCGTCGAAACAATTAATCAGACATTAGACGAGGCAAATATTAGCAATATTTGGTTACGTAATTTATTTGCGCAAATTTTTTCATATTTGCTGCGCTATTACACTATAACAAATATTCGTTCGAAACTCTGTTTGTTGCAATATTTTATGTTTTTTTATTTAAATTTATCCTATCAGTTTCATGTGTACTAAAAACTCCAAGGACTACTCTTATAATGTGGAATCAAAACATTTGGTATGAAGTGACATGTTCAAGTTCATTTGGTGTAGTTTGCTCATAACAAATTTTAGTATGAACAAAGAAAAAATCTAGCAAACATTCACTCAGTTGTGATCTAGCAAAACATATATTTGCCTAATTTTTGGCTCAGTAAAAACGACAGCAAAGTGAAATGCCAAAACATTATGAAGTTGTAACGGTGTTTCAGATATTACAATATTAAAACCTTCGTGAATCGTTAGTAAAACTATTCGTTTCTACTAAAACGCTTTCTAAATTATTTTTCCGTGCTGAAATGAGTTTTTTTAAATTTCGAGCTGCAAACAACTTTTAAATAAAATCAAACTTACTTAAATTTAATTCGAATGTATATGTTTATGTATTCATGTAATTGTGTTCATGTGAATGAAATAGCAGAAAATTTATAAAAAAAAACGTGTTCAGGCAAGACACAGTTAGAGCAGAGAAAATACCGTAGCTAACCAATGGAACACAAACGTTCACAATTTAAATCTCGTTTTTTTTGTGTGTAAGTTTTGTATTATGATATTTCGAAAAAATTATACAAATTTAAAAAAAAAAATAGGACATCTTCTGTTGAGTGAAGTTTTCTCCACAGATAAAACACCTCAACTTTAATTCTAAGGTTATCTTGAGTCTTGAGACTTTTCAACAAATATTGCGTTATAACACTAAGTGCTCTGTTATTAACAAATATAACTGAAGATTTTTGTAATGCAGCATCTTTTTTCTGCCTAATAAAATGATGAATGGCAATATTTTTTTTAATGTCAAGTGAAGTTATTTTCCATGACTAGAATTATGAGAACGTTTTTCAAATAAATTTTATTTTAATCTATCGGAAAAGGTAGCCTATTTGCGCCATCAAATTATTTTCAAATATAGTATTGAGTAAACACTGAATACTGTATTCGGAAACAATTTGAGGGCGCAAATGGGCAACCTTTTCCGATAGATTAAAATAAAATTTATTTGAAAAACGTTCTCATAATTCTAGTCATGGAAAATAACTTCACTTGACATTAAAAAAAATATTGCCATTCATCATTTTATTAGGCAGAAAAAAGATGCTGCATTACAAAAATCTTCAGTTATATTTGTTAATAACAGAGCACTTAGTGTTATAACGCAATATTTGTTGAAAAGTTCAGGATAATAAAGAAAGGAAACCACTTCTTTTATGGAAGGTTTTTCAAAAAGTATTTAACCCTCTAGGGTCCAAGTTAGTTTTCAGACGGACTTTGAAAAAATCACTATGGATTTTTTTAAACATTTTTAAGTATTGATTGAAGATTTCCAGAGGTGTAACTGAAGACCACCTAAAGGCGGCACTGGGCACTGGAGGATTAATTTCGAAATTTATCAAAATTGTTGTATCCCAATGATTTTAAACAATTTAAATAGTCATTTCAAATCGAAAAACTCACAATAAATAACACTTTGGAAGTGTATCCGTTTTCAAGTTATTTTGAAAAAAAAGTTAAGAAAATTAGGAAACAAACACTAAATTGAAGTCAGTTTTTTACGGGTTGCTTTTTGCAATAACTGAGAAACTGTACAAGATATTGACCTCATTCTAATCACGTTTTCCTTTTTAGGACAAAAGTAATCATGTATCAGTTTAAAAAAAATCACAATTTTTAGTGTAAAGACTGAAAATTCATAATACAGGTAAGTTCCGTTTTTGGCAACACGCTCCTTGCCAAAAACGGAACAGTGCCAAAAATGGGATATTTGTTCCGTGAGATTTTCTTTGTTCGTTATCATTTTTGAATATTGAAAAATATTTAAATATTAATTGGATATTAAATTTACTCTAAAGAGTCTATAACTTTGTCTTAACAGTGAGAATGTATGAGAATGATCACTAACGGTGCAGCAAAGGATCAGTCCCATTTCAAAACATTAGTTTTGAAATAAGTAGAATATTAGATGAGTTAAGAATTAAAAATCGAAATTGTGCTGCCAAAAAAGGGAGCCAAAAGTTGCCAAAATCGGAGTGTGCCGAATACGGAGCATGCCAAAAACGGAACTTACCTGTCTTGCATTTTGACCTTTGGACTATCATATTCAGTCAAAATTTAATTGTGTAAGGTCTAATTTACGCATTTTTTCACCCTTTTTTTCACTGGATTTTTCAGGAAAGTCATTTTTTACGCGACGTGTTTCTATTGGTTTTTCATGTTCAAATCGCTCATTAAGAGTTTCCGATGGGGTTACTTAATCCAATTACCGAATATTCACTGATTTGGCCTTTTTGTTGATTTTTTATACTTTTTGTTGATTTTCAGCTCGATTCGCAGGTGGAGATAACACTGCTATTGATTTTTTTCTCGAAAAAGTGTTTAAAAATGTAATTTTATGCGGCTTTCAGAATTTACGCGATTTTTCGGGCGAGTTTCGGAATCAACGTGTATATTTTACGGATATCGGAATTTACCCGATTTTTATCGCAGATTTCGAAGTTTACGCGGTTTTCATGAAAAATTTTCTACGCGCTACGTATCCGCAGTGTAAAAAATACTTTAGTGTATTTTATATTGGAGTGTTGGAAAGTATTTGTATGAATTCAACGTTTTTTGGTTCTTTGGGGGTTAAATTGCCTTGTAAATTGTTTGAAATATGGTTTTGTGAAACGTTTCCATCAGTTTTAAGACACACTCCGTTTTTTAACGTTTTCTGTTCGTTTAAGACTTAAGATTTAGGATGCCTTTTTGATTTTGCAAGAAATCGTCAACACTGCTTTTCAATGTGTGCAATCAGTTCTACTTCAGCTCGTAAATGAAACTAATTTCAGTGGTGTAACTAGTAATACGGAGTCACGTGTGATAGTGAAGGTGAACATGAAACCGCTGCTGCTAAAGATAAGTATAGTGCACAGGCAGACAGTTTAAAAATGATCTTTTCCTAACTGCTTCATATAAAAGCAACAAACAAAAGAACTTGACGTGCAAAGAAGCGAGGTTAATTTAGGCTTGCATAAAAGCTTGTATGCATGGCTGAGTGGACAAACAGTGATGCTGTTTCCACCGTGAACGTTCAAACGCAATGGAAATGAATATCGATTTTTTCTCAATGCTGAATTGGGCACTAAATGCACTACTATTATTTTCAGTATGATTATTTAAGTATTGCATTTGCAAGATTTATTGATTTGTTTATTCATTTTTATTTATAAAGTCTGAAAATAATAAAAGAATTTATAAGATTCTAATATTACTTTGAGGCCGAAAGGAAAATGACTCCGGAATGTACTGCAAGTACTCAGTCATTCTGTAAAGGGTCTTTGGAAGATTGGTAGAATCAACACCTTCTAGATCCCGAAAATAAGATAGTTGCAAATATTAAAGATAACTGTAACTGTCGTCTTATCACAATAAATCAAATGTTTCTGGTCGCAGTTATGAGTCCAGAAAGAGGAAAAAAAACTGTCGTCTTTTCATCCTATCACTGCCAGACAGTGGGATTTAGAAATAGGCTCCCACCCACCTACACACACACTTTTTGGTTCTGCACAAAATGAAAATTAAAATTGGATGGTATTTTATGCATGTAACCAACGATTTTTGCACACAAGAAGAGGGGAGGGATGTTTAAATGCCATGTCAATGAAAGGTTTCTAAATTTCATTTGATTTGACGCTGATGATTTGAAATTATTCTATCACTATCTTCAATTATGGGTGATAAAGATGGTCATTAAAACAAGTCACAAATTCAACTATAATTTGCCAATACATATTAGGTTGAATCAAATCATTAATAGATATACTATTTTCGACAGATTTGAAATCGAACCTACAATAAAAAGCTAGCTCAATGTAAACTGTACTCTTAGGGGATTTAACCCTATATTATTTGAAGAACTGAAAAACATTTGTTTTTTGAATGCAAAAAAACGACTGCAGTTGGTAACGTTAAGGCAAAAGTAATTCAAGATTGTTTCCATGTTATCGGACGCAACCTCCTCGGCCTAATCGATGAATCGTTACAAACTGGGCACGTGCCACAGATTAGGAAGGAATCTTTAGTGGTTCCCATACAAAAAGCTGCTGATACGAGTAAAGCCAAAAATAAAATTTAAGAAATTGTGATCAAAGGCCATCTTGTGAATTATTTTGATATCAACAGTTAATATTAACGTATTGTTCCTGACCAGAACCAGGACCAGGAAAAATGTATTGAGCGATGACAGTTTTTTGATGACATCCGTGAGCGTCCCTCTATGACAGTATTGGTATTGGCAAAATGAAAACAGCCGACAGATAAAATATACTGTGACTATATATTGTGACTAAATATATTGTGACTATTGCCGTCTAGTTCCCCATTCGCGAATGTTTTTTGTTGCTGTACACCTTATTCCCATGTCGACGATAGCATGTATGGTTTAATATAAATATTCGGTATGCGATACACACATTGCACGAAGGCTGTCGGTGAGGTGTCGAGTAGTCCTTACGCTTCTTCTTCCCACAGCCTTTTTTAACAGCCGTCACACGACATCCAAATAAAAAAAGGAGAGGGAAAATGTCTGGAGAAAATGGTGGATTCGTGCTGTTACCGAAACGCGCTGTTTGTATAGTGCGGACACGAACGTCTGTATAAACGACAGCTTCTTCTCTTTTCTACTCCAAATAATCCCGAACCGACACTCGGAGTACATTTTTCGTTTCCTTTTGTGATGGTCTGTTGCCAATACGTTCCCAATGTGACTACCGACTACCAGCGCGGATAGGTATCACGAACAAACAGCAACAATTAAGACAGTAAAAAATATTATACAATTGGGATGCCTGGTTCTGGTATTAAAGAACTATCGCTATCGAGAAGGTCATTTTTGTGAATTTGTGTTGAATTTGGTTTTAGCGAAATGGAAAGAATACATTGAGCATAAAGAAACTACTGTTGCAGTGTTTTTGAATTAAGAACGCGCTTTCGAAACAATCTCTAGGCCATTATTGTTATGATTAGTTAAACGCTTTGGTATTACAAGCACTGCATGCAAATAGTATGAGAGCTAATTGTGTGACAAAACTCAACGGACTATTTTTAATGAATTTACATCTTTTCTCGTTGGAAGGTTTTTTTAAGTACCACAAGGAATATTAGGGCCCATTTTATTCATAAAGTACATTATTAACATGAGGCAAGTGATGCTGGGTGATTTGCAATGGTTATCTCTGGAATAGCGAATGGTCCACGTGGTATTTTTTCTCGACTTATAATTCATTGTTGCAACTCAAGAATGAAGCTTTCACGTTTTTTCTCCAAAATATAGATGGTACTGAAAGTTTAATAATAAAAATGTAAAAATTTGAGTGAATTTTTGGCACTTGCAAATGAAAAGACCACGGGAGATCACGGGGGAGGGGGGTATGGTGATCAAAATATGACCACGTGGATTACGAACGGCCCCTAATAAGCCTTAAGTTGAGTCTGTTCTGTGCTTGCTGAGCTCCGCGGGAATGACATTGTCAGGACTATATCAAGTAAGTTACAGACTAGATCGGGTGGTGGTTTAGTTAAAATGTGAAGAATATCCAATTGAATGAAAGTAGAGGAATAATTAGCACTGGATAATTTTGGTCGTTGGACAACTAAAAAGTTTGTTTTTAGTTCAATAATACTGCCGTTTTACAGCATTAGAATATTATGAAGGAGCGAGCCAAGAAGGTATATTTAGGATTTTACAAAAAACATGATGAAAAATTTTATACTGAAATATTTGTTTCATTTATTTATTTTATTTACTCATTCCCCGCGGGTATATAAACTTTGATAACAGTTTAACAACAATACTTGAAATTTCTAACGATGAAAATATTCTAAGCAGTTAGATAACAGATTGATCTTCAACATGCAATATAGTTTGTGCCAGTTATTCATGCGATTGCTGAGTAATAAGAGTTTGAATGTCATTTTTGAATGTAAAAACTGACTTCTCTTCGCGAGGTAGGGTTAAGCCGACGTTCGTGGAGAATGCATGGATTAAACACCAAATTTCCACGAAACAATTGATAAAATAAACGATGCCCTGCTGCCCTGCTTTCAAGGAATCGCCTGGCAGTAGAAGTATACTGCCGTGAGATGACATTGTGACGTACATCCAAGTGATCAGTTTTTCAGTACGGCCCAAAAACAAAAGAATTCTTCGTCACTTTTGTATGGAAATGTGTGCCAACGTCACTTCACTTTTTGATTTTAGGCAACGTACGAATAAGTAACAACGAAAAGGAAGATACCAAAAGATAGATCTTAGAATAATGAACAAATTGGCATGAAAAACTCATATTCGAGAAAGTGGCACTTACGTCACTTTGTCATCTCACGGCAGTATAGTACACTTAGCAAATTTCATCCTAGATTTTGTAAAACAACCCATTTTTCATAACACTCCCATATTCATCTCAGCACTCAAATCACTGCTCAAACATATATCTCACGATGCAACAATATTCATCATACTGTTAATCGTTTTCGTAAAAAATGTAGGCGCATAACGTCGTAGTAGATCACCAAGGTAACCGCAGTTGTTGATTACTTGATAAACTTCGTAGGTTGTTCCTAACCCCTGAGATTCTATTTTAATTACTGTCGAAAATACTGAGGGTATTTTCTTACCCCTTTTCTACTATTTGAAGCATTGTGTTAGAGAATCTAAGTGAGAATGAAAGAAGAGAACTGTGAGAATAGTGAGTTATAGTGTTAAACAACACTGGTCGACAAAAGCGAAAAAATGCTGCCCTAAAGCTCAAAATAGTTACCTAGAAAGATTATAACTTTTTAACTAATCCTGTGAATTTCAGTTCCCTATTTAATTTATTTTTTTAATTTAAAGACTTTGAGTTTTTTTGGGGTTCTTACATGATTAGAAACCAAGAGTAGACTAAGAGGAATCCGTTTCATGGATTGGTAGACTGATTTAGTACGAAAATATGAGATTCTTTCTAATTTCAATCTAGGTAAGTGTCGATGTTCTATGAGATAAATATAAGGGCTAAGAATAATGATGCAACAATTCTCCGGTTAATTTTATGCATGTACCTTAAAGAATTCTCAGCTTTCCAAAAGAGGTATTAAATTTAAACTCAGTTGTTGCGCACTCACTCTCAAACACGTTTTTGTGATAAAATCCAAGATGTCGACGAGATCCAAGGTGACCAACTTTTTTCTGTCAAATAAAAGCTCTATCATTTCTCTTTAAAACAACGACGTACCTATTGTTTGTAGTGGGTTTAATGACAAATTTTAGGGATATAGATCAATAAAAAGATCAAGAATTGCTAAAAATGCCGCTTTTTAAAAATCGTTTGACCCCTTGGTGCCCCAGGTTTCCATCTATTTAAACTATTTCTATAAAAATAGTTTTATTCTGGCGTCAAATTGATGTATGAATTTTAAAGCATTTAAAATGCAAGTAATTGTTTAAAATTCAATGATGAGTGATCATTACGGTGTTAATACATCGATACATAACTAATACCAGAATTCAGTTTTTCGAAAAACGAGAACGAATTCGCAATATTTGAAAAAGCAGAAGGCAATGTCACTAAAAGCAAGTGGTTTTTTGTTTTTTTTCGCTTCCTTCAAACATTTGGACACATAAATACCATAATCCTTATGCAAGATCTCCTATCACCAGTGAGTTGGTTTCAGCGAGAATTGTACTACAAAAACATCAATTTAAATTATATTTGAAATCACTATTTGCAAACTTATTTCCAGTAAATTATATAAAACTTTAATGAAATTAGTATAATTTGATAGAACATTTTAAATTCGAAATATAATTCTCGATTTAAAATCATTTTCTGAAAACGTCCCGGTTATCAGCTAGCCTGAGGAAATGTCACATATCAAACGAATCACAGGATGCAAAGCTCAACGAGAAATATAAGATTTCTTTGCAGTTATTTACTGGTTAAAAACAAAATCTTTTCATTGCCCATATCGCAACAAGTGTGAGTGCCCATCTCACCTAGGAAAAATAATGAAATATGAAAGTCACCATACATCTATCGATCTTTTGGCGCGTGACAGAAAGTGAGCGGTCTCGGTCACACACACGTCATACTGTTATCGCATGTATCTCAAGATTAGTAATTCATCTCGAGACAAAACAACAACAAAAATGTGGTACAGTTGTAATTACCTTTCTGGGACAATTTCGATAGTTGTTCGATAGCTAGGTATGTGGGTCGCCAGCCAGCCTGCAACTGTTTAAACACCTGACATGCGTTAGCAGTGAACGATATTGCATAATAGTGCCGTGAAGAGCGTGAAAAAAAAAATCGTTCAACAGCACCGTACTCCACTTACGAGAGCGAGCTGAAAATGATCAAACTCGGTCTCGGCTCTCATCACGCGATTCAATCACAAACTCTCAGCGGTCGGGGTAAAACTTCCGCCTTCAAAACTGCCGATGAATTTTCTTTCTTATGAAATCACCCCGAAAAGTCTATAACCAATTAGCCTACGCCATTGATTGAAATCGGACAACAATTCCAGCGGTCGTCATCGGTAACGTTACGCTCAGGTTGCGGCTGGCAACGGGCTGCAAATTTTCACGGTCCTCCTCCTCTGCATCCTCCTCCATTATCCCACCAATAATGGAGTTTGTTTTGTCGAAATCGAAAGCAACACCAGCGGCAGCAGCAGCAACAGCAGCAATCAACCTGCGAACGAGAGACTCATAAATAATCGTTCGGCCCATCGCATAAGAAAACACTCACTCCAGCGCGCGCCACCTCGTCGAGTGAAAGCCGCACTTGCAATAAACTAACCAGGAGGACGGGTATTGTAGCGAGCTGTGCGGCCCCCCGGCAGCTGTGGGGAGGGAAAGTGCCAAATTAATATGTTTGATTTTTTTCACACCAGATACCAGATGATTGGGGCTTGTTAGCTAAAAATCGCTACTATATGTCTCAGGTTTACTGTCTCAATTGATACTTCCTTAGTGAATTTTTTTCCCTGTCTTTTAAATTAATCAAAATTGAAAGTTATAGTTGCAGTCTGTGATGCAAATTACGTGGGGTTATTCGTTCACTTGTGCAATCATTCACGGATTGCGGCAGGTATAACAGGTTAAGGGCCAATGCGACAGGTCACTTCTGTTCGATATTGTTTGCTTTAAATTCGATATTCACACATACGGTCTTCTCATTTCTCACCTTCTGAGGTCACAACCGCTGTCAGGTGCGTGTAAAGCGACAATCAAGTAGCTGTAGTCGATTCGAGTGGGGGTTTAGAATAACTTTAAACATGTGCCAACGCACCTACAGGGACCACGAAAAGCGACACCAGCTTGGTCGGTTTCTTTTGTTTCTTCGTCGAGTGTTTGACTTTGCTCGCCTGACGCTGTTTCGTGGGGTCTTTACGCATTCGCGGTTTTCGGGTCAGCCCCGCCGCTTCACGCTTCACCATCCAGTGAGCGGGGTTTTGGACAGAGTCGCCGGTTGGAGGCGCTTAGATCCGACAGCTGATACTAGCCGTACAAGTTGCTGCACAACTGGGACCCATTCGGGGCTTGTGGTTTTGCGTTAATGATACGATTGCGGTGAATTCAGGGTTATTCAAAAGCGTACTTATCGGTACGTTAAATCTAATGGAACGAATCATTCATTAGGATAATGAATGTAAACAGATTGGACGCGATCAGCGGGTTATTAACTTGCATTTCTAACTCAAAGTTAATGGCTGAGTCGGCCGAAAAATGTAGAGTGAACAGGATTTGGATCAGTTCACGGGGAAATCTTGCATTTGCATTTTGTGGGCTGTTAACTTTCAAGTTTGTCAAATTACAGTTGAGTTATAAAAAAAAACATTTCTCGCTTGACAAACATTGGTGGTAAAATTATTACATATTTTTGTTTCCAGTTTCTCATTCCAGTCTGGTACATTCGTGCTGTATATTTTTCATAGTTTTTGTCGATCGTTTGCCATAGTAGTGTATACCAATTTAATTTTTGCATACCATTTTATGTAAAAGTTGTCGTGTTATTGGTTCTTCTAATGAACTGGTATTTTCGATCAGCTCGCAGGCAATCCGCTCTCGAAGGTCAAGTTTTTAAGAGCGATTAAAAGATTTCGTTCTTCCAAAGTACTGACTCTTCTGATCAGCTCGCGAGTGGATTCCCTGTATCTCCAGCTCTTTCGATTAGTTCGTGAGCGGATTGCCCACTTCTAATCCTAATACACGATTGATTATCCTCGTAAATGACGCTTAGGTAGACTGGACCCTCATTGATGTCTTTCAGAAGTTTTCGCATCCATAGCAGCTCTTGGCATCCTTGTGCCAGCGCCATGAGCTCGGCTTCTGTCGAACAACGCAGGCTTGCTTGTGAGTGCCTCAACTTACTAGACCGCCGCCGAATCTGATTAGGTAACCGGAGTTCAGTCTCCTTCAACTCCAGCTCAATCTGCATCCACAAAACACTCCATAACTTCGTCTTCGGAGCCTAGATGTAGTAAAAACTCTTTGGTTGCCTTGAGGTACCCCAGTATTCGTTTTGCCTCTGTCCAGTCCCGACAGGGATTGGTTTACATACCTTTCTCCTCAGCAGTGATGTGCTAAGTTTCGGTACGATTCGTTGGATCGCAGTTCTCACTCCTCCTTTTGCTTGACGTAGGCAAGATCGATAGGAATCTTTAACGGCTTGGCATATTCTTGTCCTAGCAGCTCCACGTTAGTGTATCCGGTCTGATTCAATACCAGCATCTTCGTCTTGAATTTTTCTTGTGTGTAGCAGCAACCATGTAGTTCTTCTTGTAGGTCTATTTGCATTTCATGTGGTAGAGACACTAGCTTCAACGTTTGGTTGTCCCGTAGTGACTGGATTTCTTCCTTCACCGCGTTTTGCCAAGCTGCTGCTTCCGAAAACTGGATTGCCTCGGAATAGTTTCTTGGCTCATTGATACTGAATTCTCTTGGTGGATCTTCTCGAACGTCGTGGCCCATTTGGTGGTTCGATGTTCACAACGGTTTGGTCATCGTTTCCTTGACATGATAGCTCGGTATTATCGTCATTGTTGCCATCCGAATCGCCACCGGTATTGTCGCTTTCATCGCTATCGTCACTGTCCTCTTCTATATGGTCCGGGTGTCTTTGCTGTCGTTGGTTTCAGGCTGGAGTGGAATTCAACCGTGTTCTTCTCCTGAATGCTTTCTATAGACTCATCAAGTCTCTCGACAAGCCTGGCGTCTAGCTAATGTAGATTTTCCGGGTGAGTATTGTTTAAGAAACGATACGCCTTGTGGGTTTGGGAATATCCCACAAACGTCAATTTATGAGATATAGGATTGAGTTTCTTCAGCTACTGCTGCTGCTACGGAACCCTGGCACTGGTGCCAAAAGCTTGGAAATAGCCAACGTCAGGTTTGCAACCATTTCACAATTCATAAGGCGTTACAGTAACGGATCTTGATGGTGATATATTTCAAAGAAATACAGCCTACAGCTCACTTTCCATCGGCAAGTGTTCGTGGAGATTCGTGAAACATTCTCAAATTGCAACGGTGTGGCTACTCGCTCCCGAGTCCATGATCCACAGTTTGTCCGCGCCTTGATCCTCATTATGCTGGCCGAAAATGTAAATAAAAGCGAATTGAAATTTACCTATGACCTGGCTTTCGGGCTTTTGTTTCGCCTCGTTGTAACAAGAAAATTGCCGGCAATCCCTCTTGAAGGAGTGACAGGTCAGTGATTTCATCCTACCCTATCCAATTTTCTTCGTCAAATCCGTCCCGGAGCTCAGCTCTTTCGCGGCTTCGTCCAAGAGTTTTCGCTTGACAAGCTTCAGGGTCAGGTCCTCATTCGAGTGGGTATTAAGGGCGTTGGTGAGAGTACCAAATAAGCTTAGAAAACTTCTAGGGTCATTGCTACCAAAAAAAAAGAGGCTATCCTCGAATCAAGCTATTTTTCGATGTGCACTCATGCAATGATGTGTAGAATTCCTAATCAGCCAGAACAAGTGCCATCGAACGAAACAAGTAATAATCGGACGGCACAATATCTGGGGAATATGACGGGCGAGGTAGGACTTCCTATTCCCATTCCCATTTGAGAGTTTCTATGTATGTTTTAACGACTTTGGCAGTATGAGGCCGAGCGTTGTCATGCAGCAGAATCACTTTTTCGTGCCTGTGCTCGTATTGTGGTCAATTTTTGTGCTGTGTTCAGCCTAATTGCACTATCTGAATTCGACATCGTTCTTCAGTGATGGTTTTGTTCGGTTTCAAAAGCTCATAATAAATAACACCTACTTGGTACTACGAAATACACAGCATAACATACCCAGCGTGCATATTCGGCCCAGCCGATGACGTAGAAGCATGTCCGGGCAAACCACATGATTTAATTTTTTTGGGTTGCTGTAATGAATTAATTTTTCATCGCCTTTCAATATGGGATGAACAAAACCCCTTCTTTTTTGCTGTTTCTAAAGCTGCGAAAAATGTGATCGAAATTATTTTAACCCGAAAAAATTGATTTTAGAGCCACAGTGTCTTCAGTAAAGTTGTTCCATTAATTATTCTCCATATTATAGTAGCTGCAACTTTGTGATTAGGCCAATTACCAGTGAGAAAACGAATTTTACTTTTGTCATTTTGGAACATAAAAGTCCACTTTGTTCCGCAAAGTTATAGCACATACAACTTTGTTGAAGACATCATACTTCTATCTATGTTTTCAATTTAACTTTTTATAGTGATTTTCTACAATTTTTCAATATTCAACAATATTATTTGCTATAAACAAACAAACAATTTTAATGAAGAAAGTTTATTTCCATCTCACATATTTCTTTTGTTATTGACGATTTCTATTCAAATAATGCACTAATTTACACTTACTACTTTTTACTCAAAAAATTGACCGCAGTGTCTTCAGGAAAGTTGTTTTATTAATTATTATTCATTTAATGAAAGTTTAAATTTCGTGGTTAATCTGCCTAAAAGTGAGAAATGGATTTTATTTTTCTTATTTTTGCATATAAAATTTCACTTTGCTGAGTAAAGTTGTGTAAATTTTCATATGCAAAAATAAAAACAGTAGATTTCGCTTCTCACTGTTCAGAGGATTATTCACAAAATTGCAGCTTCTATAAACTGGAGAATAATTAATGGATCAACATTACTGAAGGCACTACGGCTCTACGGCTCAAGTTTTTTTGGGTGAAAATGATTTTGATCACGTTTTTGCAGCTTTGGGAACAGTGTGCACTGGAGCAGTTGTTTATAGGCGAAAAATCGACGCCCAAGGTTCCTTGGTTTCTGATAATAAGGCACCTAAATTCCTCATTTTCAAATCGTTTTAAAGCATACAATCGCTTGTAAATGGCATGAGGAGTAACTCCTAATACCGAAGTAAGCTGGTCCTATGTTTGACATGGACCCTCGTCGAGTAGTTTTTCGAATTCAGCGTCTTTGAAAGGTTTTGACCTTCCTCCACCGGACATCGAATTTACAGGCTTTAAAGCGACGAAACCAAGGCCGGCATGCTGTTTCACTTAGAGTACCATTTACGTAAGCTTTTATAAACTCTCGACGCGCTTCAGACGCTATTTTCTTTGAATTAAATTAGAAAAGTAACAAAGCAAAGCAAAGCCTTGGTGCAAAAGGAAAGTAACACTTCCCGCAAATTACGATGAATTGCTGCAAAATCAAATTGTTTTCACACAGTTAAGGCCAAACGGTTCTGAATCTAAAAATGGTCGACTTTGAGTCATCACTTCGAAATTTCAGAAGCCCAAGACTCGGTAACAGTGAATACGTCACCCGTGAAAACGTTATTTTATGTTTGCTGCGCTGAAGCAAACATAAAATAGCATTTTCACAGGGAACAAATAAAGTGAAGTGAAAGTGAAGTATATGACGAAGAAAAGCCATGCTGAAGTTGTCCCACTCTCTATGTACGCTAGAAATTATAAAAATGGTTTATGAAAAACCTATACAGGGTGTCACCATGAAAGTGATACACACAAAATTGTGACAAGCCGCACGCACGACTTTGATCGGCATTTCATCCCGGATTTTCGCCAAACGTTTCATTAAAGTATCCAAAGTCATGTGTTCTACTTCACTTAGCTTCCCTAGCAAATAACCGCCTTAGTGCTTCTTATCTAGATAATTCTTTAGCACAAGGCATTAAATGGTCTTCAATGGCGTGTTGTAGGTAGTATTCTTCATTATTTTCACACTCCTGTCGATGAACAGCAGTGGCAGCTTTCTCTGTTAGATATTGCTCACCAGACGATCACAGTTGAAGCATTCTGCAATCGTTCCATTCCTTGGTCGAAATCCTCTACGATTTACTTGTTCAAAAAAGCTCCCAACGTAAACATTTTTTCATCTGGCAACCCTGTCGGCTTCGAGATAATCTGTGAATCTTTTGTTTTTTAAATGCTCCGTACCCTAGGACATTTTTAATTATTTAATGCATAGTAATATCCCGATCAGAAGGACAAAACAAAAATGTAACAGAAGCTGTTAGTTAGTTACGCGAAAAACGTTTCAGGTTGTGTTTTAAATTTGATCCCATTAGGTGATAAAATAACAAAATTTATAACAAAAATGATTCTACTAGTGAGCAAAGATCGCGCCAAATGACCTATGGTCGAATATCGACCATTTTTTATTTGAATGAAACTTTGCACACGTATTTGGCTTAGCAAATTGAGCATTTTTTACAGATGGAGAGATTTTTTACATCCATGAGTTATATTCTAAAAGGGCCTATGCCTTTTGGCATAGGTTTTATTCGAAGCATTGTTGCCCAGAAATCGTTGGTTGTATAGAAAAACTGTCTGAGAATGAGTTGTAGGGAATTAAAAATGCATCATAAAAAAATAAACACTGTACAAAAAAAATTTTTTTTGACCATAAAAATCAAAAATAAACATTAAATTTCAATTTAAGAAAAAGAGTTGAGTTTTTTTATATTATTTTTAAAGAGAGGAGAGGGGAGAAGAAATTAAAAATATTTTTTTTTATGGTAGATTGATTTTTTTATAAAAATTCTAATATAAACATTTTCAAAATATTTGTATTCTAATGATTTTAAAAGATGCAGAGAGTCATTTTAAATCAAAAAGCTCTTGGTAGTTAACATTCTAAAGGCATCGGTTTTCGAGTTATTTTAAATTTAAGCTCGGAAAATTATTAATATTTCGGAAAATACACGTTTTTCTTAATTTGTCCGTGGTTCTCCAGCAAAAACTATACGTTCATTGGAATGCTTGATCAAAAATATGCAATTCATTCTTTGACAACAAGACGATTGGATAAATAACACAAGCGCTGTACCTTAGCCTACCTACACGTTCCCCCTTGCCGAATGTTTTATAAAAAATATGTTTGTCGTGCAACACTACCTACTTGTTTACTAATAATAACTGTTTGTAAAGTACGCAACCGATAACTACTGGGTTACCTATAATATCTGTTTTCGCTTATAAATACGATTGCACTTCTCCAGAAGTGTTAGTAACAGTTTGCATTTTGTGAAGATGAATAAAGTGAAAATGGAATACACCGATGCTGTAAACCCTTTCCTGATCATCGGTGCTCATCAAGCTTACGCAAATTCAACGAAAACGTTATTGCAAAATAAAAAATATTGAATAGTCGAGCTCATTTTAATTCGTCATTATCAATTTGTGATTCGTGTAGTTATTGGAATGATAGTCAAGCCACCATTCATCCCTTCGTTGTTTACTATTCAGAATCTGGAACACCCAAAAATATCAGCTTCATCATAATATCGTAATTCGGAAGTACTCCATCATGATACTGTTGCGGTTCAGGTGTTCATTGCCAAATTAATGAGTTTTTTGAAAACAACAATAGAGTTGAAAAAAGCGATATTAATGTCTGATGGAGCTGCCTCACAAAATAAAAATAGAAAAAACTTTGCAAGTATTTGCAAGTTCAAAACAAAATATAACGTCGATGCGGAGTGGCATTTTTTTGCGACATTTCATAGTAGAGGCCCTTGCGATGCAATTGGTGGCATATTAAAACGAACGGCAAGAAATGCAAGTTTAGGTCAGAGAGCATGAACATCCCCTACAAGCGCAAAATAATTGTATGATTGGTCTAATCAGAAAATTAATAAAAATTCATCAAAAATGTCATTTAGTTGGGTATCATATGAAGAATATGAACAAGGAGTAACGGAATGGAGCAATATTTTCTAAAAATCTATATTAATAGCTGCCACACAAAAGTATCACTCTATTGTTCCGATTTCAGAAAATAAGATACAAACGAATCTGTTTTCAACAGATGACGAATCATTTACTTATGGTGTATATAAAATATGAGGTGAAACTAGTTCTGTAAAGTATCAATGTCATAAAAAAATATGTTCCTAAGATAATAAAACTCGAAAATAAATATTATTTATGTTTATATCACTTGAAACATTTTTACTCTTCTTGAGAACCGTTCGCCCAATCGTCTTGTGGTCAAAGAATGAATTGTATGTTTTTGATCAAGCATTCCAATGAACGTATGGTTTTTGCTGGAGAACCACGGACAAATTGAGAAAAACGTGTATTTTCCGAAATAATTATAATTTTTCGAGCTTAAATTAGAAATATCTCGAAAACCGATGCCTTCAGAATGTTAACTACCAAGAGCTTTTTGATTTAAAATGACTCTCTGCATCTATCTTTTAAAATCATCAGAATACAAATATTTTGAAAAATGTTTGAATTTGAATTTCCATAAGAAATTGATCTAACATAAAAAAATTATTTTTTATTTCTCCATCCTGGACTTTTTTTAAAAGTAGCGTATTAACGTCAAGTTTCTAAAAAAAAATAAAAAAAAATTTATTCTTTTTTTTTAAGATTAAAATTCAATGTTTATTTTTAATTTTTTTGGCCAAAAAAAATTTTTTTTGTACAGTGTTAATTTTTTTTTATGATTCATTTTTAATTCCCTACAACTCATTCTCAGACAGTTTTTCTATACAACCAACGGTTTCTGAGCTACAATGATTCGAATAAAACCTATGCCAAAAGGCATACGCCTTTTCAGAATGTAACTCATGGGTGTAAAAAATCTCTCCATCTGTGAAAAATGCTTAGTTTGCTAAGCCAAATACGTGTGCAAAGTTTCATTCAAATCAAAAATGGTCGATTAAATTTGCGCGTATTTCCAGGTCGTTTGAAATGATTTTGCTCTAGTATCAAACTTATATCAAATTTTGTTTCTAGCGTATCAGCTTTCTAGAAAAATAAGATATATAAGAGCATATAAAACAGGTTGATAACAACCATTGTTAGAAACAATAGCTTTTGATATAGACGAAATATTTAGAAGATTTGGTTCAGGACAACTCCGTTTCAGGATTTGTTATCCTCTTTAGAATAATTTTTGCTATCGAAAACATATTGAAAAATACAAAATCGTATCAAAATATGTTATTTGTATCACGTGTAGATAGAACTTAGATATTCTTCAGTTATGCTCTTCTCATCAAGATGACCCATATTTGTTTCACGAGCCATTTTTCTTACCAACCGGTTGGCCTCCCGATGTGAAAAGAGGCACTCAAATGTGCGTATCTATTTTACGGTGACACCCTGTACATAAGGAATATTCTTGTAGATCGTTGAATTCATCAATGTTAATAGGTTTTATGAAGGCAACAGAGAGTGTCTGCGGCCAATAAAGACACATTTACACATTCAAACATTTGGTGAATCCTTTCATGATACCGGACGCTATCAGAATCTACCATAACTTTACATGCGCTAGATATCAATCTTCATGTAATTTAAATCTTCATATGAAAATCCAGCGTTCATAACTATTGCCAATGTTTTCTCGGCGGCGCGCTTCGTTTGAAAAATATCGATGTCGACGGTGTATGCAAAAGTGTCGGCGATGGCGACACGGCGCACACCGCACTATCTCACCGTTACGAGTAGCCTTGACTGCTGGTTGAAATTCTAATAGCTCTTAAAAAGTGAAACTATGCATGAAACATGATATGTGGCTGTTGTTCTTTTTTTTTTGACGAATTCTTGTTTCCCGGTACAACCTTGACAAGCACAGGCAAAAAGCCGAACACGGAGTAAAAGCTGGAATTCCACAACGGTGTCGCTGCCGTTGACCGCTTCTGTGCTCGACGGCGCAGTAACCGATGGCCAATCGAAACACCGCTGCACGTATGTCACGTCATGGAGAAACCCGTCATCATCCATCCAGTAGCATCATTACTGCCAACCGGAAGATATGTACACCATCGACCGCAGAAACAAGAGCCAAATGAGAGCAAGACGTAACCGACAACCACCGGCATGCCAGCAGCCACTCCAGCCTACCCCAGACAGAGCCATCCAATCTACTTCTTGCGGTTCGGCTTCGATTTAATGGCATCTTTTCACTTTCGGCCGGTAACCTCGTACCGTTATGCATGTGGATTTTTGCGCCTTTTTTTTCTACTGCTCAGTTCAAGGCCTCCCGTCGGTGTCCTTAGCGCGTGAAAAGAACACGGCAGTGACGAGCTTTCCGACGACGTTCAAGAACGCCGACCCCAGGCAAGGAAAAACACCCGGACTTCTTTGTGCTTTTTGTAGAAGGCTACAGCGTCACTGAGCAAAAAAAAACGTGTGTGGTACTGTATGTCCGCTTAGCACTTTCGGAAAGTGCTTAGAAGGCGGTCAATGTGGAGGTTTACGCACCGTTCCATTTAGGAAAGTCCTTCACGAAATGGTTCAATTCCGTTTTCAAAACACGGCACCGGCTTCGAACTCGCAAACCTTCACACCACCCGCCCGCTCCGTTGGCCGTGCTTGGGTGGTAACACGCAAAAAAAAAACTGTTCAACCACGGTTCACCGCCCAGCAGCCAGCGGGGAAAAGCGTGGGCTTCGATGGATTATCGAAGTTTTGTTTTGACGCGTGATTTTGGTTCACGACGAATGACACGTCAATGGAATTTGTAATTTCAATCTATTGAGACGCGATGGTGAATGAATTCACATTTTTCGGGCTGGTTTACTACAGAAGTGAACTCATTTCGGTTTCTGATGTGTGTGCCGCCTTTCGATCACGATTTGTTGCATAAAGCGCACCAACAAAAGTGTCCCCCTTCGTGGAGCATGATTGTCGCGCCTGGTGCTGCGGCACAAGGGCACAGCATTTGAACCGATTTGAAGTTTCACCCGTAAACGGTGTTGTAACCTTCGCATTAAAAACATTGCTGCGAGCAGTTGAGGGGACGCGTGGGTTGTCAGTGTGGAGGTTTGTAGCTGTTTAGAAGTTTCGTGGAACGCATTATTTAGGTAGAGTTCTCGTCGGCAAGTGCAGCCAGTTGTTCTGTTTTTGTAATATTTAAAAATCTACTAGTTTATGCAACGAAGCTCGTAAATGCAATCTGCCAAAAATTTATTTCTTTCCTAATTGGAGAAATTCTGTTTTCAACCAGCCACCGTAATTTTGCAACTCATCAACCAATCGAATGAACCAGACAGGGGGGCAAAACCGATAGGTATTTTATTCACACACTGCAATCGCCGTAGATTTCGAATACATAATTAGCTTCATCAATCCGGCGTTCACACGATTGAGTTAGAGGTTGCAAATTTGAATTTCGCAGCTAGCAGCGGGGCAGAATCTGCACCAATTTGGCCAAAAATTGCAGCACCGTAACGGTTGTTGGCTGCTGGTGGTTTGAACACTATTGCTACTGTCGGACTTTCGCCCGCCACGGGAAGCAGTTTGGGGACAATTTATCACCCGCCGTGTCGCCGCTGGTATTCCAAACTGATGGGGGAAATCGAACTTCCGAATTGGAAGTTGCCGTTTGATAGATAATCGAATTTCTAAAATGTATTGTGTTGAAAATTGATGATTGCCGATAGCAAAATTAAATACTAATCGTGGAATTTAATCGAAATTCAGATGGGAAATTTTGGTTTCCTTCCTTGCCATCCAAAAATTCCCAGACAGTGAAAGCAACAAATGTTTATTGATTAGCTCGAAGTGTTTCAGGCTGACCAGAGTTAAAGCTTAGATGGTCGAAATTATCATTAATGAAATTGACCTACTTTGAAGCCAGCCAATAAGGTGTTCAAGGGACTGCGCGTATCTTTTAATATATCATCTTGGTTGACAATAAATTAGGATTAAAAAGAGGAAAATATTCCAACGATGTGTCGGTCTTTATGAAAAGAATTATAATCTAAACGGGCAGGCTTTCAGAAGAGATTAATACCAATAGTGTTAAAATTCATTCGACCAAAAATAACATTGTATTCTGTACGGAAAGCTTTTAATTTTATTTTCTCATTTGTAGCGATAATTTCGTCAACTATAGTGAAAATAAAGCAAGATGGAGGTTCAATTCTATTCTCGTCAATACTGTCAATAAGTTTATGCATATTAATGTTCCTAGGCGAGAAATATCACGCCTTTCCAAAGCAACGAGAAAAATTAAACCACGCAATTTTCGAACTTAGAATAGGTAGGAGCAAATAAATTGATTACAAAAGCTCTGCAAAACCATTTTACACTTCGAAAATAGAAATGAAAGCGAATAAAACCGATGACAGAGAGCAAAAGTTTTGTTCAGTTTGAGGTAGGGTTAAAATCGTTAAGCTATAAAATAGTATTCAATCAAGTCCTAATAAGTCGGCTAAAGAGATAATTTGATCACGAATTTCGAAACATCGCTTTCGCGAATTCATTATTTTTATTCACATTGCCAACTCAGATCGAAGAGATCGGCTTAGCGGTCGACCCGGGAATGAGCTTCTTTCCTTGCTAAATGTCCTTTTCTAGCGTCACTATTTAATTTAATAGTTATCATATTATAAAAATCTTGTATAATTTAGCTATCCAGCGGCAACGATACTTGTCCTTCTCAATTTTCACAGATTGTACTGTAGAATAGCGAAGAAAGCCATAGTCCCACGTCCAAAACCGTATTAGTAATAACTGAGATAAAAAAATCCCTAAAAATTACCTGTAAAAAAAATAAAAAAAAACACAAATTCATTTTTTTAAATAATAACTTTTTTTTAAATTTTTCCATGATTGAACAGTCCATGGTGGGTAATATTTTTCAGTTTTCATAAAATAAATCAGTTTTTGAAAAAACGAGCTTTTTCAGATAATTAGTTTAATTTTTCCTTCAACTTTTTCCACAAAAAATTTTTTTTCAGGGTGTTAATTTTTTTTGGAAAGACTTACTATCCACAACTCTTCCGAAGATTTCACACCGATCAAACAAACTGTTTTGGCTCTCGAAATATTTGCAATCATCAATACCTTCCCAAAATAGTATTTTTAAATAGCTTCTCAACAATCGAATGGTGTCGTGTCAAAATAGTCGTGTTTCAAAAAATTAAACCAAAAGAACAAAAAGACAACTACTGCTCCTAGAAACGTAGTTATGCAATACAGTAATCACCTGATTATATCACGGCCCGATTTCGTCTGCCCCGATCTTATCACTTTTTTCATCCGATTTTATCATCATCTAACATTTCATCAAAATAATATGCGGGTGTACTGACTTTTAGTACTTTCGCAAAACTCTGTGTAGAATACCCGATCAGAAGGACAAAACAAAAATGAAACAGATGCTGTTAGTTTGTTATGCGAAAAACCTATCAGGCTGTGTTTCCAATTTGATCCCGTTAGGTGTAAAATAACAGAAATTATAACAAAAATTATTCTATTAGTTTCAAACCCATATCAAACTTTGTTAGTAACGTATCAGTTTTCCAACAAAATATGAAGGCACATAGAACATGGTTTGATAGAGACGAAAGATTTGTAGATTTGGTTCAGAACAACTTCATTTCAAGGTTTATTATGGTATCTCGTTCACATGTCAAAAACATATGGAAAAGTACAAATTCATATCAAAATATGTAATTTGTATCTCGTGTAGATAGATTTTTGAATTTTTTTAGTTATGCTCTTCTGATCGGGTAACATCATTCTAGATACAGTTTACATAAAACTCAACCATCGCACAGTATTTTATTTTGCCGTTTTCATGCGACTAATGAATAATGTTCATTATAGCCATAACGTATATTAAAAGATGTTTCGAGATATTCAAAAACGCATTTTTTGATATTCTTTGGGTGATCAATCCACCTGAAAATTAGATAGAATATTTACTTTTTCATCAGTAAAGTATTAGGTAATCTCAAAACAAGAAACGTTGCCGAAGATATCGTGTTTCTATCTCCTACATTTTAGGAGCCAAAAAATTGTCATGTTTTATCTATCAAAATAAACAAGTTATTTGACAAATTTAGATAATTTTGGGGTTACTCGCACCTCAACCATCTCCAAATCTCGCAGTTCTTCACAAGTGGCAGTTCCATACAATGAAATAACTATCATTAGACTTTTGTCTGTATGAGTCTGTAAAAAGCCTTTTTCGATTAATTTTTCAGTAGTACCGTAAAAGCGGCTATCATTGTTGTTTCAACTATGCTAATGTTTTTTTTTCTCTGTTTTTCGTTTGCAGGTAACTTGGATAATGCTAGAATAGTGGAGAAAAATGTAAGACAGGTTTCAATTTTCATGTATTTTGAAATGTATTGAGAGGACATTTTGTGAAAGGGCTATCCGTGAATCACGTATACACATTTTGGACCAAAAATTGTAGTTTTTTTTAAAACTGATATATACTTTTGTCCTAAAACAGGAAACGTGATGGCAATGAGGTCGATATCTCGGAAGCAACCCGCGTAAAAAACTGACTGTAGTGTTGTGGTATTCGTCTCCGCGTTAGAGTTGTATTTTGACTAGACCACGAGCCTCATTGATTGAGTCCCATCTTTTCTCGGTAGTATCGTTCTCCTAGAACAACACCCCTCGCAACCATCTGCTCCCTTCTGTCGGTTCCATTATAATTATGGTCATCTCTAACATATTGGTCTCGTAGATCTGGATCGTGCCCTTGTTGTCGTTGTACTCCTGGGTATCGCTGTTTTCTTAAACGCCACGTTCTGAAGCTTTTAACCTGCTCCCGTCGGGACTGATTTTGCTTCGACTAAATCACCCCACATGGGCTGCCAGTCATTTGCTTTTCTGTCATACGCTAGCTTACGTTTTTCCGTTGAATCCTTGAGGTCGGCCTTCGTGTTTGAGTGAAAATCTTGTCAATGAAGGTAGGAATGCGTGCTGTACGTACGTGCAACATTTCTGAAGGTGTGTATACACGGTAGTTTTTTACACAGACATTCTTAAAATTTCTAGAAGTGAAAAAAAAAAAAAACAAATATTTTATTTCTGGTGTGATTTTAGAGGCCTACTATGTTCTAGACATATTTTTATATTCAAAAGTACATCATTCTACCGAACACATCTTGTGCAAATTTTCAACTTTTTTATAAAGTTCACGACGTTTTTGATAAAAAATGCACTTTTTCAAACTAAAATGTCTTCCAAAACTGAAAAAACTACAAAAACAACAATGTACACACGAAAAAAAGTACTAGCTTTCCCAGGTGGTTCCATAAGTTTCGTGCAGCCTGTTAGTTTTTCAGCAGCATATGGTAATCGCCCCATTATTCATCTCAACAGCTTAGTGAACCTATATTCATCTTATTTCTCTCATTTGTGCAATTAACCGTCAAATTTGTACAAATTTTTGAAGGTAAATCTATTTGCTTCTCGATTTTCTAAAGTGTGTGAAAGTTTTACGTTGAAAATATGGTAAAATTTGACGATAAATTGCTCAAAAAGGCGTGATGAGATGAATATAGGTACTGAGATGAATATAGGAGCGGTTACCCTACCTTGATTTTTTTTCAATACTTGCATTCTGAAAAGGAAATGTCGTCTCGAAGATAGATTTTGTCCACACCGAGATACCGTGGTAGGGATTGAGTACCTCCGTATTATTAAAAATTAAAAAAACATGAGGGTATCTGACATTTCCATGACACCATGAACATGACAACAAACTAGAGATGCACCGAATAATAGGGCTGCGAAAAAGTTATTTTTGAAAATTACCGAATATTCGGATTATCGAATAATGATTTATACTAGACCTTGTCTAGGGTAATCCACTTTAATTCATGAGTAATTTGGTTTTTATTTTTTCTCATTTAATCATCATGTTCTGTTGAATATTCGACCGTCCGTTGGGCCGAATATTCAACGAAACATGAAGATAAGATGAAAAAAAATAAAAACCAAACCATTCTTGACTTAATGTGACTTACCCTAGAAAAGCTCAAGTTAAAACCATTATTCTGTAAACTGAAAATTCGGTACTTTTCTCAAAAAAACTTTTTCCCAGTCCTATTATTCGGTGCAACGCTAAGCAAACTGCCGAGAAAGCAAAAAACTAATTTTTTCACCAACGCCTCAATCTCTAAGAGACTGCAAGAAACTAGTGAAACCACGTGGGAAAGCTAGTACTAATATCCATCTTACGAGTGTAGGATGTTGTATTTGCAGCTTTGCGAGAAATTTTAGTTTGAAAAAGGGCATTTTTTTATCAAAAACGTCGTAACGTTATGAAAAAGTAGGAAATTGGCTCACATTATGTTCGGTAGTATGATGTATTTTTCAAATATGAAAAAATGTCTAGAACATAGTAGGCCTTTAAAATCCCACCAAAAACAGTTATTTGATATTTTTTTATTTTTAGAAAGTTTAATAAAGTCTGTGTATAAAACTATCTGTATGTGGTCGAGAATCAAAGTGTCTACAGCAAAGTTTTTCTACATAAGATAGCGTACAACTTTCTAGAAGATTTCACTTTGACTTAAGAAGTAACTAAAAGAATAAACATTTTATCTCACTTTTAGGTGTATTAATCATAATTCACCAGCGTTAAACTCAGAGACAAGCTGGGAAACTTTTAATACAGTAATATTTGCACATATCACTATGCGTTTTATCGATTGTTAGTTTACTCAGAGGAGTTTCTTTCGGCTTCGCAGTCTGAAAATAAGAAAAGAAAACGATATTTTTCTCTTACACCGACGTTTCGAATAATATATATTCTATATCAAGACTCTACAAGTAAATTAAGAACAAAAAAAAAGATTTTAATTGATTTCTTTGTTTCTAAAAATCTGTTTTTTGTCTTAATTTACTTGTAGAGCCTTGATAAAGAATATATATTATTCGAAACGTCGGTGTAAGAGAAAAATATCGTTTTCTTTTCACATTTTAAAGACTGCGAAGCCGAGAGAAACTCCCCTTTGCACATATCTTTATAAATTTATGTCTAAATTGAACTCAGAAAAATATCTCCGCTGATTAGAAGTTCAACAAGCGTTTCATAATACGTACCTATACCGAACTTAAAGTTTATTTCAGCTTCATAGTCAGCATAAAACAGTGTTTGGTTGGCGATAGAAAAAAGTTCAATTTATGATTCGATAGGAATTATAACGCTGTACTTTTGCATTTAACCAACTCTTAATAAGCTGGTAAGAGAGTTTCGTAGCCGCAAGGTTGCAGAGTCCGCTTAGATAAGCGGGTGGTCGTGGGTTCGAATCTTAGTAGAAGCAGGCTATTTGGTAGTCAAAGGACTTCATCATGGGTTTATTCTCCGGCTCTCCACTGTATTAACTGTATTCTATAGTATTCACTTTCATCCTAACAAAAATAAGTCCCTTTGATAATAAAACTGGTCATCGAGGTTTCGATTGAGACTCCTTCCTTTTGACAAAATCTAAATCCTACTTATAATGAAACTGACCAGAAGTGAAACATTGAGTGCCTCTTCAGGGAATTGTTGATGACGTTGAATTGATTGTGACGCGATGTTGGTAGGAGGAACGAGGCTTTGATAAGAATCCTTTCTCTTGACATAATAAGTCCCTCTTAGAATTGATCTGGCCAGAGGGGAACGTTAGGTGTAGTCTCACTACAGGAAATTGTTATTTAGCGATATTGGCAGGATAGAAAGAGGCTCGGTATAGTAGAGCAGTAAGCTTGAAACGCAAGTGTAATCCTCATACACAAGCACGGATATAAATGAAAAAGCGTATCATTTACTTCAATAGTGATACGGCCAATAATGTGAAGTGCGGAGTACAGAAAACATCTGGGTAATATCACAATAGATCAAAATGTGTCTGGTCGCAGTGATGAGTCCACACAGAGAAAAAAAGCTGATTTGAAATGCATTATTTATTCAGAAAAAGGACTTTTAGGAACATGCATTCATCTAGCAGTTTTTATAATCAATTTCTAAAAAATATTAACAATTTTAAAAGCGCAAAAATGTATCAATTGCTGTAACTATTTTTATTACAGCCTTAATCAAATTAGTTTATAGCTGAAATTTTTAGAAAGATTTTAAGTAGAACAACAGTTGGTTTAAAAACTACATATTAGTAAAGTTTCAAAAAAGATACAATTTTGTTTCTCATGAAAAAATTAAAGAAATCGGTGTTGTGGCACAGTTTCATTCCAATAGAATAATGCTGATGATTTTTTCTGGTGCAGAATTTCCTACTAAAAACGATAAGCAATTAAATTTTTGAGGCTAGAGACCAATGAAACATTCAACTCTGCGTAACAAATCAGTAAAATCTTATTTAAATCTGAAGAAGTTAAGACAAAAATGATGTTAGGTACATCGTCGATTTCATTTATTTATCTACGCAAAAATTCCGTCTTTAGTGTTCCAGTTGTTCCATATATGTAAAAGAATAAACTTTAATTTTGTTAGATTTTAGACGGTATGTACAATAATGCAAAGGTTTTTTTTTTCGATTTCTGTGCCAACAATAAACAAAAGGTTATACTCGACGCGTTTGTGAAGTATATAGAATGATTGGTTCCTTGATGAGAGTATTTGAGGGATTAATAGTGGCCACATTTTATGAAAAAAGCTCCTCTACGGATATGGCCCAACGCTGATCTACTTGGAGTTATTCAACTTTAAAGTTTCTTGGGTACTTAAAATGTGCAAAAATGTTTGAAAATAGTACTGTTTTGTTTCTCTTTTTCACAAAAAAACGTGGTTATAGTTGCGGGTTTATAGCTCAAATTGAACGTTTTTACTCGTTTATTATTAACTGTATTGGAACTATTCGGCACTCAACCAGTTGCATATAAATTAAAATAACGTTTCAGCAACGAAATGTTCACTGGCATGTAGAAAGTTGTTCATGTTTCTTAATTCTTCACGTTTTCCAGACTCGTCATTTATTAGATCTCCAATCTTTCTATAAATTGTTCGCAAAGCCACGGGGACCACAAGGTTGCCATAGAAATACAGAAGGTGCTACCTCGACAGTAGGGAATGAGGCACACTCCTGCGTTCCAAAAACGTTTGTGTGTTGTCAAAATACGGCAAAGCTTTCTACCGGAGGAAGTGACGGCCAATACACCTACCGCCGATGATGCCGTACAAAGGCAGCTTTTTACTAAAGGAACTGTCGCTGCACCTACCGCTGACGTTGCCCGCTGCTGGTACCTTGAAATATTAATTCTTCAAATAAGTATTCAATTTGTTCTCAAACGGACAGATGGTCATTCATTTTAATATCGGATATGATGCTGATTTCTTCTCTGTACTATCCGCAATGTAGTAATACTGTTTTCAAGCTGAAAATTTGACAGCCGACAGACTTTGATTGCCGGCAACCTAAAAACGTGTGTGTGAGCTCTGGAGGAAGTGCTAGTCAATGCACCTACGGATGATACTTCCGCAATCGCACGTAGGCAGCTTTTTCATTGGAGGAAGTAATACTGCTGCACCTACCGCTAACGGTGTTACCACTACCGCTGATGGTACCCGCTGGCGCTGCTGCTATCCTCTGCCGTTCCTGCTGTTAGCCGCTGTTACTTAGTTAGGACCCTCCTGGTGGCCATCCACTAGTAAAATGATTGGTTTGAGTAGAAGTAGGCCCTTATACAACTTAAGAAGTACATTCACGGATTATGAGGTATAATTCTCTCAACCGTGTTAAGGAAAGTAATCATCAAGCATTAATTGATCAGATCAATCGAAATCTGTGTTCTGCCCATTTCAAAATTACATTTATTTGTATAATGGGGGTGTGACAATTTTCAAGGCTTGATAATGCTTTTTAGTGTCGTATGGAAGCAGATAACGGAAGATGCCGCACTCAGTTACGCAACATTTTATTACACTGCTGTAAGGTGTTGCATATAGTTGAAGCAAAAGAAAATTTAGTTCGTGCTGAGATATGAAGATGAAGTTGACTTTATAACCGTTTCAACATTGTGACTGAAGTGTGATGGATGAGATGGACGAGAAAACGTTAATTCGTCAACTACGTATTTAGTTTGTCCTCAAAAGAACAATTTGTTGTTTGATTTATTATCTTATATGAAAGCTGATCGAAATCTGTACTATCCCAACAGTGGGGAATAAGACATTCTAAACTTTCAACACAGTGAAATCAACCTGAAAACGCCCACGGCCCACAGATTTTGATTGCCAGCTTCCCAAGACGTTTGTGTGTTATCAAAATACGGCAGCTTGCAGCAGGAAGTGCAGGCCGACGTACCTAATGCTGATGATGCCGCTATTGCACAAAGGCAGCTTTTTACTAAAGAAAGTGTCGCTGCACCTACCGCTGACGCTGCCACCACAACCGCTGCAGCTGGCGCTGTCACTGCCGCTGCTAGTACTCGCTGTCGTTGCAGTTATCCGTTGTCGATACTGCTACTATCCTCTGCCGCTAATGTGGTTATCCGTAAGGTACTTAGTTGGGACCATCCTAGCCGCCATCTACCAGTAAAATGATTGATTTGAGCAGTGACAGGGTCTTATATAGCCTAGGTGTATAAGTCCGTCAACGTAAGTCTGTCGACCGTACTATAGAAAGCAAGCATTGCAATCGATAGCTGCAACAACGGAGGAAATCCATTGAAAACTAACTGACTTATTAGCATTTAGAATTCTACAAACTATCCCCTTTTCCCGTTTTAGATTTTCATTTTACGCTCTTATGTAGCCGAACTTTCTGATAAACGTAGTTCCTGTCAAAAATGAAAAAAGGTTGTAAAAATGCATCTACACTACCCGTCATAAGTTTGGAATCGCTTTTCTAAGTATTGCAACACCCAGTTTGAATATTGCAACACCCCGAAAAGTTTAGCATCACTTGATATGGGCAGATTAACGTAACTCTATCTTTTGATTCTGAAAACCTAGAGAGTTGTGGTCTTCAGCAAAGTTGCTCAGCAGATCAAGGGCTTGTGATTGGAGAAGAGTTTAGTTCGGAATTCAGCCACAAGGCAGCGCTAGTGTGTATGAAGTTTTGAACGCTATTTAGCTCAATAATCCCACCATCTGGAGAGTTGCGATTTTCAGCAAAGTTACTCAAGAAGTCAAAGGCTTGTAATAAGCGGACAGTATAGTGCGGAATTCAGCCGCAACGCAGCGCTAGTGTGTATGTAGTTTTGAGCGTTTCGAACTTAGTTTAGCTCAATAATCACATCGTTTACACTGATAGTTTACACATGACGAAGCGAAACCAATTTGAATGTTAACAATTTGATCACCACACACAATACGTAAGCTTGTGTGTGTTTATTCTAAAGAAGTGCTTTCATTTGAGGAGGTTACAACATATAGCTTGCGACTGCGTTGGTATGTTGAGAGTTTGATCAGCAGCATACACAACCCTTTTTACTAAGGGGAAAATTGACGATATCGCGACTAAATTGATTACCTCGGCTACAAAGAGTTGCAAGACTTGCCTCTAATCCGATATTGAAGAATTTGACTACCACAGGGGGCATTTCGTATTACTTTCCGCTGCAAGCTGGAGACCGAACACGCAACACCGTCGCCTTACATGCAAGTCGAGTGGTTCTGACTTCAGTACATGGTGCGTTCGAGAAAGCGCATATAAGCCCCATCCAACGAGTAGACACCCGAAATGTATACACGAAGTCAAAAACACTTGCCCTGCTGGTTGCCGTAGTTGTCAAAGTGGTCGAAGTCGTATGTTAATTAGAACACTGGATGATTTTGATTTGTGTTGACACTGAATTGTAATGGAAATAGCCTCAATGGAATAGTTCGGAACACATGGCGTTATACTGTGTTTTGACGTGCTAGACCACAACTGGTGGCACTAGCCGACGACCGCAAATTTCTGGGTAGTAATATTCGCGCGATAAGTTGAAGTTTCAACATCCTGAACAAGTTTGCTGAACACCGTAACTTTCTAGCAGGTTGGAATCGTGAGATTAGTTAGGTTCAAAATACGACTCATTGTGTGCCCACTAGCGCCACCTAGCGGTAAAATTTCACACTGAACTGGCCATAATACAGTAGCCTTTGACCTTCTGAACAAGTTTGCTGAAAACCGCAACTTTCTAGGTTGTCAAAAACACGAGATATCCGCCTATTCCAGGTGATGCTAAACTTTTCGGGAGGTGTTGCAATTTTCAAACTGGGTGTTACAATACTCAGAAAAGCGATTCCAGACTTATGACGGGTAGTGTACCTTGCCTTGTTTCCTAACAAAAACTGTAACAATACCCACTAGCAAAGTAGAAAGCACACAGCCTAACCAAAAGACACTGATTTGATTAATTTTATTTTAAGCAGTGTAAATCATTCCGCCATTAAAGCCTATCAGCCTCAATTACCGAGGCGGATGATTTCTTCTCTCTTTTTTTACTCACTCTCCCCTCTAATTTCCCAAACTAAAGTTCCGTTTCTGACAACATCCAAAAGCGGATACTCCCCCAAGAAATTATTATGAAATTTGCACATTTTAGTTAGATTTATTACCACACCACGGGCAGCCGCGAGCCTCGCCTAGACTGCGTGGCCTGTCAGTGTGCAGGCCAATTAATGGCGAAAAATCTTTCACATCGGGCTGGCGTTTAACCATTACGTTTTTTTTATTTCAACCCTCATTCAATTATAGTTTATGGTTCAATCTGCACAATTCGGATTTGGAGCTATCGGGTTTTTTCTTTCCCAGAGTAATAACGTAAATCATCCGCATAACCGAGAATTACGGAATCGGTGATGCCGATAGCTTGGGAAGATGATACGAAATTTAATGCGCTTTTAGACCCGGTAAAGATCGCTGTGAGACAATCGAATCCGAGATCGTAACTGTTCCGAAAGCTGCTCAACAGCATCAAGAAGTTGAATTCATTATTCTAAAGCCCACACGCTACCAGCGCGCGTTCCGTTTTTCGTGGGCTTGACGACCGGGCAGCTGTACGCTATTGCGTACATTCGAGCGCATAGAATCGCACCCCTCCTGCGTCCACTGCCTAGTACTGATTTATTCAATCTGACGGTTCTGATCATCGCGCGCACTACTGTATGTACGGTGTCATTAGACTGAGACCCCCTCGTGGGGATTTAAACCTCAATGAAAACGCAATCAGTATTTTTATTAACGGCACATCAGCTACAGCCTTCAGCCCCCGGTCAGGTGAATCTGTAGGTACATCAGCAGTGGTTGTTTTTTATTGCTTCCTCTCCTCTGTCACCAACGGAACGACTGTCGTGGCTTGCATTGACTTTCGAAAGCTTGGGTCAGCGTGAACCATCCCCAGCGGAATGTTCAAACTCATTTCGTGTTCAAATCTGTGTGGCATGCAGGTTGTGGTGTGCAATTTGCGCAGTTTTCGCACGGATGGACCTCGTTGGAAAGAGGCGAACGCCGGATAAAGTTCCATTAAGTGCGGCAGGTGATGATGATGATGATGATGATGGTGATGGGGGCAGCCCCAGATCCAAATGGCTTTTAAGGGCAAAGGTTGTCTGCGGATGTGCCCTTGGAATGTGGAGTAAACACTCGAAACAGCGATGCTCACTTTCAAGCGGCTACAGGTCCACAAGCATCTTGGGTGGTAACGGTCCATTTTGTACTTACCTGTTGGCGTAATAAACTGTTTGGGATGTTTGGGGCAGTAATTTCAAGGGCTGTTGTTTTTTTTTCTCAACAGGGGATTTGGGTAATTGCACTGTTTCGTGGCTATGTGAAAATGTTGAAAAGAAAGAAATGGGCGTTTATAATTCAAACCAACAAATGTTTTTCATACTTTTAAATGAGAAGTAAATTTAATAATTCAATTTGGAATTCCATTTAAGATTCCATTTAAGGTTCTAAAAATCGGTTTATAAAAAACAATCTATGATAAATACCATCCAATATGGGTATTGCCATGATCGAAATAATGCCCAGAGGCCTTAATCCAACTCTAGACACCATTTTGAAATCGAAGACAGCACCTTTAGGTATCTTTAAAATAATCGATAGTCATAGCTGAAATGAAATATACGAACGGGGTTTGTAATGAATTATTCAATGGATTACTTTATATATGAAGTTGTTGTCATCATAAGCGTTCATGTTAATTACATTTCATAATTTACCCAAACACTTTAACAGACTAAACGCTTACAATTAAGTTGAATCAACAATTTAAATTGGGTGTAATTTCTCATTTCGGGTATGGTGAAATAAACCTCAAACAATTGCAGCCCGGAAAGCAAACGGCAATTTCAACCGGAACACGTTGCGGCTGCCTCCGGCAACGGCGGCAGCAGGTCGCAAAAGAAATCGTCACCCCGGAACCGGTTGACAGTTTTTGATTTCGATCCGTTTGTCATCTTCCTCGCTGTTTTCACACACACTGGCCTGGGGGTCCCCCCCTAGGCGGCAAAAAGCATACGAGCCACAAACAACCTGTAAGGTCCCGGCCCCACCGCCCCGTACGCGAACGTGAAAGTTTCGGGCTTCTGCAAACCATTTTTATGCGTTTTTGCGTTTTTATTTTTCGAACATCGACACATATACACACACGCGCACTCTCCCTGCAGCAGTGCAGTTCCTCAGTTCCTTCTTTTTCGTCAAACACATTGTTCATAATTGAACTTGAATTTCAGGTTCACTTTCGTTTTCCAGTCGCGCTTCTGCCCGTGCATTACTGCTGCAGCTGGGGCCGTACTTTACTGTGTTGGCTGTCAGCGATTTCGTTGTTACGGTGCACTGGCTAGGAAATGAACATTCGTTGGTATATCCGCTTGTGGCGAACGTTTGTTTTTCCTTGTGGATTTTCCATTTCTGTTTGCGTGCAGCTGTGGGAGGACTGAATAAGGTTTGCACTTAGCTTAATAGCTGGAGCTATTAAAATGGGGGTGACGAATTTTGAAATACAATATCGAACGATTTGCGAAAATAATGTTGTAATGCTCTTTTTGATGATGGTGGAACAAGTGAAGGTAAACAGGCGATAATAGTTATTCAATATCGTATGAACACGCGAATCAAATTAACAGTTTGTTTGCGAATCGTTCGTTAAAATCTTACTATTTATTTTACCATGGATTTCATCGGTAGACATGCAGTTTGGTTTCAATTTTTTCTTCTATTAATGGATAGATTCAAATAATTTAAGCATAGATGTGCGTAGAATTTTCGAGAATATTAAAAAAGTCTGACGTAGGGTTCTCGAAATCTGCAATTTTCACATCAGTAGATTTTTTTTTACAAATTTGAACTGGAAATCAGGAAACTTTTGTGAATGTTTGTTAACGTGAAACGAGACGAAATCCAAACATGGGAGGACCGATGGTTTTCTCCTGCATACTACCGTGTTTCGGTAATGTCTCATGGAATATCATTAAATTTTCAACTGACCTGCAATTATTTATTGTGAAACTGCTAAACCAGCATTAGAGCATCTAATTTAGTCAGTTTGCACATTTGGTTTTATCGTGAAATTATTTTTCACATCACAATTTTTCCTCTCGTTTATAGTTTCGTGCCGGTACCCGATCTGCCAAAAATACCAGGATTATAACAAATCTTGATATTTTGTTACGAACTTTTTGTATCAACTTGTGTTCAAAACTTGGTCTCGTTAATAATTAAAATATCAAAATTCCTATCAAAATTACTAACTGGTCATTACAAATTATAGCAAGTTTTGTAAGGTTTTTGGCATAAAAAGATCAGAATTAGTTAGAATGTACAATATTTTGTCAATTTAATAACAAATTTTGTTATAAATATGCTTCAAAAACACACACTTTTGAACATTCAAGTGCATGATGAACTAAATTTGATATAATTGTGTACTTTTTATCATTTCGGCATAACAATAATATTACAGGCTTTGTCATTTCTATCAGGTTTAGATATATTTTTTTTGCCCGTTTGTTATAATCGTTTAATCGGGTAGCGATTAGAACATTTTCCACAAATACCGGCACGTAGAAGTCGCGTAACCACTAAAACCAAAGATGCTTCTATCTTTGCAATAATAAACAGCGCGATCGTAACTAATTTCCGCGAGAAAGCGGCCGAAATGGGCTAAAACTTGCTTCTAAAGTGTAGCGTCTCACAAAATTCCAGTTCTTGTTTTGTTTTCTAGTTTCAAGTCAACTGCGTGTGTCAAATTCGCACCCGTGTTGTCAGCTTGCGTATAGGTAGAGATGTTCAAATTGTTATGTATTTGTTGAATTTTATGGTATCATAAATATTATAAATTTGGTAACAATGCACTGTTAACAATAAAAAAAAATGCTTGGACTCCGTCCCGTTTTACCTTAACAAGTAGAATTCATGGATAAAAATAAAAATTGAAAATAGAACCAGAGTTGCTAGTTTTCCTAAAACACCTGAGTAAATATCCTGACTCGAACAACATCGGCTTCAAAAATGTATAGCTTACAAACACTGTAGTTTTATGGTCATTATTCAAGAGCGAAAGGAAATAGTTGATTCTTAAGAAAACTTATCTTCTTTTTCCACTTTTCTGTGTCCTCTCCGCTCGCTATGGAAAATATTATAACCAATCATTTCAGAATATATTTTTTACTAATTATTGAGAATTTTTATTATGTTTAATTGTTGAGTAAAATGCTGGTTTTAGGATATACGGTTTATGTTCTAAGCATTTTTTTGAAGGTTATACACGAACAAATCGAAATAAGTATTGTTTTTCAAAAAGAGGAAATGCATCGACCCTATTTGATTTTGACCAAAATTTCTGAGTCGATATATTTTGGACAAAAACTTACAAATCCAATTTTTTCCCCTTTTAACTTTAACTTTTTCAATTGGAAAAATATCTGCGGACCTCAAAGGGCTGCAAGTGATCTTGGCACATCATTTTGAAGGCTTTCAGATGTAGAGTCGAACAACGTGATCAATTTTTCTGTTGCTACAGTTTTATGAAAAAAAAACCTAATTTTCAATTTTCCTGTAGCCTTTCGTAAAGATGAGTCAAAACGACATTTTTTGCGTTACATTATTAACGCTTTTTTAAAAAAACATCTCTCCGATTACACAAACGCCTGCTAGGATACCATTGCGATTGCAGAATTTCGATGCTAACGACTGTCCGCGTGAAGGAAAGCCAAATACTTTCGAATACACTGAACTGGAGGAATTGCCCGAGGAGGATCCATGCCAAATGCAGAAACAGCTTGCTTCGATATTAGAAGTCACCCGTTGCAGCCATGTCCAAAACAAGCTCTGCACTGAGGGATATATTTAAAACACGAAACGGCGTGCTTAGCAATTGCCACTCAGTGTTGGTGTAAGGCAGACGGCACGAAGGGCGAAACTTGAAACACCGAAGCCAGTGGCAGTGTTATAGTGTTTTCCGAAGCTAGATTCACCGGCGCCGGTGTTTGCCGAAGCTTAAGGCACCAGTGGCGATCATATAACACTGACACTGCCTTCGGTGTTTCAAGTTTCACCCTTCGTGCCGTCTGTCTAACACTAACACTGAGTGGTGGTAGCAAAACACGTCGTATCGTGTTACTATGCAAAAACTGCACCAGTGCAGCACGGTTCAGTGTTCATACCATGGCTGACCCGTTGAGCCATTTCCAATAAATAGAATGCTTCGGGAATGATTCAAAAACAAGAAACTTAGATTTGATACGATTTGAAGCCAAGGGGCGATGAGTGTTGTTTTTTTTGCACTCCAGCGACAAAAAAGGAAAGGCTTTCTCCAGTGCACTATGATGGGAGATAAAAAAATGGATTTATAACAGCAAAAACAAGTCAGGGAAACTACCCGGTCATACTTGTACGTCGTCGGATAAGCCAAATATACAGGCTACGAAGCATATGCTATGTTTTTGTGAGACTAGGTCGATTGTAAATATTATGGCTTGTTAAAACCAAATTACAGTACAGTCAGAACCAAGTTTTTTTTTTATTCCAATTGGGACCCCAAACAATCCTAAATTTATTGTAGTAGAGTATAGAGTTCTCAAAATGGCCTAAACCATACGTGTTAAAACTTTTTATGTCTAATAACTTTGCCGAAGACATTTAGGGGCTATGTTGTCAATTAAAAGCATAGCTGTTCAAAGTTAAGTATATCTTTCGACGAAATGCTGGAAATCATTTTTCTGACAACACTACTACACGGTGTGTCCGAATTGCCGGATTATCGTACTTTAATTTACCTCGGAGTATCTTTCACCAAAAGTTAGTTTTGGTCCTAACCTTTCAAAATCGGCTGATTTAAAAAAAATCCATCGGGGGAAAATTGATAAAAATTGATTTGAATTTTTATTGATTTTTCAACCATTTCAATCATTTCTGGCCAATTTTATTGTATATAAGTAATCTATAAAAGTTTTCAGTTACAGAAATATGTAATCTTTCATTTGATTGAGTATTTGTTTCCATGTTTTACAAATATTTCTTAGAAAATATATTTATTTTATTACAACACATCAAATACAAAATTATGGATCACTTTTCAGAGCGGTCCCAATTATAAAACAATTTGCATCATATTAAACTGTTTTCGGCAATGAATTTGTTTAATGAACCTTATTTAAATTATGTAATATGAAGAATTGCCATGTTTCATACCGTTTTGAATATCTCACATTGCCTGGTCACATTTTATGTGACTTTCGAG
This sequence comes from Wyeomyia smithii, assembly GCF_029784165.1. Lineage (NCBI taxonomy): Eukaryota > Metazoa > Arthropoda > Insecta > Diptera > Culicidae > Wyeomyia > Wyeomyia smithii. Next base: position 99,296,605 of record NC_073696.1, on the reverse strand, counting down.
GTTGCAGTAAGAATGAGAGTCCAGGTATGTCGCTCCCGAAGGTAGCCATTAACCTTTGCATATGGTACAGCATAACTTTTTGCCGCTTCACGTAGCTTTCCCGTCCCACGTGCTTTGAGAACAGTATTTTTCAAAGACTCAACACTGTTTAGCTTCCGTTTAGAGCCCAATAGAAGTTGATAGAGTGTTTAAACTGGTTAAAATCATATTTGAATCGAAGTGATTCATAACTGATCCGTAATCCGAACTGATCCGTAATTGATTTCATATTTTTGCTACAAAAGTTAATAAAAACTAAAATGTTTTATTACTGTTTTTTTTTTGTACAATCTACCGAAAACAACTAGACGAGCCGTCGTTAGTTTTAACATTGTCGAAATGGTTTGTTAATATCACTGTTTTACATGTGTTGTAAATCACCATAGCAACCAAGATTACTTCGCAGTGAGTGAATAACAAACGCATATCAACCACTAGTATATAAATGTGTTCGGGTTTTTTCGTAATGTTTTTTTTAATACCTGTGTATATATCTCATTTTTCTTCGACATGTAATATAAAAATCTACTAGGAAAGCTATTTTAAGCTTAAGATTGTGATGAAGTTATTCATTTTGAACGTTATCAGTGTATTTAACTTAAAAAATTAGTATAATTCAAAAAAAAAAAGAATACATAAAAAGTTCAAATCAATTTTATTCAATTTTCCCCCGATGGATTTTTTTAAAACCGGTTGATTTTGAAAGGTATGGACCCAAACTAACTTTTGGTGAAAGAAAATCATAGGTACATTAAAGTATGATAATCCGGCATTTCGAACATTTTCGTTTTCGAGCACATTTTCCCAAGCACTTCTAGTCGAGTACTCCTAATGGCAAGCAGGAACTCGCGTACACTTTTGCGGTCGATGAGTACCAAGACAAAAGAGTTTTTGCGTGCCGGTGCACGTTGGCAGCTGCTCCGGCGAACAATAGAAAGTATCTCGAGAGCGTGTGTGCAAAAGACTTGAAGAGCGTAGCATATGTCTCGTTTTCAAGCAGAAAGCGAAATAGTATTATTTAGTATTATTAAAGCTTTAATCATCAGAACTAATAATTTTTTATTAGAAGTCATAACTTTTAAACAAAGTTTGTAGGCACTCTCGGTTTTTCAAATTAAATGATAATTGTTTTTTTTTTGTTGGAATTTGTTATTATTTGAAAAATATGTTATTGGTGAATTGTTCAAGTTCATTAAGCAGACAATATGCGCAGCAGAAAAGCGAAAAATAAGCGAACTGGAAATATGATACAGATTTGGAAAAATATACTGCATCCTGACGGGACTTGAACCCGCAATCTCCCTGTCTCCGGCATGGTGTTTTGACCAATTAAACTACGGGGGACGGTGGTACTGTTCCACAATCTATATGCGCATCACATTCCACTGCCAACTTATTCTATTGCTCATCCCTAACTACATACACTGCTGTGCAAGCGTTATTTATAGACTAAAAGGAATGTCTCATCACACACACAAGAGTCAGCTGATGCCGATAACTCTAATAGACTTGTGTGGTCGAGACCAAAGTCAATCTGAGTCGTGCTTGCAAGTGCGACACAACAACGGAAGGTGTTCCGTAGGGCTAAATTTTCGAACTAAATTTCTAATTTTAACAACGGCTTTTACCCATTAACATTCAAGTTCATTAGGCAAACAATATGTGCAGCAGGGAAAGCGAAAAATAAGCGAACCGGAAATATGATATAGATTTGGAAAAATATACAAATTTGTATATTTGTATTTTGTTAAATTGTTATAATTGTAAATATATATGTGTATTTTGTTAAATTGTTATTTGTTATTGTTTGTTAATTTAGTAGAGCAGTAAACTGTTGTAAAAAGGTTAAAAAAGTACCATTTCCAAATACACTCAACATTCCCCGCGGATAAAGAACAACAGTGTTAGTTTTTCAGAAGTAAATTAACGAAACTACACCAACACTGTTTCGTGTTGCAAGATTATTACCATCGTAGCCCTTCAGAACCTACAGGTGAACTGTCTGTCATGTTGATGTTAAATGATTATCTTTGAACGAATTTAGTATTCTCAGCAGATAATAAGCAATCCAGGGCATATATCAAGATGGCTTGACAAAGTAATTGTTTGTAATTCTTTTATCACCAATATTTAGTGGTTAATTTGTGAGTTCGAAATCCAATTTGTGGTAATTTGTGGTTAAGTGGTTTCCGAGAAATTTTCAAAAAACTGAGTCAAGCCATCTTGAAACATGATTTTTCTTCAAATGAATCGGACAACGATGATATATAGATCAATCGAAAGCTCTTAATTTGTGGTTCATGAAAATGTAATTTTTAACATCATAATTACTGGTGTTTGTACAGAAATTTGTGTTTTATTGTTCACGTAGCTCTATGTTTTGTTTATTTGTTGATGACGCTGCTGTCCGCTAGTGGCGTTGGCTGTTTGCGGTGTTTGTCACTGCTATACTGAGCGTGCGTTTGGGGAATACGGTAAATATCGTGATTCGGGGAACTTAACCAACACACTTGCATTACAGGTAGCTTAACAGGCGCAGAATGGATATGTGTAAATTTGTTGTCAAAAAGGATACCGGTAACGAAAATGTACTTTCAAAGGAAAGCGATCCAAATTCGACGGGTTATTTTTCAGAACCAGTAGGAATGGCAAACAATAATTATCACGCGCTCTTCTGTTATTTTTTCATGCATATGTGCTAACTTATGAGCAAAGTTATAAAGAAGATGTCTGCTGTCTGCGGGTCTGTTAAGCTACTAGTGGCACCGTCGCACAGAGGAGTACCTAGAACAAAAATCTGGCCAAAATAAGAAAAAAAAATTTTGTCACCTTTTGGTGCCGCTATATTTTTTTCTGCAGCTTGAATAAATGTTTCACAATTATTCATCACTCGATTAGCATTTTTTGGGAATCGAACCAAATTGTGCCAGGCGTTGAAAAAAATGACAATTTATCAATATTATGCACCAAATGAATTCTTTTTGTTCAATGCTAATAAACCGGTTGATAAAAATTCCGATATTAAAAATTATAGCTACTCTTAAGATGTTTCCAAATTAGTGATTTTTACGTATTTTCGAGCGTTTTCAATATTGAAAGAGTTATCAAATCTCGCGGAATCCGATGATATAATCATCGGGGTAATGAAAGTTCATAACCTCACATCCTCGCAAATATCTCATCCGGTAACGTCCGGATGACATTTTCGACCCGTTTGAAAAATTTGTTCATGACATATTTTGACGAATACCTGCCTCATGCTTAAAACAAGTTCAACAAAGATTATATGAGATTAGTTAAGTGAATGAGCTTCAACTAATTTAAGTCAACTTAAAATTAACTTGATGCATAAAATCAATAATCCAGGTAATTCCACGAGGCATCATATAATCTGTGAGCAACTAATTGAAAATTCAAAATGAAGATATTTTGCTACATCATTTTTCTTGTAAATTCTTCGATTTGTTTCGCTGCCCGTTTTGCGAACACAAATTATACGAGCGTATTTCTTCATCTATTCAATAACATTAATGAAGCCACATAGGCTATGTAAATGTAAACATCAAGTTATGTGCGTGATATTTAGAGTTACTCTTTGATACAATACTCGAACCAGCCACTTCCACTTCTCACTCAAACGTTTTCCAACATATTACTAAACAGTAGCGAAAATAATTTTGGTCAGGTTTCCACTCGAGTTACTTCTCTGTGCGCTCGAAAAATAATCCGTCGAATTTAGATAGTTTTCAAGTAGCAAGTGTGTTGGCTAAGTTCCCCGAATCTCGATATTTAGCATATTCCCCAAACGCACGCTCAGTATAGCAGTGACAAACACCGCAAACAGCCAACGCCACCAGCGGACAGCAGCGTCATCAACAAATAAACAAAACGTAGAGCTACGTGAACAATAAAACACAAATTTCTGTACAAACACCATTAATTATGACGTTAAAAATTACATTTTCGTGAACCACAAATTAAGAGCTTTCGATTGATCTATATATCATCGTTGTCCGATTCATTTGAAGAAAAACCATGTTTCAAGATGGCTTGACTCAGTTTTTTGAAAATTTCTCGGAAACCACTTAACCACAAATTACCCCAAATTGGATTTCGAACTCACAAATTAACCACTAAATATAGGTGATAAAAGAATTAAAGAAATCACTTTGTCAAGCCATCTTGATATATGCCAATCCAGGCGAATTTATTATTGCCATTTTTGTCCACATAAACAATAAAAACAGTCCTTTTCATGGCCATCACATGTATCACTAAGAAGTTTATTAAACAACAATTTACTTGGTAAATAATGTCAATAACGCGGTCAAGTCTCAGCTATAATGCTCTACTCTTTTTATTTTCTTATGTCATACTTCCAATTTGACGATTTTGGTTGAAAATGTTAGTCACAGTTGTTCTGCAGGTTGCCTAAAATACGGAATGCTTTTAACAAGTTAATCTGACAATCGATACTGCTTATATAAGAAAAGGGGAACTCGTAGCTTCCAGGTTACAGAGTTCGCTTTGGTAAGCAATTGATCATGCGCTCGAATCTTAGTATAATCAGGCTGTTCTGTGTCAGAAAGACGCATGGGTTTAAAAAGGTCACACAGTTGAATGAGATACACATGAGATACATTATGATTATCGATAGGTACTTGGCAGGAGTAATCAACGAGGCTTGGCAAAGAAAAGAAAAGGGTAATGGTATAAAAAATCTGTCACCTACAGCGTTGCCAGGTCAATTTTTTAAAAATATGGAAAAATCAAAAATAAAATCTGAAAAAAAAACCGGCAGTCATTTTGTGAGGCAATAAGTAATTTTGTCGGATAAAATTATTGGGATACCCAACATTTTAGGTGACAAAATTGCAAAATTTTGCGCCTAATTTGAAGTGATGACCTTTTTGCGAAACAGAGAAAATAAAATCTAGATCATTTATGAAAAATCAGGATGATTGAGCATCAAATCTGTCTACCTAGATACATGTACAAAAATCTGGATAATCCGGATAAATCTGGATACCTGGCAACGTTGGTCACCTACCACGGTGACAAAGTAACGTTTCCTTACCATAATATTCGTTAGAGAACAGAGGGAAACTCGGTCTCTGGTAACAACGATTGCAATACTTTCCTCTTTCCTTTCTTAACCGACCGTAAAGACTTAGCCGGCGCCGTTATCGATCTGTTCGAAACCGAAAACTATTCAATTGTTGTATATCGCACACGGTGGATTAATCCAAAATTATTCATTTTACGATACTTTGTGCAACTTAATTGGCTAAGATCCATCACGGCGGAGGAACTACGAAACGTACGGTCGTTCATATCAAGTGCAAGCCAGCTCAATCGATGCTGCTTGAATCAAGATAATTAAATATTACCCTTTTATTTGTATCAGCAAACTGAAAATCAAAACTCCTCTCATGTGCACAATTGCTTCTTAAAATGTTTGTTTATTTTTCTCAACCAAGCATCTAACTGAAAAGAAACTTCTTTCCTGACAATTCCATCACTGACACATGCAATCGTTAGTTGCCCATCAGATTTACGTTGATCTTAAGTAAACAGCAACCACCGAAAGACGTTGTTGGCTACTTGAATCACGTTTGCCTCCGGGGTTTCGCATAGCTTTACAACAAACCCTGCAAGACGGTTCCCACCGATCTCGGCGCCAAACGCAATCCCGTTGCAGTCCGTCCTCACCCACGCACTCCATCGCATCGCACCGTTCGTTCGTTCATTCGCTCGCTCGCTCGTTTGGCGTTTAGTCTTGCTTGAGAACGTTAATCTCGGTGGTACACACTACATTTGTTACACTTTCATTCCTTTGTCTGTGCCGCGCCAGCTCCCAAATGCAGTCCTTGGTTTGGCACGGCTATGGTACCCACCGTCGTCGTAAACGCAGGCGGTTTGTTTACCGGAGTCTGCCTACCATCCATCCAAACTAGTAACAGCAGCAGCAGCAGCGCGAGCGTCGGTGTGTTGTACTTACATTGAAAACATCCCACAACACAACAACAACAGCAACAGCAACAAAATCGACTCTCATTTTGCAACCTACTGTACTAAACTGCAAGAAACTGCACCAGATAGCAATGTACTGAAGAACTCCAAGTCCAACAGAGCCGGTGCTTGGTACAGGTTTGCGGCCACGACAAGCATACTTGCAACCGCCACAAAGACCCACCATGGCGGTCTATAACCACTTCATTTACCGCCAAGTGTTGGGAAACTGGTGGCAACTGCTGCAGGTCCATTCGACAATAGGGGTGTCTATAGAACGTGCTGCACGTTACGTAAGCCGAAGCATGCCGACTGATGCGGTTTTCCTCTCGCCCGATTGCATTGCATACACGACGGCAACCTTCAGCCGTACGTCCGCCACCGGTCGACCCGCGAATCGAACGGCTTCCGGTAAACTTCTGAACCTGCGGCGACCTACGGCTACGACGACGTCGTCAACCGCATCATCATCGATGGGGTCTCCCATTCAAAGCAGAGATGTGTTCATTTTTGTTCATTCGATTTCAATAGATTAGTTCCGTGCCTTAGGGGGGCCAATCATTTTAGTTTTCAGCCGGGGGCGTCCGGTACGGGCATCTTCTTGGGTCGAAGATCGGTTGTCAAGATGAGTGGAGATTTGCATAGCTATCTTTTTCTTTTTGCGGTGTTGAAGTGTTTTGGTTTATCACTTTTTTTTCGGTGGAGGAGCGACCTGCCGCGTAGGTGCGCCAGAGGAACCGAGAATCGGACAATATTGATGCAAATTGGTGTCGTTTCAGTTGATCAATGGCAGGCTAATGGGATGGCGGCAATCGTCTTTATGGTAGGAAACTCTGATTTAACTTCTGCACACGATGAAAATGCAATGAATGTCTCTATCGGATTGATTTAATTTTTTGGGCTTTGTTTAGAAATTTAATGTGTGTGTGTGTGGTCAAAGGAGTCGGCGACTTTTTTATGCAGAAATCAACGTGAAACATTCACCGTTCGAAGCCTATGGGAATTAGGACATCGTAATGTGAAAACAGGCTTAAATTAGAAATTTGTGCCAAATTTTTGTTGAAATTAGTCTGCTAAATATAAATGTTTTTTTCAAGATTTTTTCAAATTTTGCATTTATGAGACAGTACATTCAAGCGACAAAATTTGTATATAATTAATTGATACCATCTTAGCTCAGAATCAGAAATTTAATTATCAATTGTAGAGTGCATATATAAAATTGTTACAGAATAATGTGCTCTTGAAACCATGATGTATAGATATGTATTATCATGCTTGAAACAATAACAAAAAAAAAGCTTTGGTAACGTACCATTTTCAATCAATCTTTTCTCAAGACCAACTATAATACTGACACTTCATATTTGTGAAATTTATATTTATCTTGCACAAAACTTTTTGCAAACCGCTGCCAACAGAGGTTATTGAAAAATAACATGGAGGCAATTTTCAAGCCGACATAAAAACCATCCATCCATCTTTCAAGGAACATTACAAAGCTAACATACAAGTACAAAATAACATACGTTATCAAACATTTCATCGTGCACAATAAGATACCCACTAAAATAAAAAGTTAAAATTTTTGTAGTAACGATTGAATAGCAGGGTCATTCGGCGAACAAGTTCATTCCGGACGTAGCTTGAACAATTGAGAACAATTATGATAAAATATGACTGTAATCATATTTTATTATCATTTTTACCCTACTATCTCCTATACCATCATAATAGGATACATTAGGCCTAACTCTATTATATACTTCATCATTATTTGTTTTGCTCAGTTATGTTTTATTGTACTTATCCAATTATCCATAGTACAATGTTTTATCGTACACCGATATACATTATAATTTCCATACCTTACGCCACTAGTGTCTAAGTTGAACGTTTTTTTTTGTGTGTGAAATCAAGCGTTTCTGGCGATCTAATGCTTGTAATGCGACGCCGAAGTTCGTTCCTGTATTCACTTAACTTGAATTAATTTTTTTATGGTTTATTTTTCTAGTTTTCTGAGCGTTTTTCTGATTCTGAGCCTGGTTTGGGAGAAACAATTTTTGATGATTCATTTCCTGTTTCAGACTTTTCTAGCCTTATAAGCTATTTGTGGATCATTTTCTGTTTCGTCTTCGTAGGCGGTTTTAGCGATTCTGACATTTATCAAGAATTTTTTTTTTATATTAGCATCTTTTGGTCTGGGGGGGGGGGGGGGGCAAATTCAACATTGCCTCAAGAACGTGTTACTGGTCCTGACAAGGGCAGGTTGTAATTTATACTTGTTCTCATGCTGGATGGTAGCAGATAACAGAAATGCAGCATTTACGCTATTGCGTCTTGAAACAAAACGGTTATATTTTGAAATCACAGCAGAATTTCCACCTTCATACTCATGTCTACCATAACCAATATCAAACACGCAATAACCTGCTTTCATTCGCCACGGGGACGGGAATATTTTCTTCTTCCAAGTCAAGCCATGCGACACAATACATGATATTTTGTTGCCTTTATGAGAGCTCTATCAGTCCGGCTCGACAGAATGTCCACAAGAAATCATTTTTGTACATCCGTGTTACGAAACTGAGAAAACTTGTAGGAACTGAAAATAAAGGCGGGGCTTATCGAAAGATCGCTCTGAGCCAGAATGAATGAGATGTATTTTTCGTACATTAGTATTGGGTCAGAATTCGTGAAACGGATCACTAAAAATCGCGATGTCAAATTTTTTCAAATAAGTATTAAAAACTTCAAGAGTTTCACAGGCGAAGTTGATTTTCCAATTTTCATTGAATTTGAGTAAGTTCACAAGTTGTTATTGTCATTTTAAATGTAGGTCAAAAATGTTTTTAAATAGGCATAGCTTTGAAAATATTGCATAGAATTTGATGAAATTTTCACAGCAGATGCACCCTAAGTTTTAGCTTACGAAAATATTTTTTTTGAAGAATAAAATATTTTTTCAATAGTAACTATTTAAACCATGAATGTGGACTGGATGGACGCTGGAACTAACTTCAATGTGCTTTCAAAGTGATCAAAACCAATCGCAGTGAATGGGAAGAAGGAGGTCCCAAAGCTCGTCCTGGATCAGTCATATTTTATACAGAAGGCTCTAAAATGGGTGAGTCTACAGGCGCTGGGGTCACTGGACCAGGAATCAATATATCAATTCCAATGGGGCAGTGGCCCACAGTTTTTCAAGCGGAAATAAATGTTATTCTAACATGCACAAGTATTTGCTTGGCTAGGAAATACAGGTATGCCAATATCTGCCTTTTCTCAGATAGTCAAGCAGCTCTCAATGCTTTAAAAGCAAACACATGTCAGTCGAAGTCTGTATAGGATTGTATTCAATCCCTACGACAACTAACTGTAACAAACGTTGTCAATCTATACTGGGTGCCTGGTCACTGTGGTATAGAAGGAAATGAAAAAGCCGATCTCTTAGCAAGAATTGGTTCTTCAACTGCTTTCGTCGGGCCGGAGCCATTCTATCTTCATCCTGTTTGAAATCTGAGCTAAGAGGCTGGGAACCAATGATGATTGATGCCAACTGGAAGGCTTACTCCAAAGCAAGGCAATCTAAACTATTCATTACACCATGTAAAAGAATCACACGGAACCTACTCAGTATGAATAAAGCTGATCTGAGTACGTTAACTGGCCTACTTACTGGGCACTGTCCGAGTAAATATCACCTTAAAAAATTAGGTAAACTGACAGATGACTTATGTCGTTTTTGTAATTCTGAAGAAGAAACCTCGGAACACTTACTGTGCCAATGCAGCGCATTAATTCAGCAAAGACTGCGTATTCTTGGAAAAGGTATCCTCACGCCCAACGAGATATGGTCTGCTGAACTAATGAAGGTAAGGAACTTCATCAAAGAAGTCATACCTTCTTGGGGTGAAATACAAAGTCTGGGTGCGACTATCACTGATACCCATAGTGATGGAACGAACTGACAGTGCATAAAAAGTACACGGAGTATACCACAATATATCTAACTAATGGTAGCAGTGGTCATAGGCTCCTACAGGAAAAAAAAAACTATTTAAAACAATATGTTGAAAATCTATGTTCTGAAGCACTGAAAAATCTGAAAAAATCACAGGAATTTTTGACGAAATTTCGAAGCTGCCCTGAAAATTTCGTGGTGGTGTTATTTTTTCACCAAAAGATATGGGCTTTCAAAGTTGGTGCCGAACGCATTTTCAAGCAAGTAGCGAGTGAGCAGTACTACTATTGACAATCCCAGGTTCAGTTATATGCAAAAATTCTGTAATGTTTGTAAAATTAGTTTAATAGAAATAATTTTTAATCGCAAAATAGTCAAAATATGCTAAGTCTGTTACCCAACTTAATGATGAAGACAGCATACTTTATGCCCCTAACAACTCGCAAGCCTACCTACACATTTTACTAAAAAAAATAATGCAAAATTTAGTTAGGGGACAACCGTACAGAACGCATCAGCGGGAAAGATCGCCCGTGCTATTACTTTAAGTCATTATGGTGCACTTTTGGTATGAGTACTGAAAAAACTGGGTTTTTTTTTTCGTAAACTTCAACTTAGGATGCATCTGCTGTGAAAATTTCATCAAAATCGATGCAATATTTTCAAAGCTATGTCTATTTAAAAACAATTTTGACCTACATTTCAAATGACAATAACAACTTGTAAACTTACTTAAATTCAATAAAAATTGGAAAACCAACTTCGCTAGTGAAACTCTTGAAGTTTTTAATACTAATTTGGAAAAATTTGACATCGCGATTTTTAGTGATCCGTTTCACGAATTCTGACCCTATTACGACATACGAAATATAATTTTTCGAACGTTGTAGAATGGTATAACTGGAAAAAATTAGGTCACACCTCTTTTCCAACAACGTTCGCAAAATATATTATGACAGAGCGCACGCTATCTGACCGTGAAGCATTTATGCGATAATTGAATGAAAATTGCCATTGCAGCCAGGGCTCTACATTTTTCAAACAAAACAATGAAACTGATATGCTCGCGCTGTCATTTCGATTCGAAGAGTTTCATTTTCACTTGATTCCTTTCGGCTACTCAAATGAGAACCGTCATGTGAGAGTGATGGTGATAATCTCCGCTTTCAATTGATAAGCGTTCGTATCGTTTTGATGCCCTTCAGTTGTCAGAATCACAGCAAGAGCTTTCGACTGGGTGTCATGTGACTCACGAAGTGCTCGAAAATGTTAGGAAAGCTTTTTAATTGAAAGCGACGGGTCAAGGCGTCACTATAACCTGATAATTGTCGATTGAAAATGACTTTGTAAGGCTCTGATTGCAGTAATCGGCCTTTTTCAAGGCTACTTAATGTATTTTGAAGAGCATAATGAATGGTTCTTAATAAACTGCAACTGAGGTTTGATGCTGCTCCAAATGCACAGCAGTGTGATGTTTATTTCGATTTGTAGATACTGTGTATTACAAGAGGCATATACGAAACAAATCCGATTTCAAACAGAAAAGTTCGGCAAGTTTTGCTCACGATGCTGAGTCCAATTTAGAAAATTCACAACACTTCATTAACAAGGATGTAACGTCTTGGAGAAGACGGTTATAGTTTGACATCACAGCAGAATTTCGACCTTCATACTCATGTAATATGTACGAAAAGTATATGGAAAAATATACCGCTTCACACCATTAAATTGATTAACCCTAATCGAGTTTCCAAAGCTATTGCAAAAACAAAAAATTATTGACATAAGACAGGCTGTCGTAATTCTACGTTAACCTTGCGGTTGTATCTTATAAAACCTCTTCAACTTTTTATTTAGGAAAGCGCACAGTGATACGACTGATCAAAATTGTGAACATTTTTTATTTACTCTCCAAACACTTGTTTTATTGACTTACTGTTTTCATAAGATATTTACTACATAAAAAGCCTCAAAGAATGACAACAAGTTTAACTAGTAGTCTAATCTAGGTTTTAGTGGTGTCTTAATCAGAGCCGTAGACAATGTTGTTGTGATATACAATTCGATATAAGGCTAGTCCTGAAAATCCGTTTTTTTAGAATTGCAGCCTGCATCTGTATAGATTCCGAAGATCAGTGATCCAGTTCATTCACTCTTTTCGTTCCACTTTTGCTATCCATTTGTGTGCGTACTCGGCGTAAGCCAGCTTTTGTGCTTTTGTGACCTCCAGGCATCACATTTTTCTCAATAGACTAAAATATTTGAAATAAGTATGTCGAGTTACAAGGAGGCTATGTAGAGGAATAAAACGCCAATTTTCCAAATTTTTCGATATTATTTTGTAAACTAAGTACTTATCGGACCCTAGTGTTTTGTAGTTACTTTATCCACAAAAGGCTCTGTTTGCAGCTGCTATCCGCCTTTTTATCTCACGGCTAACCTTGTGACAACGTGTCAATGATGTACCCAGGTAAATAAATTCGTCGACTACTTCAAAAGTTGCCCCATTTAACACCACCTCAACACCAACATCCGTCGGACTATCACGCTCCCTACCAACCACAATGTATTTCGTTTTGGTAGAGTTAATGATGAGGATCATTTTCACAGCTTCCCTTTGTGGTGGATACGGCCCCTTTTAAGATAAGCAAAAGAAAGTAATATAAACTTAAGTAGTGTAAACACTGTGATCAGCATAAACGCTATCACGCCACCCGCGCGAGGAACGGGCGACGGCGATTATGCTGAGCACAGCATTAAAGGTCACGTATCGATCTGCGATCGTGCGGCCTGTATAGGCTAAGAAATAGAAATAATAAAGCATTATTGAATCGACCGTAAACTCGAGAGGTTCGAGTTCTCTTTTAGTAACCGAAACCCACATAAACACATACATTCACAAACAGTGAACATTTCATGGCGATCCTGCCAGGAGGCAATCCTATGATGGTGTATCGGTTCGGCGTCGCTTTACTAAAAACTTTGAACCCAGTTATGAAGTGTTTGAAATTGTGCAACAAAGATATACAAATGTAAAATGTCCAAAACAGTGAACAATAACCCGAAGAGCAGTAGGAAATGAGCAGTATCAGTCAGTGGAATTGTGCAACGTAAAGTTAACGATGAGGCGATCAGAAGATTCCAGGTTCCTCGAATGAACCAAAAAAGACCAAATGCACCAATAGAAGAGGCCACAGTGAGTGTTAACGATGTAAGAATGGGCACACCCCAGTCCAAGACGGACACCAGTGGTGATGCTTTGGTGCAAGTGGTCAACAATCAAGACCTACACACCTCATATCACGAAGAACATAGTGTCATCTTGTGGGTCATTTGTGTAGTGGTCGCTATCTCTTCAGTTCTAGAATTAGAGAAGCGATATAAAAGTGCAAAAACACGGGACGCAGAACGCACAGCACGTTCTATCGCCCGCTTGACAGACGTTATTGCTGAAAAATAAACAATTATGAGCAATCACGAACAATAAGAAAAAAAAAATGGATAGATCCCATAGAGCCGCAATTTCTAGTGCATTGCAAACAATTATGAGCAATCACGAACAATAAGAAAAAAAAATGGATAGATCCCATAGAGCCGCAATTTCTAGTGCATTCCTTGTGCAATATTGCCGTCATCATCTAACGTAATTAAGAGACACTTTGTACGACCATATCAAACAACGATCATTTATGCCGGAAGAGGCCGAAGCATACTTGAAACTTTCGGAACACCTGTACCACCTAGCTACAAATGCAGCCATCGGATATAGCGCACCAACGACAACTTTCAACGCTCTGGCAGCGCTATACGATGAAATAGATACAGTGCTGTTGTGGAATAATATGGGAAATCACTGAAATATACAATGGACCAACTCGTTTTAGACTAAAGGAGAGTATCGTGAGTTGTTTAATAAAACTTCGCAATATTTAAAAATATACCTTTTAGGTAACAACAAGAATATAAGTATTCTATTTTACTTATGGAGTAGCAACGAAAAAAAAAAAAAAATAAAAACACTAATCCACGTATACGTGTAAGTAGATATGGATTTATATATATATATATATATATATATATATATATATATATATATATATATATATATATATATATATATATATATATATATATATATATATATATATATATATATATATATATATATATGTATTTTCCTCGTATCAAAAACACTCTATACTTATTATGACCATTCCTGTCTGAAAGATATATATATATATATATATATATATATATATATATATATATATATATATATATATATATATATATATAAATAAATAAATAAATAACTACGTAACATACAACCTATGCTTTAATGCTAAATGGAAAAATTTTTTGAAGCTGGTGACACTCTAAACAAGTTGCTAGCTAGTTTAAAGAAATTTAAGAATTTGACAGCGCCGACTAGGCATAAAAAGATTAAAGCGGTATACGATCTATTACAAGAAATCAAGCAGATAACAGTAACCGCTGAAGGAACCGCCGACTATATTGTCATTAGAAAAAGATACAAAAAATTAAAAACAATAGCCATTGAGTGTTTGACCTTGTTAAAGGGAGACTTAAATTTAACGATTACAGAAAACGACCCAAGAGACATAGGAGACGAAGACGACGACAAAGAAAGTAATTTAAGCGAAATAAGCCAAAAAACGATCACAATGGCTCATAAAATTGATTTGGGAGTGGCTATCCGAGTCGTTGATAAATACGATGGGGATGCTGCTTTTCTCCAGTCTTGGTTGGACAACGTGGATGTCCTACGAGCTGATGACCCGGAAGTACCGGAAGTCAGCTTTATTACCTTTCTCAAATCCCGATTAGTGGGCGCTGCACGCGGATTTCTCGAAGGAGTTCAAACCCTTGCGGTAGCGAAAGCCACACTTAAAGAGAAGTTTGCTGTCCAGCTCACCCCCATAGCGGTGGAGGCTGAATTGCGATCGTTAAAGCAGAGGAGTGGTAGAACTGTTACCGAATTCGGCAGTGAAATTGAAAAACTAGCCACGAAACTGGCAGCTGCATGGGTTTCCAAAGGCCCCCCATTTACTACCGAAGCTTCCGCTAGGCCAGTGGTGAAGCCTATAGCCGTACACACCTTTATAAATGGTTTAAGAGACAAATCGGCAGCTTATTTAGTAAAGTCCAGAAATCCAAAGACTTTGACTTTGGCTATTTCTGATGCATTGGAGGTTCAACCTCAATCATCGACGGAGCCAGCATTCTGGGCTCAGGGAAACAGAGTTCCCGATTTCAGTAATCATTTTAGTAACCGAAACCCAGGCCGTAGAGGAGGCCGCAGATTCAATAATAATAACCGTGGTTATCGTCATAATAACAATAATCAACGAAATTATAACCAAGGTTATTGCAATAACAACCATGGTTACGATAACCACCACCCTGGATATTTTAATAACAATCAAGGATACAATTATAATAATCGAAGCAATCGACGTAACTTCAACAATAACCACAACAATCTTAATAATAACTATCCTAATAAAAACTACCAAAATAATAATAACCACAATAACAATGGAAACAATGCTCCTCGGAATAACAACAACCTCAACAATAATAATAATCCCCAGAGACGAAATGCAAATGTGGCGGAGGAACCACAAGAGCAATAACCCCGAGCAGAAGCAAATGTAAGAGAGTTTTTTCGTGAGTAATTTTAGCGGCGAGAGAGCTCTAAGATTGAATTTCAAAATAGATAACACTAATTTTCTTTTAGTAGTGGACAGTGGAGCTTCATGCTGTCTACTCGATAAGCGTCATTTAACGAAAAATTTGAATTCATATCTTGACACATCACGGATAATTGAAGTAAGTGGTGTAAATGGAGTAACCACTACACTAGGTACAATAGATACTTTTACAGAATATAATGGCTACATGTACCCGATTACGTTTCACATTATGGATGAGCTACCATCCAATGTCATAGGTTTAATTGGAACCAACTTTTTGAAAAAGTTTGGAGCAAAGATAAATTTTGAAAATTCTAAAATGACATTAAGAATCCCCCGATTTGAGGAAAATTTCATAATTCCTCCACGAACTGAAGTGATTGCTTTTGTTGAAACTTGTTTCTCAGAACAAATGGTTATTCTAAATCAGGAGATACAACCACAAGTATACATTGCAGGAGCAATTGTAAAACCTGAAAAAGGAAAAATTCCTGTTAGGATACTGAACATAAAAAATAAAGCTGTGAAGGTTGATAATTTAAAACCTCAAGCAAAACCTTTAAAAAATTATGATATACTTGAGATTGACGGTGCATCAAAATATAATGTTGCTAGAACGAAAGAACTTTTATCAGAATTAAAACTGACTGAAATCCATGACAAGGACATACCAGTGATAGAAAGATTGTGCATAAAATATAACGACATTTTTTGTTTGAAAGATGACAAATTAACAGTGACGAAAATTTATCAACCCTCACTTACTGTTAAGCCAGATACACATCCTGTATATACCAGACCATATAAATTACCACAAGCTCACCAATTACCACAAGCTCACCAAGAAGTCCAGAGACAAGTAGACAAAATGTTGAGCGAAAATATCATTGAGAACGCTATTTCTGAGTGGAATAGTCCTTTATTACTGGTTCCCAAGAAATCAGCTCAGGATGAAAGAAAATGGAGGTTGGTCATAGACTACCGCAAATTGAATAACGCATTGCAAAATGATAAGTTTCCACTTCCTAACATAGAAGAAGTGATTGAGTCGCTAGCAGGAGCAAAATATTTTTCTCATTTGGATCTTTCACAAGGATATTACCAATGTGAACTGAAGCCAGAAGATAGACCAATTACCGCTTTTGGTACCAGCGGAGGACAATATCAAATGACACGTCTTCCTATGGGATTAAAAGTGAGTCCTTCAACATTTTCAAGATTAATGACCGTAGCTATGTCAGGCCTTAATATGGAGAGATGTCTTGTTTATTTAGATGATATTATTGTTTTTGGAAAGACTCTGGAAGAGCACAATAGAAACCTTTCAGATGTTTTCGAACGTTTACGTAAAACAAATTTAAAACTCAATCCGCAAAAATGCAATTTTCTTAAAACCGAATTGTTGTATTTAGGACATTTGGTATCTGTAGAAGGAGTAAAACCCGATCCTTCAAAAATTGAAATAATAAAACAATGGAGTAGTCCACGAAGCGCAGATGAGGTAAAAAGGTTCGTTGCTTTTGCGAACTATTACCGTAAGCACATTAAGGATTTTGCGAAACTTTGTAGTCCTTTAAATAAATTAACTCGAAAAAATGAAGATTTTAAATGGACGGAGGAGTGTGAACGATCCTTTCAATACTTGAAGGAGTGTTTCATGAATCCACCAGTCCTCGATTACCCGAATTTTTCGGAGAGTAATATTTTTACCTTGCACACAGATGCATCGGGAAAGGCTTTAGGAGCAGTATTAAGTAATCAAAACACTAGACCCATCGCATTTGCGAGTAGGGCTTTGAATAAAGCTGAACTGAATTACAGCACTATCGAGAAGGAGTTATTAGGCGTCGTATGGGCAATACGCCATTTCAGACCATATTTATATGGCAGGAAATTTGAAATTTTTACAGACCATCGCCCATTAGTTTATTTATTTACACTAAATGATCCTTCAAGCCGATTAACCAAGTTCCGTTTGGCTCTAGAGGAATATAAGTTTGACGTTATATACAAAAAGGGCTCGGAAAACGTAGTAGCGGACGCGTTATCACGTATTTCGATCGAAGATCTTAAGGCTCTAACACCAGCAGGTACAGCTTTTATTTGTACCAGAAGTCAAACCGCGAAACAGAAAATACAGTCTGATACATCGGTTAAGATTGATACACCGAATAATTATATTGAAATTAAAATTGGATCCATGAAGAAAAATGAAGCGCTAGAAGCTCAATTAGAGCAGGGTATTATTTGTATCGACCCTAATACGACATTGACTCACCTACGGGGAGTAATGAACCGATTAGTGGATCTTATCAAAGAAACCAAAATAAAAGGCCTAATCGTTAAAAATACGATTGAAAATAAAAAATTAAAGGACAAAATAGAAGTCCTCGATATAAAAGGCATGCCGCCTATAATTATATTAGGCAGAAATACTCGTCAAATAGACGATAGAAATGAACAAAAAATTATTATAAATGATTTCCATGTATTGCCAACTGCAGGGCATGCAGGAATAAGAAGAACAATTAATACTATAAAACAACGATATCATTGGAAAACCTTAGATAACGATGTTGTTTCATTTATTAAGAGATGTACACATTGTCAGAGAAACAAGAGCCATTACACTAAACAACCAATGCAGCTGACAAGCACAGCTAGTCAAGCTTTCGAAAAAATATTTCTGGATATGGTAGGTCCATTATTGCCGGACGCAGAAGGTAACCAGTATATACTGACTACTCAATGTGATCTGACGAAATTTGTGACCGCAACACCTATTATGGACAAGACAACAGATGCCGTGGCCAAAGCGTTTGTTGAAAATGTCATTTTGAATTATGGTGTACCAGCACAGGTTCTAACAGATAGAGGTACCGAATTTATGCCTACTGTATTTGAAAAAATATGTAAACTATTACAGGTGAAGAAGCTGAATTCCACAGCTTACCACCATCAAACAATCGGAGCGTTGGAAAATTCGCATAAAGTTCTTGGAAATTTTCTACGCATACAAACGAACAACTCTTATGGAAGTTGGTCTGCCTGGATACCGTTTTACAAATTTGCCTATAATACAACGGTACATAGTGCAACAGGTAAGACTCCGTTCGAATTGCTTTTCGGAAGACTTTGCACCCTTCCTTCAAATCTAACTGGACAATACCAAACAGACCCAATATATAATATTGACGACTATACGAGTATTTTGAAATACAAGCTACAAGTTTCTCAAAGAGAAGCTAGGGAGAATCTTCTCAAAGTAAAGGCAGATAGAGTTTCAAAATATAATCAAAACGCCAAAGACACAAATTTTACAAAAGGAACATTGGTCCTCGTGAAGACCAAAAAGGGACCTAAATTAGAAACAAAATATAACGGACCATATGAAATTTTAGAAGATATGGGATCAAATGTAAAGATAGCAATTAAAAATAATAAAGATATAGACATAGTTCATAAGGACAGAATAAGAGAATTTTTAAAGTAAAAAAAAAAAAAAAAAAGAGAGAGAAGAATCTACATTCAGTTTTTCAGAAAGATAAGAAGATGAAACCAGAGTAGTTTATAATGATTATTTCCATGAATATTTTATATAAATGTTATTCTTATACATAAACATTTTATACAGAAATATTTTATATAAAAACATTTGATACAAAAACATTTTTATACAGATTTTAATATATATATATATATATATATATATATATATATATATATATATATATATATATATATATATATATATATATATATATATATATATATATATATATATATAGATATGTATATATGTGTATGTATATGTATATATATATATATGTATCTCCATCATTATATATTATATTAGAGTAATAATTATAAATTCAAACTATAATTTTTTTTTTATTATCCACCAATTTCAATTTGTATTATTGATTTTCACTTCATATGTTTTATTCCTAATTTCAATTCAAACATTATATAGATTTAAAAATTAGAACTTAAGGCTAATTTTTAAATACATTAAGAAAGGGCGTGTGGTGGATACGGCCCCTTTTAAAATAAGCAAAAGAAAGTAATATAAACTTAAGTAGTGTAAACACTGTGATCAGCATAAACGCTATCACGCCACCCGCGCGAGGAACGGGCGACGGCGATTATGCTGAGCACAGCATTAAAGGTCACGTATCGATCTGCGATCGTGCGGCCTGTATAGGCTAAGAAATAGAAATAATAAAGCATTATTGAATCGACCGTAAACTCGAGAGGTTCGAGTTCTCTTTTAGTAACCGAAACCCACATAAACACATACATCCACAAACAGTGAACATTTCACCTTCTGAGAGGCCCGAAGGCCTCTTCCACAGCTCTACGGTTGATACCAATGATGTCGATATCGTCCGCAAAACCTAGAAGCATGTGAGACTTCGTAATGATGGTGCCGCTTCTTTGCACGCCAGCCCTCCAGATAGCCCCCTCCAATGCGATGTTGAACAATAAGTTTGACAGTCTGTCTCCCTGCTTCAAACCATCTAATCTGACGCCTGATGTAGTGCCTTCAAATGTGGCACGTATCAGCCTAACTAGTGTTGTTGGGAAACCATGTTCGAGCAAAGTTCACCATAACTTATTTCTCCTAACTGTATCGTACGCTGCCCTAAAGTTAATGAACAGATGGCGAGTCTGCAGGGCAGTGCTGAGAATATTCACTGTCATGACATTCAAAAGCAGTGGTTTTCAGTCGTCTTTATATTGATAATCATACTACCCATGCGACCGTTGATATTCATGATACCAAAAAACCGGTGAACACCGACAAGATAAACTTTAACACTCGTGTTGATATTTTGATCGTCAAAAATAAAAATCTAATCAAGATAGTGAAAATCAAAATTAACCTTATTCGACCATTTATACTGTACTGGGCAGTGTACAGCTTCAGTACAGATTTGCACTACTTGGATTGATAATCACCGAAGCTTTTTTGAATATCATTACGAGGCCTTTGATATTCATTCCACTGTTCTGTCATTGAATATGAAAACGATATTCATGCATCGTCGCAATGAACATAGGTTAAAGAGTTGCATCAGAGAATAAATGTGCTGACACTGAGATTAATTCAATTCATCTACTCATGAATAAACATTGATATTCTAAGGCACTGCTGCAGGGTAAACATTTGGTCCGTAGTGGAGCGTCCCCCTCGAAAACCACGTTGGTAATCTCCAACAAAGGTCTCGGACAACGGCCTCAGTCTATGGAACAGAATACGGAAGAGAGAGAATTTTGTAAACGGCGTTGAGAAGGGTTATGTCTCGATAATTACTACAGTCCAGGTGGTGGCCTTTCTCGTAGATCGGACATATGAGACCCTACAACCAGTCCGAGGGTAATTCTTCATCGGACCACACTCTCAGCATGACCCGGTGTAAAGCACGATACAGGTGTTCGCTCATGACTTTAAAAAGTTCGGCTGAAATGCCGTTCTTACCAGCTGCCTTGCAGTTCTTGAGCTCTTTCACTGCTTTCTTCACCTCGTCCATGTATGGTGGATCCACAGCTTTGATATCTAACATCGCTAAATTTCTGCATGATAGTTCTTCATAATACAGAGTACCTCTCTGCAAAATATTAGTTCTCTATGACTACATTAACCCCCTGTTCTCTATGACTACATTAACCTGGCGATAACAGAGCCGATACCCTATAATAATTTGTTGAGCATGTAAAGGTATGTTAATCGATAATGATGGATTTTTGTTTCAATATAGTTGTAGAAAATAAAAACTTGAAGAATATGTACTTCAGTTTTCTGTATGCTATCTTTTATAATAGGCCACGAAAAGGCGGGGTCAAGCAGATAATGGAATCATGGAATAAAATACACTCTCGATATTGTACCGTCCATCACTAGTTTTCGGAGAAAATTTAGCAAAGCTTAAATAAATAGTCCAAAAATAATCTTCCGTACTGTGAAATCAACAGTTGTAACACATTATGTACAAAATTTGACAAAAATCTGAAAGATTTTGAAGATTGTGGCACGCTATCAAAAGTCTGGCATAATAAACATTTTTTCAACATAATGGGTACTTAGTAGGCCACGGTTGACGAATGAACACTAACAAGAAGAAAATTTAAATAAATTATTGTGAAGCTGATGAAAAATAATAAAGATATAAGCGCTTAAAATGTAAACGCAGTGTCGGTGGTTGCATTTTTAAATTTCCATTTATACTCATGTGACGAAATAGAAAGTCGATAATATAGAGGATTCTAATTATATCGCCGGAGGATATTGGATACAATATGTTAAAATTACTGCAATTAAAACCAAACAAAAGTTCCTTTCTGTTTGGAATTCATGCTCATTATTCAAACGATTCCACTACTAGTCGGTTGGAATTTCTACACTCCATAAATATATTTTTATTCGAAAATCATTATGCACTTTTATAGTTAGTTTTATTGCATGATAAAATCTGGTATTGATGTATTGTATCAATAGATTTCGTAAGTGGCATATATAGTAAACTGCGCTCTCTCTGAAATCATAATCACTCATATGCAAAATTACCAATCTAGGTAAATAAATTACTAAAATTACAGCAAAAATCATCTTCCTCCGTCCTTGCGTCAAAATACCTCCACGCGCAAGGTCAATGTCATGCGCCTTAACTGTAATATCCAGCAGCTGACCTGCGCACGGTCGCGCTCCAAAGGGGACGGAGGTAAGGGTAGCCGTACACCATCTTCAAACAAACCATCGACCTCCGCAAGGAGAGGCGCTGCCCGAAACCTGAATCTGTCCGTGACTCTGGTTTTAGGAAGCTCCCAAACCAGTATGGCAACTTTCGTTCGTTCGTTCGAGCGGCGAGCCTCTCTTTCTCCGTCGGCGATGATAGCAGAGAAGGCACTTGCCGTTTGTTGTTGTTATTCTTCTTTGAATATCGCATTTTTCCGCATCCAGCCAGAGCCAACAGCCAGCCAGCAACCAGCAACCAGCATCATCGTTATTGGCCAAGGCAAAAGCTCTCGAGGGAAGCCGATAGCTGCAGCAGCTGCCAGAGGGGCCTGTCTCAGCTGAACGGGCGCTTGCGAAACCGTAAGTGATGAGAAAGGCAGAGTCTGCGAACTTAGCACTGCCATGTGATAGGCGGCTAATAGGGTTTTCTAGCGATGCGGTCTGTTCCTTCTCTAACCAAGTAGTTTGATAAATCAACATAATTGTACATGTTAAAGCAATTACGTTCTCAAAAATACTATAAGAAATAACTGCTATCAGTAGATAAAGTTCTTAGTTATAAAATCGTAATTATTTTATGATAACTAAGCCACTTTTCCCGTGACGTGGGAATCGTTAAACGTGAAGATGCATCTCGTCCCCTGGCGGTAGCCAGTCGAATGTGAACGTGAAAACAGAGAATCAACAAACTACTCGTATCGCATTGGTTGGTTTGTAAACATCGCTGTCGCTGGGTCTGGTTGGGGACGCGTGAGGAAAATGAAAATAATAATGAAGAAAAAAAACCTCTTCATAGCGATTTATAACAGGTATGGCTCGAACCGGCGAAAAGCCGATGATGATCTCTGGCGCGTGGCAAAAAGACACCTACCGTCGCCATGAGAGCCACTGCAGTGTGCGCATACCGCTGTGGTGAGTGTTTGCTAGAAAAAGAGATAGACGGAAAAAATATATATGTGTGTACGTATAGATAAACCTGTTGTTTATGGAGAAATGAATGCATTTTTAATGAAGGAAAAACAAGAAACGTTTGAAAATGGTAGTAACACGTGTTGATGCGGTTTTGAGCGGTCGGTTTTAGTTTTTCACCAGCACCAGGGAAAACTTTCCCTTCCACCGCAGTACTCTCGAAGAGAAGGTTTGTGTGTATTTTACGTATGTCAAGTGAAGCGCATTTACGCTTGATACAGATATGGATTTTTTTATCTGTAACTTCGGTGGACAATCCTGATGATGACTCATATCTAACCATTACTGGGTGCCTTTCACCGGTAAGTCGGTCCAAATTTGTTGGAAGAGATCAAAAAGCCTAAGCCGGATTACTAGTGCGTGAACAGTCGGAGCTATTTGAAGCCTGAAATTGAAAACAAATATCAGATCAACAGTGAAAATAAAAAAATGGATCAGCTTCAATTTATCGGTAGCTAACAATAATAAATGATAATTGAGAAAAATACAAAAAAAACATGATAATTTTGTTGAGTGGGTACTCACACATCGTTCAAGAGACTTCGTTAAAAAAAGTAAAATAATTAAACAGAGTCCTAACTACCAAAATGACATATATTTTTCATACGTAAATAGCCTTCTAGTTTGCCTGTTCAAAATTTTTCTAAAAAGTTACGTCTGAGTGAAAATCTCAAAATATTACATCAGTACTAACAGTTGGATGCTTTGAAAACATATCAAAGCATTGAAAATAGCTGCAGCTTGATGACTTAATTTATGTAATGACTATAAGAATCCTTTTAATTTTTGCGTAGTTATCTAAGTATAAATCTTCACTCTTAGGGCATTAATATAAAAAAACGAGATCAACGGGGGACACAGGTATGAATCGGACTAACGGCGTTGACTTATCGTATTACATAAATTACAATGCAAGAAAAAAAAAATGTCTGTTGAAAAATTACGGACACCGATAGTAGCTAGAAAAATACAAAGCATCTGTCACAAATCGGCTCAATGTCTCTCACGATTATCATACAGCTGAACTAACAGCTTCAGCTGTTTGAACAGGGAGTGATGTAATCTGGTACATTTTTTTTTGCTCTCAAGAGTTAGAGCCCTTGCCACAATAACGGCAATCAATTCCCACCCAGCATGACATGACTAGCGCAAAGCCCTTCGGCAACTGTCTCACTGTCGCGCGCTTGCTCATGTGCGCATTTAAAACGTAACCCATTTACTGATTGAAGTTTTTTTTCTCTTCTCATTTCAGGTACGGTACCGTAAACGTAAAAAAAACGTAAACTAACCTCGCCGCAACCCACAGCCAGGAAGAAAGAACTGTCGCACGTGTCTACCGCGGTCCGCGGTGTGCAGGTCTATCAGCTCCGCTTTGACCCACTCTTACTGGTCTCGGGCTATGGCTACACGGTTGACACAGACTTCTTGAGAGAAATGGATTACACCGTGTTTGCCGTTCGTTTAGTCCCGTCCCGCCGCCGGTGATTGCGATGACGAAAGGCTTCTCGAGGAAGCCACAAGCGGGCGCGATCGCGCGTTGTAATTATGGGCCTAAATGGTTGCGCTTAAGTCCGCAAGCCACAGCGATTCTGTGGGCCGGCTGCAGAGAAATTGCTGTTCGTTACTGGTTGGTTGTAGCAATTGTACACTTCAATTGTACTGTAAATGTTGAGTAATGGAAGTAAATGAGTTGTCCTTCAGCTGGTTAGCCTGACTTGGGGGCAGCTGAGCTCACGAAAGAGGTTAGGTTCGTTCGTAATTGATGCAGGTCAGGTACTTATGATAAAGTCCAGCTGTCGCTTCAAATTATCACCTACTTCGGAATCGAATTGATCGTGATTAAAACAGTTTTGCCATCGGAGTTTGTACCAGTAAAGTTGGCTTACAGTCATTACTTTGCTGTTTCAAAACTTTATTTCTCAACAAAGAAAACTGTATTGCTAATGCTTACCTAGTAACCAGTTTTTGGTTAGAAAAAAATGTACTGAATAGATTCCATCGTTGCGATTTCTTCTCAAAAACAGTATGCTATACATTCCATGAACCCGTGAAATCCCAGCTTGCACCATCAATATTTTCTCATGTGGTCCAGCTGGCCATTCGGAAGCATCAGGCGCTCAGCGTGGCAAGAGCACAAAAACTTGCAGAAATGGATACGTCAATCATGCGGGAAGTAATGAAAAACCCACGAACGACCATTTGGGCGGTTAAAGAAAGGTTGGATCTGTTCCTTTTTAATCGACGAGGTATTTTGCCAAAAACCGACCGATGCTGAGCAACACCGCAGGTCAACCTGAACGCCGTTCAACGGTATTATGACTGCCGATGGTTATATCGACATAAAGTGTGAGAACCTGGAAGAATCCATACTGAAAATGGGGCGGGAGGACAACTACACATCCTAGCAAGATTTTGGAAAGTTTGTGACATGCTGGACCCCCTAAACCTCCGGAACCTTGTATAAATTATGCCAAAACGATGTCAGTTAATCATTGTGACCAAACGGGATCATATTGACAACCTCAGCGCATATAATATATTTAACTCAGTCATTTATTAACCGATTTTAAATATTCAATATTGATGCAAAGGACGTGTTATCGAAGGCCCCTTCAATATCGAGAAAGGCACATAGCGCCGTCTCCTGATAACTCAGGGACTTTTCAATCAACGTCACTAAGCTGTGAAGAGAAGTTTCTGTTGACTTGCCGCATTGATAGGCATGTTGGTTCCTGTTCAGCGGGGAGTCTTCAAGAAACTCAACACGGATATATTTATCCATTATTTTCTCCATCAACTTGAGAAGTGATGAAGTCAGACTTATGGGCCTGAAAGTTTTAGGTAGGGTTTTGTCCTTTCTTCCAACTTTGGGGATAAACACTACCTTCACCTTCAGCCAGTTATCCAGAATATGGCCCAGGATAAAGCTGGCTCTGAAGAGGTTGATGAGTTCGGACATGATAACTGCGGCCGATTTTTGTAGAAAGATGGGTAGTAAGCCGTCTGGACCTGGAGACTTCATAGGGTCGAATGAGCTTAGAGCCCAGCCTATTGAAGCTTCCGTGAACAGTCGACGGGCCAGCAGGATGGACTCCCGAGACGCCATATGTCTCGAATTGTCCTGTCGCGACCCATCACTATTCAGTTCTTCGGTCTCTGTCGATCCAGGAAAGTGGATGTTCATAAGAACCTCCAGCGTTTCCTTGGTAGTGACAGTGAGGCATCCATCCTCTTTCCTCACTTGTCCTAAACCGTTAGTATGGTCTTTGGACATCGCCTTTTGGAGCCGCGTAGCTTCCGGCAGAGTTTGGATTCTTTCACAGAAACTAACTCTGGATTTCCGTTTAGCCTTGCGTAGCTCGGCGTTGTACTTAGTGAGGGACGCCCTGTAGTCGTCCCAGTTAGACGTGACTTTTGCCCTGTTGAACAACCGCCTAGTTTCCCGACGAAGGTCACTAAGTTGATCATTCCACCAGGGTACGTCACGGCATACTGACCGCTGTGTTAGTGGACAGTTAGCGTCGAAAGCATCCATGATTCTGTTTTGTAGATCATTTGCTGCCGAATTCAGGTCAACTGAATTTCGAATGTTTCTGTAACTGAAAGTTCGTGAATCGATCACGTGTTCCTTAAAGGATTCCCAATCTGTATTCTTAGGATTTCTGAACAGCTCTCTTTTCAGAGGGTTAGCCTCTATATTAAAAACGATGTGTCTGTGGTCCGACAAACTAGTTTCATCGGAGACATGCCAATTTTTTATCCTTTCAGAAATAGAGGCGCTACACAGAGTGAGATCAAGGACCTCGTGTCTGATAGCGTTGATGAAAGTGGGGTCATTCCCTACATTACATACATTGACATCGTTAGAAGTAAGGTAGTCAAGTAGGTACTCACCCCTGGTGTTGGTGTCCGAGCTGCCCCAGATCGCCCAAGTAACACACAAAACATGTTAGAAAATAAGTAACAACGAAAGTAGTCATATAAGTGTACTACAAGCGCAATTGAAAACTTGTGTTATTAAATTGTGTTTGAAGTTTTCATCAGTAATACAACCGCATTTCGAAAACAAGCTCGTTTTTCTGGTTTTGGAGATGTTTTTTAACAACATGAGTTCAAGAATGACAATCACTATCACTTGGTCTTTTCGTAAAACATTACACCATCTAATAACAACACTACGTACCTGTAAAATGCTTTTCCTTAGTACAATAGTCGTAGCATTCAACACCCAACTTAAAATTACTTGATCAAATTATTATTGAAATTATACGAACGATTTCTGTATTTATTCGAAGCGGGTCAAAACGCGCCATCAAAAGAAAAACAGAACGCTTGCAGTGTAACCAATATCACTTCAGATTTTTGTTATTGTATATCTAACAACGTTTTCTAGTTTTGTTAGATTTTATATCCAGATAACGTTGAAACTATGCGAAAACGATTTCAATATTCAAGCGAAAAAAACAACTCTTTTTGAAAGGTTGAAATTAATTTTTGTCATCATTTTATAATCAATTAAAACTGCCGCTGATAAAAGAAATTGCCGATCTAGTTGCACTGCGCAGACACAACACATTTGCGCATGCGCTGGTTAACAGTTGTCATAGCAACAGATTTGCGCATTGCCGTATTAGTACTCGAGATGTATTTTGCCACTTAATTATATCAAGTTGGCTTGCTTTCATGCAGTTATCGGTACTTGTTCTACTAGCCTTTATGTTTTGCGCTTTTCTGATGATATTGATGTCATGGAATAGGTAACGTCAACTATTCTATACCAACGTGTGTTACTTGGGCATGTGGTGAACGTTGGCATCGCAGCCGATCAGAAACGGCTTGTTGATGGCCTTGCAGTACCGCACGAGCGCAGCAACTTCGGGTGGCGGTGATATGGTCCAAGGTGATATGGTCGCCCGGGAAGTAGGCCGACGCGACAACCATTTCCTGCTTTCCTCTGGTTGTCAGTACTTCAACCGTGACGGCAACGACGTCGCGTTGGATAAATTCTGTAATGGGTAAAAATTTTAGTTCTCTATTAAGCAGAATTGCAGTCCTTGGTTTGGACAGCGTGTCACAGTAGATTAACCTACCGTTAGGAGCGTTAAGTCCGAGAACTTTGGATTCGTTGATCCACGGCTCCTGGATGAATGCAGCCGCTAGCTGCTCTTTGGCGAATCTCCTGCAAAGAACACCCGAGGCGCCTTTTGCGTGATGGAGATTCGCTTGCACGCAGCGAAGGCTGCTCACTTTGCAGTGAAGTTGCCGTCTTTGTCCGGATCGGAAGTTGATCCTGGTATTGGCTGACGGTTGCCAACAGCGGTTTGGCTGGTTGATGGAAGTTGCTCTTCCTCACTGTTCGGCTTCGGTTGCAGCAGTCGATAGGCAACAGAAGGTCGTCGCGCACACTGTGGCGGTTTTTGACTCCGGGTGGTGCGACTGTTCGGTGGTTGATGCTTCGCACTCTTGCGAGTCTTCGGCGGAACCGTCCGAGCAGCCGCGGGGTTGCGTTGTTTGTGTGGTGACAGGGCACTCACGGGGGAGCATCCAACGCGTACCTTCCCAACCGCAGGGTTGCGTTTGGGTGGTTGTGGGGCACTCCCGGAGGAGTTTCCCACGCGAACCTTTAGCCCATTCGCAGGACCGCTTTGCCTGGGTGGTGGCAGAGTACTCCCGGAGGAGTTACCCACACGTACCTTCCCTGACGTTGCGACGGAGTCTTTCCTGCCTGTGACGTTCGGCCTTCCGCTTACCTTTCGGATGCGTGCTTTGCCGAAACCGTAGTGCAGTTCATTATTTCTACTCTCAACGAGTTTGGCCGATTCTTCGTCAATATCCAGAACAAGTTCGACCAAGGTCTTTACCAATTAGCGGTTACAGACTCGCCACATTTTGGTAGAGAGATGGTCGTTCTGATTCTGGAGTGAACAAAGAATCTTCTCGTCCGGAGAGTTCGCACTGTCCGCGAAGTAACCGACATACCGTCTGGCCTTCGGCAGATCCTTCATGTGGTATACACGAAGTTGTGCTCCCTCCCATGGTACGAGAGAAGGTACCTCCCTTTCCAACCACTGCACTGTGTCGTTGTCGGCACAGGCAAGTTGCAGGAAGCCATATTTTAGATGGCAACCGTTAAACTTGGGCTTGGTGGTTGGATTTTCCTGGTCCGCAATGTGATCGCGGATGGAGGTCCGGACAGCCTGAAGCTGGTCCGTTGTGAGTGAGGAGCTGGGGTGGGTAGCAGAAGTAACCGCAAGGCTTATAGCTCCCACCATGTCCCTATATGTGGCTTTCGAGAGCGGCTTCGAACCCGATGACCCCAAACCAGTGCCGTTCCGCAGTTTTTTAGGCTGTGGACACTTAGTACTGGTATTTGGGGACTCCAAGTCGTCCGACCGCTGTCGCTTGACGGCGACTTGGTTCGATTGAGCAGGCTGCTCTGTTGGAAGGAGGGCCAGCTTCCTGGCTTCTTCGTACGAGAGACCGGAGCGAAGATTTTTGCTCAGTCGCCGCCTTTGCGCATTTGAAAGTCGCTTGACAAGGGGTGCCGATGATTCGGGTTTCCCTTCGTCATCGGGCCTTGTCTGTGGACCGGGAACTAAGTCCATTTGACTTTCGTCATTCCCTTGTGGAGAAAGTAGGATTAAGGATGAAGCAGAGGGTCCTCCGTCCAGCGATTCGCTGTCAAGTTTGAAATCATCCTCATGCTCCATCTCCTCCGTTCTGCCCGGTGCGTTTGTTTTTACTGGACTACGCTTAGATGAGTCCATGGGTTCCGGCAAAGAAAGGCTGCCGGTGGCCGAATTCTGTGAAGTTTTGTCGTTCATAAAATTCCCACGAGTCGCTGGGTAAAGAAGAGTCCGCTGCATCAGTGACCCGCGTGATGCAGTAAGGGCTAATTACTGTGAAGGGTGCCCTGGTACTCTACAGGCTCCGTTAGAGGCTGGGTATTTCTTAAACCCCCCCCCCCCTCCACCACGTCATCCATCGGCACGGGTCGCATAACACCTTAGCTTAGGGGTTTTAACCATTGGATTTTACGCAACAGCCATGGTTAAGAGCTGTTGCAACCATCCTCCTTTACAGGGGCTTTGGACCCTCTGCTACAGTTCTCAATAATTCAAGTCTATTCGTAAAGGCTAAACTGAACCAAGAGAATCGTAACAGGCGGAGTTAAAGGCAGAACTGTTTACAAAGTATTATTTCTTTAAAGTATTCATCGAAGCCCTGGAAAGTTGAAGAGAAAAGAATAGAAATATTTTGGATTCAAATAGGAGTGGATTTTCTGTGTCCATCTGTTTGAGTCTAGTTTCGCGACGAAGTTTTTTGAACATACATAGAAACATTTTGGGCTATGGTTTTTTTTCTCTTCTTTTGCTATTGGCATTTGGTAATTCTAGAATTAATTTAGGATTACTTTCCTCATACACCTTTTGTGGGTTTTTAAAGTTTTTCTCATCGTTTTTGAGCTTAATACATGATGGCTTCTAGGAGTGTTTTTAATCATTTTATGTTTTCATATTTTGCAGAACTCAGAGTATTATTTGGAATCATTCTTTCGGACTGTTATGGTCATCGGAGATTTTGATTTTTCCGGTGGTCCATGGTTTTAGTTTCATCTTTGTTTACCATTAAAAGCGTTTTTCATTAATTTTGAGATTATTATTAGATTATAACAATACAGAACACTTTGCAAGTATTGCTTACTTACACAGTTAAAAAGCTAAACTATAATCACTTCGGTTATATTCTAACGCCATTTGACGAATTGGTTCATGCAGTCCGTAGTTGCAGCTGATTGTTCCGTTGTGGTCGAAGTGGACAGTGTGATGGAAGAAGCGATAATACTGCAGGGCAGTCATAAACGCCCAATAAAATCTTACGAACGGTGTTTGCTAGTATATCCTTGCGACGTTATTCGAGCAGCGCTAAGCCAATCAGTAGACACAGATCTTCTTGTCCAATTCTGGAAATAATTCCCAGTTGTCGATTCGTTTTGTTGATAATCGTCATATAGTGTTGCAACACCATGCCAAAGTCAGTTACACTGTTGCTGCGTCCTCAATACCTATCCTCAACGTAGAAAGTGTAAAACAGCAGCTGTTTTTTGTGCCTGAAGCTGATAACACTGCATTTTGAAATGCTGATTGACATACGGTTAGAGGCACACCATCGTGTGAACAAATCTACAAAGCTTTGAAGTCTTGCGCAATCGTCGATAAATTCTATCAGCAAATGGATTTTAACATCATCAGCATAACATAATCTAGATCCACGAGGCAGCAGCCCAGTGACATCATTGATGAACAGTGAGAAAAGCAACGGGCCTAAAATGCTACCTTGTGGTACTCCAGAGTGGATAAGAAACCAACAAGATTGAGATGATCTCAACTTGACGTTAAATTGGCGGGAGCACAGATAGCAAGATGGCACACCTGGTTTGTTAAGCTTAGCGAGTAATATTTTCTGATCAACCCGATCGAATGCCGCTTTGAGATCAGTGTAGATGGCATCAAGTTATCTTATCACCAATCCGATAAAGCAGTAATCAGCTAACATAGCGATCTGCAGAAATAACAAAAAGAGTAGCGTTTCCAGAATACTTCTTTGAGGTACAAAAGCCTAGACTTAAAGTCACATGTTTCTACCTTGACCTTCTAATGAGGTGGAAACCAGAATATCAAGATTCTGCAATATCAGAAACAGTTCAGTGATAAAATGTTGCAAATGTGATATAAAATAATCAATTGAGGGTTATTTCAATTTCATATAACACTGAGAAGTACGATCTAATTTTCAATGTTGTCATTTACTAAAAAAACTCGTCAGTGATTGTTATATTTATTTATATCTCTTGAATAGACAAAAGATTTTGAATCATATGAGCGAGACCGCCCGTTTCAATCATAAACTCGAAGCTAACTATTGAATTAATTATTATTGTAGCTTGTAGTAGAAGGGCGTTAGTAGCTTGGCAAATTCCTTTCAGTAGTCGATAGTGAATTGGGCATCCTTCCACCGCTCACCGGCTCTGCCATGCGGTCAGTCTGCGTCCCCGGCTATATTTATCGGTCGGCAAAAGAAGAGGCGCTACTTTGCAATTCATCATCATCCCATGGTCTGATGGACACCGCTGATACGTAGCCACATGGCAGCGGCCGGTTCGATGGCCTGATATTCCGCCAGCATCGCAGCGGTCAATGAAGTATCGGTTTTATGTTCAGCCGCAAAGGTAAATGATATGAATTTATTAGCCGCTATGCAGCCGCGCTGGTAGACAACATTTTCTCTGTGATGCTGCCCGGGTTGACGTTGACGAGGAGGTGAAGTCGTTGCCGTTGCAGCTGATTGTTAGTAGAGATGCTATTTGGTTGCAACAATATTGTGTTGGCAGGCAGTTCTTACGGGTACCTATCACTAGCTGCTGCTCATTTCAAGAGTAAAGACTAGTTTTGAGAGGCCGATCATTTCATTGCCCACCTGCAACCATGTTGCAAATCATTGCACTTTGATCGATCGATACCTTGCACCGTGAAAATTCGATTAGCAGACTGACGGTAAAGTCGGATGGTCTTGGAGCGAAAAGTCGAGGCCAAATCGTGCACCTTTTTCTGTGGTGGCCACCTTTGAGTATCCTTTCAAAGTCAGCTTAGCGACTTATCCCGTTGACTATTGCTTTTGCAATAGTGAATGGATAGTACAATACGTACAATGGAAGCTGAGGAACTCCATCCTGTTGGGTGGCATTACCAGGTTGATGCATTGCTATTTGAAGGTATTTAGTTATTGTGGTAATCCAAGCTGGTAGTATTACGATCCGCTGGATCAAAAGTTTCCATATAGTGTAATAAACAACTGTTATGGTCTCGAGCTAATGTTTGTGAGAATGGAATAGCCTTGTGCAACGTATTATTCTTTAGTGTTGATAGAAACGTACTTTCAACTAATTATTACCCCATGTATCGGTCGATAAAATGTTCGGCTTACTCTTCACTCTAACAGTTTGTCAGTCAGTTGAAATTATTTTCCACCCACAATCAAGACTTCACGATCATCTGGCAGTTATTATACATTACGACACAACATTGCATAAACATACATCTAATTAGGCGAAAGCATCATTTTAATCTTTCGCTCACATTTCCCTCCAATCACATTCATTTTCCTACTCCTCAAATCTGACAGTCATAACTAATTACGCGCCAAACTTCCCGCGAAATTAAATCATCCGATTCACCTAATTAGATGAAGCGCTTTTTACTCTCGACCCGACCTGACCGCACTCCGGCTGCATCGGATTACGTTCATCACGTTTGCATGAAATCAATTTCTCGCCAAATAGATGAAGAAAAAAAATTTTACGCCACATCAATCATACGGTTTTGAGAGTGCCAAAAAATTCAAACACAGAAAGAAATAAAAACTGTAGTGGAACCGAAAGCGTATATTCTTATATCAGTGTAATCAAACACGGATTACGCATGCGCATCTATTTTTTTTTTCAACTCTGCTTTTGCTACTGTTCAGATATTCACTGTTCAGATGTGATAAGAAACACCGTGCTGAGATGTTAGAAAGAGAAAAACACTAGTCATCGTTTCAACATCAACACGCTGGGTGGAAAATTGGCCCCCGACTGTTAAGCCCGGCTTTCTTTCGCACCATCCAGAGGCAGTGGCGCTCTATCGCTACTGGAGCCAGCCGCAGGCAATGCGCGAAATATGCGCTCGCTATGATTACGCTAAGAAAGCAAAATTTTACTACGCTTCATTATCATTTTCACGTGATTTTCCTTTCGTTTTTCTAACGTGCGTGGGTTAGAGCTGGTGGGTGATCGCGGTAACGATAGCAGCGTCGTCGTCGGGAGCGTTGGAATGGTGATTATTTGCGAATTGTTTGAGACTAGAGCGTGCAGGTTTATAGTAAAGATAGTATAAATATTTTTGAAGAGCAGATGCAACGGCATTAAATCGATTTATTAATTTGTGTTCTAAAACAGACATTAGTGTTCAATGGAATTCCTGCGTTCTTACAGTAATCGATTGGAAAATCCCCTATTCGCTCGAATTAAAAAAAAATTAATTTGATCATTTGAACTTGTGTAGGGTGTTGTATCATGATCGGACCAGTCAGAAAATGTACCATGATCGGACCATTTTTTTATATGCAAGATTTTTCAACTATTGAATAAAAAACTGTATCAAATATGTACCCGCATCATCAACAAACTTCTTCTGATGATGTTCAGAAGATTTACAACTTTTTTCGTAAAAATGTTATATCTCAAGATTAGCTCATATTACATCGGGATGATAGTTGTTTCTAATGTGGAATTTTTCAAGGAACACGATGAAATTATCAAATTCAAAATCAGAATGGCTGCATTTGCCGAAAAATGTAAATTTAGTTTTCAAATACAAAAATATTTTATCTGGCAACTCTTCCGGTCAAAACTTATATTTTTTTCTGTATTCCTTGGTTTATTTTCCTGAAAAATCATCTATCAGTATTTTTCGTACATCTCACGCCTATGAATTGTAAGAAAAAGAAAAAAGAGATTTTGAACAAAAAATGCGTGACTTTGCAATAAAGAGGGGGGTCCCACAGAGCGGGGGGTATTCCTATCGATACCAAATTTGGGATTTTTCCAAAGAGACAATAGATTTGGGATTTGGGATTTTGGCAATTTGGGATTTTTCCAGAGAGACAATAGATGAATAATCCCCCCAACTTTGAGCAAAATCTGTGATGGTCGTGTCCAAGTGGTATGTACACTTCGTATGGAATTACCCATATCGAATTTATTTTTCAGTAACAAAACTCTCTTTGAAACTAACTAATTTTTGAGCTGCGGCAAAGGAAACGTAAGGCAAAAAACTAATCTTTGAATTTCGTTTAGCGATAGGGCTTGAAAGTTTCGACTCTCCGAAAAATGTCCTCATACAAAATTTCAACTCAATCGAACTTAAATTTTTGTGCTGGGAAACTCATTCACTTGTCACATTCTCATTTTCACTTCACTGTCAATCTCACTTCACGGAGCTAATTTTTGTCACTTCACTTTAGATGGAATCGGAAATAGGTCTCAAAAAATGAAGTGAGCATGAGAGTGAAATATATTTCATCGTGAGGTAACTTCCGTAACAAGTATCATTGGCTGAATATCGCACTTCAGGCATAAAAGTTAGAGCATTGCAATATTCGGAAATTTGTAGTACTACTTGGGGACTGCAATTTGGTTATACATCGTTTCTCAAAATTGTGCTGGTGGAGCGAGCTTTCGGTAAAACGAAACTGCAACCGAAAAAACACCTACAAATTGAATAAGCAAATTTGCCGTATTTGAAGCCCAAATATAATTCATAACGTTTTCGCAATAATATAAAAAATGTTTGAAAATAATTTTAGAATCACGAAAAAATATCTAATTTATCAACCCCAAACCAAACACCATGCATGTAAAGCCCAGCACGCGAAGCGGAAAATCGCTTGATGTCTCAGAAGCACACTGGTCCGATTATGATACATTTTTTGGTCCGATCATGATACAGATTCTATGGTCCGGAAAAACGACATATTTAAATGAATTTACGTCGGATTTGCTATAAATTGTTATTTTCGTAAACTAGACAAATAGACTTTTCCGAAAAATATATATTATTTATGATTACATGTAATATTGATGGTGAAAATGTGACATGAAAAGCGATGTTCCTTGAAAATAGTCTAAATTGGTCGGATCATGATACATTACCCTACTATTGAAATTTGCCCAATCTTGTTGAAACACTGATTTCGACCTCTGATTGGACGCCCAATGCTTGCTTTCCCAAACACGGTTTGCAAAATATTATACCTAGTTAACTGGGAATTCACTTTTTGGGCTATATAGGAACCTGCTTCTGCTCAAACGAGTCATTCTACTAGTGGATGGTACAAGTGCCGGAAATATTTCAACAGTAGCCAGTAGCAACAGCAGCGGGAAACCAGCAGTGGCACCGGTGGCGGCGATGGCATTTACTCCGGTAAAATTTTGCTTTGTTTTGGTAACTTTCTGGATTCTGGCGATCATAATCTGCCGGTCGTGTTTTCAGTGTGAAAATAGTTGAAACTTGTTCGCACTGCATAGCGTTCGTTCCATTCTTGTTCAGTAATGACGTATTTCTATGTGCAAGTTGAAATTCGGTAGCACTCCAACTCCTTTATTGCACAAAGTTTTGAAAAATATTTAATATCACTAATGTAACAAACAACCTTATGTAGTTTTATGAGCCGTTGCGGAACAGAGTGGTCTAAAGACCATTTTTTTTGAAAATGAGTTTATTGCATAAACCGCATCTACTGAAGAAGCTGAAGTTGGGAGATTAAGAAAATTTCGGAAAATCGAATTTTAAAGCTGATTAATTCCGTGTTGAAAATTCGTCCGAAACAGAATGGCCGTTTAGTTTCGGAACAGAGTGGTCTATGTACATAAATCGATGTAATACTATCATGTAACACGTAACATGTAGCATATTACATGAGATAAGGAACATTCCACTTGTTTTGTACATGTCACACGTGATATGTAACATGTTACACGTAATGTAACACGAAAAATGTAACATGTAACATATTATGTAATATGTAATATCTTGTGTTACATGTAATGTAACACGTGACTTCTTACATGCGACATGCTATATGTATCATATAACATGTGACACTAGCCATTTTATACGGTTTACCGTCATTTTCTTTGTCATTTACCGGGTTTGTGTACATAGACCACTCTGTTCCGAAACGATTCGAGGATTCCAGTGAATATATATATGAAGTCAGAGTGGTCTATGTACATTGGTGTGATAAAATCACCGATTTCGCACAGAAACTGTTAATTTTATGTATCCCAGTGTTGAACCACTTCATAACCTTTATATTAGAACATTTTGTTTGAAAGAATCCGTTGAACAGAATTCTATTCGGAGATTTTTCGAAAATTGCTTCTCCTGAACAATTTGCTCGATGGCACATAGACCACTCTGGTTCGCAACGGCTCATATGTCAACCTCGCAGTCGTGACTTTACATACAACCCTTTTGTTATGTGTTTATTCTCCCAATAACTGAATAACAGATTTGGATTTTTGGTTTTGCAGTCTCTGTAAATAATTTTAAACGGAGATTTTCTTCACATGCGACGTTTCGGCCGTTGGTTGTGGCCTCTTTCAAAGGAATTAAATATAGCGGTATTTGTTTAACGCTAGCCGAAAATCCAACTCTGAAATAACCAACAGCCGTAACGGAAAAGCGAATTATATAATGTGTCTATGGTTTTTTCTGGCAAATGGAATTCTTTCAAGCATGATACATTTTATTTTCTTAAACTGGAACTGATGTGAAACTTTCCTTATTTAATATATAAAAAAGTATGAAAAATCCCCTGGCGCCAAAAATATGCATTTTCATGCAAAAATAATATCAAATTCGGGCTTAGCATCCCAAAGTCAAATTAAAACCATGAATTTTCCTTGATTTGTAGAGATTTCTTTGCTTGTATGGAGCCACTCCACTGTGCACTGATCCGTCGTAAGAAGAGGCGGCCTCTCGCAAATAAATGACTGTTCTGCTTGTGGCCGTATTACAGAATTCAAAATACAAGAGCGAGTCGAGTCGCCAAGGCGTCTTTAATAGTGCCCTTGATTACTAGGATTACTCAAACATATTAGCTTTCTTTTTGAATGTTGCCATGAAAATCAAGTGGGTAATTTGATTACACAGGTCGACAAAAAAGAAAAAATTGCTACCCTAAAGTTCAAATTGAAAAAAAAAAGAAAGATTATAGCTATTTACTCATTCCTGTGAGCTTTGGTGCCCCTAGCCATCTCAGTTTCGCGACAAAAGCTCCTACCCACTTCAACGCGAACGTTAATCGTGCGCCTCCTTTGACTATTGCATCGGTGGAGATACCAAGTACATTGTTCTAAGGGAAAGGGCTTCGGGAGAAATTTGGATCTAGGGCCCCGATACTAATATTCTAGACAAACACTTTTTTCTACAAAGTTGTTACATATGATGGAGCGCACAGTTTCCTGTAATCACAAATTAGGATGACCCAAATTTTCGATGAAATCCAGCAACTAACTTTCTTATTTTTGTAGATAGAGTTGAACGATGTTCTACAATATTGTAGCTCCGTCAATTTCACGAAATTTTGTAAAAAAGAATTTTTTCTATCTTTTAAAATAACCAATATAGAGCTATTCCACTAAATCACAACAAGAAATCTACGAGTGCGGCCCTAAAGCTTAAACTGGAAAAAAAAAAATAAAAGATTATAGCTATTTACCCATGCCTGTGAGTTTTGGTAAGCCATTTCAAAAAAGCGTCAAAAGCTCTCACCCACTCAAACGCGAACGTTGATCGTGCGCCTCCTTCACTATTGAATCGGTGGAGACGCCAAGTACATCGTTCTCGGGAACAAGCTTAGGGGGTAATTTGCATCTAGATTTCGATAGTGATATTCTAGAGAAACACGTTCTTCTATAAAATTGATCTTCAACAAATTAAATATGATGGGGCGCACATTTTCCTGTCATCACATATTTTGGGTGACCCAACTTTTCAATGAACAAAATAGATATCGGTTATTTTGAAAGATAGCAGAAAACTTTCTTCAGCAAAATTACGCAAAATTGAAGGGGCAACAACATTGTAAAACACTGTTTGACTCTATCTGCAAAGATAAGAAAGTTAGATGCTAGATTTCATCAAAAAATTTGGATCACCCCAATTTGTGATTGAAGGAAAATGTGCGCAGTAACAACTTTGTAGAATAAAGTTTTTCTCTATACTATTACTATCGAGCTCTAGATCCAAATTTCCCCCTTAGCTCGTTCCTTAGAAGACTGTCGAATAATTAACTTAGCATCTCCACCGATTCAAAAGCGAAAGGAGGCGCACGGTTAACGTTCGTGTTGGAGTGTGTAGGAGCTTTTGTAGCGTAACTGAAATGGCTTACTTACTTTACTTTACTTTTAGGCACAGACCGACCGACATACCGATTATCGATCCAGTGCCGAAACCAGAATACGTCGCCATGTCCCTCGGCCTTTGGCTGCTATCCTCCTATCGCCCCTAACACCTAATTCGCGTGCATCCTCGTCGACAGCACACATCCAACGAGTGCGGGGTCTACCCCGAAGTCGACGACCTCTATCGGGATTCCTGCTAAATATAGCCTTTGCTTGACGCTCATCCGGCATTCTCGCTACATGCCCAGCCCATTGAAGCCTGCCGTGTTTTATCCGCTTGACTATATCCGCCGATTTGTATGCCTGGTACACTTCATGGTTCATGCGTCTGCGCCAAACACCATTTTCTAGTTTGCCGCCAATGATTGAACGCAAAATCCGGGCTAGGGGCATCAACATTCACAGGAATGATTAAATAGCTATAATCTTTAATTTTTTCAGTTTATTCATCTATAAAAACATCCGAAATTATGAAGTGGAATTTTGGATATCTACAGACTTTTATAGGGTAACCGCTCCATTATTCATCTCAACAGCTAGGCGCACCTATATTCTTCTTTTTTCTCTCAACTGTCCAAATTACCGTCAAATTTCTACAAATTTTGAATGTAAATCCATTTGCTTCTCGATTTTGTCAAGTGGTTGAAAGTTTTACGTTAAAAATATGGTAAAATTAAACGATAAACTGATCAAAGAGGCGTGATGAGATGAATATAAGTACTGAGATGAGAACAGAAGCGATTAACCTAGTACTTATGAACAAAGAAACAATAACACAAATTTTCTAATTTTAATATTTTTTGTTTTCGATTTGGCTGCAACTAATGTTCCTATGGACTAAAGATGTCATTTTGTGTTATCAGTATTTTTTTCTGAATCACGACTGATATTTAAAAATGGTAAATGATGATAATAACTATTTTAAGAACCAGAACGGCTTGTTAGTTTGGTGTGACGTCCTGGAAAAGTTGTAGATAACAATTTTGTTTTTGCGAAAAATAGTAGAAAAAAATTCATTTGACGTAGGACTACGTCTATTTGGAAGTAGGGCGCCTGAATTCGAAAATCAAGAAATTCAACCATGGAAAAAATGGTCGGAGTTGGAGCGCTTATATTTCAGTCACTTATTATCTGATTATCGAAGTTTTGGTATCAATGGATAAGGTATTTTTTTAACGATTGAGTTGTTGTAACAAAAACAACCAACTGATTGAAACACTATTGAAAAAAATGGTTATAAAATGGATTGTCCAAATCATACCGAGCAAACCAATCACTACCACACTTCCCAAGCACAGCCGACACTAAAGTATACAACCGATCTGACTTCGGAACATTGTTTTACTCGTTCTAGTACACACGCCACGCTTACTGGAAATTTATGAAAGGTACCATTCGAACATTTGACCATTATTTTCATTCCAAAACCGCATCTGTATCATAAAAACGCTAAGTGCTAATGGTGGAAATGAGGAAAAGGAAAAAGGTACCGGTCATCTCGTGCTGGGTTTCACCCGTATATCGGGCGACTGGTTTTTATTTTTTAAGACGTTGCTGAAGCGGGAAAAGATATGCAAATAAAAATAAAATTCGAATTCTCGTTTTTTTTAGTGTTAATTTTTCTACCGCGGCCAGTGCAGCTTTCAAAAATGTTTATTCTACTTGCCATTTCTTATTCTGCTACGCTCCACTCTCTTTTTAAGTAACTGACGAAACCTTGATATAAAAGGTACCTTTCAAACATTTTACCATACCATTTTCAACCCAAATCCGTACCGGTTACATACTGACGCTTGGTGATCGGCGAAAGGAGGAAAGGCAAAAAAAACCCGGTCATCTCGTGCCGGGTTTCACCCGTATATTTGGTGGCTGTTAAGGAGTACTTAGTAGCTGCAAAAAATGGCTGGAAATTCTACCCGAAATACCCAGAGAAGCAGAATCATTGGCAAAAGGCAATCCGAAATGACGATAAATTTGACAAATTTGCCGGTGTTGTTACTGTTATAAATCACACTGGCACCTTTTGGTGCCTAAAATTATGTAATTGAAGTGGCTATTTGAATTTGTTCTGCCATAAAACGTCGCTGATAGCGATAAAAACCTTGCAAAAAAGCTTACTTACTTTACTTTACTTTTTTGGCTAACGGACCGTTTACCGGTCTAGGGCCGAACGAATTAGAGATGTCCAGCTTTTTCTGTCTTGGGCAGCAGCTCTCCAGTCTCCTCGTACGCCAGCAGATCGTGCATCTTCTTCCACAGCGCACATCCACCGCGCAAGAGGCCTATCATGGAGTCTACGGCCTCTTTCTGGTTCTCTACTGAATATAGTTTTGCCGGCTCT
The DNA here is from genome assembly GCF_029784165.1 of Wyeomyia smithii. Lineage (NCBI taxonomy): Eukaryota > Metazoa > Arthropoda > Insecta > Diptera > Culicidae > Wyeomyia > Wyeomyia smithii. The sequence goes on along the minus strand of NC_073696.1, from coordinate 99,254,818 downwards.
CTCGTCAGGAATTCTGGCTACATGTCCAACCCACTGAAGCCTGCTCCGCTGTATTACCTTCACTATATCAGCATGTTTGCAGACCTGGTACAACTCGTGGTTCATGCGTCTGCGCCACATTCCATCTTCTAGTTTACCGCTAAGTATCGATCGCAAAACTTTACGTTCAAAAACTCCGAGCACTCGTCGATCAGCGCCGGCCACCGAGAGTATCAGCGTCCTACACAGCGCTAGTTTTGTGCGAGTTTGCAAACTACGGGACCTTAGCTGTTTACGTAGTCCGTAGAAGGCCCTGTTTGCAGCTGCAACTCGTCGTTTCACTTTACGGCTCATATCGTTGTCACATGTCACAAGCGTACCAAGATAAACGAATTCGTCAACCACTTCAAATCGTTCCCCATCTATCTCCATCTCAGCACCTAGCTACCAGGTACTTCGTTTTGGCAGAATTAATGACAAGTCCCAATCTCGCTGCTTCCCTCTTAAAAGGTACGAAGGCCTCCTCCACGGCCTTACGGTTGATACTAATGATATCGATGTTGTCCGCAAAACCAAGATCGTACCGTTTCTTTCCACGTTTGCTCTTCGTACTGCACCTTCAAGAGCGATGTTGATTTAAAAATACAACATTAAAGCCAGGTTTTTTGATTGGTATAATGTCCTCGGAAAAGATGTAAACAGTAGTTTTATCCTTTCATGTAGAAAAAATTTACCCTATCCGCCATGAGTTTGAACAGCTTCACTGAGTATTGGAATACTTAGTTTGAATATTACCTTCAAAAAGTTTGGCATCAGTTGGAATAGGCGCATATTTCGTGTTTCTGACCACCCTTTTAGCTTTCGGTCTTCAGCGACTTGTTTCAGAAGGTCAAGCGCTTCTGGATGGTAAACAGTTTAATGTGGAACCTCACCTCATTTGAACTTAATTTATCTCGCGATTCCAACTTCCTAGAAAGCTACGGTCTTCAGCAAATTTGTTTAGAAAGTAAAGGTCTTTTGATTGATGGGCAGCTTAACGCCTCATTCACACGAAAATTATCGTATTTCAACCTTCATTTTTCTTGCGATTTCGACACTCTAGAAATTTGTGATTTTCACAAAAATTGTTCAGAAGGTTGAGGGCTTCTGGATAGTAGGCGTAACATGCACGCTATTCCTCGTATTTGCACCTTAATTTATCTCACGATGTGGATTTCCATGAAGGCTGCGGGTTTCAGCAAAGTTGTTCATAAAGTCGAGGGCTTCTGGTTGACGGAAAGCTAAGTGCGAAATGTTACATTTACGTGGCGCTAGTGTGCACGCCAGGGTAGCGAAAAAATTTCCAAACCTTTTTGGACTATTTATTGTCAGATGTATATCTTTAGTGCAAAACTGGCAAGTTGCTATCTGGCCGGTATATGAAACACGACTTCGATATGAAGACGATATGAAGGACTTCGTAATATCATCCAGAGTGAATTTAAGGGAGCTAGGTGTAGGACGATGCAAGCGCTTTCGCAAAAGCCGCTGTACGCAGCGATAAAGCAGTTTTGCCACATATCGTATCTGGTAGACACTTCGCCAAATGCTTCCGTTAGCTTGCGAATTACATCCGATTCAACCTGAATAAGCAAATCTTGCACCGAACTTTAATGGCACCATCTTCAATATGCACTGGGATGATGTATCATATTTGTCGCGTCAAATTGTGTCCTCGAAACTGTTTTGCTTCTGCAAATTAGGTCCATGATATGAAACAAATAAGATGTACTGGAAGATATGAGAGAAAGCAGTGAAAGAGCTGAGAAACTGCAAGGCAGCTGGGAAGGCCGGCATTCCCGCCAACTTCTTCAAAGTCGGGAGCGAACAGCTGTATCGTGCCATCCATCGGATCATGCTGAGAGTGTGGTCTGATGAAGAATTGCCCTCGGACTGGTTGGAGGGTCTCATATGCCCGATCTACAAAAAAGGTCATCGCCTGGACTGTAGCAATTATCGGGGCATAACTCTTCTCAATACCGTGTACAAAATTCTCTCCCGCATCCTGTTCCACAGACTGAGGCCGTTGCAGGAGACCTTTGTTGCCGAGTACCAATGCGGTTTTCGAGGGGACGCTCCACGACGGACCAAATGTTTACCTTGCAACAAATCCTCGATAAATTTCGAGAATACAACTTACAGACGCACCATCTGTTAATAGACTTCAGGGCAGCGTACGATTCAGTTAAGAGAAATGAGTTATGGCGGATCATGCTCGAACATGGCTTCCCAACAAAGCTGATTAGGTTCATACGTGCCACCCTTGAAGGTTCTACATCAAGCGTCAGGATAGCCGGTGAGATATCGGACCCTTTCGTGACGTTAGATGATTTGAAGCAGGGTGATGGGCTGTCGAACTTATTGTTCAACATCGCATTGGAAGGTGCTATACGGAGAGCTGGTGTGCAGAGAAGCGGCACCATCATTACGAAATCGCACATGCTTCTAGGTGGTCCCCGTGGTTCTGTGGTTAGCGATGTCGGTCGGCTAGCTCTTCCACACGATTGTTATATTGGGTTCGATTCCCGATCAGGTCGAGGAACTTTTCGAGCGAAAAATTTTCTCGACTCAGCACTGGGGCACGGTGTGTCGTTGTACTTATCCTACAATATGCAAAATGTGCCGAAAAACAATATCGATAACGAATTCTCTCAACTAATCTAGTTGATCGAGACCGCATTAGCCCCAGGCTAGCGTGCGATGTTGTTGTTTGTTCTAGGTTTTGCGGATGATATCGACATTATTGGTATTAATCGTAGAGCAGTGGAAGAGGCTTTCGGACCTCTCAGGCGAGAAGCTGCGAGATTAGGGCTTGTCATAAACTCTGCCTAAACGAAATACATGGTGGCTGGCAGAGTGCGTGGTAGTCCGTTGGAGGTTGGTGATGCGGTGGTGCTAGATGGGGAAACATTTGAAGTAGTCGATGAATTTATTTACCTGAGAACATCAGTGACATGTGACAACGAGGTTAGCCGTAAGATGAAGAGGCGGATAGCAGCCGCAAACAGGGTCTTTTACGGATTACGTAACCAGCTAAGGTCCCGCAGTCTGCAAATCCGAACTAAACTTGCACTCTATAAGACACTGATTCTTCCGGTGGCTCTCTACGGCCATGAATCATGGACGCTGAAAGAGGCTGATCGGCGAGCTCTTGGTGTTTTTGAGCGTAGGATTTTGCGTTCAATCCTTGGCGGAAAACTAGAAAATGGTGTTTGGCGCAGACGCATGAACCATTAAGTGTACCAGTGTGTTAGGGGCGATTGGAGGATAGCAGCCCAAGACCGAGTGACATGGCGACATATTCTGGATTCGGCACCGGATTGATAATCGGTCTGTCGCCTTAAAAGTAAAGTAAAGTAAAGTAAAGTAAGTAAGTAACAAGTGGCGAGAGAAGTTTCTCAAAATTAAAACTTATAAAGACGTAATTACGATCGACCATGTCGCAAGAACGTTTGTGTGGCTTGGCGATAATATCGATAGAAAGACAGGTGCTTCAAAAAATTGATATGTCTGAAACGATAAAAAGATTTGCAACATTGAAGCATGAAAAGGTAATTTTTGAATTGTTAACACAACACATGCTGTCTAATCAAATTTTCGAGTCTATAGAGAATGCGTTTCTTATAAAATAAAAACTTGAGGGGGGGGGGGCGGCAAAATCAGTCTTCGCCTGCAGCTCAAATCAGCCTTCGTCCGCCCCTGGAACTACTAAAGCTTATAATCCAAATTTTTCTGAAGCTAGGATCAATAACGAATTCTTAATATTTAGGTCACTATTTTTTATGCAAAACTCTAACTCTCTCTCTCTCTCATATTACGAAAACCACATTCTAATGAAGTTGTCGGTTCATCCGCATCGAAACCATGACATTCAGGTTAACCCATTTGAATTCAATCGCAACGCATTCCCGACTTTAGTTGAACCACTTCATCGGTTCGTACGGAGAAACGAAACCCAACCTCACACTACACGGTATAAGGCAAACCTGGTTTAGTGATCGCTTTTTGTCGGTAACCTGATCCACTCCCAGTTGAGCGGTACCTTCTTAACTTGCCTTTGTGCGATCTTTTTTCCTAACCTCCTCGAGGAAGTTCCCCATTCCACGGAACTGAAATCTAACCTCGCACCGGTCGTCACGTGAGCACGCTCTTCCCGATTCCGTTACATTCCACGGCGGAAAGTGAAGCGCTTGCAACAGCTGAGCAGCAAGGAAAAGCGAAGAAACAAAAACTGCATTCTCCACTCCTCGTATGTAGGCACCTACATATCGTATCGTTTTCGTTTGGAGTTAGTTTCTACTACTGTTTTGCTCTTCCTACCTGTGTACGATGATCATCTGATCAGACTTTTATTTTCTGCTTCGCTCTCAGGCAGGCAAACGTGTGTGTCTGACCCGAATCTCCGGTAATTACCGGTTTTCGGCGTCTGTGTAGAGTTTAGTACTGCGAAACCGGGGAACAGCAGAATCGCGTGCCGTCCGACAACCGGTGCGCGATTAACTGTGGCAGCGTGATCGTTAGAAAAGCGAAAACCAGTGCAAAAACATTAACAACTTTTAGTTTCCATTGTGCGCCCGCATTCAATTGACGGGCCGTGATCACGAGGAAGATTCGAAGAAGGAGTGACGTTTTCGGACGTAGATTTCACCTGATTCTAGAAGTTTGCTAGGTATTAAATGAATTCAATTGAAGGAAGTTTTTCAGGTCAAATAGAAGCACAGTTGTTGGATTATTGATTTCATCGATCGTAAGCGTTTGACTAATGTTGATAGACACGTCTTCGCAAGAAGAATCTTTCATTCTTTATAGTTGCGAATTGCGGCTTCGGCGTAATGTTTCACCGTAATGAGCGATTCTAAACCAAAGCGGCGGCGGCTAAACGTTACCGTTCATTTATCACACGCTCAAACGCGTCTTTCGATTTTCATTGGAAATCCAGCTTGAATTTCTAATCCATATATGAGCAACCAGGTGGCCCGCAGTGCAGTTGCTGGCGATGACGATGCTGCGTTACCGTGTCTGTAAATAAATGCACTAATAACTGCGAGAGATGAGCCGACTGCGCAAGGCTGTTGCAGCTTTTTCTTGTATGGATTGCCCCGCACAAATGAACCCCTCCCCCCCAGCTTCCACCACAACTGAAAGCGAGAGGTTTTCACAGCCTGCCGGAACGCAACTTTGTGACACGGGTGGCGAGTGGTGATGAGATGGAGGCACCTTATCGTTACCTACCGGCTGTAACTGTTATGTGATGCACGCAGAAACTTCAAAACGGCCTCTCGGTTTTAATCTAAATTTATATAGTAACGATGGTTGCTACGGTTGCAAAACACAGGAGCGTTGATAGGGTTTACAGAGATTTAGTCTTGTAAATAGGGTAATCGCTCCACTATTCGTCTCAACAGCTAGGTGCACCTATATTCATCTTATTTTTCTTGTTTGTCCAATTTACCATCAAATTTCTTCAAATTTCGGAAGTAAATCTATTTGCTTCTCGATTTTGTCATGTGGTTGAAAGCTTTTAATTGAAAATATGGTAAAATTTGACGATAATTGATCAAAAAAGGCGTGATGAGACGAATATAGGTACTAAGATGAAAATAGGAGCGATTACCCTACTGATTGTTGGCGTCCAATATTCGAGAGTCACTGAAAAATTCATTGCAATGCAAATACGAAATCATCATTAGTGTTGACCAAAATGGTACCTTCTGCTCATGTATTATCGTGTATATTTCAAAAGAGGAATCCTCTTGATTTTTTTTGTAACCTAAATTTAAGTTGTCTTAAAAACACAGTTTAGCATAAAATGCGTATCTTAAGCGAATTGTATCACAATTGCTCGTATGGCGACCGTGACCGTGACATAATCTATTGAAATCTGGTTCTCATTGCTTTCTTCTATCAAGCTAGGAGTTTTTCAGATCAACTTATTCAACTGATCTGAACACACAAGTTATCTGAACACTACTAATATGGTCGAAATGACGTCGAATAGCAGAGTTTGAAGTAATCACATGTTTTCGTGGATAACCAATGAAATATCAACTCTTTCTTAAATTTTCCTAATACTTTGTGGAGGAAAAGATTTGCCCTACCTCGTTAGTTTACTATGGGAACTTTCGATTGAAGATTCCGTTTTTCTTCATTCAAATTCTGTAGGAACAAAAATTAACAAGTGAGGCATTCCATGGAAAATAGATAAAAAATCTTGTTTTGGCATTTCATTTCCGATTTCGCTGAAACTTTTCACAGTTGTTCCTGTTTGCTAAAATGGTCATTTTATGATACCAGTTCTTCATGTAGACTCGCGACTGCTGCTTCAAAAGGGCCTATTCAAAATGGTGACTGATAGCTAAAAATTTCTATATCAGAAAAACGGCTTGTTTAATTGAAATGGTGTCTTCAGCAAAGTTGTAGATGATAAAATTGTAGCTATACGTCGTCAGTATATTGTCGCACAGCAGTACTTTTCTGAAGCCTGACCAGAACAATTAGTTGTCCTTAGTTATCTTTGAATGATTCATTTTTCAAGAGACACGTTTTTTTTACCTGTACGAAAAAAAAACGAATACTTAGTTCTAATAAGTTATAAGGAAATTCTTCCGGATTTTGTAGTATTTAATGTTTCTATTTTATTTAAAGCTTCATTATATTACATGGTTTTTTAATGTCTTCCAGCAAAACACTTTACACTGGGGTCTTTTTACGCGGTTGATTGTACCGCGTTTAAAAGATTAGATTAGATTTATTTATACTAAACTTATTTGACACCGCGTACAAATAATCTCCCAAATCGCGTTAAAAATCCCCGTTATTATAAAAAAATCGTATTTGAAAAAAAAAACATAAAAATAACCTGCGTAAGAAAAGACCCCAGTGTATAATGATCATCGTAAAAAGTGCAAATTTTGGCCAGCGGAACGCGGAAAACGGTTAATTAGCTTCATTTTATTCGTTAAGTGGGGTTTAAATTTCGACATCTAGGAAAATGGCAATTAAGACAATTTAAATTTACTTAAATATATAAAAATAACATATTTTTCAAAACATCTCCATATATAGAATCGAATGTGCCCTTAAAATTGAGACCAAGTGACATTTTTATGTTTGCTCCAAAAAGAATGACAAACAAACGAAAAAGTTACATATTTTGATGAAAAAATTGATAACTTTGAGTACAATTGAGATGTTTACGATGTCAGAACTACAGTTTGTTTCACTTAAAAAGCCCTAAAAGTCGTTCAAAGACGATTTTAATCCGATAATCTAAATGAAAAAGTTATTCATCAATCAATCTAAATTGGTTATTTTCAAAGTTAGAGATTTTTTTCTGCAGAGTTGCTTAAAATTAACGGATCTATAGCATTGTAGAACAACTTTTTCTTCTATCTACAAAAATAAAAAAGTTAGTTTATTTTTGATAATTTTCAAATAGGCGCTTTATTGTAGGGTAGGGAACATATTCTAAGCAGCTTTAGGAACCACCCGTGTATTCAGACGAAATACTCGAAATGTGTTGGGTGAAACTCAAACAGTAGTATATCAATCTGTTCGCTATCGTTTTCTCTGTCAGAACTTGTTTTCAGATTGTAAAACTAAGTTAGCAAACTTCAACAATCATCAATCAAAGTTACCAATCGAGGGACACTATTCCAATCGCCCAGAACCTATTTTAAGCAGTTTCCATCTGTTTTGCAGGCCTTTTTTTTCAGCACCCGAAGTGGCTCCTGAATGGCTGCAATATAGGTCGATTTGTTTCAAATGATGTTTGTTCACAAATTTCTTTGTGATTAACGGTATTTCTTATACTCGTAAGACAGCTAGACAATCAAAGTTTTCGTTTCCATCATTGAAATTGTCGATATTGATCAAAAAGCAGAAGTTTGAGGCTTGTTTTCTGCGACTGATTAAAATAGGCGCTACTGCTTAAGCCGTTCCCTACCCTATGTAACAACTTTGTAGAAAAAAGTTTTTCTCTAAAATATTGCTACGGAGCTCTAGATCCAAAATTTCCCCCTTGATCCGGTTTCTGGACAAATGTGCATTTGTTTTGCCCAAAATGGTATTTTCTGCTCATTAAATATCGTGTATATTTCAAAAGAGGAGTCCTCTTGAAAATGTTTGTTGTTACCTAAATTCAGGTTCTGTTAAAAAACAGAGTTTACCATACATTGCATAACTATACCGAATTTTAACACAATTGCTCATATGGCGACCGTGACCGTGACATAATCTACCAAAGATTTTCGTGGTAAATTAAAAAAAATATAAACATAAATGTAATTTTACAAACACAACCCGCCAGCCACTGACGACAGCGCACACGTGCAATGCCAAACGGGCTGTTATTTTTCATCTCTTTATATATATTGGTTCTTCCAAGTTGTCGTTAATGACAGCCATTACAGTGCGGCCCGACATTCTTCGGCATAGCGCACAGTGGTTTAAAACGTGATCCAATGTTGAGCCTTTGAGTATAAAAATGCCATTTAAATGCTATAGTGTATTCGACAAAGTTTTTGTAGATCTCAAGAGGCAACCTTTGATGCAAATGAAAATTTGATTAATTCACCTAAAAGTGAGATAGAATTTTTATTTTATTTGATTGGCTGTCAATTTTAAGTGAAGTCTTCAGCAAAGTTGTGAAAAACATATGTAAAAACCTTTGCTGAAGTCACTTTGATTCTATCTCTTGAAAATTGACCACATACAGATAGTTTTATATACACACATTCCAAAAATTTCTAAAAATCTCTAAAATCTTCTAAAAAGACTCGATATGTTCTAGACATACATCATTCTGTCGAACATACTTTAACTTTTTCATAGGGTTTATGACGTTTTTGATAAAAAATGCACTTTTTCAAACAAAAATTTCTCGCAAAGCTACAAAAAGCTGCAAAAACTACAATCTCCACTAGAAAGATGGATAATAGATCTAGCTTTTCCAAGTGGTTCACTAGTTTCTTAGAGTATCTTAGAGATTTGGGCGTTGATGAAAAAAAATGGTTGTTTTGGTTTTTCAGCGTTTTGTTTTTTTTCTTGAAGATATACAGATAGGATGCTTGATTTTTCATTGAAAAATATAAAAATCATTTTACGGCACTGTACATTATTTGGAAAACGTGAAGATAGAAATAAGTTGAGTTTTGTTTCCCATGTCACTGATCTATGCAGATGCAAAGGTTTTTTTAGTAAAAAAAGAGCCCAGTCGTCAGTAGAGTGTCACACCGCAGTTCTATATTGAAACCTGGCCAGAACAATTCGTCGTCCGTAGTTTATGTTTGAAAGATTTTAGTTTCAGGAGACGCGTTTTTTACCTGTGCGAGAAGTTAGTTCTTATAAGTGATCAGGCGATACTTTCAAATTTTTTAGTTTTTTTTTTATATTTTCACTATGCTATTTCACACTCTACTGAAAGCTTCATTCATTGTGTTTTATTCATCTTCCAGCAAAGCACTTGATCATTATCGGAAAAAAATGCTTTATAAGTTCTATTTTAATCGTTAAACGAAGTTCAAAATTTGACATTTAGGAAAATGGCAATTAAGACAAAAGCAGTTCATAGCCATGAACTGATATTAAATCAGAAACATGTCCTTGACCTTGGAAATGACATGATTTGTTTTTCTAGATCACTGTCAAGTGTCAGACCATAAAAATGTCATAAAGAAGGTTACACAACAATGTATGGTGAAAAAAAAAACAAACTAGCACTCGAAACAATGGAACTTATGAATTATTCAACTGTTGGTTTTTGGTTGACTTTAGATACAAAGCATTATTAACGCATTAGTGCCCCAATGATATTGGTGAATTCCTATCTTGAATAAGTCTAAGAGCTACGGTCTGCCAATTTGAGTTAAAGTTTCTTACTATTCTTTTCTGATGATCTGTCAGATCCTAAAGATGTCTGATGGCAGTTTAAAATTTGAATGAATGCTGCCCCTTCTAGAATAAATTAGAACACAATAATTTATACCATTTGAAACTAATGAGGGTCGCTGAAATAATTGCTCTGTTTAGTTACATGTCATTTTGTTACTTTAAAACATATTATTATATTTGCTTCGTTGAATCCAAAAAAGTATATTAATTAACTGCTAATTGTTTCCATCAAATCTTTGAAATATAATCAGAAAAAAATATTCACCAGAACACACATATAGAAAATTGATGACACAAAGCTAACTTGTACACCAACTTCGGTAATTAGGAGTATTTATGAGCCAGGACTTTTTTGGAGCGAGCGAAAAAATGGCGTGCAAGATTCATCAATTTTTGTGTTCATAGAGTGATAACCTGTATTCGAAAAAAAAAAATCGTAGTTGTTGCTTATTACTGTGTTGTTCAAAACAGAATCTCTAACAAATACAAGTTCTCAGTTTTTGTCTGAATTTATTGGTTCAAAAACGGAATTGCCTTTGAGTTCTACATAATTAGCCAGCAGAAAAAAATAGTATTTACAAGATAAAAGTATAAAGCTCAGTCTAATGGGAAAAAATAATCTAACTTTGTTGTTTGCGTTCACTTTTGATTAACTACTCATATTTGACTATCCGCAAGCCACCTGCTGATGCAAATAGAGCCAATCCTTTGCAAGATAAACAAAACACACTCTCCATTCATCGCAACTGAACTTCTTGGTTTATTTTGGAGTGCAAAATAAGTTTCCATCAAATTACACCATACATGTCGCGTCGGGGGCCAGCAGAGAGCCAAATGGAGTCGGTCGACGACTTGAATGCCAATCGCACGACGAACCCGGTTTCACGAAAGCCGGTCGTCATCGTTCGTTGTCGCGTCGGCGGCAACGATGATGATGAGTTTGATGATCAGGATGACGCTTGGAAGAAAGTGAAAATGTACCGTGCCGTGACGACAAACGGTAGTAGGATTCGCCGGCAGTTTGACTGGCCGGTTGTGTGTTGTGTGGGGATTTATTACGATCGTAAATCTTTATTATCGGCTGCCGCGTTGGTAGGAGTGCCATGGATGAACGGAAGGAACTAGATGTTCAGCTTTATGACACTAGTTTAATGCTTGTTGATGAAAGACTAGTCGGATTACTGGGGGCGGCTTATGAAAGCTATGATTAATAATATTCGTGATGTTTTTTTTTTCTAAATATGATTAATTTTTAGTGCAAAGTAAACATCAAGTGAATTAATATATTTCCATGTTTTTCTCTTTTGCAGGTATGAAATTTATAAAGCCGTCAAAACGAGACTGAGAATATTGGGCTATATAAATTTATCACGAAGGATGAACCAGAAGTTCGTAACGAGAAAGGCAAAAGTTATGGTAGATGTTTAAGTAGGTACCTACATGAAAATAACGTTAGAAATGTTTGTTATTATATTAGGATTTGTCATTAAAATGCTTTTATTAGAAAATATCGAATGCAGTATTGCGGCACAAATGACCAATTATCAACAAGGAAAATAACAATGATTAATCAATCATTCATGCAGCAATTTGTTTGTGTCAAGACTCAGTCAAAGGAAACAGAAATTGTCTTCTATACGATATTGTTATACTGAAAACCACGAGAAACAAAGTAATTAAAGCAAGGTCAGTGGACATATGATTAATTTTGTAGCAAACCAATTATCAAAAGAGAACAAGAGAGGCGGCCAGTAACACAATGGCTCCCTTCGCCAATCAATCCATAATGGGATCAAAGCAGCCAAATGCAAACAAAAGCTTCGCAACCTTGTATCAGTCATTTTGGCCATTATTTTTTCCGAAACCACTCCTCGGAAAAGCAGATTACCGGTTGGCCCGATCAGTCTCATTTACACTAAATCGTAATTGTTACAAATACTAATTGCACGTATCTTTCATTGCCTGCTTGCTTCTCGTAATATTGCCTGGCACTAATGATCGAGCAACCATTCGAAGGCAGCGCCCTCTGACCTAGTTTGCAAATGACAATATCCAACTGCAGCCCTGCCCGGAGACCCAAAGGCTGTTTACGATTTTTTTCACTCTTGAAATAGAGCCTGCAGGCATCCAACTCACACCGCTATAGACGACCTTCAAACGTCGGACCTCCTGAGCAACAGACGCTGACGGTTTGGTGTGCACCAATCGACGACTTCGCCCTCCGTCGGGGCGCCCGATCTTTTTTGGTGATATCGACATACCGGATCGGGTGGTTCTTTGTTTCTCTGCCAACTCTACCGCTACACCACATCACACCACCGACCGATGCCCAACACACACTCAGATTGATAGATAGTTATACATACCTGCGGACAGATAATTGTTAGTCATTTTGAGAGGCGTTGAATTACCGCCATGCAACAACAACGCGACGAAGGAGAAACGCTGAGTGGACGGTTTTGAACGGTGAGAAAAAATCGCTTGAAATGGAATTCTACCAGCTCGAGGCTAATGCCCAGTCGGCATAAATAGAGTACTGATTGTTGTGGAACTCTAGCGGAGACTGGTGACGATTTAAGAGTGAATTACGGAACGGAAAATGGAAACGGCGTCGTTTTATTGGCGATTGTTTAACCTGTCGCGAACTGCCAGCCGTGTGCATAAATTATGCGATACTTTCCCAATACGGGTTCGTTCACATAGACATAAAATTTGATTGACCTCCGGTTGCCAGCGACTATACGCGCAGTGAGAGACAGCGGCAAAGTTGATAATTGATTTGAAAACCTATTCCGATAGCACGACACTAACGAACACTTTGATTAAAGACAATTTAAATATATGACATAATCTAGATCCAATCCAACTCAGATCAAATCCATACCAATTTTGGTTTGAATATAATTTAAATCCAATCTAAATCAAATCAAAATCTCATTCCAATCCTATCCAACCTATCCAAATTCAATTGAGTTCCAATTCAAATCATATCTATAAAAAGTCTACATCCAATGCGAATCAAATAAAAATCCAACCCAAATCCCATCCACATCCAATCCAAATGCAGTCCACATCTTATCCAATTCATCTCCATATCCAATCAAAATCCAACCATAATTCAATCCACATCCAATATCAGTCCAATCCAAATCCAATCTAAATCCAATCCAAATCCAATCCAAATCCAATCCAAATCCAATCCAAATCCAATCCAAATCCAATCCAAATCCAATCCAAATCCAATCCCAATCCCATCCAAATCCAATCCAAATCCAATCCAAATCCAATCCAAATCCAATCCAAATCCAATCCAAATCCAATTCAAATCCAATCCAAATCCAATCCAAATCGAATCCAAATCAAATCCAAATCCAATCCGAATCCAGTCCACATCCAATAAAAATCCAATTCAAATCCAATCATAAAGCAGACCACATTCAACCTAATCCAACAGCAGTCCATATCTAATCAAGTTCCCGTCAACATACAATCAAAATCCAATCCAAATTTGTCCACATTCAGTTCAAATACAATCCAAATATAAATTCAATCCAAGTTTAGCCCACAAAGCAAAGCCTTGGTGCTACATTCCGATTCGGAACTTGACCTTCTGTTTATTTATACACAGACTTCGCAGCCGACTGTTTAGTGAACAGGACAATTGCGGGGCTAGCGCTACGATCCTACTGACACTAACAGTCTCTCCCGAGCCGAGACTCGAACCTACGACGACTGACTTGTTAGGCCAGCATCGTACCTCGAGACCATCTGGACCAAGTTTAGCCCACATCCAAACTAAATCCATTGCACATCCAATCCTATTCAATTACAATCCAATTCCAGTCCACATCCAATCCAAATCCAATCGAATTCCTATTGAAATTCGTACCTAATCGAATTGAAATTCATTTCAAATCCAATCCAAATTTAATCGAAATACAGTCAAACCTCCATGAGTCGATGTTCTATAAGTCGATATTTTCCTATACTCGATGATATTTTCAGTCCCTTCGATTTCCCATACAAACTCAATCCCAGTAGTCGATATTTCTATTACTCGATGCCTCTTTCGCTCGATGGTCCCGCATGGTAACTTTGCTAGTTGTTTGGTTTCTATGAGCCGATGTTGTTTTTTAATTCCAAGTTCGACTGAGGTGAAAGAGTAAATGACATCTCAATTCGCCCTGAGGATGAAGAAAACTAAGAAGTGGTGTAGTAATGTCCTGACTGTTGTCCAAATATGATAGGCTAGACCGGATTTTTAATAAATTTAGTTAGCGAAACTAGACGAAACAACAAACTCTAACGCAATAATACCGGAAGCTTGACAGTTAGCATCCGGACTAGAGATCATTTAAAAGCAGAGGCGAACCAGCTAAAAGCCTTTCAAATGAAGACATTCAATTAGATGCTCACAACTTATTTTAACATCTGCAAATTTTGACACGTGATATCAAGAGATGCTAGATTTATAATGTAAAATATCAACAGATATATAAAAATGTCCTAATTTCTTATAATTAATTTTAACTTTCGTTGTCAAAGGGAAAGTAACTTTTACAAGGTAATTTTTTTCTCCAGAACTGCAGTTGACCTATCTATAACATTGCCGAATACAGTATTTCAATAAAAAATATCATTATTTAATACATATTTAACATATTATTTCCATTTTTGAATTATTTTCCTAGAATTGTGATTTTAAATGATCAACCAATATCATGAAGTAAAATCTCTATCAATATCAAACAAATTCGTAGCTATATCGGAAACATTCGGGTCGAATCGATTCGCGAAGCAACATGTATTGACTCCAGACTCCTGTTGATAATAAAATTTATTGATATCTTGAGTTTACAATAACAAAAAATATTGTACACATCTCTATGCAATCTATTGTATGAATAGTTGACGTCGTAAAAAATTTTTTTCGTATGAGTCGATATTTCCTTGAGTCGATGGTCCCTTCGATATCGACTCCTGGAGGTTTCACTGTACAATCTAAATGGAGTTCACATCCAATTCATCATATATTCAAATCATATATTCAAATCCAATACACATCCAATCCAAGACCACTTCAATTCCATTCATTTCCAACTTCAATCCACATCCCTTTCATATCTAGTCCACATCCAATCCAAATCAAATAAAAATCCATCCCAAATGCAGTCCACATCCAATACAAAACCAGTCCACATCCAATTCAAATGCAGTCCACATCCAAATCCATTCCAAATCCAATCCCAATCCAATCCAAATCCAAATTTAAACCAAATCAAATCCAAATCTAATCCAAATTAAATAAAAGTCCTTTCCAAATATTTTACAAATCCAATCGAAATCTAGTCCAAAAAGAATCCACATTCAACCCAAATACGTTTAACACTCAATCCAAATCGAGTCTAAATCAAATCAAATTCCAATTCAAATGCAGTCTACATCCCATTCAAATTCAATCCAAATCTTGTCCACAACAAATCCATATCCAGTCAATATATTGTCCACATCCAATTAAAATAATGTCCGCATCCAATCCAATTTCAGCCAACATCCAATCCACATCCAATTAAAATCCAGAACAAATCCAATACACAGCCAATCCAAAGCCCTTCCGAATATAGTCCACATCTAATTCAAAACCAATCAAAATGCTGTCCACATACCTAATACAATCAATCCTAATACAATCCTAATCAAGTCCACATCCAGTCCACATCTAGTCCACATCAAATCCAAATCTAATCAAAATGTACTCCAAATGCAACAAAAAAACAAGTCCAAATCTAATCCAAACTGAATCGAAATCCTTTTCAAATCCTCTTCAAATCTAATCCAATTCTAATCGAAATCCATGGAAACCCCAATCCAAATACGATCCACATTCAATGCAAATACGATCAACATTCAATCCAAACCCAGTCCACATCCAATCGTAATCCAATTCAAATGCAGCCCACATCCCATTCAAATCCAATCCAAATATTGTCCACATAAAATCCTAATCCAGTCCATATTTAATCAAAATGTAGTCCATATCCAATGTGAATCAAATCCACATCCAGTCCAAATCCAATGAAAATCAAATCCACATTCAAACCAAATCTCCCATATCCAATCCAATCCAATTCCATTTCAAAATTCAATTCGAATCTCTTCCAAATTTAGTCCGCATCCAATCCCAATCCAATCAAAATGCAGTCCACATCTAATCCGAACCAAGTCCACATTCAATCCAACTTAAGTCCACATGCAATCCAATACAAATTATTTCTAAATCCAATCCAAACTAAATCGAAGTCCCTTCCAAATATAATTCAATCAAAAGTTAATCAAAACACGATCCACATTCAACCCTAATATGATCAACATTCAATTTGAATCCAGTCCACTTCCAATTCAAATCCAATAGAAATGCAGTCCGCATCCCTTTCAAATCCATTCCAAATCTTGTCCACATCAAATCAAAATGCAGTCCATATCCTATCCAAATCTAATACATATCCATTCCAAATCCAGTTCACATCTAATCTGATTCAAATCAAATCTAAATCCAATCCAATTCCAATCTACAGCCCATCCAAATCCAATCGAATTTCTATCGAAATTCGAATCAAATCGAATCGGAATCTAACTCAAACTCTATACAAATCCAATACACATCCAATCCAAAACCACTCAGTCCCACTTCCAATCCAAATTTAGGGCGCATGAAGTCCACATTCAATCCAAATCCTTTCCACATCTAGTCCGCATCCAATCCGAAGTCCACATCTAATCGAACCCAGTTTACATCCAATCCAAATCACGTCCAATTTCAATCCGAATCCAATCAAAATTCAGTCCACATTTAATCCGAATCAAGTTCACATCCAATTCATATAAAATACAAATCGAATCCTCATCCAGTCCACATCCAATTCTATTCCAATCCAAATCCAATTCAAATTCAATTCAAATCCCATCCACACAAAATCGAAATCCTTTCCGAATCCAATCAAAATACAATCCAAATACGATCCACGTTCAACCCAGATACGATCAACATTCAGTCTGAATCCAGTCCACTTCCATCCGAAATTCTATTTAAATGCAGTTTGCTTCCCATTTAAATCCTATCCAAATCTTGCCCACATCAAATCAAAATCCAGTCCATACCCAATCAAAACTTAGTCCACATCGAATCCAAATCCAGTCCACATCCAATCCAAATTCAATAGAATTTTTATTGAAATAAATCCATTCTAAATAAATTCAAATACAATGCAAATGAAGTCCACATCCAATTCAAATTATATACAAATCCAACACTCATCCAATCCAAAACACGCCAATTCCAATCAAAATTTAAGCCGCATGAAGTCCACATTCAATCTAAATCCCTTCCAAATCTAGCCCGCATCGAATCCAAATCCAATCAAAATACAGTCCACATCTAATCCGAACCAAGTCCACATCCAATCCGAATCCAGTCCACATTCAATGCAAATCCAATGCAAATCAAGTCCACATCAAGTCCTCATCCTAGTCAAATCCTAATCCAATCCAAATCTAATTTGAATAAAATCCCAATCTAACCAAATTCAATCTCAATTAAATCGAAATCCTTTAAAAATCAAATGAAAATTCAATCCGAATTCGATCCATATTCAACTCAAATACGATCAGCATTCAATCCGAATTCAGTTCACATCCAATCCAAATCCAATTTAAATGCAGTCCCATTCAAATCCAATCCAAATCTTGTTCACATCAAATCAAAATGCAGTCCACATCCAATTCAAATCAAGTCTATGTCCAATCCAAATCTAATTCATATTCAACCCAAATCCAGTCTACATCCAATTCAAATTGAGTTCATCTGGAATCTACATTCAAACCAAATACAATCCAAATCCAGTCCATATTCAATAAAAATCCAACCAACTTCCGATCTTAATCCAATCCAAATCCAATGTGAACCCAATGCAAATACAATCTTAATCGAATCTAATTACAATCAGAATCCAATCCAAATTTAATTGAATTGAATTCAATTCCACATCCAATCCATATCCAATCCCAATCTTGTCCACATTCATTCCAAATCCAATCAAAATACAGTTCATATACCACCCAAATCCAACCAAATTGCAGTCCATATGCAATTAAAACCAGCCCACATCCAATCCAAATCTAGTCCACATCCAACATAAATTCAATACATATTAAATCCAAATCCAATTCAAATCCAATCGAAATCGAATTCAAATCTAATCGAAATCTAATCAAATTCCAATCTAAGTCCAAACCAAATCCAACCCAAGTTAAATCCAAAACCAATCCAAATTCTATCCAAATCCAATCTCAATGGAGTCCACATCCAATCCTAATCCTATTCAAATCCTTAGATCGAATAGAATTCAAATCCAAATCCAATCCAAATCCTGTCCATATCAATTAACAGTCGGATCTAAATGCAGTCGACATCCAATACAAATCCAGTCCACATCCAATTTACCTCGGAGTGTATAACGAGCATGGAGAATAAAATGCAGGTAGATATGATTTATACTGACTTGAAGGCAGCATTCGATAAAATCGACCATCAAGTATTGTTACACAAATTGTCTCGGAATCCAATCTAACTGATCGTGAACTCCGAGTGATGATTGATTGTTGTGTATCACGGCCTATTTCAAATAAGTCTGGTGTCCCAGAAGGCAGCAATCTCGGACCGCTTCTATTTATTCTGTATTTCAATGACGCTGCTTTGATACTGGATAAACGTTGTCTGAAACTAGTGTATGCTGACGACTTAAAGTTGTATGCTATAGTACAAACGCAGGAGGATTGTTGGCGTTTACAAACCTGTTTAAATTTGTTTGTTCGCTGGTGCCACAGAAACAAACTGATTATTAGTGTTGAAAAATGCCAGGTTATCTCATTTCATCGTAAATTACAACCAACAGTGTTCGATTACCATATTGACGGCAAATTACTCACTAGAGTTAGTAAAGTGACTGATTTGGGAATTTTATTGGACTCAAAAATGGCCTTTGATCTGCACCGTTCTGGACTGATATCGAAGGCTACACGACAATTGGGTTTTGTATCCAAGGTTGCTAAAGACTTTTCTGACCCACATTGTTGAAAGTCTTTGTACTGCGCACTTATACGTCCAATTTTAGAATATGCAGTTATTATATGGCATCCTTACCAGATTACTTGGAGCCTTAGGATTGAACGGGTTCAAAAACGGTTTATTCGCTAGGCCCTAAAGAACTTACCCTGGCGTAACCCCGACAGTTTACCTTCATATTATGATAGGTGCCGGCTACTTGGATTAGATACTCTTGAACGTCGAAGGAAGTTACAGCAATCTCTGTTTATCGCTAAGCTCTTAAATGGGGAAATTGATGCCCCTGGACTACTCCAAATGGTGAATTTTCGTATCCCAAACAGATCTCTCCGAAACACGACGTTATTGCAACCAACTTATCACCGTACCTTGTTTGGAAATAATGAACCGTTCACAGCGTGTGTTCGTAGCATTATTGATGTTGAAGAGCTCTTTGAATTTGACGATCCAACCCAATGTTTTGTTAAAAGACTTAGAAATGTGATTAGCTAGTTTATTTATTCATTAAGACTATTTATTGTCAGATGGATTATTCAAATACAAATACAAATACAAATACAATCCATTTACAATTCAAATGTAGTCCACATCCAATCTTAATCCAATACAAATCCAAGCCAAATCAAATCCAAATTCTGTCCAAATCCAATCCAAATCAAATACAATTTTTTTTGGTTTAATTCTCTTTCTCTTCTATTTATGTTAGCATATTTAGTTTTTGCTATGCATACGCAGTTCTTTCAAAATGTTGTTGAAACGAGAAGCACTGCGCAAACACTCTAGCTCTGATATCTAGCAAGAGCTTTGTCGGAAAAATTATTACGGATTTCTATCTTTTTTGACAGTAGTAGAAGAAAATTAAATGTTTCTAGTTGTGACCCGTTACATGTATTTGTCAAGCAAAACCAATCGTTTTGCCTTAAATTTAGTTCACTTTTTTGTCTCAAAGTCAGGCTATTGGACACTCTTCTGGTAATTCTTACTTTTGATTTTCTAGCGTTCAATTTGATTCACATCGAATAGATAATGCCATTGTTAGATACATTTTGTAAATTAAACCAATACCAAGTACCTTTTCAAGTGAGATTTTTTTTTACACATTTGTCACTGCGCGAACGAAGAATCATAGTAACTAACGTATTCCAAGTGTTTCGGTATGATGGTTTTCACTTACTTTGGAAGCGTAATCTTACAGTAGATCTATCTCTCCAGAAAACTGAAACCTTACAAAGATGCCTAAATGGTTTCGATATTTCAAAAAAATAAATAAATAAATAAATAAATCCAAATCGATTAGCGGCTAATGAGAATCCACCGAGTCACCGAACCTAAAAGCTTCAACGCATTTATCTTGCTCTATTCGATCTTCGATTGGGCAGACATATTTGTGATTTCAACCGTCCGAGAAAACGCTAGATCCTCATTTCGTGCAGGTATCAATATAAATCATTCCATCGTGGTTCGTTGAAACAATATCGATACACCTTTAAATTCTGTTGACAACAGAGCAAGCACTAACTCAACCCAAAGTGGCCTCCACTCAAACTCCACCACACACACACGCGGATATATCAAATTATCCCCGCTTTTGCGAAATGCCACCGTCGAATCTAGATCACATTAAATACAGTTCAAATCGAATAGCCTTCTAAAAGCGACTTAGCGCCGGTAGCTCCGGAAAGCAGGCGGCTCTCGAAAGTAACAGTAGGGGACTGCAGCGGAACACCGCGAAGAGTGCTGATCTACTGTTAGCACGAACGAGCAGGAAATTCAACAAGTTTAATTAGACGTACTCGGCACCTTTTCTGTGGCCAACCGGAGCCGACTGGATCCCCCGTGAGGCCCAAATCGAATGAGAAACCTGATTAGAACC
Source organism: Wyeomyia smithii (assembly GCF_029784165.1). Taxonomy (NCBI): domain Eukaryota; kingdom Metazoa; phylum Arthropoda; class Insecta; order Diptera; family Culicidae; genus Wyeomyia; species Wyeomyia smithii. The sequence continues at coordinate 99,233,915 of NC_073696.1, read as the reverse complement.
GTCCGAGAGATCGGGCGCGCTCTCGCACGCGGCGTCCAGCTTTGCATGGGGCTCGAACGCGTGAAGTTTTAAAGGTTATCCGTGTCGATCGTACCAACCCGATAGGAGGCAAATCGATTGCTTGTATAACAATCGAGTCTCCTGCTCCGTAAGTGGCAGGCGATTCGAATGGACAGTAAAAGGATTGCTTCTTGACTGGCGGCTGTTTTTAGAAGGTTTAGTGAGCCTCTTGGGGGAAGAATAAGTCGACACGTCACACCCTTTTTGGTCTCAGTTCAGGAGTATTTCACCAACGGCCAAGTCTCACTTTATGACAATGTGAGTAGGTAGGTGCATTAAGTTTTGCATTTAACTATTTCCTGCAACGGAAATATCAGTTGTCTAAAATCAAGTTCTATGGCAAACAACTGGTCAAGTTGGTAATTCTTCTGCAGACACTACTCTAGCAGTCGAGAAATAAAATATAAAATAAAACAAACTTGATCTGTTTGCGACAAGAACCCCACCGTTCGGCGGTACATTTTCAACCGCATTCAGGCTATATAAGGTTCACGTTTACCTTGCCATTACGAGCGCGATAAGTTGAACACCACGTGCTCCAATCGTGCTAATAGACTTGCTAAGGTTGGGAACCAATCATCGGCCGAGTATATTGCTAATTAAAGCACCTAGGATTGATACATATTCGCTTCGTGTCTCGAAGAGACATGAGATTCCTGAAATTTTGATATACTTCTACTGGCGATTTTTATGGAGCCATAATTGCCAATGTTTACCCTAAACAACATTGAGAATGTTTATGCGTGATTTATTTCGCCTAGAGTGTAAAGCGGTTGAGTGGTAAAAAATTTAGATTCTCTGCGACTGACATATATTCATTTTTTTATTGCAAAATATCCAATCATTATAAGACGTCCTTCTCGTCAGTTGGGAATTTCCAACTGTAATGAAAACACAATTCAAATCCACAGTTAAATAGAGATTAATTTTGTATACATTCAACTTTTTTTTTTGTTCTTTGAATAAAATTCGGTTGGCTGATTGTGGTATTCAAACCCGGAAACTTTGGTTGACGAGAACAAATACCTTTACTAAATAAGCTTATTCAAATAAAACATTATTATACACGACTGCTAAATTCTTCCAGAACTGAAGCATTAAAACAGGGTCTGAGCGGCAGCGTAATTATGCGTGCCCTTTGAAATACTTCGGTTGAAAAAAATGCAGTATTCAGTATGGGATAGGTTTCATTTATTCAAACAAAACTCTATGATTAAGACTATAAAACGTTCCTAGCTGTAATAGTTTGCAGGCATTCACCAAGTTGCTGTGTAGTTATTTTTAGCCATAACAAGCTTGTTATTGTTTTTTATATAGCTGTATTTGTTACCGTGAAGTTAAGGGTACTCTACTATATTCACGCTAATAGTGGTAATAACATTGCAGTCTATAAAGTTACTTTTAATGAAACATGTTTTATGTTTATTTTTTCATTTAAACCACACATTCCAAGTACCCAAACGAATTTTTCCGACTTGTTTTTTTATGGGCTCTACTATGAAAAAAATCCTATAACTTGAAAACATGTGCCAATCTGAAATACTCTTGTAGTTGTAAAAGGAAAGGACAACGTGGCAACTAGAAGGGCTATATAAAATTCTTTGTTGTAAAGTTTAGACAAGTTGACACTGAACAGGAAAAACGCTCAACTGGTTTGTAATCAGCAGTCAAAAAAATCTCTCTTTCGGAATCAGTTTACAGAGATATTATTACGGTTATATGAAACACTAAATTTCAGACAAAAAATTTTTCGATAAAAATAACTACAGAAAAGAGTTCTGTGAGAATTGGAGTGTGATGATTGACAGCTTCCGTAAAATAAACATAGCGCGAAAACCATAAGGCAAATTTTTTGAACAATGTTTTTAGCTCAAATGCTCTCTTAATGACTTCGCAAGGTAATTATTTTCACAGTGTTTCTAACCAATTTAGAAACACAAAAAAATGTTTGTTAGTTTTGTGTGCCCAAAGTTATTTTTATATTCGGTGTGTAGTTGAAACACAACATAGAAGTGTTCTAGAGAATGAGTTGAACGTCTACGATACACAATTTTTACATACACAAAATACATACACAAAATTGACTACAGCCGATAACTATCAGAGAATTAGGCGAAGAATCTGCATCTTTTTTATTCTGAGGATCTAAGTTTTACTCCTTCTTTGTACCTAGTACTATCAAACCATTATGTTTGAAATTATGCTATTTAATTATTTTTTTTCTCACCGCTTCGACTCAGCAAACAATTTGGTTCATATACATTTATTTAATATCTGCTTGTGTTGGGTGAAACCTTTTAAATAACTATCTCTAAATTGTAGGATGTTTTATATATATTGATAATTTAACATTTTACAAGTTCAGCTTTACTGTAAGAATAATTTATAATTATGTTTGTGTAATCATATACTATTCGCATGCCACAAATCTTGAAGATAAATGCCTACATAAGGAAGCGCATTTTTTACGGTTTTTATGACTCCACGGCCCACGCTTTATTTGAAACTTTATATTGCATTTTATATGACTTAGAGGAATGTTGTATTTTACGGGTTTTTATGTCGTTATATGATACGTTATATGGCACCCTGAATTGCTTCACCTATAACTTTATATTGCGTTTTAAAAGATTTAAATCTTAAACGATATGAGCAAATTTAATGTTGCATCTTGAGTAACTTCAACTCGTTATGGTGAGCAACTCAGAACAACATTCTTTCACAACTTCTGCAGCAAAACGGGGATATTATTGTATGGCAGTGTCTCAATCTTGACAGGAGTGCAATGGTTTTTCAAGATAAAAGAAAAAAAGAAGAGACCAGAACGAAATTCAGTTAAGATAGGGAAGTCGCTCCTATACTCATCTCATCGATCTGATTTGTCAAATTCGCCGTCAAATTTCATAATTTTTTCAAAGTATAAGTAATGTTAATTCAACCTCTCGAGAAGTCGAATGTTTTACTTAAAAAAAATATAAAATTGGACGATAAATTGGACAAATAAGAACAATGAGATGAATATAGTAGCGGTTCCAACATAAAATACTGTATAAAAAAACTGGCTCGAAAACAACAAAATACTTTAAAGCAGTTTTCACGAATGAACCTTATTTGGAAAAACTAATTAACAAAAATGGAAGTCTGGAAAGGTAGACAGTGAACTCAACTTTTTTTTTTCAATGTAGATACCATAATACGTGTTGAATTCTGTTGTTTTGCTTATTCCTATTTTTGTCTTTTCATTATGAATCATTGATGCTTTTTTTCATTAAGCTTTAACAAATTTTCTTCCATCAACTTTCATCAAAGATCCAGCCATTCTCAAAATATATAAAATTAGTTGAACGCCGCACACTATTTCCTTATTTCTATTAAGTTGCAAAAACGTGATCGATTGTTTTGACTATACAAAATAATTTTGGAACCGTAGTGTCTTCAGAAAAATTGTTCTATTAAATATTCTTCGTTTTTCAGCAGTTGAAATTTTGTGATTAATTTACCTAAAAGTGAAAAACGAATAACCTTGTTTTAGTATTTTCATAATAAAATTTGTTTTGCTTGGCAAAGTTATGGGACATTTTACAAGAAACAATTTTGCCGAAGTCACCATACTTCAATTTGCCTGTTTGAATGGACTCTTGTGGAGTTTTTATAGAATACCCCTAAAATCGTTTATTTCAGTATAATTTTTTATACTGATTTTCTTAATTTTTTCAATGTTCTATGTTGTCTTCTAAAACAAAATATACAATTTCACAAAAAAAAACCTTATTTTTGTTCCTAATATTTCTCAGTTGTTAAGGATTTATTGAAATAAAGCTTAAATTAATCAGCACATATCTACGAAAACCGTAAATATTCGCAGACAACATCATTTCTGTATTAAAGTGTAAGGTCAACATCTCTTCGTATATATCTAATAGTTAATTAATGCATTACATTAATAAAAATCTCAAAGAAATTAAAAAAATAAAAAGATTTCTTCAGTGAAATTGTGTGTTTTTGAATTGCGAATAACAGTGTAAAACATTGAAAACTTGTGCCAAATTGTTTCTCATTAAATGTGCAAAAACTTTACTAAACAAAGTATATTTTGACGTAAGACTACGTTTATCTGGAAGTTGGGTACCTGAATTTGAAAATCTAGTAATTCAACCAGGGAAAACCAGGGAAAAGTGGTCAGGTTTTGAGCGCTTATATTCCAGTCATTTATAATCAGCATGCACTGTTAGATAAAAAATATAGAAAAATAGCGTAGTACTACGTCATGCGGTTGTGTCTTTGATACCACCCTCCTACTTTTTATATGCAAAAGTTGTAGAAGTAAAATCCATTTCTTCCTGTTAGATGATTTATTTACAAAATTGCAATTTCTATGAAACGAAGAATAATTAATGGAACAATTTTTCTGCAAGCACTACGCCTCTAAAATCAAGTTTTTTTGGTCAAAATCGATCACGTTTTTGCAGCTTTGGGACGAAATATTTCAAAAATTAAAATCGTAAACATTTCTCTGGTCATTCAGTCATTTTCGATTTTAAAATGACGTTTGGGGTGATTCCCAGCAAGGGGAAATAGGAAAATAAAAAAGGGGAGAAAATGTCTCCAGTGGATTTGGGCTGTTACCGAAACGCGCTGTTCGTGTAGTGATGACATGAACGTCTGTATGAAAAATAGCTTCTTCTTTATTTTGCCGAATCGATACACAAAGTACATTTTTGTTTCCTTTTGTGATGCTCTGTTGCCAATACGTTTTCAATGTGATTATCCGACTGCTAGCGCGAACAGGTATCACGAGCAAACAGTAACAGAAAAAGTATTCTGAGAAGACAGTAAAAAAAGGCTGTACTCTTGGGATGCCCGAGCCTGGCTGTTAGGCATTTGCCCTGCGTTAGAAATATTCGTATTGGGTATTATTTGAGGCGGATTTCTAGAAACCAAATGTCGCCATTTCAGTTTTTATAAGAGCGTCTGGAGCCGAAACAGAGTAATGTGAATCATTCTAGTACCAAAAACATCCACATTTGGATGTTATCTCACCATTTTAGGCTGTTTTCCAGAATCCAAATGCCTTGGGTTGATTTTTGACCTCCAGACATTATCCCGGTTCCGGGAACATTCTTCCGCGCTGTTTTCCATGAACTGGAAGTCGCCGTCATCAATTCCAATTGATTTTAAATAACATTCCACTCCCAGCTTTAAGTTTGAACTTTTTTGTTGCTGTCAGCGCTATGAGATTTAAAAAACAATTGACGGTTACCATTTTAGAAAACATGGAAAATATTTCTCGAATTGCCTGAATCAATGAGTAAATGGGATCAAAAATGCAGGATGGTTAGCGATTTTTAATAAGTGACCCCGCTGCGACCTGTGCCTTCTAGTGAGAACGTCCTCAAACCGAAACACATACATATGGCAGTACCCTAATGGCGAGGCTGCTCTAAGATCGACCATATTCAGGGTGACGGATGGCATTTTTTCGACGTCATCGATGTGCGGTCCCTCCGAAAGGCGAAACGGTCGACTCAGACTCGTCCGGTAGGCGAACGTATACAAGTTGAGCTATTCGAGGAAGATACGGCTGAACATTTAGCGGTTGTCAGCTGACGGAGTTGCTGCTGAGTACACCCGGAAGGTTTACGAACGGATTGATAAACCGGCTTGGATGAGATCAAGAAAGCTTGGAAAGAGATAAAAAGCTACAAAACAACTGGAAGGGATGTCATCCCAGCCGAATTATTTAACTTCGTAAGCAGTTTTTGCATTGTCGCAAACAGAGACTTTTACAGAAGACTCTGTCATTGATTCTAAAATGAAGCTGCTCCGCCAAATATTTTGATTCAAAAAGTTTTCCACCGAGTGAAAGACGTGGTAAACGGACAGGATCTATTTTCGCGGCTGTTTTTTTTGTCAACGCCGCGAAGCACTTGCAAATGCTTCGCGGAGCATCAACTGCTCCACGGAGTACGATTTGGGAACCCCTGGTTTATTCAATTACTTACTTACTCATATGACAACAGATCGTAGAAATCTTATGTCGACCGGTATACGTCTCTACAAAACACAGTTTCGAGCTGCTGTGAGTAAGTGTAGCTTAAAGTTACTCCTGACACCCGCTGCTCGGGCATCCTTGTCGACACCACACATCCAACGCGTGCGGGGTTTGGCTCGGAGTCGTCGGCCTATATCCGGGTCTCTTCTGAATGTTACCTCTGGCGTTCGCTCATCCATGGTACGGGGATAGTTCACTATAGCCTGTTCTGTTTTATCAGCTTGGCAATTGGTTTTATACTTTGTAAAGCTCATGTGATTCATGTGTTTGAGTCACACTCCATTTTCTAATTTACCACCAAATATTGATCGCAGAATTCTACGCTCGGAGACTTCAAGCACGCGGCTATTGGTCACGTTCTACGTTCACGTTTATGTCTATAGAGCGCCACCTGAAGGATCAGTGTCTTGAAGAGCGCGAATTTTATGCGAATCTGTAGGCTGCTGAAGCCGAGCTGGCTACGCAATCCGAAATAAACCCCGTTCACTGTCGCAATTCATATGTTCACCTCGTGACTCACATCGTTATCACTAGTTACGACTGTACCAAAATAATCAAATTTACCAACCACTTCGAAATTATTCCATCTATTTGCACCACGCTCTCTGCCAGCAAGTCGCGCCTCTCATCACCTGCCCTTCATATAGTACCTCCCAAGGCTATATTGAACAGACTATCCAACATCACAAACGCGTCAGAGAATTCACCAGCTGTCCTGACCCACGATTTGCGGTGCGTTGTTCGTTACGTTTCACTGAATCGTACGTCGCCTTTAAGTCTATAAAAGATGATGTTGCAGCAAGTTGTGATCTCGAAACTAGTCTAGAATCTAACTCAAGGGGAACATCCAATCCGTTGTTGATCGTCCTGTTCGAAAACGCCACTGTTATTCGCCAAAAAAGGCTTCCTACAACGGCTTCATTCTATGGATTAGGATACAGGAAAAAGTTTTATATGCGTAATCAAAAAAGGTTGTGCCTAAAAAACTGCTACAGTCCAGTCTATGTCTTTTTTATATGATTTTTTCTATGATGGATATGAGTTCTTATAACCAGTCCCCAAGTAATTTCCGTGGTGACTCGTGCGTATCAGGAATATTTTTCAACTCTCCCCGGTCCTGGGCTACTCGTTGCCAATTTCCTAGGTGTCTCGATACTCGAAGATCCGCTTCAACCTGGTTGAGATACCTAGCACGTTGAGCCTCTCTGTTTCTGGTGCCGGTGGAATCCTAGAAAAGAACTTATTTTACCGCTCTGTTGCCAGGCATCCTCGCTACATGTTCAGCACATCACAGCCAGAGCCGGCGTAACACTATTTTCCCGAGTGGATAGTAAGGAATAGAGAAGGTTCTTGGGTGACAAAGGCCTAGCTAAAAAAGTTTGAGGGGGAAGATAGTTAGGATTGATAAATTTTCCATGGAAAGTAATTACACAGACAAACAGACGTGCCACTCGATGACGATTTCGTCGACCAGGAAAATAACGATTATTTTGAAATTCTGCTTGATGGGCAGTAATGCCACTTGTGTCGCTATAAGCAATCGTGCACATTTTTTATCAAAGACAAAAAGTGATGCCGCTGGCATTGATTTGGGCAAGCGCGCACACCCATTAGCAAAGACAAAAACCGTTTTACGAAAATAAGTTCGTAGGCAATAAGCTCACGTGGTGGTGCATGTGTGTCGAAAAAGGACGAAGATTTTTCAGAACACTTTTTCGGAGAAGCACGTCTGTTTGTCTGTAGTAATTATACAAACTTACTTGCAAAAAAAATTACAACCTTGCGAGCGGCCTCCCGGCAGTTAACCGGAACATTCGCCATGGCGGGCGAAAACATGCGTGTAGGCATGTTTTTGAGTTCTTTCTTCGTCTTATTTATTAATTCCTCCTCAGTTTTCGCAGTAAAATTTCTGGAGTAGATCTCACGCTTCAGTTTTTCCCAAAAACTCTTGATGGGACGCAGTTGAGGAACGCTCCATCCCCTTAACGATCGCTTCGAGTAGAGGTCCGACAGCAGATCCAGCCAGAACACCGCGTCTTTACCCACTTCACCTCGGTTCTCACTTCTTTCCTGGGGGAAGTTACCATCCATGGTGAGATAGGGCCCGGAGTCCATCTCCACCGTTTTTCCGACATATCCGTTTTTTTTTCAGCCGCTGCCGCTGCGTCTTTGCCTGCAACTTCGAGACCAGTGGACGGGACTGCCACTTCCTGACATGTATGTCCTGGTAATTTTCACAGTTTGGCCGGTGAAACCGACCTTCCGGCCAGGCGTACGCAGCGATGTAGCCACTTTTCTCTCGGTCTTCAGCATCCATTGGAGCTTCTTCTCGCTCAGGGTCGTCAGCCGTCTGGAACTGGGCTTTCTTTCGATGCTCTGATTGTTGTTCAGATGTTGTAGATGACGGAGTATCCGGTGTCCACGAAGGGTCGCATGATGTTCATTTTCGGGGCGGGGCACCGTTCTTCGAACGCACACATTTCTGAATGAAGTAGCTTAACTGTTTTCGCCATCACGGTTAAAGCTCGAGTCATTTTTTTTTCTGCTGACTCATGGGTATGATTGAGGCTGCATGGGTCTAAAAGTAAACCCATGAAAAATCGGCAATTTTTGTGCATTTTTTATGGAAACGGTAACAGTCAACTGTTTTGTCTTCTCGAAAAGAGTCTCCACACAAAATTTAAGCTTATTCGGACTTCTGATAAGGCTTCAATTTTTTTTATTTGATTATAGACGCTTTAACCTTAAGGGTCATTCGCGTCTATAGGCTTCACTTACAGTAGTAAGAGTCTCATTTTTTTGAAGAAATGAATGGAGTATAACCTTCCACTCAACGACTTCCATAAAAAAATCTGTCGCTAGCACATATGCGCGGCAATTTAAGTTTCAAACATAGAATTTTTTTTTTGTTTTTCCCGAAAATTCCGTATGGGTAAGTACCCACAAGAATGTTTTCCGAGTGGGTACTACTACCCATACTACCCACATTAACCGCCAGCCTTGATCACAGCCTTCCGACCTTCGTCAGGTGCACGATGGAAATCTCTTCAAGTAGTGGTCTCGGCTTCTATTCCACCAAATATTATCCGCAACACTTTCAGTTCGAATACGGCCAGTGCGTGTATGTCCTCCGTGAACAGTGGCACGGTTACAAGTCTAATTATGGTTCCACGATCGAAGCGTCCTGCCAGGGCCAGTGTAGGCCCAATATTCAGTCCAAATACGTCATTGGCTCTCCTTAATTGTATTATTGTCGCCGGTTACCAGTGATCCCAAGTATACGAGCTCATCTACCACTTCGAGTTCATCGCTGTCCATGATCACCATCCGTGGGAGGCGAATTTTGGTTTCTCTCGAACCTCTCCCTTTCGTGTACTTGGTTTTCGAGCCATTAATTTCTCGTCCAATTCTCCTAGCCTCCACTTTTAGTCTGACCTAGATTGCCTCCGCCATCTCAAAGTTTCTCGTAATAACGTCGAGGTTGTCTGCGAAGCCTACGAATTCACTACCTTTGCTGAAAGTCGCGCCTTTCGTTTTGATTCCGCACATCGGGAACTGGGATAATGTTATCGTTTTGAGCACTCCTTAACTTCTCTTCCGCCTCCTCTCGTGCCTCTGCTATTGAGGTGCTCATCGAAAAACTGCTTCCACCTGTCGACTATCTCGCGCTCGCTTGTGATCAGGTTTCCCTTTTCGTCGCTACACATATCTGAACTCATTATGTAGCCCTTTTTGGATAGGTTTACCTTCTCGTAAGACTGGCGCGTGCCATTAGCCCGAAACTGTTGCTTAAGCTTTTTACGATCTCTGCCCTGCTGCTGGCGTTCCTTCCTCCTCAGAACCGTGGTCAATTTTTTTAAAGCTCGTCGATATTTGGCTGCCTGACCATCTGCGACTTATCGGTATTCAACCTCCTCTCCCTGTCGTTACACATCACAGGAACTGGCACCGGTCCGGTATTTGATTTTATCAATCACTGTATAGAAGCTCCTCGTATCATACCTCGTGAAGCATTTCTCCGCTTCCGCGAGGACGCGCTCCTAATGTTCGCGCTTTTACGGCGCTGAAGCCTGTTTCTGTCAGCTCTAACATCCAGGTTTTCTCGCACTGTTTCACTGACCGTGTTTTGGATGTGCTTCCAGTGGTCTTCCCGGTCATATTCGACTGGTCAATCGATCCGTCCATCAGCTTTCCGAGTGTACTCTGCAGCAACTTATTCCGCTAATAGCCTCTGGATGTTCGGACGTATTTTCTCCGTCAATATCGATTTAAATACGTTGGACAGGCGTATGCGAATCTTGTTTATCCCTAGATGTTTATTTATTTATTTGGCATTCCGTCATAATGACATGGCCTGATTCCAAAGTTTCTCCAATTCACTGGGTTATTAGATGCCGCCCTTTAATCCCTGGGATACCGTGTACTCTCTGCTAGATCTAGCTCCACCTGGTCTACCCATCTTGCCCACTGCGCCACTGGTCGTCTTCTTCCTACTGGATTCGAGGCCAACACCATCTTCACAGGGTATTTGTCCGGCATTTTTACAACATGCTCTTTCCAGCGTATCCGTCCAGCTTTAGCCACCATTCGAATACTGGGTTCATTCGTTCTTCGCCCCCAAATCCCGTTCTCCTGCACGTCGTCAAGGATCGTTTTTAGTACCCGTCGTTCGAGAACTCCGAGCAATCGCTGGTCCTCCTCGAGCATTGTCCACGTTTCATGCCCGTAGTCTCATTAGCGTTTTGTACAGGTTACACTTCGTATGGGGGCTTAGTCTGTTTCTATCACTAGATAGTTATATAAATCGATATTCGGCCCTTGAAGAGACCGCAGATCGATGACGTCAGAAAAGTACCAGTTGTCGATCAGAATGTGATCGATCTGGGAGCAGTCTTTTTCAATTAGGTGTCTCATGGTGTACTTCTAAATGTACTTCGCAAAAATGAAGCTTCTAAGTAGATTACAATCGATCGATCGACCCAGTGGCTTTATTGCTGAGCAAAACTTCTCCGGTTCGTAAGATTTGTTTTATACAGCCCACTTCACTGAGTCTTCGCAGTAAGTACAGCATTACTCTCCCACTTGCAAATCGTCACGATTTGCACTGCGTTCAACTAATAACAGCAACAACAACAACAACAACAAAAACTAATCCATTCGACAACGCAGTCAAGTGCTTGTTTCTCGAGCTTTTTGCATACTTATCTGTACATAACTAATTCGTAAGACGGTGACGACGACGGCCCCAGCTGGATTCTGTCTCATCAATATCCACTCAGCCCCAGCGAGTGGCAAGTGACGAACGGTGGCCAAAGAGGCTGCTCTAAAGAGCACCTTCGTGAAATCCTAATTTTTCAAGATTTCCCATTCATTCGTCGAGCGAGCGCGACGATATTTGGTAACTGCTTTGGGATTGCACTAGATATCGCCCCATTCCGCGGCGCACTTCAGCAGGTTCAATTCATTGTTGTTTGTTCAGATTTTAATAACCTGTTGCACAGTTTGTTAATGCTGCCTGCTGCCAGTCTCTTCTACTTGCCCGCCGCATGACAGATCAAGTCGCATTTTGCAACATCTGGTGCCAGTGGTAGCGAGCTAACCTTTAGTGCCGCGTCTCTCCCATCGAATAGGGACTTACATAAAGTTCAAGGCGCAACAATGGACCTGAAGCGAGAAGCTGAATCTGTCATGCAGTCGAGCCAAAACAAGCACAGGGTGGGGACAGATCTAGTAATTGGGTGCATTTAGTGCGTTCGCTGTTTTTTTTCTCCAAGCGCAATGACCGACAAAGCGGTTTGATTGCGCAGCGCTTCTTGTATTGTATTTGCGTGCTTTGTGTGTGGGTGGGAAGATGGATGGATGGTAACCCCCTACCGAGGGTATCCGCCAAACAACCATGACTCACTGCATGCGGTCGGTTGGATGATGATCGGTAGGAAATGGGCATTTTTCCCATGAGATGACCCCGCGCAGAACGGTGCGAAAATTTTAGTCGGTTTTGCGGTCAATGAGATGAAATTAGATTGGAGGAGAAATTTAGTAGGTAAATTATGGCTCAAAAAATAGGCCGCAGTCAAATGTTTACCATTTTCTTCTTCCGCAAGAGATTGGAATAAAATGAAGATGTGACAAACTTGCAAAATTTGCAGAGCGGTATTTGACCTCCGACAATGATTGCGCTACCATAAATCTTCTCGTCGAAGCAATCAAAACGAACATGCCACTCAATAATTAAGCGATTGGTGCCAATTAACAACCTGTCTGAAACTGAAAACTGATTAGCTCGAGTGTTCCGGGCGGACCCCCATGACGACGACCATCTCCGACATCTTCACCTCCTCTAGTCGCACTAATTGGAAAACACTGTGATTCATTATTAATGCAAAACAGATGTTCGGCAGCAGTTCTGCATAAATGTACGCTTAAACGATTGACCATTCATTGATGATAGAGCACAAGCGGACTTCTTCGTAGGCCTTGGCGACTGTCCCATAACGGCTGAACGGTAGCGATCCTGGCTGTTCGCTCGGACGAGACTCGCGATGACAGCATAATGATCCTATCGGTGGAAAACAAGTAGCGAACAAGGGGTGCCGCCTGCCAAAGTTGGCAGGTTATAAAAGTTGTGGTCTTAATTTTAGTGCCGATCGGAAGCTAGGTAAGCTGTTAGGATGTTTTATAACTGAGTAGGTAGGTTCTTCACTGACAGTGATGGCTGTCTGCTAAAGGAGCTTCTTCAGCAAATAACGGCTGTTATTGGATTTCTCTCTTAACACTTGTCGGTCCAATTGAAACACTAGGTCGTATGAGAAGAAGCAATTGCTTTACTATTCTTTTGTTGATGGTATGGCGGAAGTATTTTTTGTTCAGAAAGCCTATAATTAATACGAGTGTTGGAAATACATTAAAATCAGAAAGCAAAATGAATTTGCTTCTAATGTGTACTATTGGTCTACTACCATTTCCATCTTCGGCATTGGATACCTAAAATGTATTATATTATTAAGATAGGTTAGTCATCGCCATTATTTTCTTACTGTATGATGAATATTGGGAAAAATAAATAGGATTGATTCATTTCCTAAAGTAGATACTAAAAAGTCGCGTTTTCTTTACATCCTGTAACAGCTGTGTAAATTTTCAGATCAATGAAACCGTATTTTTGCGCCCGATTTTCTAAGCTTGCATACGATTTAAACATTTTGTTTATTGGCCCAAAACTTAAATAAGAAAAATATTCAATTTCGATACATTTGTTTGGTTGTCCTAAAACGGACAGTTTGTTGTTCAATTTAAATTGGATGTGCTACCACGAAAGTGGGAATCATGGTGAATTTACGTATGAAGGATTGATGCCTTCTACGTATGTTTAGTAGGATGGAAGAAAGAAAAATAATTTAAAATCTTGTGAACATTTGATTTAAATAATATGTATTACCAAATTAAAATGAGGCACTCTGATAACAAAGTGGAAGGCTGGTTCCACACTGAAAACTAGACATGGCCGGCAAATAATGATAGCCAGCATCCCAAAAACGTTTGTGTGTTGCCAAAATACGGCAGAGCTTATTACTGAAGAAAGAGCCGCTGCACCTCCATTAGTCCTACCCTGTGCAAGTACTGCTGATGATACCCGAAAATATTGAGTATTAAGTATCGCTGCACCTACCACTGACACTGCTGCCACCTCTGATGGTACCAGCTACTACTTAACTAGGACCCCAGTCAATATTTACATAGGTATAATAATGTTTCGATTTCAATATCCGCACTCATATATAGCATACAAACTCGCATTTGATGCACAATAACAGCATATGCGTACTATTTTGGAGGCGATATACGTACTGAGGAATAATGGTATGCAATTTATTGATATACGTATTTAATACAATAATTTCCGATTGTAAGTGATTTGTTTCACACTATCTTACAATTCTAACCCTACAATCGTAAATCGGTTAGATTCCACCATGATATACAATTAAAACTGAATTTCTGGGCATGATCATAAGCGTGGTATACGATTTCGACTTCGTTGATATATATATATATATATATATATATATATATATATATATATATATATATATTTGCGATAATTTTCACACATTGATATACGATTTGTGGTTGACTGGGACCGTCCTAGTCGCCATCTAAAAGTAAAATGATCAATGTCAGCAGAGACAGGTTTTTATGAAACCCAAAGAGTGCATTCTAGGTTTACTAGGTATACAATTCTGCCGATCAAATCAAATAATCAAATTATAATTTTCTGCATTTGGACAGATGGATAGTAGGGTGCTCCAAAAAAATCGATGTTGCCAGTCAAGGTGCTCAACCCTAAATTGAAAGATAATGTCATTTATAGTATTTTTGTAGAACATTTCGACTCTCTACAAAACTGTTTACAGGTTGCTTTAACGTGATTTATGAACAAATTACGTTTTCAAGCTTAAAAAAGCTTTTTGTATTTCTTTGTAATTCTGTTCGATTCCCACATATTCTCGTAAATTTTTCTATGTGGGGTTATTTTAAAATATTTTGCATGGTTTAGTTCAGCATCGCATTCAGCCATTTGACTCATTCAGATTAAACCCTCCAAAATACAAATAAAACTTTTTGCAAAAACTGAAATTTTCACTGCCAAGCGGAATTTATGACGAAAATTTACATGAAAAAAAACCTTGATATCAGGGGGCTGAGATATTGGCATTTTTATGTGTCATGGAGAACTAGGCATTTTTACGAATATATCAAATGACTTTTTTATTTTTTAAGAATAAAAATAACAATGTTTCAATTTCAGTATGTGTCCAGCCGAAGTTAGGACCACTGCCACAAAAGATCAAAATAAAGGTCACAGTGGTCCAAATCTTACAAAAAAAATAATGTTCAGAAAACAAATGCATTTTTTGATGACTGGTAACTTAGTAGAAAGTTTAAAAATACAGAAAAATGTAGGCAAAAGTTTGAACAAAATTGTGATTTTTAGTGGCTCCTCATACAAAATTTCATGTTGCTCGTAATATGTAGGAGATAGGAACATGATGTCTTCAGCAAGCTTTTTTGTTTTAAGAAAACCTAAAATTTTGTCGAAGATATCTTGCGTCCATCTCAATCTGATTGAAAAAATTAAATTTTCTATCTCACTCATTGGTGGATTGATCACCTATCTTTCTACATTGAAAGGTGCCTTTTTGAATATCTTGAAACTTTTCCGAACATACGTTACGGCTATAATTAACGTGTGAATCACTCTTAAATTAATCGCACAAAAACGGCAAAATAAAGTACTGGGCAAAAATGATATTGAGCTTTAGTGGTATTTTTATAAAAATTTCTAGTTTTTCATCACATGTAAACATGCCAATATCTCAGGTTCCCGATAGGACATCACGAATCTTCTTTCATGTAAATTATCGTCATGAATTCCGCTTAGCAGTTAAAACTTTAGTTTCTGACTGAAAAATATTTTTGTATGTATTATGTTCCTGGAAATTATGGAAAAAAATCACTTTTCTGCGATGTTTAAAGGGCTCCATGAGTCAAATAACTGAATGCGAAGCTGAAATAAACCATGCAAAATATTCGAAAATAACCCTACGAATATAAAAAAATATATGGAAAAATGTGGGAATCGAACAGAATTGCAAAAAATGCAGAAGAGTGGTTTTGTAGCTTAAAAAAATCATTTTTTCATAAATCACGCTCCAGCAACGTGAAAACAATTTTTTAGAAAGTCGAAATGCTCTACAAAAATAATATAAATAACATAATCTTTCCATCGAGGGTTGAGCACCGTTACTTTTTCATCATCGATTTTCTTGGGACAGCCTAATGCATAGATGATTTTCCAATCGATTACTGCAAGAACGAAGGAAATCCATTGGAAAATATTTGGCCTATCAGCATTTAAAAATGGACATAATTCCTTTTTTCATTTTTAGATTTAATTTTTACATATCAAATGAGGTGAGCATCTAGGTAGGAAAGTAGATTGCAGTATATGTTTCGCATCTCAAAAATGAAAAAAAAATCCCGTCGCCTGTCATGCCGGAAGTTGCGTCGTTCATCAAGGAATCGTTGGAGGAGATGGAGCTGCTGAATATCGATGTAGTACCCAAGTTGGCGTACCCGCCCAACGTCCCCAAGTTGCGTCCCATCGTGGATTTCTGGCCAAGCCTGATGCGTAAGATCTACTCCAACAATTTTGTTGCGGAAACTGAGGAGGAATTAATACATGAAACGACGAAAGAATTAAAAAACATGCCTACACGTGTGTTTTTGTCCGCCAGGGCGAATGTACCGGTTAACTGCCGGAAGGCCGAAGACAAGGACATAAAAATTTTTTGCAAGAAAGCCAACTTAATTACCTTCCATGGGAATTTTATCAAACTCAATCATCTGGCTTAGTTATTTGTTTTATCACCATCCGAAAAAAGTCCATTTTTTTTTACGCATACGTTACTTGTATTAAATATATTCGAAATTTTGTGCAAACGAGATGTTGGAGTGCTACCGACTTGTAGTTTGCACATACATCACTGAACAGGAATGGAACAAACACTATACAACGCCAACAAGCTTCAACAATTCTTAAATAATTTATTTTGTTGTCCTTATAATAAAGTGACCAGGTAGTTGGAGCTTAAACGAGGGACAACATTCAAATTCTGTGATGGTCAAAAATTACACCTGCATAGTAGGGTGGCAATAACTTGTATGGGAAAAAATTGATCTTAGAATTTCGTTTAGCAATAAGTTTCAATGTTTCGTATTCTTAAACAATTTCCTCATACAGAAGTTCAGCTCAATCGGAGAAGTAGTGCCTAAACCCGGTCAAAGTATCACTTTTTGACTGACAAAGTTCATGAAATGTTCGGTAAAGAGTTTTTTTTTGTATGCCAATTGTTTTAAAAATGCATAAAACGTCGGAATCTGGTGCTATTTATAAAGAAAATCGACAAAAATCGGCTCTCTGAGATCAGGAATTATTGAGCTGGAAAACTCTCCACTGGCCCCAGTTCAAGTCAAAGAAAGTCAAATTTTTCTAAATTTTTTTTGGTGATAATACCAGATCCCGACGTTTCATGCATTTCTAAGACATTGGGCATAAAAAACTAGATACTGACAACCGTCCCAGTGAAAATAAGTAATATCTTGTGGTTCATTTTTATTGAAACCGCGGGACATTGCAGAGTCGCGCGGGACACTCTAGATGAACGCGGGACGTTTCGCGAGACGTTTTTCTACGCGGGACATTTTGTTGTAACGCGGGACTGTCCCGCGAAATGCGGGACGACTGGTCACTTTACCCTATAAGGATAATTGTTGTTGTATTTCATATCGGATATAATGTTGATCGCATCCGTGTGCTACCCCGACAGAGAGGATTGAGTCATTTTGACTAAGGTCGATGGTAAACAGAAGGCGATGCAGCGCGATACGCGTCGTTTCATGTGGAAAATAATATCAACAATGAAAAATGACGCGCGGTTGAACACTTTCCGAACTGTTTCGCCGTGTTAACGCTTCTATTCACCTTCTGTATAACATCAACCTAAGGGAAGAGCCGGTTGCATATACCGCTGCAGCGGTTACTATTACTCCTACTGGTTCCCAAAGATATTAAGTTTTCAAATAAATGTTTTATTCGTCCTCAAAAGAACAATTGATCAATATAATGTCGGGTATAATGCTGATCGCATCTCTGTGCTACTCCCGGCAGAGAAATTCTTCTGTACAAAATAAGGCAACTTATCATTAGAGAAAGTTCCGGCTTATGTATCCCACTACCACACAAAGGCATCTTTCACTAAAGAAAGTGCCGCTGCAACTGCTGGCCTGATACCCGCTGCAACTACTATTAGGGGAGAGCCGTACAAGACGCACCAGTTGGGTAAGATGGCCCATGCTATTAATTCCCCAAAAAACTTACACATGTAGCTTTTTATGACGAAATTCTTCGCTTTTCTCATAAAAACCCAGCTTCTCTACAGATCTCATATAAATAAGTGTGCCGTGATGACCAAACTACTCAAAAAACAGTGCAATTGGCTGTGGCTCTGTCCAACATGTAATTATTCATGAATTTTATTTATGCTTTTATGATTAACTGACTTGTAAATAATACAAAAAAACTATGGTTCCCCTAACCTTTACACTTTTGGAGTTTATAATAGTATGAGTATTTCAAATTATTTAACTAACTTTCGTCAACTTTTACCTAAAAACAATCAAAATTAAAATTGGGACAGAATGCACTATGAAGAGCTTGCAGGAGATTACTTGACAACTTAGAGCATGTTCCATTATTTTTGATTTTACTTTCGAGACTTCAAACGCTTCTCACTTCGCGTGCTGATTTCTGCTAGTGGCATATTAGCCTACTGCTTTGGAGCACACTGACCTTTGTTGTGGTGCGTTTTGGTCACGGGCTTGTTTGGCGGCAATGGTAATTTTTACCAAAAAAGACATTGAAATCGAGTATTTTATAATAAACTTCATCATAAACATACAATAAATAGATCCTACAATCATCCTACACGTTCAATGTCGCTTTGAAATGGTTGAAGCGCTGTAAATCGCGAAAATGCTTAACTGGTGCGTTTTGTACAACCCTCCCCTACATTCAGAATTGCTAGGTCTATAATTCTGTCGATCGTGCTTGGGAAAGCAATCATATAAGGACCAATCAGAGGTCGAATTTGCGTTTTGACAAGGCTTGACAATTTTCAATATTACAATAGCTCGAATAGTAAAATTACAATTTTCTGCATTTGGGAGGATTCTTAGAAGATTTTTCAATCTATTGTTGCAAGAACGAAGGAAATCCATTGAAATCTAATCGATTTATTAGCATTTGAAATTGGACATATTTTTCACTTTTTCCGGTTTTAGATTTCTATTTTACATCCCCATGTAGCCGAACTTCCTGATAGACGTAGTTCTACGTCAAAACTTTTTTTTACTATAAATATTGTAGCTTGTATTTTTGTAGGTTTTTCTTGGCCCGGAAGGGGGGGGGGGGAGGCAGAGGAGTGGCGATGGAGTAAATCTAATGCTACGTTTTTTTCGAGGAGGTAAGATTTTGTGACCAAATGCTACCAGAGAGAAGGGAGGGGAGGTGGTAAAATCATGACAAAAATGATACTCCCTTCAAGCATCCCTTAAAATAAATCAAATTAACATTTTTCAAATGATTTGTATTTTATTGATTTCAATAAAGTCGTGAACGTCTCTGAACGATGATTTTTATAAGTATTTCGTTTCTACTGCACACGGGAATGTTTTTCCAGAAAAATATAATTTTTCAGTGTCAAAAGTGTGATAAACATTGCTCATCAAAAAACGAGTACCGTCATTTGAGCAAAAAAATGAGATGAAGAAAACCGGTTCAGAAGTTTTTCGGCATTCTGGAATATGACAAAACAGCATTCCGAGATAATCTCGTTATAATTTTCCAGTTTAACCTATATGGCCACGACGAAGCGCACTTACTTCCACCCTATTGCTCAAACCTCTATTAAAATTTGGGGAAATGTTCTCAAAAAGTTGTTTTTAGAGTAGAGCAATACTTTTTTATTCATTTGTTTTTAATGTAAAAAAGTATACAACCCCTTGAAAATGTAACATCTTTCGTAAAAACTGATAAATTCCAAAGATTTTTTTGGTATGAAATATTGTTTCTAAAATATAATTTCCTTGAACTTCTCTTTTGCCGTCATTTTTATAGGAATAGTTATTCTTGAGCAAGGTTATAACTTATTACTTAGGTTCATTTTTTTTTTCGCACGAACTTGAGTCCTCAAATAGTACTACAACTCTGTCGAAGAGAGTATTACTCGTGCTCAAACACTGGAGCCGTGGAAGCACATTCCATTGAAAATACTACAAGGTATACAGCCCTAGGGTTGTATGAAATGGTGACGTGGGACTAAACACTGTAATTAGGGGATTTTTTGTTACAAAATATACAGAGTCTGCAGACAGAATCAATGTGTTTGCTCAGTGACTGTACCTTTTTTTTTATTTTCAGCCTCCCCTGGAAATCAATTTTCGAAATATATTCAACAACACTCGAAACAATTTCGTTTTATTTGGCGATATTATGCCTGTAGTGTTTTTTGTGCAATCAACATGTATTTGACAAGCGGTAAAGATTATTTAGTGAATATCGAAGATAAAATTAAATAGAGATCCGTTGCAAAATCTTACAATTCTTGTTGAGTAATTTATGGTAATCATATTTATGAAATAAACTTTCAATCACCATCAACAGCAGCATTGCAGTTTTTCCTCGATTGTGCACGAATAGAAATGTACGAAAAAAAGTGTACCACTGCAATACGACTGCAATACGAATAGTACCGCTGCAGTACAAATAATAGCGCTGCAGTACGAATAGAAGTGTACCGCTGCAATCATAGAGGCCGAGAGACCTGCGGCTCTTCACTCCACTGGTACTGTTGCTTTTACCGGCATGTTTTCTTTCAAGACATCAGTTTTTATTAGGTCCTGAAATCAGGAATAAAAAATTGTTCAACGATGGGGATTGTTTCAAACTTTTCGGAAAACTTTTACCTTCGAGACATCATATTAGTCTAAGCTCATGGGAGCAAAAATAAATTGACATATTGGGACGGGGAGACTCTGCCATTTTTTTTTCGTTACTGATACAAAGAATATCACAGGGAACGGATAGTGTCTATTCACGTCGTCTGTGCTAGGAATGCTCGCATGTAATTGGTTCATTATCCGCGTAAATTTGTCATTGAAACTTTTTATCAATTTTACCGCTTAACAATGAAATTAGAGTGATAACTAGCATATTACAAAATTGTTTATCATTTTATCTATCCAACAACATATTGGTTATTGTTATCCATAATGTGGTTATGCTGTTATTAACGTTTGAAATCTGACGCAACATTTGCCAGTTTTATTTCAAATTTTACAGAATGCATCCCAGTATAGTAAACAAAGACGTAGTCCCACGTCAAAATAACAGAAGGGTTGTGTGCAAAGCCACGACATTGACATAGAACTACATAACGCCAACGAGAGTGAACCCATATGATAAGTGCGAAGCAAACATTTCTCCTACTACTTGCAAACTGACTGTTGAAATTTATTAAGTAGTTCTACGTCAACCTTGTGGTCGTGGCTTTGCACAAAACCCCTTTGTTATTTTCAATAGAGGGAATACCGCTGCACCTACCGCTGATGCTGCTGCTATCCGCCACCATTGTTGCTGTAATTCGCTGTTACTGCTGCTGCTTAGTTAAGAACGTCCCAGCCGCCATCTACTAGTATTGGGATTGGCTTGGGCAGAAGTAGGTTACCATATAGCACAAATACTTACTAGGTTTACTAGGTATATAATTCAGTCGACTGTATTAGAGAAAGCAATCATCAAGTTTCAACAAAATTTCAAGAATTTATATGGCCAATTGTCCACGAAGGAAGAGGGGGGGGGGGGCGGGGGAGGAACAAAATCGTTAAAATCTGTGTGGGCCCCCATGTTTGGTTTCACTTTTTTCCTCTTTGAATCCTCATTAGGCTATATTTTGTCAAGGAGGCAGAATTCGAGCAAGTCATATATGAAGCACTTGTAGAGACACTCTATCTATACAATTTGTCTGAACATTGTAATGTTGAAATTGCTAAAGTTCCATAGCTAGGTTTGTTTTATTCTCGTAGGTACCAAAAAAGCAGCTCTTCCGGTTTTACAAGTTTGGCCTGATTTTTACGCTGTACCTATGGCAATTTCAACAATACAGTATTTGGAAATAGAGTATCTCTACAAGTGCTTCATATAGTCATATATGTTCGAATTTTGCCTCCTTGCCTCCTTATGAGCATTTAAAGAGCAAAAGAGCGAAACCAAGCATGGATGGCCCCTATGTCAATAATTGTTCAAAATTGCGGAAGGAAGATTAATCAAGTGTATTTTTCACATTATTCTATTTCTCTCAATAAACCAACTAGTCTTCAAATCCCAAGACCACATTACAATCGGCTGTGAAATCGTGCTCCCACTTACCGACGCCTGAATGCCGTAAAGTTTACCCAAAACTAAGGAGTGTTTTCAGCGCGCGATTAATCTTCCCAGCGGTGGATTGCCTATTGCCACACTGCGCGCTTTGATTTACATTTTCACGCCTCAATCGATCACGATTGAGCTTTGCCCGGTGCAGCCATATGATGCTGTGCATGCACCTTGTACCCAACTCCTACCTCATTCTAATTACAAGCTTAATTTATTGTCTCGCGAGTGCACGTACAAAATCACAACATTTATTCAAATCGAACGAGATTAGATCGCATTGAACTTCTTCAGACGCGACGTAGGAAACATTGTACACTTCGGAACTACGAACTGATGCGAATCGAAGTGCAAGAGCGGGTCTGCCTTCGCAACCTTCGGAAGCTGTGCCATCATCACGACATGGCCTAGCGTAGATCTGCACCCCAAAATGATTCCCCGGTTAGCTTTGCTAGTGCAGAAGGTCGCTCTGTCGAAATAAACTGTCACACTTGCTATTTGCCGAAGTCGGAAGATCATGCCGCCGCTCGCTCGATCGGTCGCTGCTCACGGTATGTTTTGGAACGCGATGAATTCGTCACGACAAGGATGAGTAAAGTTTGAGACGCAAACAATTGTGGGAATCGCGAGTGGAAAGACTTCATGGCGAATTGCTGCTTCGATTGGAAGCGAACTGCACTTGAAAGCAGGTGTCAGGTTGGGGTTTATGTTGATGTTCTTCGTGATGCTCCGAGCATTACTTCATGCTGAATGTTAGACATTGTGATTTTGCTGTCTAGAAGCAATCATTAACACTAGGTAAATTTGGTTTTGTGATAAGGCTTAACACAGACACGGGAGGTTTGTGTTGAAAAGGAAAACATCAGAAACTAATTAAGTTATATGCATCAGGCGGTGTCATTAAACGCGGCAGTACTGGTACAGCATTGCAAAATTTTAATATATGATGTGCTCATAGTTTGGAATTCGATTAACACAGTTTATGAAATTTATCAAGACGATATGAATTAAAAAGCTTTATTTAACAAGTTGTTAGAATGTTTTCAAGTTTAATTTTTAAAAAGTACCACAAGCAATGATCCCAAATCGGCAAATACTTAGTCTGGCTGTTGATATGAGAAACCACCAATTGAAGCAGTGCAACAATATTAATTTTTTTTTCAATCTGCCAGTAAAATATGATAATGAAACAATTTCTATTCATTTAATGTACTATTCGGAATTTCGAAAAATTCGTTCTGGTAAACCCCGAATTGCACGACAATATTTATATAATTATATACTGCCGGTACCCGCATAACTGTCCCATACTGATTTTTGTCACTTTTGAGTTATCATCGGGAGTCGACTTAATTGTTATCATATTTTCTGGAAAAAAATTGAAATTGATACTTTTGTATGGAAAAACATGGAAAAAATACCAAGTTGTTTTTGTCCCATATTAAAAGTACCCGCATTACAGTCCCACTGCATAGTGGTACAAACTGCAAACATATAATTTTGCTCCAGATTAGTGTATATCAGATTATTTTAGGCATGTAGAAGTATGTCACTTAATTAAGTAGACTCATGTTGTTTCTCTGTAGTATAAACTACGTTGCCAATGATACTGCTAGTTGCTGGTTGAATTGATATGTGATGGGACAAAATATGCGAGTACTTTTCAAATGTACCCGCATATTTTGTCTCATTTTGTCTTTTTTTTTTCTAGTTATACATATAACGTAAAATCAAATCCATCCATGTTTTTTTTTTGTTTTCAACGATAAACTTGTGCTGTCATGGAACTGTTATGGTCATTGGTTCTGGATGTAATTGCTGGAAATCCGAAAATTCACGGATAATATTAAATCGCCGTTTTCTCAACATGTTGTTTTTCATTATGGGACAGTTATCCGGGTACCGGCAGTATATGATTTACAACAGACTTGTAGTTCTCTAATTACGGTATTTTTGTCTCTTATTTTCAGGTAAAACTATTGTACCCGAACGGAAATAAT
This sequence comes from Wyeomyia smithii, assembly GCF_029784165.1. Lineage (NCBI taxonomy): Eukaryota > Metazoa > Arthropoda > Insecta > Diptera > Culicidae > Wyeomyia > Wyeomyia smithii. The sequence goes on along the minus strand of NC_073696.1, from coordinate 99,209,752 downwards.
TCTGTAAGTAGGTACGACGAACAGGAAAATCGAATTCGAGTTAGTTTTTCGGATTTCATTACACTATTTTCTCATACAAGTGCACGACGTGCGGCCAAGGTTTAACTGTAAAACTGAGATATCGTTAGGAATTAGTAATCGCACATAAAATCAGTCTTCTTGAGCGAAATTTCACAACTAACAGCGATCTGTCAGTCAGTTGCCGTGATTTCCACAGTATTGCCCCCCCCCTCAGTAGTCCTATCTTGAGGTTCAAACACAACATTACCCAACATGATGAAGCACCGCCGCCCTCTCGAGAGAGTGCCGTACTGCTGATTGTATGTATACCCGTACCTACATTTGAATTATAAAGTGTGAATCGCAGCATCGCAAACGATACAGTTACAGAGAACAAACTCCTCTCGGCATTAATTAAGGTAATTGGATCTGTCGATTCAGTTGCGAGCTTGGCAACGGTCTGAAGTCTTCGGTGCTTCGTGGTGTGTAATGAAGATAATTTTTTTTCTCATAAAGCCGCGAACTTCATCGCCCTACAGATTTGTTTCTGTGTGTACGTGCGAGACAGTGAGAGACAGCGGAAAATACACACACTCGGTTTTTATTGGGTGCAATCAGCAAACATGATTAGCCTTGGAATTGGAATTCTCGAACTGACACCCCGGACTGAAAGTTCACATATTGAAGGCGGTTCGGCTGGCGGACGCGCAAATTAACTCGTTCGAAGCCATGTCCTACCAACAGCAGACGCACTGCCCGTCACAACTCTCCTCTAGCGAATGTCCAACCTCTGAAATAGACGACCGCAAACACAGTTATTAGGTTATTACCTGACAGTAGTGACCAGTTAAACGCACGAAACGCGTTCTACAGTCTATTGGCAGCTGCTGTCCGGATTGGAATGGGCTTGGCCAGAAGCAATGATTGCAGCTAGCTGACAAGCTGCTCGTAAATGGCAAGTTTACATTTGCAGATTTGCTGTTGACTGAATGTTTTGATATTGTTTTAACCTTCATTCGTGTTCACTACCGAACGCTTTTGCCGCGAGTGGTGTTTTTTGAGTTCGCATTAATTTGTCTAAGCTTTTATGACTGAGACAGAATTTGGAACGAGTTTTGAAGGAGAAACTTTGGTTTGACCAAAAACCGTCTTACACCTGCTAATCAGCCAAGTGTTGCACAGTAAAACAATGTTTGCATATGACCCATTGAGATCGGAAGAAGTACAGTGCCATTAAATATTTTTTCAGGAGACAGAATTGATGAAAACATATGAATAGTAAATTATTCCTCAACATTTTTTCTAGAAAACTGCACTTAACCATTTCCGTTTGCGGCAACGTGATGGAGTTGAAAACTCCAGGGATTGTAATCTTGACCTTATTTACATTTCCGACTCCGCCACTACTATTAGCAATGCAGAAGAAGCTCCTGAACCCGTTGTTCGACTAGATCCCGATTACCCAGCTATTTCGTTGATCGGTCACTATTCCTGTGTATGTGGATGCTTGTCAAATGTAACGGTTTAACTTGAAGGGTGATTTCTGCTTTTCAGTCAATATTAGCTGCTAAACTTCTTTTTTTGCTTCAACTATTATAACAGTTTAACAGTTAACAGTTCTAGAGGTGTATCATGTTATGACACCAGAAATCAGCTTAAACAAACGCACAGATACAAAGGGATTAAATTTAATATATGTAGGATCAATACACACACTGAAATGAAACTATTATAAACTCACTTCCAAACGTCAAAATGTCTATCACCAAGCCAACACCATTACAGTATACAGATAGTAAAGCAAAACGAAAAGCGGATTTGGCCTGACTTGGCCAGCTGCCTCTACAGCCGGAAAGTCATGGATTGGTACAAGGAGAATGCTATTGATTTCATCGAAAAAGCTCACCAAATTGACCACATTTTTGTTCAAATGAAAAATATTGGGCGAAAATCAAGAGTAAGTTGACAAAAAGTGGCAGAACGATAAAAAAAACAGCTGATTTACATAGATGGTGGAAGAAAATGGCGGATTGAGTTGACAACTTCAATGTCCGAAGATGATGAGAAGTATAGAACGAAAAGGGCGTGAATTCATCTGAACTTCAGACGAATAACTTTTTCCTTGAAAAGGTCAATATGTTTGCTGCAAAATGATGTCTCAAGATTTTGTCTAGGGTAAATGACCCAATAGTGGAGGAGCTAAGCACGAGTTATGCATGTTTAGCCATGTTTTGGCTAAGAAAAGAGAATCTAGTTGGTCCGTTTCACTATTTTCTGATGAAATGGGTTCTATTTGATAATTTTGCACCTTAAAATTGACTTTGAACCCGCTTTGAGGGTTTAAATTACCCAAAATATGTTGCACGCTTTTGTTCCAATAGTTGCGGTAGAGTTCCTATAGTTGTGAATGGGTGTTCCTGTAGTTGCGGTATATAAAACATTCGTGTTTGCTTGGTTAAATGAAGGTATTTGCCTCGCTTGAAGTGGTTTTTGATTGTTTTACTATTTACCATATTGTTTTTAATTGGTTGACATGTCGGTTTGCAAGTAAATACAAAAATGCACGAAGTTAACTAAGAGACGGATTTTGCGCCAATTTGATCAGATGTTGGCGAAATTCAGTGAGGGTATGTAGGTTTTATTAAAATAAAACAAATTTTGCATACTTATTATAAAATGTCTTTAGACTAACATTGGATAAGGGCTGAAATTGGCTGAAGAGAAAGACCAATGCCGCTCATTTTGAAATATTCAGAAGAATTTTTTTTTCACAAATGGTGACTTCTCAACACTGGAAGTTAGAGTCTATTACCTCTGCTTCGTACCATGTTTGCGCCTACATTTTCGACGTAAGTGTTTACTAAAAAAGCGACTGAAGCTGTGAAAGGCTCGTTAAAAGAATTACAAGACCAAAAGCAGTGGGTAAGCATCGATTAAGAGGTCATACATAAATAATATAGCATTTTAGGGGTGAGAGCGATAGCTTTTGTGGCCGATCATGTATGAAGTATCGGTAAATACACGGTGGCAGGGGAAGGTGGGGTTCAAAAATTGAACAGTAATAAGTTACATCATTTAGGTATGTCCCCTAGTACCTGCTTGTCCCTAATATACACAAGTAGTCCTACATACATATGTTTGATAAACGTAAATCAGAATTGCGAAACATACCGCAACTATAAAAGCATAGTGTATTCTGTGATCCAATAGTGGAGGAAGTAATTTATAAATAATATGATCATCTATTAACGAACTTCACCTGTGAAACAGTTTCCATAATAAACTATTATCTGGGAAAATAATTATATAAGTAATAATCGTACTAAAACCACACACATATCTTAAAACCTTCGTGGACAAAATAAGAACATGGGTAGTGAGTGGTGCCTCCCGGGTAAATTTTTGAAAAATACAGTATTCTTCAGTAATTTGGATATTTTCAGTATATATTGTTGTAGTAACATATGTACTTATGTTTAATCTATTATTTCTTAAACTGTAGCATAAGCAATTCGGTTCTAATTAGTTTAAACGATGAATTTAAAAGCGATGCCGCAACTATTGGTGCTACCACAACTATTGGATCATCTATCCTACGTGTTTTTTGACGAAGATATGTCCCATTTTGGGCGACAAAATATTAAATGGCTCATGCTTCATGACGCCAGTGTACAAGAAAGGAGACAAAACGGATGTTACTAAGTATCGTGGAATAACTTCGTTGCCTGCTGGATCGAAATGCTTTGAGGTTATTCTTAACACGGTGAATCTTGAAGCATGCAACTGTTACACTACACCATCGCAACATTGGTTCTTCCCCAAGCGTTCCGCTGAGTCAAACCAGTGTGGGTTTACCTTCTTCTGCATCAGCAATATGGACAGTGGTGCGCAAATTGAAGCGATATACGGACATTAAAGCTGCTTATGACACGTTGAACCATGAAATATTTGTTGCTAAATTTCGGCGTCTCGGCTTCTCGGTTATACCTTGTGATTGGCCTAAATCTTACTTGACCAACGTAAGATATGATCGGCTGAAGCGACAACATTCAGTCCGCAGTGTAATGTTCCTCAAGGAAGTAATATAGGAGCAATGTTATTCTTGGCTACATTTCGAAAGTTGATGGTGACTTCTACGATCCACTTTGCGCATTGTATCCACTCACGCGCATTGTTTTGTTCCTTAGTGAGATTTATTCTTGATTTCGCTTTTAGTGTATGGTCGCCCCATGAAGAGGCGTTTTTATTAAAGTGGTGGGAAAATCTGCTTGCTGAAGCACGAGAAGATAGCTCAGGGAGTGGGGTTGAATTCCACCTAACTTTCTAAAACCCCTCCAGTCTCCAGCCCTTATGTTCTCAAAATGACGGAAAGCGGCTTTTCGTGCTTTATGTTTGGGTAGTAGTACCCACTCGGAAAATATCCATGTGGGTATTTACCCACACGGAACTATCGAACAAAACCAAAAAAAAGTAATGTTGCGAGTGACAGATTTTCTGGTGGATATCGTTGAGCGAGAGGTTATAAATCTAAAGATTTATGTACATTTGTAAAGTTTCTCAGGAAAAAGAATCTTTTTTTAAATTGTTTCATTTACGATAGAGCATTTTATTTACGATAGAATTCTAAATTTCATTTTTGATAGAGTTCTAAGTTTTGTTTCCTCGTAAAAATTTCCCATGCCAAATTTAAGCTCAATCGGGCTTGGGGAAGTAGAGCCTCAAAGCACGAACTTTGACCAAGTGACAGTTTTTGATCGATGAAAGAAATGTTCGAGTTGAGAGTGTCTCTTGTGTGTTCTGGTGTAGCTCGAGTCTCCCAACGCAAAAGTTTCCATGTCCCTGAAATTTATTTTTTTCAACAAATTTTTATGAAATAACATCAGATCTCGATATTTCATGCATTTCTAAGAGATTTGCTATCGAAAAAAAAACCGATTTCGGAAATTTCAAGAACTACTTTTCTGCATTTTTAGGTTGGTCAAAAATGTAAGAGAACAAAATCATTTCAAATCGCCTGGAAATACACGAAAATTTAATCGACCATTTTTGATTTGAATGAAACTTTGCACTCGTATTTGGCATAGCAAACTGAGCATTTTTCACAGGTAGAAAGATTTTTTACACCCATGAGTTACATTCTAAAAGGGCATATGCCTTTTGGCATAGGTTTTATTCGAAGCATTGTAGCCCAGGAACCGTTGGTTGTTTAGAAAAACTGTCTGAGAATGAGTTGTAACGAATCAAAATCGCATCATAAAAAAAATATACACTGTACAAAAAAAATTTTTTTTGACCAAGAAAAATTTAAAATAAACATTAAATTTCAATTTAAAAAAAAAAGAGTTGAATTTTTGTTTTAATTTTTTTTTAAAGAAACTTTATGTTAATACACAACTTTGAAAAACAAATCTAGGATGGAAAAATGAAAAATAATTTTTTTATGGTAGATTAATTTTTTATGAAAATTTTAATTCAAACATTTTTGAAAATATTTGTATTCTGATGATTTTAAAAGATGCAGAGAGTCATTTTGAATCAAAAAGCTCTTGGTGGTAAATATTCTAAAGGCATCGGTTTTCGAGTTATTCCTAATTTAAGCTCGAAAAATTATAATTACTTAGGAAAATACACGTTTTTCTTAATTTGTCCATGGTTCTCCAGCAAAAACCATACGTTCATTGGAATGCTTGATCAAAACTATACAATTCATTATTTGACAACAAAACGATTGGGCGAACGGTTTTCAAGAAAAGATTTAAATGTTCTAAGTGATATAATCATATATAAGAATCAAATATTTATTTTCGAGTTTTATTATCTTGGGAACATATTTTTTTATGACATAGATACTTTACAGAACTAGTTTCACCCTATATTTTATATACATCATAAGTAAATGATTCGTCATCTTTTGAAAACAGCTTCGTCTGTATCTTATTTTCTGAAATCGGAACAAAAGAGTAATACTTTTGTGTGGCAGCTATTATTATAGATTTTTCGAAAATATTGCTCCATTCTGTTACTCCTTGTTCATATTCTTCATATGATACCCAACTAAATGACATTTTTGATGAATTTTTATTACTTTTCTGATTAGACCAATCATACAATTCTTTTGCGCTTGTAATGGGATGTTCATGTTCTTTAGCTTAATTTGCATTTCTTGCCATTCGTTTTAATATGCCACCAATTGCATCGCATGGGCTTTTACCATGAGAAGTCGCAAAAAAATGCCACTCTGCATCGACGTTATATTTTGTTTCGAACTTGCAAAGACTTGCAAAGTTTTTTCTATTTATATGTTGTGAGGCAGCTCCATCAGACATTAATATCGCTTTTTTCAACTCTATTGTTGTTTTCAAAAAACTCATTAATTTGGCAACGAACATCTGAACCGCAACAGTGTCATAATGGAGTACTTCCGATATTTTGATGAAGCTGATATTCTTAAGTGTTCCAGATTCTGAATAGTAAACAACGATGGGATGAATGGTGGCTTGACTTTTATTCCAATAACTTCACGAATCACAAATTGATATAGACGTTTTAAAATGAGCTTGACTGTTCAATATTTTTAATTTTGCAATAACGTTTTCGTTTAATTTGCGTAACCTTGATGAGCACCGATGATCAGGAAAGGGTTTTCAGCATTTGGGCTTGGTAAATTCCATTTTCACTATATTCATCTTCACAAAATGCAAATTGTTACTAACACTCCTGGAGAAGTGCAATCGTATGTATAAACGAAAACAGATATTATAGGTAACCCAGTAGTTATTGGTTGCGTACTTCACAAACAGTTATTATTAGTAAACAAGTAGGTAGTGTTGCACGACAAACATATTTTTTTATAAAACATTCGGCAAGGGGGAACGTGTAAGTAGGCTAAGGTTTAGCGCTTGAGTTATTTATCCAATCGTTTTGTTGTCAAAGAATGAATTGTATTTTTTTAATCAAGCATTCTAGTAAATGTATGGGATTTGCTGGAGAACCATGGACAAATTAAGAAAAACGTGTATTTTCCGAAATATAAATAATTATTCGAGCCTAAATTTAAAATAACTCGAAAACCAATGCGTTTAGAATGTTTACTATCAAGAGCTTTTTGATTCAAAATGCCTCTCTGCATCTTTTAAAATCATCAGAATACAAATATTTTGAAAAATGTTTGAATTAGAATTTTTATAAAAAAATTAATCTACCATAAAAAATTATTTTTCATTTCTCCATCCTGGACTTGTTTTTAAAAGTTGCGTATTAACGTCAAGTTTCTTTAAAAAAAAACTAAGCAAAAAATTCAACTCTTTTTTTTTAAATTGAAATATAATGTTTATTTTTAATTTTTTTTGGTCAAAAACATTTTTTTTGTACAGTGTATATTTTTTGACGTGGGACACGTCTTTGTTTACTATACTGAGATGCATTCTGTAAAATTGGAAATGAAACGGGCAAATGTTGCGTCAGATTTCAAACGCTAATAACAGCATAACCACATGATGGATAACAATAACCAATATGTTGTTGGATAGATAAAATGTATAACAATTTTGTAATGTGTTAATTATCACTCTAATTTCATTGCCAAGCGGTAAAATTGATAATAATTTCAATAACAAATTTACGCGAATAATGAACCAATTACATGCGAGCATTCCTAGCACAGACGACGTGAATGGACACCATCCGTTCCCTGTGATATTCCCTGTATCAATTTCGAAATAAAAATTGATAGAGTCTCCCCGTCCCAATAGGTCAATTTATTTTTGCTTCCATGAGCTTAGACTAATATGATGTCTCGAAGGTAAAAGTTTTCCTAAAAGTTTGAAACATCCTTGAACAATCTCTAAACCTGCGTGCTAGGTACTGTAGAACCTAATAAAAACTGATGTCTTGAAAGAAAACATGCCAGTAAAAGCAACAGTACCAGTGGAGTATAGATCCGCAGGTCTCTCGTCGTCTATGATTGCAGTGGTACTCTTCTATTCGTACTGCAGCAGTACTATTCGTATTGCAGTGGTACACTTTTGTTCGTACATTTCTATTCGTATGCAATTGAGGAAAAACTACAATGCTGCTGTTGATGGTGATTGAAAGTTTATTTCATAAATATGATTGCCATAAATTACTCAACAAGAATTGTAAATTTTTGCAACGGATATTTATTTAATTTTATCTTCGATATTAACTAAACAATCGTGACCGGATAGTATCGAAAGAGTAAATTCCTATATATATATATACATTTATAGAAGAGTAAGAACCTGCGAATGCTTGTGATTTTTTAGTTGATTTAGTAAGATTCGTACAGAATCTCTTTTTACATTTCAAAATTGTTAGATGATATATTATTATTCTAAGCTTAACCATAATAAACGTATATTCCCTGTCTTCGTAATACAGCGAATGTAGTTGCGGGCAAATGAAACAATTGTCAAGCAAAAAATAAAAATGTAATTGTGGATTTCTAAGATTTTTTGCTGGAACTTGTTAGGAATTTTGTTCGAAATATTTTCTTATGTTTTCCAATTGATGAACCTTTGTAAGGGCTTCCATATTATTTTGAAAGTAAGATCCATACTATAGATTTGATTTAGTTAGAGTTAAATAAGACAAAACCATTCATTATGATAACGTAAGCATTATTGGGTTTTTGAGGATATAGAGATAATTCTGACTTTGACGCATTATGAGAAATTCTTGGTGCTTCTTCAACAAGCACGATATGCTTGTGCCTTGTAAAATACATATTTTTTTGCACAAAAAAAAAACCAATGGCATAATATCGCCAAATATAAATGATCTTTCTTCGAGTGTTGTTGCATATATTCCAAAAATTGATTTCCAGGGGAGGCTGAAAATAAACACATTGATTCTGTCTGCAGACTCTGTATATTTTGTAACAAAAAATCCCCTAATTACAGTGTTTAGTCCCACGTCACCATTTCAAACAACCCTAGGGCTGTATACCTTGTAGTATTTATGGTGCATTTTTAATTCTCTACAACTAATTCTCAGACAGTTTTTCTATACAACCAACGGTTTCTGGGCTACAATGCTTCGAATAAAACCTATGCCAAAAGGCATACGCCCTTTTAGAATGTAACTCATGGGTGTAAAAAATCTCTCCACCTGTGAAAAATGCTCAGTTTGCTAAGCCAAATACGAGTGCAAAGTTTCATTCAAATCAAAAATGGTCGATATTCGACCATAGGTCATTTGGCGCGATCTTGCTCAAGACTTTCATGAATGTAAGTGAAACCTTATCAGAAGTCCGATTAAGCTCAAATTTTGGATGGAGACTTTTTTTCGAGAAGACAAAATTGTTGAGCCCTAACGTTTGCATTAAAAAATGCTGAAAAAATGTCGATTTTTCATGGGTTTACCTTTACACGCACTGACGAAACTACTTATGCAGTATCAATCATAGTTTCCCATGAGCCAGCAGAAAAAAATTGACTCGAAATCTAATCATAATGGCAAAAACAATGAAGCTACTCCGTTCAGAAGTGTGCGCGATCAAAGAACGTTACCCCGCCGCATCGAAAACGGACATCGTACGGAAAAGGTTCGCCGGTTACTCTGGATGACAACGACTGGCAGGGCACTCCGTATTTTATTTCCATCACGAAGAAAGTGAGCTCTGAGGTGAAATTTATTCCACACACCAAGTTCCTAAAGAAGGCTGTGGCTGACAATCAGCGTGAAGCTCCGTACTGGCCGTGAACGGTGAAATTTATAGTACGAAGTGCCTGCCGGAAATTCGTCGTTCATCAAGAAATACCATAGGGGCGAAGACGCGGTGCTCTGGCCGGATTTGGTGTCGGCCTACTACTCGAAGCATTCGTTGGAGGAGATGAAGCGGTTGAAAAGCGATGCGGTAGCCAGGTCAGCCAACCCACCCAACGTTTCCCAGTTGCGTCCCTTCCAGAGTTTCTGGGCAAACCAGAAGCGTAGACCTTCTCCAACAGTTTTGACGCGATAATTGAGCAGGAATTGATAAATTAAACGAAGAAAGAACTCAAAAACATGCCTACACGCATGTTTTCGTTGACCATGGCGATAATTCGGGTAAACTCCCGGAAAACCACTTGCAAGGGCGTGGAATTGCTTTTGCAAGTGAGCCTATATAATTACCTGCCATGGGAAATTCATTAATATCAATTCTCTGTCTTGTTTTGTTTTTCTATCACTATCCAAAAAAAGTCCATTCGATAATCTAATTCCTCTTAAACATTCTATTGACACCGTATTGTTGATGCACTGTCGATTTTTCGTAAAATTATGTTCAGGTATTAGTAGGTCGCCCCCCCGGCTACGCCTTTGTCACTCATGAACCTTTCCTATTCTTTACTACCCACTCAGGAAAATAATGTGACGCTGGCCCTGTATGCACCCTCTTTACTCTTAAACCTCATAGCCCTAACCACTGGGAGACTGGCGGTGAGCTACCACTGGCGTGTTGTTGGTTGACTATCTGAGAGGCGGCTATACAGAAGTTTACTTGGCGCCTTCCTACCCATTTCCGGATACCCTGGGATAAGTCGGTGCGTCTATCTACCCTTCGTGGGATTGGACCATTCCCGCTACCATCTGATCATCGAGAATGATTTTTTGGTACCTCGATTGCCTTTTGTGTCACTCCGTACTGGCGATGCTAATAGGTATCATGCCGGACAAGACGCAGATTGCGTCGTACGATACTGTACGTTACGCACTCGCAACACTTAGGCATATGAGCCTGTAGGTACTTTTCAGTTTACCACGACAACTATTAGTACCTAGCGCTTTGGACCACGCTGGCCACCATACCTAAATATGGCCGATACCACGCTGGCAACAAGTTTTCGCTTGCTGCCGTACACCGCTGAGCTATTTGACATTTGAGATAGTGCTGAAATAGTCGTTGACGTTCTCTTACAGAAATAGTTGACGTGGCTCTTGAACGTACGCTTGTCATCAACCATAACACCCAAAAGTTTCAGAGATCGTTTTGGGGTAATGGTGCAGTCTCCGAGTCTGACTAACGCCTGTTGCTCTGATTTACGGTTGTTCACAACCGTGACCTCCGTCTAACTCCAGATTTCAGAAGTGCATCCAGTCTTCGACCTTTCATATGCAGTGCGCGGTCGTCAACTCGACCTCTCCGATCGAGACCTCCAACGTTATGTCGTCCACAAAGCCGACGATCACAACCCCTACAAGGAACTTAGGCTTCAACACTCCATCGTACATGACATTCCACAACACCGTTCCCAAGATAGAACCTTGGGGAACTCCTGCAGTAATTGGGACGCACTTTTGACCTTCCTCCGTGTTGTAAACAAGTAGTCGGTTCTGGAAGTAATTTCCCAGAATCTTGTACAGCGACACCGGTACATGGATGCTTCTGAGCACCAGCGCTGTGGAGTCCCAACTGGCGCTATTAAACGCATTATTCACGCCAAGCGTGACTAACGAACAATACCGTATACCTCTCTCTTGCGCTGGAGTGCTACCTCCGCCGTCTTGGTGACGGAGAGGATAGCATCCAGCGTTGACCTGCTCTTGCCAGACCGTTCACACCCTCGGTGTACCTCATCAGTCTGTTGAGGATAATCCTCTCAAGCACCTTGCCCGCAGTGTCCAGCAAGCAGATAGACCTGTATGCCGATGGGTCCTCTGGTGGTATCCCAGCTTTCGGCAGTAGGACCAAACTCTGTTTCTTCCACCTTTCCGCGAAGAGGCAGTCATCCAGGCACCTCTGCATGACTGCCCGAAACAAGCCCGGGGGCCGTTTTCTCGCCAGCCTGATAGCCAGGTTAAAGATTCCATCCGGTCCCGGGGCCTTGATCACCTTTAGGGAGTTGACGATCACGATGAGTTCCTCATTCGTAACCCTAACCTCTCCCTCGATCGAGACACGGCTGTCGTCGTTCGCGGATTGGATGTCCGGCAGATTGGCTGACCATCCCTGGTCTCTGTCTGAAATACTGGAACGTCAGACGTGAGACTGGACCGCCCGAGGCCAAGGACTCGGCTCTTGGCGTGGAAAAATATCCTCAATGATACGCTCTAGTATCGCTGGTGATCGCTCTGCAGGCACCAACAAGCCTTTGGTCTTAGCCTTTACGATCCTGTAGGCGTTACACCTCGGAACGAAAGGCAATTTCTTCCACCGACGGACGGTTGGCTCTGCCCGTCACTTACCGTCTCACATTGTGATCTACACTATAGCTAACCGACTGATGTAGCCATCGTCTACCCGCCAGTTCGCAGTGAGCCCTGAGCTGGAGAACGTCCCGTCTATGATCGACTGCGTACCATCTCTGCTGAACGAACTGTTGGTCCCAACGTTGGCCCAGTCTAAGTTGAGCTTTACCAAAGCTTCCAACAAGATCAGACCCCTATGGTTCGTACAGCGACTTCCCCACTCCAAAGTCCAAATGTTGAAATCACCCGCCACCACCAACGGCTTTAGGCCCGTCGGCTCCATGGTTACGAGTTCGACCATCTGAGCGTACCTTCCGATAAACCAACGTGGTGAAGCGTAGCAACTGAGTAGAACACTTCGTTTACCTTGGCAACAGCGTATCCTTCGTTTAAGGTTGACACAATCTTTTGAACTAAACTCTTGATGAAGAGGTGTGGATTTTCAGAATCGTATCAGCGCAGCACAAGTTTTTTCTATAAGCGTTACGCAATCTACCTTAGACGCACCCGCATGATTTGTCTCCCTCGAAACGTTAGCTGATCGTCAGTTTTAAGAAATGTTTTGCGAATTTTTTGACGTGCAATTACGTCTAACTGAAAGTTAGGTGCCTGGATTCGTGAATCAAGTAATTTAACCCTGGGAAAAGTGGTCAGGGTTTGAGCGCTTATATTGACGTAGGACTACGTCTTTGTTTTTTATACTAGAGTAAATTTTGTGAAATTTAAAATGAAACTGGCAAATGTTGCGTCAGATTTCAAACGATTATAGCAAGCGAACGACTTAATGCATCTTAGTCATTTATATGTCGGAGGATAGGTGAAATGTGTAACATTTGTTTGATATAATGTTCAACATTGTTGCTTTACTGCTTAATGGTGAAAAAAGGTGAAAAGTTCCAAGGTCAAGCTTTCCCATAGATTTTCCTCGCTATTGGCTTGCTTCCCGAGCACGGATAACAATAACATGGACGGAATAAATTCCACTGCCTACATATTTCGACTCAACAAAGTGTTTTGGTTTGTTTGTCTTTCTTTAAGTTGCGTGGCCACGCCTTAATGGAAAAAATCTACTCTGAACTCGATACAAAAGACTGCGTGTAGAAAATTCAGCGAATGGAGTATAGCTGTTAGAGGTATGCGACATTGAGAAATGAGAAACGAGAGCTGCATACGAATCAACTTCCGGGCACTGCGAAGTATGTTACCTTTATTTTACATACGGCAGTAACAGTTACCATCGTACGCTGCAGGATATTTTGCTGGCAAAGCTACTGGAGGGCACAGCGGAGAGCAAACTTTATTATGCGCGGCCAAGAAAAATATTCAATGCTACCGTTGGTGCGATCATCAGCGTTCTGTAGCACACATTTCGAGCTGAAGATTATGGAATCGGTTCTTTTTGGAACTATAAATGCTTGAAGATGAGAGTTATGAGAATTTTCACAATTACTACTAGTGTGAAATGTTCATCTATTTTTAACAATAATCATTTTTACAATAACGACCAGGGCGCACTAAAGATAAACGGTAGTGTTGCCTATGAATAGTTTGTCACATCAAGATATAACCCTCATTTCAAGAATTTTCACTGCTAAATAAAGTGATTTTCCGGTTTACTTATTTGTTTGTGCCCACTCGAACACCGTTATCAGTCAAATATTAGTAACAATAAATAGTTAATCTAAGAACCAGAGTGATTTTCACCATCGGGAAAGCAAAAACTTTCTTTTGATGCTTATGAAAATCATTTAGTATTATCGAAGGTGTTTTGGTTTGTTTGTCTTTCTTTAAGCTGCGTGGCCACGCCTTAATGGCAAAAATCTACGCTGAACTCGATACAAAAGACTGCGTGTAGAAAATTCAGTTTCAGTCTAGTTTGTCACACAATAGCGAGTGGAGTATAGCTGTTAGAGGTACGCGACATTGAGAAACGATAGCTGCATACGAAGCATCTTCCAGGCACTGCGGAACATGTTACCTTTATTTTGCAAACGGCAGCAACAGTTACCATCGTACGCTGCAGAATATTTAGCTGACACAGCTACTGGAGGGCACAGCGGAGAGCAAACTTTATTATGCGTGGTCCAGCAAAATATTCAATGCTACCGATAGTGCGATCATCAGCGTTCTGTAGCACGAATTTTTAATTGAAGATTATAGAATCGGTTCTTTTAGAACTATAGATGCTTGAAGATAAGAGTTATGAGAATTTTCACTACTACTACTAGCGTAAAGTTTTCATGTATTTATGCATCGTTAGTTTTACAATAACGCAACCAATCGCTACATTACTTCCCAAACACAGCCGTCACTAAAGTATAGGCGATCTAACTTTGGAATGATTTGTTGTTGTTGTTGTTTTACTCGTTTTAGTACACACGCCACGCTTACTGGAATTTTATGAAAGGTACCATTCAAACATTCTACTATCATTTTCACTCCAAAACCGTACCGATATCATACGGATGCTAGGTGCTGATTGGGACAAAAAAGTTAAAATTGTACCACTCATTTCGTGTCGGCTTTTACCCGTATACCTGGTGGCTTTTGAGGAGTATTTGGTAGCGGTAAGAATGACTGGAAATTCTGCCCGTAATAACCAGAAAAGTAAAATCATTGGCAAATGGCAACCTGAAATGACGATAAATTGAACAAATGTGATAGTTTTTGATGCCCCAAAATTATGTTATTGAAGTAGGTAGTTGAATTTTGTCCCTTACAAAACGTTGCTGATAGCGGTAAAAGCCATGCAAATAAGCTTATAATCGAATTCTGAATTTTATTTCTTAGTGTTACTTTTTCGACCGCGGCCGGTGCAGTTTTCAAAAATGTGTTATTTTACTTGCCATTTCCTATTCTGCTGCGCTCCGCCCACTTACCAAATAACTGACGAAACCTTGATAGAAAAGGTACCATTCGAACCTTTTATCATCATTCCAAGACCGTACCGGTGACATACGGACCCGTTTTTTTTTTCGGTTGAAACCCGAACCCGATTTTTTTTTTTCGATCAAACCCGAACCCGACCCGAACCCGAAAATTTTATTTTTGTGAAACCCGAACCCAACCCGAACCCGAAACTGTTAAGCCTATACTTGACCCGAACCCGAGATTTTTTTTGGGAGATCGTTTTTTGTACCAATTTGGCTGCCCTGAAGCTATGAGCTTCGAATGGCATTGAAATGTTACTGATTTTTATAGTTGCATGAAATTAGACTACATTATCTTATAAAAATGCTTATCTGATATTGTCGGGTTTCGGGTTTTCAGACCGAAACCCGACATTTTCAAACCCGCACCCGACCCGAACCCGAAATTTTTTTATCCACCAAACTTGAACCCGACCCGTCCCCGAAACTTTCAAAAATTTTCAAACCTGAACCCATACGGGTCGGGTTCGGGTTTCGGGCTTAAAAACCCAAAACCCGACCATCTCTATTAGATTAGATAGATAAAGAGGGGTAAGTGGAGGCACAATGGTACTACAGTGCTTTTTCGATATTATCACGGTCAAAAAAAATTTTACCGTGAATTTGGCGCAACCGTGAATTTAGCGAAATGTTATAAATAATTTTTTTTTTCGTGCTGGATTCAATTGAAATTTATGATATTTTGTGTAAAATTATGCACTTTCATGGTTGAAGGGGATATAAGTTCAAGATACAAATGAATAAATAAGAAAAGGTTAGTTTATGATATATTTCTCCATTGCATTTTCGCGGACTTTCTCCCGCCTATCATACATGCAATATCAATGTGATTTGTACTGCCCATTCTTTAGCATAGCTAGCAGAATCTAATGCTTGTTTATGTAACATTGTGGAACCGCTAGATTTCAAAATTTTTAAATCCACGCTCTTTGAGGACCAAACTGTAGGGTTTTTTGAGTTGTTAACAGATCTTTTTTCTCAACTGCTAGAATAAAACGTAATTTTTGCTTCAAAGTCAATGAAATACGTATTTGACGATTCATTTTTCTCAAAATTATGACACAAATTATTTGTAACAAATATGACACTTGGTTGCCTCAGGAAATTGATCAAATAAATTGAGTTCATGAAACAATACACATGCAGGGACACAAGACACAAGTGAAAATGATGTTTTGAATGTATTTTCTACAACTGGAAGTGCATTATTCTTAAATTAAACTTTTTAAAAAAAACGTGATAAAAACGAAAAAAAGCCGTGAGAAAATCGAGCGTGAATTTGGCGAGTAGTGATAAAAACGACTGTTGATAAAAGCGAAAAAGCACTGTACTGTTTTGTAAAGCTTAGCTCCAGTACTACAAACTGTAATAGGGTGCACTCGTTTCAATCCACCCACACTATAGAGTACAGTGGGCAAAAGTTACAGTAGTTTTTCACAGCGTTGAGAAGTCACCATTTGTGATTGGACAAACAAACTCATTATTTACTCATATTTATCATAAATACTTAAGCTACTAACAAATCCCCCCGTTTAATACAGTAGTTTTTATATATTGATTCATAGTTTTTGCAGATTTCCATGAATTATTTGTTTTGGTTTTCTTTTTAAAGAATTAATGGCTTCAAAAACATAAAATACAATATCCAATTTTTAATGAGTTTTGAAGCATGTACTATCAATTGTTATTTATTGTTAATTATTTCTGGTCTTCTATTCTCATTAGGCGAATAAAATTGAAACGGATGCAAAATAGCACATTTTTCTTTTCGTCTACAATTGACCAAAGAGTTTTCTCTTATTTTTCTAGAACTTTCAACAAAACATGCAGAAAAGTGGCAGGTTAGAAGGATTGAAAATTGGGTGATAAAACCAGTTGTTCTTTAGCTTTCAAAAAAAAAAAGAAGTAGTAAAACAGTTTTGGAGGTAAAATGTTGTATCTAGTTACAACTTTTCAACCACAGGTAAGATGCGTACAATATTGTTTATTTTCAACAAACTTCCATGCCGTGTGAATAAGCGCCTGAGCCGTCAACTTCATTGGTATACCATCATCTTAATCCAAACAATCATTAAAAGGCAATCAAGCAGATATTGTCTCGCCTTGACGGATTTAGATTACTCTAAAAAACATTTTCTGTTTCATGCATGAAGCTGTAGCAACATCTTGAGTAGCTACGTAGTTCAAGTACAGCTGATCCTTCGTAATTATGTTGTCATCACGCTCCGTCAGAGGTCAACTTAACTTCGCCGCTGATTACGCGTAGCGCCTTCAACATTAAACTTCGATGCCAACTGTTTTATACCACCTCACGATGCGTTAAGTGCAATTTGGAAATTACCCTAATCGCGTTCCATTGCCGGTTTCTTGTCCCAAAGCGATTTACTGTGGTATCCCATACCTGATCTTGATCTAATTACCGCTAGAGGACGATGCCCGGCCCGTCCGAACCCGGTTCAAGTCTTCAAGAGGCCACTTATCGTCTCTTTTTGGGTTGGTACTTACCGCAAGGAAACAACAATGCTTATCAAAATGAAGTGTCTGCCACCAGCGAAGCGAGGTGGACTGGATCAGCCAGTTGACGTCGATTGGCTGCCTAAATTACACCCAGGCCAGCCCGGAGCGTACAGGTGTTACTGAAGAGCGTACAATCTCACCAATCACCGTACGTATAGCATTCATTACTGGTCTTGCTTGGACTTGGACCATGCGTGTCGCATACAACGATTGTGGTAGTGGCGGCCGGCACACGCCATCGTGGCGAATGCTGAGGACAAGGTCATTATGTTTAAGAAAAATAAACTGAACAGGTACGGCTTACGGACTCAGAATGGTAGAGAAGACGGCACGCAATTCTGTATTCTGTATTCGATTTCAGGCAATTAAGTTTGACATTTTCACGCCAACCAATAACGCTTAGTGCTTAAGCTGATTTTATTGCACCTATTCGATGGTTGGTGGATATGCGATGTTTCAATTTATTTTTTAAATTCATTAGTTGACGTTGGATAAAAGCGATGGTTTTGGTCATGGCACCATTTTTGTTCATGTTTGTATTTTGTTTAAAAAAAGTATAATTGATTGCTGTTGAACAAACTACTCAACCTAGGTAGTGTTTTAATAAACTAAAAGAACCTTTTTTTTGTGTGCACATGGAATGATCTAATATTGTCCAAATCACTTGGATTTTAGTGATGAAATCCGGAATTTCTTGTATTCAAAACGTGAGCATGCAAGTGCTGCTTGGGTAGTACATTCAAATCATGAAATAAATTCGTATGATTCCTGGATTGTCTCGAAGGATATAACGTGGATTTATTTGTCCTACATAAAACAGTTCCAACCTTGATTAAGTCTTCTCCATCTGACCCAGATCAGTTGGAATAACTGTATCGCTGACGGCTTACTGGTGACCTTTCCGTGAATGAAACGCACCAAATATGTCGCGTCCTGCTGCTTTCCATTGAAGACACAATGAAAAAGCCTGCGGAGAGCAGCAGCAACGGTTAAATCAATTGTTATGAGCTTGTTGAAAGGAAAAGATCGCGAGCCGTAATCAACAATTGCCATCAGTGGAATAAAATATCAACTACCTAGCTGTGGCAAGGTCGAGTGAACAGGACTTTGCGTCGCGTCGTCTGCTCGATGTTTTGAATGAATGCTTACAGTGCACAGTGGGGAATCGCTGGTCATCGATAAAAAGTCGAATCACTCGTCAATTATGTTTTTCTTAAAGCTAGATTTGAGTTTGATATCATAGTAATTTTTCTAATAGCATACTCTTTATATTAGATTCCAAAAAGTTCAAAATTGCTCCTTCTACCAAAAATGCACGTTTTGTGTACAAAAAAGGTTTCAGATTCGGGAACACATAACATAAGAATTATATATTTACTGCAACCTAAAGGCTTCTTTTTTTTGGTTTGGTCAGCATCTGCATTAAATTTTCGCGTTGGACCTTCACAGTTGACTTCAATTATTCATGAGGCATTAGATTGGTATCACATTTTTGAATGGATACATTACAGGGTTATGATTTTTTATACCTAACTTCAGCGAACTCGTGGTAGTAACCAATAAATTACCTTTTATCAACTACCGCAATGACAGTCGCAGATAAACCAAGAAACCTGTAAAGTTAGGCTCTAATTTTCGACAACTACCAAGTATGAGAGCGTTGCTAATAGTTACTGCAATGAAATCTCAGAGTTGTCTATGAAATCCGCAACAACAAAAACTTGGAAAACAGTCATTAAACTGCTGTGCTGAGAAATATGCGTCAAACTGTGATGAATTGAGTTGACGTTTGTTTTGGGAAAGGTGAAATTATTCGAATTGCGTACAATTCAGTTTTGATTAGGCTCATTTAATCGGAGCTTAGAAAAGTTGAGAAACTAGCAGCATTAGCCGTACCCAGTGTTGGTATATACTGTTTCTATTGCACGGGTAATGGGATGGTACCTAGTTTATGCTACTCTGAAAACTATTTATGACTAGTTATTACAGCTTGGCTGAGAATTTCGTAATAAAACGAGGATTTATTTTATTTTATTTGTTTTGATCTACCAATAACAACTTTTCAATTTCAACTTAACGTACCTGTCTGTGTAGTAAACTAATTACGAGTGGTTCACTGAGCATTCACGATATTTAACTGACAACATCAACATCTCACCAAAGATGAAGTACCATTGCGGGCCTCAATTACTGTTCCGCACAGCCGCCGGTCAGTTTTTGTCATTCACCTTCAACCAGCCCTCGCTTCCAAGCAGAAAAAAAGACGGTTAATCATTAGTAGTGGGACTCTTCACACTTTGCCCAGCCGAATACAAACCGATTTGTGTTCACTGCGTACATCGTCATGGTGTGAAAGGAAACGACATAGCCAAGGTCACTCAATCAATATATTTTTCACCCTACCGATTTGTGAGTGAGACGCAGCAGCTGCTGCTTTGCAGGTAATATCCGCGGAGGTGCACAATTTTCAGCTCATCCAAATTGCTGTGGTCTTGCTCTTGAATTCATCATCTCTGACTGCGCGCCACTGCCGCGCCAGTTTCACATTAGCGTCTGCTCGAGCGGCCCATCAATCAGCCGCATCAAGTGAGACGGGCAGCCGGACTGTCGGTCCCCCTGGTCGAGTTCGCCGGTGGCTACCTAATTCAGTTCGACGTTAGTAAATTAGGTAGAACTTGATTCGGTTTCTAACGAGGGTGAGTCGGGGGAAGGTCGGAGCGATGTCGGATGAGCTGTGAGGCTCGTTTCACACTTTTTTTTTGCTCCTTCCGTTGCTTTTATTTGTCCTTTATTTTAGCTTTTTTCTGTCAATTTTTCTTTTAATAAGTCAAATATGTTTGAAAACTCATATTTATTATGATTGATGGACAAATGATGTGCATGTTATGCTATGTTTTTGTTACGACCATGTCAGTGTTATTTATTATGAGCTGGTAAAACCGAACGAAATCATCACTGGGGAAAGGTATCGACTTCAATTGATGCGATTAGGCAAAGCACTGCCCGAAAAACGGCTCAGTACGAGTGAAAGAACTAAAAAAGTGGCTTTACTGCATGACAACGCTCGGTTTCACATTGCCAACGTCGTTAAGAATTTACATAGAAACGCTCAGTTTCAGTCAGTTTTGTTTAAGTTTATCATAAGTTCCATCCTTAGTTGATCCCAATAAACTGACATCATGAAGAGAGCGAACAGTGGAAGCATACTCAAATGACGAATATTAATGATGGACGAGCGGATGATATTCAATAAACCAAGCTTTGCTTTGTTAGCTCTCCCATCGTTTCTAACTCGTTAGCGTTTCACTGAATCTTCCGGAATTTGTTTTACATAGCTGATGGTAATCTATTTTAAAACGCCATCTGTTTAAATTTACACAATTCTAATCGGACGCTTCCGGGTTGAATGAAAAATTGTGTTGTAAATTAACATCGGTCTGCTAGCTCAGACACATTTTAAAACCCAGACAATCAGCATGGTAGTATAACAAGATCAGATCAGATGCTAAGCATTTTTATCACTGGACACCGCTTAGATTCCCATAGCATTTTTGACTGATCACAATTTTATAGTGGAAATTTCCATTCAATGCTCCTTGAATGGGAGTGAATTTACAACCACAAATAAAAATAATGAATTATTGTAGAAAAAAAAAACACTCGTCAACCGTTGCCAGTGCGAACAGTTTATCTTTGGTGTCATCTAAGATTTTAATTTTAGACGGAAGCTGACTGAAAATGCGCATTCAAAGTTTCGCATACTAATGCATACTTGAAGTTGAATCTATGCAAAATCTTGTTAGCAGATGGGCGGCTGTCGTAGCTACCGTTTATCATTTGGTTTGGAAAAATCCCACCTCAATTCAACGGGGATGAAATGATTGACTGAGTAATTCTCGCGATGAACATTTAATTTTGCAAAATTTCGAATTGTTTGAAGGTGGAGATTCTGACAACAAGGACAAAGGTGAAATTTCAACTCTTAATTATTTGATATTTTGTTATAAATTTTGGAGGCAAAAATTAATTTTAAAATGATGTTTAATCTAGGCAGTTACCACGGTTGCCATGTGTTGAATTTTCAGATTATAAGATTGTGATTGACTTATTTTAGATTATATCATTTAGATTACTATGTATACTTTATAAGTTAATAAAATTTAATAAAATCGACCAGAGATAAAGGTTAAGGAATTATAACCCTGAAACAAACTCAAGAATTAGGTTGTTTGCTATATCAGTTTAAAACATCTGAAAAAGCTGCATTTTCTAAGCAAAAGGTGATTTTCAATAATTTACTATTGTTGTCCTTGAATTTTTAAATCACAAATTGAAACTGCTCGAAATCGCTACAATGGCAGTTCGATCATGTACTAACATGTCATTCAAACGACTTAGTGCGATTTTTGTTCTTTATTTAAAAATCGAAGGATCGAATTTTGAAGAAAATAACATTTTGCTCAGAAAATTACTCTCTTTTAGCTATATAAAAAGAAATCCGTCAGAAATCCGTGAATATCTAAACAACCTAATTATAATTAAACTAGAAGCCAAATTTCGCAGCTCATCGGAAAAAATATTCAAAAACTCCTCCCAGATTGCTTGCTTTATTCCTGGACCCTAATAAATTCACTATCGGTGGCATTGTTTCATAAAAAAGCTGTGAATTCTAAAACAAAAATGACAAAGTTATTTTTAAACTTATGGTAAAATATAAAAATAACTACCTGTACATAATTCAAAAATGAAGTACTAAGGCAAATAGGAAAAATAGTGAAATTCAAACAAACATTTTCAACAGCTGATTTGCTGAGAGAAATCATAGGTGTCTTAACGAGTACTCACGAGCCTTTACAAATGGGCACCACAATGACTGGGGTGAATAAACAAAATTTTATTGATTTACTTATAATACCACAACTCACACAGATACCAGATTCACACCATACGAATTATTGTTCGGACGAGAAGCGGATTTACTGCAAGACATCCCTAATAGTAAGGTAGAACCATTGTACAATCTTGAGCAATACTATTCGGAACTAAATTTTAAATTATAGAAATCTAATGGAGTAGCATTGATAGAATAAAAATTGAAAGAACTAACGAATAAACCAAAATTTAAATCCAATAAATGTTACAACATGAGGTTGAGTTAACATTAGCAATGGAAACAGAAAAAAACTAGAACATTATTATTAGGGACCATTTAAAATAACGGAAGTTGAACACACTAACTGCACAGTTCAAAATATGACAAGCAGGAAGCAATCAAGATAATCTTAAATTCACAAAAATCGTATAATCAAGATGTACGACAAATTGTAAAAGATTCTTGAAGTAACATGACAAAATGGTTATACCATTTTTCCAAAAAGGGGAAAGATGTAGTATGTTTTTCAAGAGACGCGCATAATACGGTGCCGTTGTTAGATTCTTTGAGCTTATGCGAACAATTAGGTTGAGCGCAGCGTCGTGCAGCGTCGCCAGTAAGTTACTCCAGGAGTCATCCTAGAATGAATTGATGCATATCGTATACATGAGCGAAGTAAATCGTTAAATAAAGCAGTCATAATTGGTCGGCGTGCGACTAGACCGAATCAAGCGCCAAAAACATTGTTTCGAGTAATAGGCGGTTAAAGCTTAACCACCACGTATGTTTCCTGCAAGCTGCTGCAGAGAAATTTTGTTATAATACCATTATAATCCGTCCAAATGATTTCGTTTTTTCATGGACGATTATTATCAATTTTAACATCCACTGGTGTTTAAAACTAGGTCCATGCCGATTGTTCCGTCCGTTATATCTGAATTGTTCGTAGTATTTAATATTCGGTATGCTGCCTTACTAGGGCTGCGATACCTAGTCTCGGGACGGGGCTGCCGTCTTTGATATAGCTGGCGAGGCACCGCGTTTCATGATTCAGCCGCCCGCTCCGGATCAGACGCTGTTGTACGCCGCCCCTAACATGGGAAAACAGCCGCGTACGTTCCCCCTTCCCAGTCAGCATACGACCAAAGTTTCTACCGGGGGTTGGTTACCCGATCTCCGCTAAGGTTACTCGTATCCCGGTCGGCACCACGTGGAGGTTGGGATAGGATTTGCTGGACAGAGGTGAATGACCACAACAGGATCTCGAGTAACACGTGTCCAACCATTCGCCAACAACTTAATTTTCAAAAACTGGCGATTGGTTCTACCACAACAACAACAACAACAACTACTACTACAACTACTACTACTACTACTACTACTACTACTACTACTACTACTACTACTACTACTACTACTACTACTACTACTACTACTACTACTACTACTACTACTACTACTACTACTACTACTACTACTACTACTACTACTACTACTACTACTACTACTACTACTACTACTACTACTACTACTACTACTACTACTACTACTACTACTACTACTACTACTACTACTACTACTACTACTACTACTACTACTACTACTACTACTACTACTACTACTACTACTACTACTACTACTACTACTACTACTACTACTACTACTACTACTACTACTACTACTACTACTACTACTACTACTACTACTACTACTACTACTACTACTACTACTACTACTACTACTACTACTACTACTACTACTACTACTACTACTACTACTACTACTACTACTACTACTACTACTACTACTACTACTACTACTACTACTACTACTACTACTACTACTACTACTACTACTACTACTACTACTACTACTACTACTACTACTACTACTACTACTACTACTACTACTACTACTACTACTACTACTACTACTACTACTACTACTACTACTACTACTACTACTACTACTACTACTACTACTACTACTACTACTACTACTACTCATGCTTGCAAGCGAATGTGATACGCATATCGATTGTGGAACAGTACCACTGTCCCCCGTAGTTAAGGTCAAAACACCATGCCGGAGACAGGGAAATTGCGAGTTCAAGTCCCGTTGGGATGCGATATTTTTTTTCAAATCTGTATCACATTTCCAGTTCGCTTATTTTTCGCTTCCTCTGCTGCAAACATTGTCTGCTTAATAACGAAAGAAATCATTTTTATTTTTATCCCTTTTTATACTGCCATTTTACTCTTATATGTATCCGAACTTTCTGAGAGACGTAGCTCTACGTCAAGATAGTATCACCTCAATTGATGCATACACGATGATAACACATTTCGAGTAAAAAGTTCTTGCGACAAACATTTGAAGTTGTGAAACTTCGAGATGTTCAAAATTTATAATCAATCAATAAGTTTTTTTTTTCATAAATTTTTCATCCACGGTCGCCATGTAATGTCAACTATCCATAAGTATCCACAACTAACCATAAGTCAACTATCGCAAACATTATGCATGTTTCAAAAATGTTTCTTCAAAAATGACTTTTTTATTGAAATTATGCGTACTGTATGAGTAAAGTTTACAAAATAGACGAAAGATAAAGGTTGAAAATATTTTAATCATAAGATTTAATGGACTAATATAATGGACTAATAATGGACGGATATAATATGAATGTTCATCATAATAAATTCATGGTTAGGCTTGAAAATATAAGTTTCAATATATTTCGACACTAGCTGACCTGGCAAACTTCGTTCCGTCTATTTTTCTTTTTATTCAATTAATTTTAATTTTACCTCTGAACATCATTCTGGTTCCCATATTGAGTGAAATGCGGCCAAGTTGGTCTGTTTTCCATAAACCGGAAGTCGCTATATTAGAATTCAAAATGGAGTCTATTTTCGATTTTTGGCTTCTGTGCATCATCTTGATCACTTCAGCTGTTTTCAGGAATAATGGTTGAAATGTGTGTTTCATTTGTACGGGCCCCCGCTTCATACAGAGTAGGAAAAGGTGACATGTCTTGCCCCGAGAAACTTCCTCGTGTCAAATTTCGTTCCATTCGCTTGATAATCTCTTGAGGTATACAGGTCCATTGGTATGGGAGCCCTCCCTCTCTAGAGGAGGGAGGGGTTTCTAACTACAACATAAATGTTTCCCGCTCCCAAAAACCTCTACATGCTAAATTTGGTTTCATTTGCTTGATTAGTACTAAAGCTATGCAAAAATTTGTTTTCAATTTTTATGGTACCCCTATCTTCCAAAAAAGGGAGGGGTGTCAAACTCCTGTAGAAATATTTCTTGCTCGTAGAAACCTCTTTATGCCAAATTTGGTTTCATATACTTGATTAGTTTTTGAGTTATACTGAAATTTGTGTTTCAATTGTATGGGAGCCCTGTCTTTTAGAGAAGGGAGGGGTCTCACACCATCACTACAACCTTTTCCGGCCCCAATAACCCCTGCGAACAAACTTTCCCACCGATCCGCTGATCCGTTCTTGAGTTAAATCGTGACATACGGACAGCGACAAAGTTTTATTTATATAGGGTATCGTACGTCTTCGTCAGTGGTTTTCTTCGGCAGCTTTTCTGCAGCAGTCTTATGCAAAAACCTGCCGAAGAAAACCACTGACGAAGACGTTAGATACCACTACTCATCAGTTACTTAGAGTAACTAATATGATTCGTACTAATAAATCTGAAGGTTATTCCACTGGAGCTGCTCTTCTAGGCATAGAAAAAGCATTCGACAGTGTTTGGCATAAAGGTTTGATAGCTAAAATTTTCAATTTCCGTTTTCCTCTTTACATCACAAAAATCATACAAAGTTACTTGACAGACCGCACTCTTCAGGGTAACTATTCAAATAGTAAATCTGATAGATTGCTTGTTAGAGCTGGTGTACCTCAAGGAAGTATCTTGGGCCCAGTCTTATATAATATTTTTACTTCTGATCTTCCTGATTTACCACCAGGTTGTGAGAAATCTCTGTTTTGTGACGATACAAGCATTTCCGTAAGAAGAAAAGGCCTTCGTGTCATATGCAGTAGGCTGCAAAAAGTCTAGATATATTTTTTTCATATTTGTAGAAATGTAAGATATCTCCTAATGCATCATAGATAGATGTAAGGTTAGATTAAGGTTTAATTTTGAATCCTTTTTTTTTCTCTTGACAAGTAGGTTTACAGTTTTCCTGCAGTTATATTCACTTTACTGCGGAAGCAATTACAATCTTTTAATGAAATAAAACTTAAAATATATGTAACAGTGTTGATATGTCACCCTTGGTGGCAGGACACAGCATAAAAATTCTGAATAAATATCAGTAAATAATTAATTCATCACAAAACATCCCCCCCTATTTAAAAAAAGACGTTCGATACCTAAGATGAACAAGAAGCAAAAATGGAAAGTTTATCATAACTGGGCAGCAGTTTTCGATATTTTTGTTAAATTTCCGAACTGTTTACAGAACAATTAATGCACTTTAAAAACGTACTGATAAAGATCAAATAATATAGAAATAATAATATTAATTCTTGCAACACAAATTTATTTTAAAAATTCAAATATGTTCGAAATGAAGATTCTGTAAGGCTTAATTCAACTACAGTCTTATCTTAAACTGTATATAATTATTTTTATACTATTTCTAGAAAAAAAAACATATTTTATGTTGGTTTCAAGCCCAATCGGTTACAACGGTCGCCATGCCAACTCTCAGATTATTTTCCATCTGTCGATCATTGGTCTCGCCAAAAAGCAGTTTTTTTTTTAATTACAACGATTTCAGGTAGGATTTGACTTATTATTTCAATTTTGCTGGTGGTACATGGTGATGTATTTTATTATAAAAGATTCAACAATGCATTTTACATATTCTCTGCATTGCATCAAATTGGAAAATCTACAGTGAACATATTGTTTTTTCTTTTTTTATGTCTACAAATGTATTAACTTCGGTTGTTATCATTTATTTTACCCTAAATTTTAGTTCACCTTAATTTCATTATTTCTAGGACTTGTTTGTTTGATTTGTTTGATTGTCTCCCAGATGGTCTCCAGGTACGATGCTGGCCTAACAGGCCAGTCGTCGTAAGTTCGAGTCTCGTCTCGGGAGAGACTGTTAGTGTCAGTAGGATCGTAGCGCTAGCCCCGCAATTGTCCTGTACACTAAACAGTTGGCTGCGAAGTCTGTGTATAACAAACAGAAGGTCAAGTTCCGAATCGGAATGTAGCACCAAGGCTTTTTGTTTGATTTGTCACCTTTCCGGACTCAAAAATATTTTGTCAATATAAACTGTTTTCCGTCTTAAACATATCGACGGTTTTCTTAGTGGGACCCACAAAGAGTAATTCGGAAGATGATGAAATGAACACAGCGGGTAATTTTTTCATAATCTGCGCATGATCACAGTTATAAGTTCGTTAACGTTTCATGACTCAAATAAGGTAATTGAATTCAAAACTTTATATCCATTTCAAAATTTGAATTCACTTATTTCATGGTAATCGTCTAAAAGCCTTTTTCAATTTTAGACTTAATTCTGATTCCATTTACACAAATTTTGTCAGGTAGTTCCGGGTTGAATGAAAAAAATATGTCGGAAGTTTGAATCACTGTTCCAGATTTGAAACCATTAAGAAACCCAGGAAGTCAGCTTACAATTTCATTTTTTACCACTGGCCACCGTTTATTTTTCCATACCATCTCTGATTAATTAAAATTTATTGGTGGTATTTTCCATTCAATGCAATGCTTTTGTCACTCTTTTAGTCCAAGTTAATATGCGACCATGCTTGAAAAAGAATGGTCAATTCATCAGTGCGAACAGTCTATCTTTATTGTCATCTACAACTTTAGTTTTGGATGAAGGCAGAACAAAAACACGCTCGTAAAATTTTGCATTCAAATGCATAATAGGAACAAGAACTATGCAAAATATGGCTACCGTTCAACATTTGGGTGTAGAAGAGTCCCACTATTAGAATAATTCGCCATAAGAACAAGCAGCAATAAAAATATTTTTACATTCTGGACGAAAAACCTGCTACCATTGCTCAAGGTTCTTGTACGAACGTAATTTTAACCGACAATTTTTTTTTCTTCAAGCAGCTTTAAATTATTCAATCTGGCACCGAATCCCACTTGGTGCCACGAGAGTCGCACAATCGCGGCTGCTTTATCGCAAACAAAAAAAAAACACACAACAAGACGAATCGTCGTAATCTTACACAACACCTTCGAAATCGTCGTTCAATTGTTTCAAACTGCGCATTACTGGCTGCTCGTGAGCGGCACTTTCTTCCATCATGACACAATTCCAGCTGCCGCCACAACCACCAGCTTTCATTAAAATCGACGAATTAACGAGCGGTTCACGAAATGACGACTGCAGTCGACAGTAGGTACAGACAAGACAGACAGACAGACAGTCAGAGGGCACGTGCCCCGGTAGAAGTTACCATGGTGGCAGTCGCACTCTGTAACTGTCTGGCGACGAAATGTTTCTTCAGCTATTAATGGTTGTCTTACATCGAAGCTTTAACTGACGCAGGTTGGGAATTCGCTCGCGCGATTGATGAATCATGAAGTTTAAGAATCGTGGATGGATTGGATTTCATTGCTCCGTGAGTATTTTTCTCTGTCGGGAGTTCTACTAGATGGGTGATTGGTGAACCCAAAGCCAGGGCACTCTAGTAAAGACCAAATCAATAATAAATTCTTTCACTTGTTTCCTGACATTTATCACGGTTCACTGACTTGACCGGGGAATGATATGTCACCATTTCTTGTACACCATTTTACTTTTATTCTGTAAAACTCGTAAATTATAAGAAAAAGAAACAAAAAATAATGAAACAAACAGGTTACCTCGCCATGAACTCGAACCGGTGCGGCCGCAATTGGTTCGGACAGGGCAGGAAACAAAAGTGATCGTCCTTTAAGTTTAGCTTTAATGAACGGTGGCGGGTTGTTCTCAGACAGAGCCCCCACAGAGGCCACCGATCCACGAACCGGCCAACCGCAGAGCGAATGTCGAACGGCAGGAGGTGGGTGGCTCGAACGGCATATCACACCATTCCAACCGAGGAAATAAATACCAGCGATCAAGTCAAACAAAAATAATAAAGAACATTTCATTTTGCGTTTGCTGTGCGAATCGATTAGCCCGCGAATCGATGATCTGGATAGTGACCATGACTGACCATGTCAAGTAAGCAAAAGGAATGGACAACTTTGCGGCACATATTTGTATCCTGTCCTGGGCATTAACGTTTACGACTGACGTTTCATGCTTTGTGTTTTTTTTGCATTGCTGTTACCAACCGCGGTGGAAGTTTTTTTTAATGAAGAATGGATTGAGCAGCTGTCAAAAAAAAACTAAGGTGAGCGGAACAATCTGATTGATGGATTTGATTAGCTTTATCCGGTGTGTATTCGCTTCGTATGGAAGATTGCCGAAGTTCTGAGTATTTAAGTTGAATGTATCCATCATATTATTTACCTCTAAGCTAGACACCTTTTGGAACGGTACCTTTCAATTGTAGCCATAGCCAAGGTCATTTCAATTGGTTGAACCAGAAATAAACAAAACAAAAAAAACACATTTTACTACATTTTTATTCATAGTCATTAAACAAGCATGCGATCTGCACCTTATTACATATGGATGTTGTTATGTATTGTTAAATGGAAGTCATGAGGAAGTAATGAGTTAAATGGTTTCCTTGTGTTAGTCATCTAATTTTATTCCACGTAAAAACATCCATTGAGAAATATTTTTCAATCGATTTTCGATATTGAACTTGGTTTGCGATTCCGGATTATAAATGGATCAAACTACACAGTGAATGTATTTTTGCATTTAGGTAGGTGTTTTTCTACTTTTTATCAATTGAAAACTTTCGAATAAACTAAGGGTTATGAGATTTTGAACTCAGAGTAGAACAACGTTTATCTTTGAAGTGAAATGTGATAAATAATGTCTTAGGCTTATTAAATCAAAGAAACCTATAAAAAAGGGATTAACGTCAAACCAATCATCTTGGCAATTCGTTTCGGTTCGTTAGGTGGCTTGAATCATTTCGGTCAAAAGAATTTAGCAAGTTGAGCTGAGATCCGGTGTATCGTCTGCGTTCATGAACGAGCCTGGTGTACCACAAGTGAGCAACCTAGGACCGCTTCTTTTCATTATTTTCTTCAATGGTGTCGCTGATGCTCTTGGGATTGGTTTACGGCGATGATTTGAAAATATACTTGACGATTCGCAATATCGAGGATTCTTATCGTTTACAACCCGTTTAAAATACCTTTGTGACGTAGTGTAAACTAAAGTGCTTGGTTCTTAGTAGGTAGGGGTAAGCCCGGCCCCCTAAGGAAAATGATTCTTTAGCAGCACTTGATGGCGAATATTGTTATATTTCTTTCACAGAATCATTGCCCATATTATTTTCTACAAGAAATGAAGGTTCTCAGTACTTTCAAGTTGTTATTTTACAATAAAAAGTGAAGTTTTGAAACTAGGATAAAAACGACGTTTAGCAATCAGTGCGGGTGAAACCGGCACCCCTTGGGGGTAACACCGGCACCTCAGTTTGTTCATGAATTAACTCGAATTAACTGAACCAATTTGAATTCGAAAACCGCCGAATGAGAGATCTTACATTTCTGTATGTTACTGTTGAATTTGGTTGTTGTCGGTTAGCTGGTTCTGGGCAGATTGCCGGAACAAGTTCCGGTGAACATTATGTATAAACAATGAAACAATTTGATACTCGGCAAGCCTATCATGTGGCACTTTGAATCATATTGTTAACTGGTTTCATTGAAGCCAGGATCACATTGACCACACTGGAGGATATTTCGAATACCACCGGGAAAGCCGTCAGCTTCGTGACTTGATTCAGTTCATTTGACACCTCTAATAACCCTCGGAATCATTCACAAATCACAGAAGAACTTGAGTGCATGGTTCTAAGTCGAATAATTAATTAATTTATCAGCGAGACATCGGTAATAGATGAGAAATATGTGTCAGTAACATCCAACTAGCTTCAGACCATGTCGGGCTTACCTCACTTACTAAGTGACGGTGTTACCCCGACAGCACACATTTTTTTGAAAAGAGTGTTTCTTCAAATTTATCGCTTCCTTTTTCATTAGATCGAATTCCTGTGATTGCTAACAATACAGGCAATAAATTGTAGAGCAACGAAAAGTTATTCTAGTCTTTTCAAATGAATAAAAGCTTAAGTTCCACTCACGAAAAATGACATCCGTTTACGCATCAGCTGCAGTAGCGTATGTTTTGTATATTATTTTGACGTTTGACGTTTCACGGTGGCTTCGATGTGTCTTAAAATGTCTAAAATATTTAATACCAACACTTCACATATTCCAAAACACAGATAATTAGCGTTTTCTAGTAAAATCCAAGCGGTGACGGTCCTACCCTCAGTGCCGGGCTTACCCCCAGTACCCCTACCTGAAAAATGTTAACTTTACTGTCGACGGGGAAGCGCTGCGTAGAGTCCATTATGTAAATGATCTTGGAGTTATTTTTGACTGAAAGCTGACCTTTGAGTTGTTTCGAAATCAAGTAGGTAATCAGGATTTGTCGCAAAAATTCGTTCGACTGGTCTAGAAAAATTCAACTTGACGTGATCCTACCAATCTACCACCTTATCTGGAACGTTGCCGCCTGCTTGGCACTCTAGACCACCGCCATTAATTAGAGCAGGTTGTTTGTGTTGCCAAGATTTTAAATTCTGACTTGGATTCCCCGATGCTGCTGGCCATGATGAATTTTCATGCAATTCCCCGATGCTGCTGGCCATGATGAATTTTCATGCAACTCAATGCATGCTGCGGCCCTTTCCTGTGCGTATAAACCAAAACCATCGTACTAACTTTGGTTATTAGGAATGAGCCTATTGTACTTAGTGTCGAGCTTCTTTCTGAGATATATTGGTTATATTTTTATACATGGAATAGCTGAATGTGGAAACTTTTAATAGTTCTCTCAATATTCATCAAGACTTTACTTCAAGTGAAATTTCCCTCCTTAAAACAAAAAATCAACATCAGTGGCTTCATACAACTCCATCGTTGGATGCCATATCCGGCAAAAATAGAATGACACCTTCGTGGGAGCGGATGCGTTTCTGGAAGTATTCTGCTTTAGATATTTGGTCGTTGATGATGCCGGTTTCCGGGCCGGGGATCTGCTTGGCGTCCTGTTTGATGTACGTCCCGTCGTCCATTACGATCACTCGCAGCACAGCTTCCTCGTGCGTGATTTGATCACCGTATTCTGTATATCGGTTCGGTTAGGCACCTTTCTTACCTTGAAGACAAAATCCGTCCCACTTCATTGTTTGTTAAAGGAAACAGAGGAAAGAATCGACTTTCGTCTCGGTTCGTTAGGTGGCTTGAATCATTCCGGTCAACATAATTTAGCGAGTTGAGCCTTCCTTACCCACACGAAGTCACTCGTCTTCGCTTTGCTTCCGCTGTCATCTCGACGCTGAATCGTCTGGGTCTTCTTGAACAATTTTACCACAAATACGGTCGAATGGTCGATTCGCAACTGTTTCGCGATCTACCTGTAAGACTGGCTTTTTTGTCGGAACACTTCTGGTTGGAAGCCATCCCAATAACCACTTGACAGATCGTGACGAAATTTTGCACATGTAAATATCACACTCTAAACTAGTTTTACCAAAAATGTCATTAGTATTTACCTATGAGATAGAAAGTTATACATAAACGGAAGTGTTTATTTTGAGTATAATCTTCAATAAAGCAAATATATTTTTCAATAATTGTATCATTTTTGCACAGTACCTGTACTGCCAGTACCCGGATAACTGTCCCATAATAAAAACAACATGTTGAGAAAACGGCGATTTAATATTATTCGTGAATTTTCGGATTTCCAGCAATTACATCCAGAACCAATGACCATAACAGTTTCATGACAGCACAAGTTTATCGTTGAGAACAAAAAACCATGGATGGAATTGGTTTTTCGTTATATAACTTAAAAAAAAAGACAAAATGGGACAAAATATGCGGGTACATTTCAAAAGTACTCGCATATTTTGTCCCATCACATATCAATTCAACAGAAACCGGCAGTATTATTGGCAATGTAGATTGTACTACAGAAAAACAACATGAGTCTAGTTAATTAAATGACATACTTCTATATGCCTACAATAATCCGATAAACACTAATCTGGAGCAAAATTATATGTTTGCAGTTTGTACCACTATGCAGTGGGACTGTAATGCGGGTACTTTCAATATGGGACAAAAACAACTTGGTATTTTTTCCATGTTTTTCCATACGAAAGTATCAATTTTAATTTTTTTCCAGAAAATATGAGAACAATTAAGTCGATTCCCGATGATAACTCAAAAGTGACCAAAATCAGTATGGGACAGTTATGCGGGTACCGGCAGTGTAGTTCCTTCAAGCTAAACCAAAGTATTTGGAAACAGCGAATAAAGTCATAAACGATGCGGGGTTTCAAAAAGATTTCCTTCTATTTTATTTAAAAAAAAGTCTAAATTTTGATTCTGATATATCACTTAGAACAAAAGTCACTAATTTTCCAAGGTTGTTTGATTGCAGACTGAAATGCCTATTATTGGTGGAATCATTCACCTACAAATGGAATGCTGTCAAAATAAACTCTCAAACCCCATTTCAATATCCACCGGTGTGTCTCAGAGTTCCAATTTGGGTCCAATTCTTTTCGTTTCGTTTGTAAATATCATTTCCTTCATGCTCAAAAAAATACTTATTTACGCGAACAACATGAAATTCTTTCTAAAAATCAGCACCAGGAAGAAATCAGTCGATTCTACACTTGGCGCAATCTACTCCAACTCAATACCAAAAACTGTATAACGCGATATTAATCAGGTGAAACACTCTCTAAGATACCTAACCGAACAAAGAATTTTGGAGCAGCGGCTCAAATTTTTCGAAGTTTTATATGGTACTGAATATTTCGCCCAGTCATTTCGATTCGAAAAGCTCCATTTTCATGATGATTTGGGTGGCATGCGGCTGCTCATCAATTCACTGCATTGCATTCATTAGGTACGTCACACAGATTTTTATCAATATTCCAGATTTTTCTGTTGTTTTTGGTGTTGATCACTGGCGCAGCACAAGAACCTTTATGATAAATTTAGATTTAAAAACCATGTAGTTCTGTACGCGCGGTCACACGACGGAATCATCCTTAAAACGGAATTTGTTTTATTGATTCCAATTAACTTACCGCTAACCTGACTTCTATCTCCTATCCTGCTTATTTAGGCTATTTCATTCTATATGAGCGAAAACTCCAGTAACTAGGATAGCTGGAAGAGGCTACTAATTAATGCTCTCGATTTCTTAACTCACCTAGGCCACTCGTGACACCGCTGAGTGCCTCGCGGGATCGTACTTCCTGACCTACCTTTGACTAAACAAACAGGCAAGAATGTGCAGGTTTTCATGATTTTTCGTGTCCGCTCTAGTTAGACACAGCAGAAGGTTGTGTCTTAGATCTGTTCGACCGGTTCTTTCCGAATTCTAGCCACATCGAACAAAGTGATAAGGAAGATATAAGATGTAGGATAATGAGGGAGGAATGATGAGAGACGTTCCATCCGCCCCCCCTTCGATATGCTGTGAGTCTTCTTGAAGAGAAAGACTCACATCGGCCTGTCACGCTGGACTTTAGATATAAGGCATACCTTCCTACTATTTTATTGTAGCAATTCAGTTATTTTAAATGTTGAAGTGTTACGAGAACTAAATTGAAGAAATTCTTCCTTTCATCTGGTTTCTACTCCCTTCATTGGCTGCTGCTGAATTCAAGCGATGAGTTACAGGGAGTTTGAAACGAGAGGGATTGTAACTGACTGACTTCCCAAAACTTACGGCTGCCAAATTCTGCGTCAGAGCAGGCCCTATTGCTGGTATCGCAGGGTCGGCTAGCTACCGGGTAATCAAGGATATCGCGAATTAAAGGACAAGAACCTTTTCTTATTTTATTTCGTGTAGTTGTGGCGTGTGGGTGTGTAATCACAAATGATGGTGTGGTGTGTAACGTTTACTCACGCAGTCTCGACTGCGCAACCCGATTTCGAACCGGTACGAGGCGGCAAGCGGATGGCGGATAGCGGGAGCCCAATTATCTCGAACGTTGATCTCCAATGTTGCAGGCGTCTTCCCTATTTGACACAATCAGCCTGACCGCGGCTGACCGTAATGGCCAGCACCTAGAGGGGAGCCTCCTTAACGATTAGGACATGTTGTCCAAGGTGTCGATGCTCCTTTACGGGTTAGGCGCGGAACCTTTCCTTTTTGTGCTGCCCAGTTCTCCTGTAGCTGCGGGCCAATTTGCAAACGCACTACCGGTAGAGGGGGGGGGTCCAATCGTTGGTCTAACTCACTGTTGAACAGCACACGGACGCCTGATATAGAAAAAAGTTCCCGAGTCTGCAAGTTCGCTTCCTTTTATAGTCTCAGAAATTCCGCCAGTCCCCTCCAATAGTTTTGCGCTTATTTTGAATCTTCATTTTTGAAGCAGTTTGCGCCATGCTGAGTCCCGCCTCATGGACTAAACAGCGATTTATATTGTTGCAGCGGTATTCGTCCCTAACTAATGTGCTTATGTTCTGTATTGGAGAGAAACGTGAAGGCTCGGAACATACAAATAAATAATTACATAAAAAACTAAGCATTGTAGCCAACGTTTACAGGGTGCATCCGGCAGTAGAGGTTTTCATCGGTTGGTTGTGGTGTATCTTGTGTGGCTTATATCGTTACGGACCGTGTGGCGAAGAGGCTTGCGATTGCCACCGGCACTGTTTCAGAACTCAGTCGCCCTTGACCGCCTGCGCGGGGTATCCAACTACCAGCTTACATGTGTGCGTATATTTTTAAATTGTAGTGCGGAATGAACATTGTCGATAAAACAAGAGCAAAATTATATGGTGACATTTTGCTTGCTTGGATTTGATCTCGAATTCTTATTTGTGGGAGTCTTTCATTCACATTGAGTAACATAGTTGTAGAGTTGTATTTTGGATCGACCGTGAGTCTTTTCAATCAGTCCTCAGGGCCAGAAGCTGGATGCTGCTTGTCTCTTTTTGGTAATATCGTTTGTCTACACTCCCATCGACCATCGACACCCGCCTTTCAACTTCTTTCGGAACCGTCTGCTTCCTTTTGGTGGCTCCGTAGTCATCTCAAACATGTTGATATCGTAGATCTTGATCGTGAAAGTGTTTTCGTTGTATTCCTGAGTGTCGCAGTTTCTTGAAATCATAACCTTACTAATCGAGAGATGATAGTTCGTGTTGATAATAATTTTTTTCTATTCTAAATTTGTAAATTTTCTGTTTAATTTGTGCACTCGCGGACGGGCTCTTATATTCTATTATCTATTTTATGCTTCTACATACTTAAACGCAGTTTGGGATATCTTCTCTTGATAAAGTGTACAATACTTTTTGTGTGTATATTGATATCTGATTCACAAAAATGTTGTATAGTTGTGCGTTCATTTTTTTCTTTTATTATTTTCTGACATTGATATTGAATTTTTTTATATTGAATACTCAATAGATCCATTACATAAATATTCTCTCTTTTTTTCTCCAAACTCCAAATTCCTTTCGGAGCATGCTAATCCTGTTTACCTTCATTGGGCATTTCATTTTTTTCACTTTTTAATTTCGTTCAACCTGTCTTCCGGTTGTCGAATAATTTCTTTCATTTCATATAATCTGTTTTTCAAATAACTCTTATGAAAGATAAGAAGGTTAGGGAAAGAATTTTAGTTTTCCTTGATATTTCCTGATTTCCCCGATCGAAAAATGAATTCCCAGGCATTCCCTCTGAAATCCCAGTGAAAAAAGTATTCAATGGGATATGAAACCGAAACGTAGTGGTCCCGAATGAGCCTTTTATGCTAGGAAAATCAATTTTTCGCTAGAGTGTCGTTTAAAAAAGAATCGCCTCTCGGTTAAAATTTTTTTCCTGCATATTTTTTAGTTTTCCTTGATATTTCCTGATTTCCCCGATCGAAAAATGAATTTCCAGACATTCCCTGATTTTCCAGGTTTTTCGAGGTTTTCGACATCCTGTTTAGTCATATGCGTAGATGGATTTTTTCTTCACATAGGGCCTCTTTCCCCTCTTTAAAGGATTTTGAGTGAGTTCTCTAACAGCCTGTATTTTCCTTTTATCGGTGACTTTGCTTAAGCGCCGCGAATGCGATCGGTCGGTGCATGGATTTCAAATCGGATTTCAGATCAAATATGGGGCTTTTCAGTTAGGTCTGATTAAAGGATTAGAAGGTTTTTTGTGTGTTTGTTTTCGGTTTATCGTCAGGTGACTGCTCTATTTCATTCCTCTTTAAATTTGATCAATTTTCAACTATTGCCCTGAGCTTGCTCAGCTAACGGACGACTCTTGCCAACGCTATTCTATTTTGATACTTGTTGGGCTCATCTTCAGCCGGAATATTTCTTTGTATCCACCTCCGTTTTTTCGTAACGGGTTTTTGTGTCTAACCCTGAAAAAAATAGACTTGTTTTGACGTTAAATTGATGCATGAAATTTAAATCATTGAAATGCAAGTTTTTGTTGGAAATTTAATAATAAGTGTTCATTACGGTGTTAACACATCGATACTTAACAAACGTCAGAATTCAGTTTTTTGAAAAACGATGACGGATTCGCACTATTTGAAGAAGAAGAGGGCAATGTCACTGAAAGCGAGGAGTCAAATTGACGCTGATTCTTTCTAGGGTTAAATGATTCTTGTGATATAGTAGTCTGTACATCGTCGCTGCGATGTCACCACATTTTTGGTGGCCTTTTTTTTGTCAACTCATTTTTTCCTAATTTAATTGCACACCCTTGTGCTTCCTCAGCAATATTCAAGAGAATACAGTTTGTCACGCTGTAGTTCTCATGTGCTTGTTCTATCTTAACTTATGACTCAAATATCGCATGCCATGAAATATATTCTGTCGTCATCTTAAATAGGAACTTTTTCTAAATGATTTTCGTGTTTGCTTACCATTGCCATTTCAATCGGAAACTCCATCACTTTGTAAGATCATCTCCATATGTTCTTGGTCTTTTGAGCTGATCCCTTCGGGACTGATTTAACTAAGACTAACTCACCCCACATGGGCTGCCAGTTATTTGCTTTTCTATCATACGCTTGCTTACGCTTTTCCTTTGAATCCTTGAGGTTGGCCTACGCGTTTTTTTGGAAACTACAAAAATACGTTTTTTGGGAAATTGCACAAATATCTAATAATATCAAACCTCCTACATTCTTATCTCTGAAATTGAGTACCCCATCTTCTACATTTTTTTCAGTCCTTGTACCAGCTGATACAGTGTCTCAAGTTCTCTGTATACGACTGTTTAAAATGACAAGACGAGCTTCGA
Source organism: Wyeomyia smithii (assembly GCF_029784165.1). Classification (NCBI taxonomy): domain Eukaryota; kingdom Metazoa; phylum Arthropoda; class Insecta; order Diptera; family Culicidae; genus Wyeomyia; species Wyeomyia smithii. Next base: position 99,170,747 of record NC_073696.1, on the reverse strand, counting down.
TATTCTTTCCGTCCAATTTTCTTTTCGAGACTGTCAATGTATTGCTTGGTATGGTGAAAAAATCTTTTGATGCAAAAGAAATTCTGCTAGCATCCTTTCTAGACATAGAAGGCGCTTTTAATAATGCATCTCACAATTCTATGAAAGAGATAATGTTGAAACGTGGTTTTGATATATGTATCGTTACATGGATTAGTGAAATGTATTCGAAACGCGAAATTTCAGCTAAGCTTGGTAACTCATGTATATCAATAAGAGCTGTTAAAGGATGCCCCCAAGGAGGTGTCCTATCTCCGTTTCTCTGGTCATTAGTTGTACGTAACTTATTATCGGAACTAGAATCAAAAGGTTTCGAAGTGATTGGATTCGCCGACGACATTGTTATAATTATTCGTGGAAAGTTTGATGATGTTGTTAAAAACAGGATGCAACAAGCCCTCAATTCTACCATTGCATGGTGCAAATTAGAAGGATTGAGCATAAATCCCAAAAAAACAAGCATTGTACCCTTTACGAAAAGAAATAAGTTTAAACTTGATGGGCTTCAAATGGAAAGTACTACAATGAAACTTTCTTCTGAAGTCAAATACTTGGGAGTTACGATTGATCGTAAGCTCAGCTGGAACAGCCACTTAAATCAAGTCATAGGTAAAGCAATAAATACACTATGGATAAGTAAGAGAATTTTTGGTAATAAATGGGGACTAAGGCCGGCAATGATCCATTGGGTATATAAAGCTATAATACGACCTAGAGTAACTTATGCATCAGTAGTATGGTGACCAAAAACAAATGAAAAGTGTGCAATCGATAAGTTGAACAAACTGCAACGATTGGTTTTAATTTCCACTACAGGTGCGATGCGTAGTGCACCCTTGAACGCCCTGAACGCAATTTTGAATCTTCTTCCACTACATCAATTTGTGCAATTAGAAGCCGGGAAAACAGCTCTAAGATTACAGCGAACAAAGTCATCATCTACAGGGACCACTGAAGGACACCTGAGTATTATAAATCGAATTCGCATCAATCCATTAGTAACAGTCATCGATGACTGGATGGAAACGAAATTCATTTTCGACCGTAAGTTCAGCGTGGAAGAACCAAACCGTTCTCTTTGGAGTTCGGGAGGGCCACAAACTCGTCCAGGATCTGTAGTATTTTATACTGACGGATCAAAACTCAACAGTCTAGTGGGAGCTTGAGTAACAGGTCCCGGAATCAATCTATCAGTCACTATGGGTGGATGGCCAACCGTATTTCAGGCTAAAATTCAGGCGATTATAGAATGTAGCACTGTCTGCTTAAAAAGAAAATACAAGCATGCAAATATTTGTATCTTCTCTGACAGCCAAGCTGCTCTAAATGCGTTAAAATCATGTACATGTACGTCAAAACTGGTGTGGGAGTGCATTCAGCTGCTTCAACAGTTGTCTAATCAAAATACATTAAATCTTTACTGGGTTCCGGGACATTGTGGAATAGAAGGTAATGAAAAAGCTGATGAACTAGCCAGACTAGGATCTTCTAAACAGCTTATCGGACCGGAACCGTTTTGTGGTATCTCTCCATGCTCCATAAAAATGGAATTCAGATACTGGGAAAAAATGATGATAGATTCAAACTGGAAAAATACTATCACTTCCCGGCAATCAAAACAGTTTGTGATGCCACATGCATCAAACACACACAAAATTCTTGCTCTATCTAAAAAAGACCTATGCACCTATATAGGTCTAATTACAGGGCATTGTTCAGCCAAATATCATCTGAAAATAATTGGAAAGGCTGACAACGATGTCTGTCGTTTTTGTAATGAAGAAATCGAGTCTTCAGCACATTTATTATGTTTTTGTCCAGCACTTTACAACAAAAGAGCAATGTTCTTCGAAAAGGGACTGTTACAGCCCTTTGAAATTTGGCTGTCTTGTCCCAAGAAGGTAGTGCAGTTTATACGGCACATAATACCTAATTGGGATCATACCTAAATCAGGGGCTGAGAGTTACTTCTCATAGTAATTTTTCAGTCTGATCAGGTAATAAAAAAGCTGGGGAATGCTACAATAGATCTAATTTTTGGTCGCGGTAGCTAAAACCCAACAAAAAAAAAATGGTGAAAATTCCTTATATAAAATGTCAATGAGGCGTTGCTCATCTTCGTCCTCCTTCTCATACACAAACCCTGCTGTGTACTGTTAAATGTACAGGACAATTGCGCGGCTAGCACTACGATTCTACTGAAACAGTCTCTTCCGACTCAAAACTCGAAATTACGATGACTGTCTTGTTGGACCAGCATCGTATCTCGAGATCAACTGAAAGATAGCAATTTTAATGGCGCTCAAATCTTGTATTGTGCCATTTTAATCATCTAACGCTTTTCCTGCTGCTCTAGTAGGCACTTCTGCTGACGCGTGATCATGGCTATTTGCTTTCATGGTGCACTTTCTTGCCCCTGACATGTTTCGTCGGACTGTCTTGATGAGAAATCCGCTCCCTTGTTTGTACCTGATTCTGCATTCCAAGCCCTGTAGCTTCAGTCTTAATCTTGTTAGTGTTGGAAAGGTTTTTTTAAGTCCTCAAATCGCTATGAGTGGCCTGTGGTCCGTGTAAACGATAAACTTTTGACCAAAATGTAATATCTGGAATATTCTGTGGCCCATACAAGTTGCCAGTAGTTCTTTTCTGTAATATGATACCTTGTTTCTGCACCTACAAGTGCCCGACTCGCGAATGCGATCGACCTGGGCATCGATTTCTAATCAAATTTAGAGCCTTTCAGTTAGCTTTTAGAGATAGGAACAAAGCTAGGAATGATTCTTTTCGTGTTCACATGAATTATTTTACTTTTATAAATTACCTAAACAGAAAAGTGCCGTCCACTGCAATGATCACGACATGACTTGGCCTCTTTTTTTTTCAAATTCGAAAGTGCACTCGTGTGTACCGCAATTATTCACACGGGACGGAAGGTCGCCGCTACCTATCGATCGATAGAGGGCAATTGATTTTTTGCACTCCTACAGACACCCGATAATCGGCGGCGTTCGTTTGCAAATAAACGACAGAATTGTGCGCAAAATCATTTGCCCGCCCGCTCCGGCTTAACTGTGACCCGCTCCTGATCGATTAGTTTCGCAACCAACTTTCGTGAATTGGTTCTTTTAATGCGACGAAAGGCGCTGAACAGCGAGCGCTGTTATGAAAACAGTTATGTGTTTACCCATTAGGAAATTTCGAAATCAATCACATCGGAGGGTGTTTGCCCGCTCGAGCCGATGAAATTCACACCTGAAACATTGACACATAAAAATGGGTGGAGGTGCTTGAGTGAGCGAATAACACACGCTAGAACGGTGTAATTGAAACCGCTTCACAAATTAAATTCAATCGCACCGGCCGCGTCGATGACTGCTTTCCAATTGCCTATAATACTATAAGCTATTTGGGTGCGGAGAAGTAATTGATGCAAAACTCGATCGCTGACCGCCAAATGTGTTAAACCAACGTGAAAAACCAACTACTCGTTAGAGTGGTGCAATTAAACTAGACTTTGGAGAATCGCTTTGAACGCCATCCAATCAAATGGAGCCCGGGTTAAGGGGGCCGCAATTGGACCAATTAGTGCCAAGTAACTTTTGGCGGTCGCCGTCGTGTCTTGTCGCACCATCTTGAACAATCTTCGTATAACAGTCTGTCTGCTAACCTAACCGTTGAATGCCATGGCTTCGCACTTAAAAATTATGCTATGCGCACTACACGGAATAAGCCCAAGCCTTGGCTGGTGGTCAAGCGACAGGCGCGTCAAGAACGCCGCATACAGGCTCCGAACGCTTGGGAGCAACCTTAACCGTGAACGACGACGACGAGTGGCGGAATTGTGATACTCTAGTTCAGTGTTGAGGTCTCAAAAAATCCTTTCCTTTCATATTGACACAGTATATTATTTTCTAATAAAAACCCAGCTTCAAATGTCGACTCGCACTTACAGCCTCACGGGGTTACCCTTTGAGAACCCATCCCACATTCGAGATTTAGCCCACCTTCTAGGAACAACCTCGCCAACGTGAAACGGTACAACCGCTTGCCACTGCTACCGCTGAGAAAATAATCTGAATGAAGCATCTCCGTTGCAGCCGGTGCAGAAGTGCAACGTTTTTGTTTCGCTTGTGGTGCAACAAGTGCTCCCGTTCCGTTCAGCCTTGACATTTCCTTTTAGCGACCGCACAGCCAGCGAGGATGGCACTGCAACGGCAGCAGGTTCGTCGTTTTATTACTTTAGCCGGTTTGTGACTGCCGTTCACGATGTTTGATGTTTGTTTGAGGCGAGTGTCAAATTTTCGAATCAATTGCGAGACATTGCCGGTTGAGAAACTGTACACAAACAGTAGAATTCATGTTTCAGCACGGAATTTGGTTTGTGACATTTGAAGAGCTATTGTTGTTAGGCCTTGCATGCAACCGTTAGAGGGAAGTTGCATGCTATCATATGATAGCTGAAGAGGAATATATAGAGATGTGAGGCGTTTCTACTGTCAGTGAATCATTGATTGAAATTATTTTTGAAGAAACATTAAAATTTAGTTATGTCATGGTATTAAGTGTATTATACATTCAGAGTTCTACAAAATCGTTTCTCTTTTTACCCCAAAAATATAAAACGACCCAAACCTAAAACTTTATTGTCTTTTTACTTTCAGGTAAATTGAAGGACTGTGACAGGACATAGGAATAATTCAACACGCGAGGTATTTTATTGTAAAAATTCAAAAATTCAACTGTCTTGTTATAATGCCTTACGGTTCCTGAGTAAAGTCAAAGCAAAGCAAAGCCTTGGTACTACATTCCGATTCGGAACTTGACCTTCTGTTCGTTATACACAGACTTCGCAGCCAACTGTTTAGTGTATGTACAGGACAATTGCGGGGCTAGCGCTACGATCCTACTGACACTAACAGTCTCTCCCGAGCCGAGATTCGAACCTACGACGACTGGCTTGTTAGGCCAGCATCGTACCTGGAGTCCATCTGGGAGAGGCTGAGTAAAGTCAATTATATTATATATGACAGGACTAGTTCAAAAATATATGAAATTGGACCATTAGTTTTTTTGTTTTTTCAAAGAAACGAAACCTAAAAGGAAATTAAATCGTTAGCAGGCTATTTTGGAGGTTAAGAACGACAAAATCCATATGAAATCATTAGAATGATACCCCTAAGGGCTCCCTCAAGATCTTTAACCTGATTGCTTCTCTATTCTTGTTCACTCTATCTTTGATCACTAAATTTTTACTGTATTCGAGTCGTATATCAAGTGATATTTCTGTGAACTAGAAAGGTATGTATTTCAATTAGATTACACTGCGTATTTTTTCGCCAGGTTCAAAATATCCTGATGAACTCCGTGCCCATTAATTCCAAATATGAAATCGATGTGATTCCACTTCGGATCCGGGTGTTGATATTTTCCAATCAGCTTCGGCAACCGCGCCGCCAGTCGGTCTAGATCTTCTTCCACAACCAGTGGATCGTTGAGTCCATAGTATAGAGCTACCGGAGCAGTAACCTTTTCCAGCTCATAATCCGGTGGTGTCGGACTGCCATACTCTAGCAGGTTTTGCTTCTCGCCGAAATCATACCGGCAGAATCGTCCCGATTCGAACGTTTGCGTGAAATGAATCGCCTGTCGGATGGAACCACCGGCTGGGAAGATTTCCAGGATCGCATCAACACTGGACCGGTTGAATCCTTGAATGTCTTCCCCGAGCAGCATCCAAACTCCCATCAGTAGAAGATCTTCACCAATCAAGCCATGCTTGATGGAACTCTTTAGGTATTCTATTACAAGTGAGTTTGTTCTACCTCCGATTTCCCGAAAGCCAACTTCCTCCATCAGTTCGATTGCTGGAATGGCTTCGGTTCTGAGCAGATCGAAGGGAATGGAGTTTCTGGACCAGAACACAACCGGTGCGTTCAGATGCGCGCTGGCGATCTTGGCATTGTATTCTGGAACGCTGGAGGCCATCACCAAAAAATTTACCGACCCCTGCGAGTGTCCAACAAAGTGTAACTTTTTTCGGTTGGTAACTTTCAGCGTATAATCTATCATCGCCGGGAGATCGTACACTCCGACCTCGTGGAAGCTAAAATTCCAGAATTCCGGATCCGCAGGATCCAATGTACGATGAGCCCGCGAAAAAGTGTTCCCTCTTGCGTTGGCCAACCAAACATCAAACCCGCTATCCGCAGCTTCCAGTGCCAGGGACATGTCCGGTCCAAGAACGGTGTATTCGGCCGAGGAACTTAGAAACGAGTGCATCAGAAAAAGCACCGGCTTACCACTGGCGGGAATCCGAGCCATCGTCAAGTGGTATCCATCGCTTGTGTCCACCGAATGCAGCTCCACTGGGTAGTTAAAGCGTTCGATGGTACTTTCCTACAATGTTAAAACCGCTGTTGATTGATTTATATGACGTAAGTCTAACTAAACCCACCAAAAATATATCGGATTCAATTTCAGCAAAAACCACAACCACAAATGATGTGATAAAGTATAACCTCAGTACCGTCCACATGCTTTGCGGTTAGTGATAGCAAAGCCAAACCAGGTCGATTTGTTTTATACTGGTCATTTTGTCACGCTCAGTTACTTTATTGGGATGCAGGGCCGAAATTAGCCAAATTGTTTTAATTACGCTTATGTTATTAGAGTATGCCGACCTAATTGCTCGATACCATAACAGCTGCTTCATTTTGTGGGAAGCTGTCAAATAATATAGAACAATGGAGGGTCGTACAGTCGCTTGAAATAATTATGATTGATTCATTGAGAAAAAAAAAACATGTGAAATTTCATTTGAGAAGAATCATCTAGAAAAGTTTCACAAAAGCCATTTTTATTTGAAATTTTGCACTTTTAAAATAATCGCAGAAAGACAACAATATAAGGGCCGTAGGCACTCAACAACACCCAACGCAAAGTTCTAATCCCAACTCTTCGAGCAATAAATTAACTTATCTGCAGTCACTTACTTCCAACTTTGATTGACGGATAAAGTGTTTTCTGTCAAAAGCTTGATTTGAGTTTACTGGATTACGTCATCAACATCGGGGCTTTCGCCCGTTGTTGTGTTGTGTCCGATCGTGACCGAGTCTCCGCGGTCTAAGCTGTCAGCCGAAATGGGGCCATACCGTGCTGCACAGGTGGCAAGTCATGGCGGGTTTCAAATAAGACAGGTTAATCACGCAAGGTGCTTTGGTGGTGCATTATTTGCCGATTGGGTCGTGTGTATTTTGATTTGCATAGTCGCGCGGCATTGCCTAAGATGCTGGGACAATTGCTCCCGGACAATTTCAACTGATGGAATTATTATATTCGCTGTCAATAACCCGCAAACAGTATGTGACTTTACAAGCGTTTTAATCACGATGTGGGTATTTAGATGTCATTATGGGGGCATGGTTATGAGTCACGCAATCAACTGTGAGATGCGTGTTTAACAGGGGTTTGCCTTCGATGGGATCTGGTTTGCTTTTCCGGTCTCACGAAATGTAATTACAGTCATTAACTCAGTTGAACTTGGAAAACGATGCCGAACTGTGCGTTTCTACTTTCGCTGGTGTTATTAATCCAATCGAATCACGGGCTTAAATCCGACGAACAGCTGGTCTGCCTGTAGGATTTAATATTATAACAATTTTCCAACTATTTTTCGATTTCTACAGAAAAAATCTATCTTAAAGTTTGGTTACCCAGTGGAGCTGCATCAAGTTATTACTGACGATGGGTACGTGCTTACCATGTCTAGAATTCCTGCACCTGGGAAGACCCCACTATTAATCGCTCACGGTCTATTCGGATGTTCGGTTGATGCAACCGTTCAAGGACCAAACAAATCCCTAGCTCTGATGGCCGCCGATGGCGGTTTCGATGTCTGGATGACCAACAATCGAGGAACTACCTATTCCAAGAAGCATCAATCGTTAAACGTCCAATCCAAAGAATTTTGGCGGTTCAGTTTTCACGAGCTCGGACTGTACGATCTACCCGCAATGGTTGACCACGTTCTGGAACAAACCCGTCGAAAGCAATTGAACTTCATCGGACACTCTCAGGGGTCTACCCAATTTTTAGTTCTTAACAGCTTACTTCCACAATACAACGCAAAGTTCTCTAGCGCTCATCTATCTTCACCCGTTGCTTTTATCCATCGTGCCACAACTCCGGCAGTATTCCTGGCACCTCGACTAGCTGAACTGGAAGCGGCCATTAGAACACTCCGTCTGTACGAACTTGCCGGTCGTGGCAATGGTTCCTACATGGACGCCATCGCATTTGGCGTAAAAATTGGTCTCCTACCCGTTGGTTTAGTACTGATCAACACATGGTACTTCATTGGCTACCACGATTCCGTAAATCACTCCTTGGTACCGGAGTTGATGCAGTACAGTCCGGCAGGAGGGTCCGCCTTCTCCTTCCTGCATTACATTCAGCTGTACAACGCCAAAACCTTCCAGCAGTACGATTATAAGTCGAAGGAAAATCTTCGTCGCTACGGTAGTAAAATCCCGCCGCCTTATCCGCTGCACAAGATTACCGCTCCAGTTTCGCTCTACTACAGTGAGTACGATAGCTTTAATCAGCCGGCCGATGTGGAAGAATTGGCCAGTCGGCTGCCGAACTTGAAGCTCAAGTACAGGATTCCAGTGCGCGGGTGGAATCACTTAGATTTTTTGTACGCGTCAGAGGCGCATCACGTTTATAAAGATATTCTGTCTAGGTTGAGCAGAGATTTTCTCTGATGGCACAAAAGATGAAATAAGTCGTGTAATGGTGACAATAAATAATAACAAGTACCATGGAGTGGAAAGAAATTGATTACTTTTTACAATATTTTAACTTAGTTTATGCTGATTTACTACGAAACAGTATTGATTGAAAACGAGCTATAAGTGAAATTTCTATAGAATAATCCGAGAATTCTCTAAGGTTCTCTGAAACAAATCGGAGGGAAATAGATCACCCGTGAAATCCATGCATTATCCATTTTTCGACATGTGCATGGTAAATAATGATTTTTGAATTGAAAAATATCAATCCCAGCTACTGCGGAAGTAAAAATAACGATGTTTTAGGTTAAAATCTATTCATGGGAGTTCATAGAAAAAATTTACTCATTTCGCTCTCATTTGATTAACGTTCTACCTATTTTAATTCGATTTGTTGCACAAGGCTGAAAATTTGCTCTGGAATTGTTTTTTTTTTGTTAATCATTAGTATCACTGTGATGGTATGGTACAACTAAGTTTAGCGTAATCTACCCTCAATTCAGCAGATTTATTTTTTTTGCATATTGAAAATTGTTCGATACAATTTGATAGAAATTTGAAAAAGTTTACAGAGTCCACTTTGAACAGCGGATGGTACTTGGTTCAAATCTTAGTAGAATCAGGTTATTTGGTTGTCAAAAGGCTTTAACATGGGCCTTATTCTCAGGCTTTCCCCACATACCCCTCCTCCTTCACTGAATGGTAAAGCAGAGTAAAGCTTCAGTCATGACATTGGAACGTGCCAGTTGGAACATTCATTTTCGGGATGAGCCTTTCGATCCTGTTGATAAGTTGCTTTGTGTTCTCGACCTTTCAATTATCTAATAATTGTACACCATGGAGCTCAAAAAACCGAAAAAATCTTCGATAGGATGACACTACACTATTTGTCGGATCTTTTGACATATACAGTAAATATTGTGGCACTCCCGAAACATAAGCTTTATGCGTCGTCCGGCGAAATTACGTATTCTTCGTCAGCTTGATGTTTAAGAATAAATGGATTTAATACCGCTTGGTTTGAACCACGGCTTCTGTATTACCTTATCGGTTATTGCGATTTACAACAAAACCTTAACCAAATTAAATTGGTGCTTGAACGTATACGTCACTTTTGAAGGAGTAGTGTATTTGTCCTTAGTGTAGAATCGGTCAGACTTCGATAGAGGAAGGAAGCTTTATTATTCCAAAACGAAACAATTTCCACTGTACTTCCGAGTCACCCAGTGGCATTTGGATCTCACGGTTTGGATTTAATCGTTAGTGTGCTCTGGGAGTCAGGTTTTCTGTCTATACACTATTCTCTCCGTCTTTGAAGTCTTACAGATTTGAATAACGGAACTCTCTGGCTTCTTCCCGCTGACTTACCGAGTCTTTTTTGTTGCGTAGGGAAAGGAATGCTTTTTTATCCACTATCTCTGTTAGACGGCCGCTTTCTTTCTTCCGGATTGCTGCCATGGAAGCCAGGATACGCTATACAGGAAATCCTACTGGTGAATTTTTACTCTTAAAATGGTCCACTGTGTACTTTTTTCCACGGTCTTCGTTTGCTTGGAAGAATTGTACAATGCGTGTGCTCAGTTTCTCTTGTTTCGACGGAATTCTGAACACGACTGAACATGTTAGAGTGAAATAGAGTGGGTGATAATTTTGTGAAAATGATCAGGATTCATTCCCCTGAGGTGAAATTTTTCGGAGAATGTTATGGTTCTTGTTGAAAAGTTTTGGAACTATCCTTAAGTGGATGCCAATTATACAGAATTCACGGCCACATAGGGTAACGGGGGTATTTTGACCCACATGCATATTTTGGCCCACGCGGTAACATTTTACGCATTTTATCTGATAATTTCAATGAATATTAGAAAACTATGCATGCAACATTGAATAAAACACCTAAGAATCATACTACATTATAATTTTCGACGAAAAACTGGCTCTAGGTAGTGTTATTTTGGAATTAGTTCATATATATTCAAAGTCATGGCTGATTCAACCCAAAGTCAAGAGGAAGTGGTAATATACAAGTCAACGTCCGGAAGCTATTGTAACAAATATGTATGCTTTTGAAACAATTCGTTGTTGTAGTAACATCAATAAATTGTCATAGAAACAGTTGGTATACTCTAACATGTTGAAAAAAGTTAAAAATGTGGTTAAACGCATGGCCGAAATATGTTTCCCTCTTTTTGAAGCGAACATATTTTGGCCATGCCAAGTTTTGCCATCTCTTTGTTTACCGTTCGGCCGTTGCACGTGAACAAAGAAGCAGCTTGTGACAATTTACAGGTAATTACTTCTTAATTTATCACATTTAATGATATGAAATTGGATGAGAATGGCTGTCAAACCGCTATAAGCCAAATCATTTCATTTTTAAATGCCTAAAATTTACAAAAATTCACAGCACAAGGATGTTCTCCTCAAACCCATTATTTTCGCTCTAAAAATACCGATGATGATCTTAAATATAATTAGTCCGAAATATTTCCATACAAGACGATATAAAGGTGGGCCAAAGTAAAAATTTGGTGGACCAAAATATGTTTTTAGTACTTCGTAGAAATTTTAACTCAATTTATGCGAAAACTCGAGGGATTTCCAGAAAACATCCTTTGAGAAATACCCAATCCAGCTAATCAGAATCATGAGTATCATTTGTAAATTCCAATTATGTATATCAAGAGAACACACAGGTTGTTCACACAAGCTCAAATGATGATTATAAGTAATAACCGAAATACGTGTCTACGAACGATTTAATTGGTATTCGATTTTTGTAGTAGAATTATATGGAAACCTTACCTAGTTTCATTATTTAAAAGGGCGTATACATTTTGGCATAAGTTTTGATGAAACCATTGTAGCTCAGAAACTATTAGTTCTATGTAAAAACTGATCGAGAACGAATTGTAGGGGACTAATAGTGCTTTACAAAATAATCTGAGCACATTGCTTACACTGGTCAACGAAAAATGCTGTCCTAAAGCTCGAAATAGCTGCCCTAGAAAAACTACCATTCCTATGAATTTTGGTGCTTCTAGCCGGTGTAGAATTCGTCACCTTTCGTCAAAGCGTTGCAAAGTAATTGCTCGCTGGGCTCTTCGCTTCAGCGTTATGTTTACGAGAAAACTCATTTAAATCTCTGAAAAAAATTTGGTGGCTGGGGGCACCAAAATTCACTTGAACGGCTTAAAACCTGTAATCTTTCATTTTTCCTAGTTTGAGCTTTAGGACCACACCTGTGTTGACCAATGTTGACCAATGTTAACTATTGTTTGCTGTTGACTTCTTTTTCTTTTTGTTGAAGTTTTTTTTATTGTTTACCTGTGCAATGGGTTATAAGGACGAAAAACTGTTTGTCAGAAAATTAAAACAAAAAAAAAACAAAAAAATCGAAATTAATCGAAATTCAAAAACTATGAAAAGATTGATGACGTAGTATACAGGGTCCGATTGCATCATAAGTGGTTCAAGCCGGTGACGTGAGATTTTTCTTCAAAATGTTCAAATAAATAATTGTGGAATACAGCAGATTACAATTGGACAGTGTTTTATAATACCCAAGAAAATATAAATTATGTTTTCCTTTATAACTGAATTTAAAAGATTAAAAACAAATCCAAGCCAAAACATATCTTGATAGTGTTTATTTTTCTTGAAAACAACAGTTTTGCTAGCTCAACCATAACCTTCGGAAAACAACAAAGAGTCCAATTTGTGTCAGCACGTCGTTTGCCGGATCTCCTAGTTATTAATAAAACTCGAACAGTTAAATTTCACTTGGAAAATGATGGTGTTAAAATCTCCACACGTTCCGATGCGCTTCTTCATATACGCCAAACTGCCTTTGGGGCAAAATATCACCCAGTCGCGCGCAACTTATTGCCGTTGCCGCATTCATCTTCAGTGACTGTAACGCTCCGAATTAAAATCCTATTACGTTTCGTAAGTTCACACAGTCCCCCGACATGCATAACGATCACCGAGCCGTCCATGACGAACCTCCAAACAAACAATTTCCGCTTACATATTCGGAAGAAACAATTGTTCCGCTGCATGCTCGATTATGTTGTGCCAGTAGAGTTTCACATTCGCATTGGTTTGTAGAGCACGGCCATACCGTCAACCTGCTCTGGTGTAACCGCAGCCGGCCTTCCTTCCTAGTAGCTGGACTCCAATTGATGTTTGATTTACTATTACTATCACCTAACTATGGTTGCACTCGCATAACGATGGATTATCACTATTTATCGGTGATTTGTTCAATTCCTCGACGACTCACCGCACCAGTCTGAGCATCATCGTACCGTTCCAAGTGCACGGGTTAATAGGGGTAAAGTGATAAAAGTACAAACCACAGCCGCTGAAACAGCAATTACATTAGAGAAAAGCGACGAGTTTGATGAGGCAGCCAGGAGCATCCGCGATAATTGCATTACCTACTATGTAGAAAAGTGCAATAAACTTTCAAATTACGGATTTGTCCCACCAATCGCCGAGAGGGGTGGGGAGGAGGGGAAAGGCCATTGCAGAGCAATTGGAGTGCTGCTGCTGAAGAGGTCGGTTCAAATAGCTTCACCAGCGCAGCGACGGATCCCGCTCCCCATCGATCATGCAATCGTTTGCAGGCTATAATCAGTAATGCCTACCGGCGGCGGCGGCAGTGTGCAGAGCGGTCAGTGTGATAGATCTTGCAGGCAAAACGTACCACCGATAAAAATCAATAATCGATCAAATAGTGAGCCGTGTTTGCGTAAGATCGGTAAGTGTGTTGGAAAAATTGAACCGAAACGATTACGATCACTTTTGCTGCGAGACGAGAGCTTCCACTGTGATCAGGTGTTTTGGCTGAGATAGCAAATGCAACAGATGCGGGAAAAAGGTTGATTGTCTTTCCCTGGGGGTGACGATGAACAGGTTATAATATTTTACTTCTAGAATTATATTCACAAGTCAATGTTATGAAATGCGGCATTGCTTGTAGTCTAAAGGAAAAAAATTGCCGACTTCGAGCCACCACTTCGAATTTTCACTGGGAATCTTACCTATTTTTTACTGATTTCTCCATGACCGGACAGTTCTCAATGTTTAGGTAATGTTTTGTAGTTTTCATGAAAAACAGATTGTTTGAAAAATGAGCTTGTTTAGATAGGGTGTCGAACGTCTTCGGCAGTGGTTTTCTTCGGCCGGTTTTCTGCCGCAGTCTTATGTAAAAACCTACCGAAGACGTTCGAAAACCCAAATAATTTTCAATTTTTCTTGTATCTTTCTTTTAAAAACAAATTTTTAGAGTGTTTGCCTTATTTTTTTTCGAAAAGACAAAACTATTCTGTACAACTTTGCTGAAGACGTCATACCGATCAAACAAACCGTTTTGGGTCTTAAAATATTTGTAGTAATCAATACCTTCCCAAAATACAATTTTTTAATGGCTCCGGAAACCCGGACCCGGAAAGGACAGATAAAGGGTCGTAGAACGGTAGCGTTGCTGGACTAAAAAGTATTGAGAGCAAATCAAGGTAAACCTAGAACTCTTGGATAGGGATATCGCCAAAAATATGGAACTAACGAAAATTCGTCTCACTATTTGCACGGAATCTAATGATCCGGCAAGCAATTTGCAGCTGTGAACGGAAAAACCATGGGCATAAAGCGATCAATACAATGGATTCGACGCTTTACGAGCAAGAACGTCTCAAATAGCAAGTTCTATCGTTTATGGAATACCACAAAACTAACTTCGAACAAGTCAAACGTAGACTTCGCATAATAAATTGGCGTAGTATAATTTGTAAAGAAGGAAATGTCAACGAAGAAGTACCAAAATTTTATGAAATAATTAATCAAATTATATCAAAAAATGTACCACTAAAAAAAGAAGACGAACGAACACCAGCAATTATCCAGTGTGGTTTAATTCACAATTGAAGAACCTAAAAAATAGAAAACAAAAAGCACATAAAATATACAAAAAAGACAACAATAGCGAAAATCATCAAAATTACCAAGAAATTTGCTGTCAACTTGACGCAGCCATTAAAATTGCACATGAAGAACATAATCGTAAAATCGAACATCAAATCAAGTCTTGCCCTAAGAACTTCTTCAATTACGTAAAAACCAAACTAAAAAGTAACAACTTTCCAACACGAATGCATCTTGACAGTAATGTAGGACAAACTAGTAATGAAATATGTAGTCTTTTTGCCACTTTTTTTTTCAAGAAATATACACCACACATGAAGAAACAGATCGCGACCGCGAATACTTCTCGTATTTTCCCGAATTTTCGAATTCTTTATCTGTCAATCAAATATCTGAATTCGAAATTCAGAACGCACTTAAAAATTTAGACGCTACGAAAGGTCCTGGACCTGATAGAATAGCTCCAATTTTTCTCAAAAACTTGGCAGAAGAACTATCTACACCATTACACCATTACCTGAAGAATGGGATTTTCCCAGAACTCTGGAAAACTTCATATTTAGTGCCAATTTTCAAATCTGGCGCTAAATCTGACATTCGTAATTATCGTGGAATTTCCATTATTTCATGCATTCCAAAATTATTTGAATCAATAATTAATGAAAAAATCTTTCAGCAAGTAAAACACCAAATTACAACTCAACAGCACGGCTTTTACAAAGGCTACCACAAATCTTTTGGAATTCATAACTTTCACTTTGACTTTAATGGACAACGGCCACCACGTAGAAGCTCTTTATACGGACTTTAGCAAGGCATTTGACAGAATCGACATACCTTTATTGCTCTTCAAGCTCGAAAAATACGGAACTGAAACAGAATTTTTGGAATGGCTGCAGTCATACTTATCAAATCGAACACAAATAGTCCGCTTTCAAAATTCCTTTTCAAACCCAATAGAAGACAATTACCGTGCTTGTATATGCTGACGACATGAAGCTCTTTATAGAAATAACCAATGCAGAAGACTTCGAAATATTCCAGAATGAAATTAATGTATTCTACACTTGGTGCAACAAAAGTCTATTACAACTCAACATTAAAAAATGTAATTTAATAGCCTTCAGCAGAAAAACAGTAACACCACCTACAAACATTTTCTTAGGAAACCAACAAGTAGAAAAATGCAAAATCGTGAGGGACCTAGGCGTAGTCTTAGACTCCAAACTTACATTCCTAGAGCATTATAACACAATAATAAACAAAGCAAATAGTATGCTGGGCTTTATAAAACGCTTCAGCCACAACTTTCAAGACCCATATACAATCAAACTATTGTATATTACATACGTCCGACCAATTCTGGAATATTGTAGCATTGTATGGAATCCATATATTGTCACACATGAAGAACGCATTGAATCTGTCCAAAAACAATTTCTTTTGTACGCGCTTCGTAAGCTAAATTGAACAGCATTTCCCTTACCATCATATGAAGCACGCTGCATGCTTATAGACATACAAGCACTTAAAGAACGCCGCGAACTTTCAATGCTTTATTTTATTAATGACATTATTTCTCAACGCGTGCAATCTACTGAATTATTATCACAACTAAATTTTTATGCACCCAGTCGTCAATTGAGAAATAGTAAAATATTTTCGGAAAACTCTCAAAGAACTAACTACTCAAAAAATGGCCCAGTAAATCGCATGATGCGTAACTATAATCAGCACTGCGAAAATATCGACATCACCATGGACAGAATTCAAATAAAAAAACGACTAACTACTGGAAATAATGTATAGAATATAAGAAAACATTGTATTATTATAGCTGTAGTCTACATTTGCTTGCCGAAATAAATAAATAAATTAAGACACACAGAGGTCTTGTTATATTTTGGACAGATTTAGCAAGCTTTCAGTGATACCGTGACAACAAGGTGGATTTCATCACAAAGTACAGTCAGATTTTTTTCGCGGTTTTTTTATACGCGGTTTTTTTTACGAGGTTTTTTTACGCGGATTTTTGAATTAACGCGGTTTTTTTCACGCGGATTTTTGAATTAACGCGGTTTTTTTTTACGCGGATTTTTGAATTAACGCGGTTTTTTTTACGCGATACCGCGGTAATTCAAAAATTTTTTTACGAATTTTCGAATTAACGTGGGTTTGGAACCAGAAACGTTTAAGTGGTTATCTAGTAAAAGACATGGTCCAAAAAATACTCTCCACCCACCGAAAGATCCGGAATGACCGTCAATGAGGACAATTAAATAATGTATTAGATACTGGTTCTAGAGTGTCTCGGGTTTTTTCTAAAGCCCTTCTTGCTGGACTACTTTACGCGGATTTTTAAAAAAACCTGTTTTTTTTACGCGGATTTTTGATTTAACGCGTTTTTTTTACGCGGATTTTTGAATTAGCGCGGTTTTTTTACGCGGATTTTCGAATTAACGCGTTTTTTTACGCGGTTTTTTTTACGAGGTACGTATCCACCGCGTAAAAAGAAAACCTGACTGTATATCAACCCTCCCGCCCCCAATTCCCTTCAATCAAAAAGTACTGAGGGATTTTCAAAAGGAGTTTCCTGAGTCCAACTAATTTCAAGATAGAGCTAATTTATTTGTTCCGGACTCTAAATGAAACCACAAGAAATTCTTCGTGTACAATTATCAGCTTGTATAGAAGTTCGAAAACTAAACGAACAATCCAAACAAAACTATGCGCAACCATTATGGTTTATTCTAATGCAAATCAAAATATGACGGTAGTGTGATCGCTGCGGAACTGTTATGCAGATTTACTTCAACTGTTTTTTTTTTTTGAGCTTGTCGGAATAACACCCGAAACAATAGAAGTGAGAGTCGCTAAGCTTCATCCATTTCCACTCATTTTCGGCTTAGACAAACATGGAAGAACTCTTCAGACTCACCGGGTAAACAAAAACCGAAACTGAACGAAAACAAGTACCCTAATCCAAACAAGCTCGAGCAAATCCATATTATTACTACGCAGTTATATTACCATTCGCAGCTAGGAAAATGGTTAATCTATGTTTTCACATAAAACAGCAGCGCGATGCAATAGCAAACCCGTAAATCGAGCAACTGCACATTTCACATTTCTGAACCGAGTGGCCACGTTTCCACAATTAAAATCATTTGTCCAAATGATAGGTTCGTACTAATGCTATGCTTACGACGTGGTTATTATGATATAGACCATTTCCCTAATTACCGCATATAATATGTACACATGGCCAGAATAGGCAACTCCTTCATCTTAGTTTGGTACTACTGCTCACCCTACGGATATTTGCCATTAATATAGCTTTATGATTTATGATTGACCGGGCAACGAATGGTGGCTGGGGGAGAAAGGAAACTACCATCACAATTATCTACACCGAATGGAGTTTGCTCTAACTCTACCGGTTCAACTAATCACTTCGCTCGGAGGTTCCAGCCAGGTGGTCAAGAACGCAGTGCCTGTGGCACCACCTACCATTCTGTGCGTCGACTGTCCATTACTAGAGCGGAATTCTTTTTTTTTTAATAACAATCTACTTTCGATAAACAGATATGCCGGAGTAGTGTCGAAGGTGCGAAACCCGGTTGGCATTGGTGGAACAGCCGGTTCAGTCTCTCAGCAGTGGATTGATTCGAAGGTCCAATACCGTTTGAATGCGGATAGGATGCTGATTGATTAGTTGGAGAGTTCAGCCAGCTGCGAGCGTTAATGTTAATGTTAATGAGCAATTTGCCACATACGTACACTGTCACCGTGTGTTTGCATGTTTGAAGTAGCTCGCGGTTAATTTTGTTTTTATTTATTTCGACTTAATCCTGTGTTAAAACATTTAAAACATTCCTAGATAAAAATTTTGAAAAATTGAGTGGAGCCTAATAAAATTTAAGTACTAACAAGAAAAACCACATTGCGAAAGAATCGAGATTACTTTTTACAGAAAATATGAACACATCACTGAAAAGAGGTAGAGAAAGGAGGATAGGTAATTATAAAAGAACTGAACCGATAAAAAATAAAACTAAAACTGAAACTGAAACTGAAAGAGGAAGGTCCGAGTTTTTTTTTTTTCATTTGTTCTAGCATTTTATTAAGCGTAAATAGAGCAAATACAACCCGTATTATATAATATGTATTTATGGCAGCAATAATTAAAAATAAAAATTGGGTATAAAAATGTTACAGACTTTCAATGATTTTGCAATCAATTCCTGTAATTCTATCCGCAATTTGATACCTTTTCTTTTTCAAGTGGGGAACAATGATCTTGTGTGCAAAACAGTGGCGTTTCACATTCTGACATTTCAGGCTGAGACGCTACGGGAGAAATTCTGCATTTTTGTGAATGAAGGAGACTGGAAGGAAACTAAACGTTATAACAATACACTTACAGAAAAGAAGTCTCACTAACTCATGCATTCCAGTTTTTGGTTGTCTGATCATCTACATGAATACATACAAGCGCGGAGCTGTCATTTGTTTTGTTACATTTGGTTTGTTTTTTTTTTTTTGTCAACACACTGCCGCTTCAAGCATAACTATCCCACTGTGCATTAGGTTTACAAAGTACATAGGACAACTATGCTCAGAGCCGGATTTAAGGGGGGGCCCAGGGGGCCCGGGCCCCGGGCCCCCCCATTTTTGGGGCCCCCACAAAACGAGAAAAAGTTCTTTTCTCTATCAAAAATGAGATTCAATCAAAAGTTCAATTTACAGTGAGAAAATTTGAACAGACCATTTCAATCTGAAACTTTCCTTCAGTGTTATTTTTTCGCGAGCGCCAATATCACAACCACATCCATAAGATTTCACCTTCGATTCTCTTGGAATGACACACATTAACACACCATTTGAATCGAACCAGCGCGCATGGGAAATCAAGCAGGAAAGAAGATAATCCACAAGTTTTGAAGTAGAATACTTCTCTCAGGAAGTTCGGCTACATAGGGATGTGAAATGAAAATCTAAAACCGAAAAAAGTGAAAAATATGTCCAATTTCAAATGCTAATAAATCGGTTAGTATTCAATGGATTTCCTTCGTTCTTGCAGCAATAGATTGGAAAATCTTCTAAGATTCTTCCCAAAATAAGATAATTGTAATTTTATTATTCACACTATTGTACTATTGAAAATAGTCAAGCCTTGTCAAAATGAAAAATTCGACCCCTGATTGGTCGTTATATGCTTGCTTCCCAAGCACGGTCGACAGAATCATATACCTTGCAATTGAAAACATGCTATTTGGCCTATATAAGAGCCTGTTTCAGCCGGAGCCGCTCATAATAGTTCTGAACAGCGACGACAGCAGTCCTCCCTTAGCAGCAGCGGGAGCGAGCAGTGGGTACCATTGATAGCGGAAAGCGGCCACAACTGTGGCATGGCTGTGGATAGGCGTAGCAGTTCCAGCGGATCTCACCATCGATAGCAGCAGGGCCAGCAGATGCAGGCACAGTGGATATCAATGGCGGCCACAACTGTGGCATGGCTACGGATAGTGTTGCAGTTGCTCAGCAGTTAGGCCAGCGTATAGCGGCCACAACTGTGGCATGGCTATGCATAGCGTAGCATCAGACAGCGACAACAGCAGTCGTCTTTCCTCAGCAGCAGCACTAGCCCTGTGGTTGGTCACCACGTCTCAGGAGCAGCGCGGTTTTTCTCAGCGTGTGTCGCCAGACAGCCATTATTCCCCCCGTGTTGGGGCAGCATGAAGATTGCCATCAGGAAATCCAATTTTGGAAATCAAAATGCCTTTTTGAAGGCAAATAAACAAGTCATTGAAAGTTAATAATTTTTGTCAACGCAAGCAAGCATTCTGTGTTGCATCCTAGCAATTTAAATTTGTCGCACCCGTCTAATTTACTGAATGTGAAATAGCTTCCACAGTGCATGTTGTCCGTGAATCTTAATTCCCCCAATGTTAGGGCAGCTCAAAGGTTGTAATTAGCAACCGATTTTGAACAGCAAAATGCTTTTTAGAAGGCAAATAAAAAATAATTGAAGGTTAATAATTTTCTGGCATCAACACAAGCAGACATTCTGTGCGGGATGCAATCAAATTCTGTTGTAGTTGTCTAATTTTTACTTTATTTAGTAAACTGCCCACTGTAGGGGCAGCGCAAAGGCTGCGATCAGCATAACCGACATTGAATAATTAACTGCCCTGTTAGTACGCATTCACAAAAGCAGTTAGTTCGACTATGCAGAGCTAATATGAAGTCGATTCAATCAATCAGCATAAACAGAATTTCGTCGTCTCCCAGCTGCCAAGTTGCAACATGATGCAACACGCAACAGCGAGCAAACGAAATCGCTTGATGTTACAAACCGCAATAAGATACGGGTTAAAACCGTTGCGTGTGTGAGAGCACCATCGGTGTTTATTCGCTGGATACTCTATCTACTGTCTACTGAACGCAATAATCTGCTTGCATGCGACACGGGGACGGGAACATTTTCTTCAACCAAGCTGCACAACACGACACAAAACATGTTATTTTGTTGCTTCAATGAGAGTGCTATCGGTCCGGCTCGACAGAATGTTCACAAGAAATCATTTTTGTGCATCCGTGCTACGAAACTGAGGAAAAACTTTGAAAACTGAAAAAAGAGGTGGAGCTTATCAAATGATCGCTCTGAGCCATGAGCTATATCATTCCACCACGTACGTAAAATAATTCATTCATATTTTCATCCCTATATAAGAGCCTGTTTTAGTCGAAGCCCCTCATAATAGTCCTGAACAGCGACAACAGCAGTCTTCCCTTAGCAGCAGCGGGAGCAGAGCAATGGGTACCATCGATAGCGGATAGCGGAACTGTGGCATGGCTGTGGATAAGCGTAGCAGTTTCTGCGGATCTCAGCATCGCATCGATAGCATCTGGGCCAGCAAAAGCAGGTACAGCGGAAACCAATGGCAGCGTTTAGCGGCCACAACTGTGGCGTGGCTACGGATAGCGTTGCAGTTGCTCAGCAGTTGGGCCAGCGTATAGCGGCCAACTGTGCCATGGCTATGCATAGCGTAGCTGTTACAGCGGGTATATCAGCATCGATAGTAGCAGGGTCAGCTGATGCAACGACACTCCCTTCACTAAAATGCTGTTTCAATATGATAGCGGGAAGCATCAGCAGCAGGCTTGCATGAAGTGAATACATCAGCCAGCAACTTTCTCTAAGGCCTCTGCCATAGTGGACGCGAAAAGCGGTGCGAACCGATTCGCTCGGCCGTAGGTTAATGTTCAGCTCTACTGATGGCTTTACATTAACCTACAGCCGAGCGAATCGGTTCGCGTCGCTTTTCGCGTCTATTATGGCAGAGGCCTAATGGGAAAGTTGTATCATTTTGTTCAGAAGAATATTATTGTCGGTAATATTACAGAGATGCGATTGCGTAAATCAAATTTTGAATTAAAAAATTGTTCTTTTGAGAACAAATAAAACACTTATTTGAAGAGTTAATAGCTTTTGGTACCAATAGCAGTATAGTGACAGCCTCAACGGTAGATGCAGATGCAGCCGGTACTTCCCTGAGGCCGATGTAAAGGTAAATGGGAGCAGCACGGCGAAACAGACGCGCGTCATTTTTCGTTGTTGATATTTCCCACATGAAACGACGCGCTTTCGTATGATAGCGGTGGTATTAGCGGTAGATGCATTTGCCAACAAGCCGTGTCTAGTTTTCAATGTGGAAACACCTTTCTCATTGTGTTGACCGTGCGCATTAGTCCTCACTATCAAGGTAACACAGAGATGTAAGATAAACACTACATCCTATGATAAATTGAACAATTGTCCTTATGAGGACAACAAATGAATTAATGAAGATTTAATTTTGAATTAGAATACTTCTCTCAGGAAGTTCGGCTACATTGGGATGTAAAATGAAAATCTAAAACTGAAAAAAGTGAGAAAAATTTCAAATGCTAATAAATCGGTTAGTTTTCGATGGATTTCCTTCGTTTTTGCAGCAATCGATTAGAAAATCTTCTAAGATTCCTACCAAATGCATGAAATTGCAATTTTATCATTCGAACTATTGTACTATTGAAAACTCTTAAGCCTTGTCAAAACACAAAATTCGACCTCTGATTGGTCGTTATACCGCGCTTTCCCAAGCACGGTCGGCAGAGTTATGTACCTAGTAAATGGGAATGCATCATTTGGCCTATATAAGAGCTTCATCAGATAATGAACAAACATTTCATCGGATATTAAATTAAACAACTGAAATTTGAAGAACACAAATGATTATTTGAAGAGTTAATATTTTCTCGTTTTGCGCTATAATTCAAAGTTAATTATCTTCCTCTACATGCATACTCTGATTATTATTACGTGTTTGCGTCGCTTAGTGTTTGGCTACGGTCATGCAGAACGCAAATAACGGCGCGATGCGATTCGGCAAGACGAAATCTGTTGAAATGTATAGCTCTACTTCGCCTTAAAAAGAGCTGTACATTTCACCACGGTAAGGCGAATCGCATCGCGCCGGCATTCGCGTTCTGCATAACCGTAGCCTTTGTTCCGTTCCCGTTTAATGATGTCGTATTAAATATGCATATTACAATTCGGCAGCACTTCAACGTCTCATTTGCGCAAAATTTAAAAATATTCAATGAACTTCATTCAAAATATCAGACAAAAAGAAATTACTATACTGCCAATTAACGGTCAACGTTTGTTTACTAGAAAAAATGACTGACACGCAAGCAGCCGGGTTATCTTTCTTGTAAAAGTATTCTACTTCAACCTTGCGGTCGTGGCTTTGCATACAACCTTCTTGTGATTTTTTTAATACATTGCTGTTGATTCCGAAAATAAATTTACCTGTCCGAATCAGGGATACTAGATTTGACAGAGTCCGTGTGCAGATTTTATTGACCTGCAGAAGTGTGTAGGGGTAAACAGGGTAAGACCGCCCTGCGGGGTAAGACCGCCCACTGTAGTTTTACTACCAAGTTATAAAATAATTGAAAAATTTCTTTAACGTGTCTGTCACAGTATAATTACATAACATTTTGCACGTTTTTCTGTTTCGATAGTGCGCGAACGGTCGCAGAAATAATCAAAAACAACCTTTCAGCTGGCAACCAGTCAATGCGCTATTGTTTTGCGGCAACGGGACTTAAGGTTTTTCAGTCTAAAAATCTATTGTTTTGTTCGTGAATATACGTTTAATCGCTTGCCTGAATCTATCTTCTTTCGGGAATATCGAAGGCCATGAGTAATCTTGTAATTTTGACTACTTTTTCGGTCAAATATGAAAATGTTCCACTGGGGGTAAAGTCGCCCACTATACAAGGGGTAAAACCGCCACGTATCCAACTGCTTGTTGTTTTACTTCAAGACCCAAATGCCTCGACACTACAAAGGAATATTTACAGGATCAGTAAAGCAACTTCAAGCTACATAAGACATCGATGTTAATCGACCATTTTCGATTTGGTTGAAGCTTTTCTAGTAATATATTTTAACAAGACTTATTTTTGAAAAAAGTAAACCTGTGTGAAAATGGTGTTAATGAACCAAAATGATTTTAGAGCCATGACGGTTTGTTTGATTGGTATGACGTCTCCGGCAGAATTGAAAATAGTAGTTTTTTACTTCCGAAAAAAATACACACTCTAAAAAAATTTCAAGAAATAATATAAGAATAGAATTAAAAATATATTTTTTTTTTTAAATTTATTTGAAAAAATATGTTTTTGCCTGTAAAATCTACAAAAGGTAAGCTAAAATTTTATGGTTGTTGGATCATGGAGTAATAGAAATATTAATAGCAAAATTTTTGTGAAGAATTTTTTTTTGGACGGTTTGTTTGGTGTATAGAGTCGTTGATAATTTTGTTCTTCAAAAAAAAACATAGAAAATTGAAAATATAAATAAACGAAAGAATAATTATTAGTATTTTTCTATACATAATAAGTCTTCAAAAGAATCATACAGACAGGTTTAATGAGTTTTAATTTTTAGCTTAAAGATAGGTATATTATGAATTAAATATCTTGAAAACCCCCAATTCTGAAAAATCTATTTATTTTGAAAACCAAAAAAGTAACCTAAACATTGATCTGAACTTGAATAATCAGAAAACAAAGTAAGTTGAACTTAGAAATTTTTTTTTCAGATTTTTCACAGTGTATATTTTATTTAAAAAGAAAAAAAAATACCATCCACAACTTTGTCAGAGACACTATACCGATAAAATCAACCGTTTCGGCCCTAAAAATATTGTTTATCCTCGAAAAATGGTGGGCGATCTTACCCCGCTGGTGGGCGGGCTTACCCCGCATGAAAAAGATCTGCACATTTTCAATGAATTTTGAAAAATTGAAAAAAAAAACTGGAAAATAAACAAAAATATTTCAGTTCTTATTTTTTAAATGCGGGTATTGAATAGAAGAACCTCTTAGCGAAGAAAAAATGAAATTGCAGCCGCAACTTTTTTTTCTATAAACAGAATTGCTTAAGGGGGCGGTCTAACCCCGCTTACCCCTAGTTTTTTCCTAGGTTCTGTAGAATATTGCCAGCGTAGCCTTATATTTGCGCAATCTTTCTCAAATTGTGTGCAAATTTTTGCTCGCGGATCGCATTTTTTTCGAATTGCGGTAGGTTTTTATTTTTCAGATATCAAGAAAAAAATCCCGGATTTCGAGCAGTTGCATACATTTATTTATTTGAGCCTAATGATCTCGAACGCAACTGGAGAAAGGTCTTTATCGAAGATGAAACTGATTGAAAATAGGTTGCGTACGACTATGAAGAGTAAAAGGCTGTCAAACTTAGCATTGTCAAGTTGAGAGTACAATATTCTGAAGGAGCTGAATGTTGATTATTCAATCAATAAGTTCTCTGCAAAAAAAAAACTCGTAAGAAAAAATTCTAGCAAATTTTTGGTAACTTTCCAATGAGAAATAAGTGTTTTTAACTCGTACGATAAAAAACGGGTTTGTTTTATTCTGGGGCCCCCACTGTAAACTGGGCCCCGGGCCCCCACAATCGTAAATCCGGCTCTGACTATGCTAGACTAGATCTGGCATCTCATCCGATTGCGAGTGATGCATGTGAATGAAATCGAAGAATAGCGTTGCCATATCCAAAAAAGTGGGACCCCAGCCCTGCCATCTCTCACTAAGAAAATATAACGAAATGGAACGCAAATGCTGAACAAAAGAATGAAGTTTACAATTTATACTGTAGAATTTTCAATTTGATTATTTCGCAATAGAATTCGCAATGGTATGAAAACATTATATTGCCATGCAATTAGCGTATCGAATCGGACACGCAGAATCTGAATTGATCATAATTAACAGCTTGTAAAAACTGGCCATCCTATACTGCAGATGAATCCATTCTAGACCATAAGCAACATCATAATTACTTTTCAGCTACTTTAGTTCCACTCAGTTCTAATCAACGCATTTTGTTTTTCTGCTTCCAGGTAATTAAAAGTGATCAACCTTCCACGGCAGAACTCTGTGCCGTACGATCGTCAATTTGCACGCTCAAATCAGCCACAGCAACAACTGCAGTGTATGTAGTTTGTCTCCAGTGTCAGTCTAATCCGACAACCGCGCAGTGCACCAACGACGGAGTCTGCCGGTCACGGGAAGAAAACATTGGACCGAAATAAATGATCTGTATAATTTTACACCATTGATCCAATAATGGAGTATCGGTGTTGCTGCACAATGTGTCTTCGCGTATGATTCAATAGGGTGTCCCAGCAACTGCAGCCTACAGTTTCGATCGAGCTACGCTAGAAAGAACCCCCCAGGAAAGGTTCCGCAACCAGCTGCGACAATTTAATCCCATCAAACAAAGTACTTAGACTAGATTTTCCGCACGGTTTGGACGCAAATTTTACGACGTCGATAGTTGCTCAAAAGCTGCCCGCAGCTCGAAACTCATAGGAAATTTGACGTGAACAAGCGGTTTACAGCCTTTGACGCTCAATCGTTCGCCTAACATACTTCTGGGAGGGAAAACAGCAAGCACATTATGCACAACATCCGAACCAGCGAAGGGGAAATGAGTTTGATTGAAGTGTAGTAAAATATTTTGATTGCCGACTTTACCGGAGGCGTGATTGGTGGACTAGTTTCGGTACCTGCGAATTCGCCCGCCCTCGAACGTGGCGGCAAATGAGTAATGGACGCGCCGCCTGACATGGCAAACCGGCGAACGGGACGGATTTCCTTGTAAAACTATAAACGATCCGTGTTTGCAATCGAAATCGACTGTTGTGCCGGTGCACGGCTACCCGAGTCCGTGTTGGCGATTTTTATTACCCGAGCTGCCCTGCCCCGGCTTGTGTCGAACGCATATGATTTATGAAATTGTGCGTAAAATGGCGATTAGATTTGTTGCTACATTGCGGCAGCGGCGGTTGCGGTGGGTTCTCGTGTAGTAGACGCGAAACTAATGCGTGGTTTGGTTCAGCTGCCGGTGGAGTGTTTTATGTTTTTCTTTCTTTCTTATGAACAGGTTAATTGTTGACTAGTGGCTACACCGGCTGTATGAATAGTGGCTAGGTGAACATGTTACAACTAGAGTTTCATGAAAGAAGTACTTTGCAACAACAGCTGGTTTCCTAGTTGGCTACATGGGCTGAGTTTTGTAGTTTATCAACGCAGGTATTTTACCAAATAAAGTTTAAAAGCAACACCAAAACTGAACGATTGAAGTTTCATTAACTAGGTGTTTACAACAATTGAAAACTTTAACATACATTGTCAAATTTTGAACATAAGATTCCAATTCTTTCTTCCATCACCGAAGTAGAAAAATCCGTAAGCTTTCGAATTCGCTCTGTGAAAATTAACCATTCCCGGCCATTGTAGGGATGTCAACGTGAAAACATCCCGCATCGGATCCCGTGACATAGCGAAACTGTGCTCCTTCGGTACACACTCATCAGCGGGATCAAAAACGTCGAAGAAGTAACTGCATCGGTCCCGTTTCAGAAGATTAACCGCAGGTTCACTCACCGGTTGCCGGAAATAATGATAGTTGTGCAATTTTAGGCTGTCGTTGCAGCACATTCCGTCGAAAAACGGATTAATCACCGATTGGCCTTCCGTGGTATGGTAGAGTACGCCCCTCGGAACAACGGCTGCTTCTTCCAGCAACCGAGTAACAACAAACCAAAGCCGATCTTGCTCTTTAACCACTAAAACTTTATTCGCCCCTTTTACCGGAACCAAATTCTCGTCCAAGCTGAATTGTGGGCCAAAGTCTACCGTTAGCTGGAATGCTGGATCACCATGAAACGGGCTTTGAATTTGCTCCCAGTTTGGGTTCCAGCTTTTCGGCTCCAGCAAGAGATACCAATCGATCAGATCTAAGCTGTAGAAAAGCTTCCGACCGTTGAACACATCCTGCCCTGGGCATCCAAACGCTAAGTAGTAATCAGAGTCCTGGCCTTCTAGTTTGCCCAAGAAGTAAACGGACTGTAACCGCTGCGCGCGTTGAAGGTTTCGAAGTGAATGTTCCAACTTCAGCTGCTCTTCCGGAGACAGCGTTCGAAATGCGTAGGACAGATACGGTATCTGCTCGGGAAGATTCTCGTGGTTCATTTTGTCACTGAATGTGTTGTTTGAGAAAAAACAAGTTTACTTTTGCAAGGCCTACTTTGCAATGTGTGAAGCATAACAAATATACTAGGTGAATTATTAAAAGATGCTTACAGCTAAATTCAAATGACGTGTCAAACTTCAAGCATACTCCAGGTGTAAAGTTAATAGGGCTGGTATAGTTATCATTTCAAGATCAAATTTCAAATACATATATATTTACTCTGAGAAAAAAGACAAATTTCACCCTCGAAACAGCTTAATTACCAAAAATGTCATTCAGGTTCGAAGCGAGAAGTAAAATTTATACTTAAAAGCTGTTTCGAATATGGAATATTTTCAAATATCGAACACTCTTTTCAAGCCTCTTTTTAAAAGTATTTATCTCTATCTCCTTGACTAAGCTTTAGTTTGTATTTATAATTACTTCATCTTGGGTCTTTAGATATCGTTACTATATCTATCTTTAATCTTTTCTTCTTTTTCATTTTGTTCCTTAGACATAATTTATTAACATTCGTCCTTTCTCTTTTCTGTCTAATATCACAATTTTCGATTTTAAATTTACTATTTCAAATTAATATCTATTATCACAATGACTTGAAAAAATATACAACAACATAACAATAATATTTCTTCATTTTTCTGCCATTCATTCCTTTCTCTTCTGTACTCCCATCTTTCTTCTTTCTCTATCTTCTTTCTTCTTTCTTCTTTCTTCTTCTACTCCTTCTTCTTCTACTCCTTCTTCTTTCTTCTTTCTTCTTTCTTCTTTCTTCTTTTTATCTCTTCTCTCTTCTCTCTTCTCTCTTCTCTCTTCTCTCTTCTCTCTTCTCTCTTCTCTCTTCACTCTTCTCTCTTCTCTCTTCTCTCTTCTCTCTTCTCTCTTCTCTCTTCTCTCTTCTCTCTTCTCTCTTCTCTCTTCTCTCTTCTCTCTTCTCTCTTCTCTCTTCTCTCTTCTCTCTTCTCTCTTCTCTCTTCTCTCTTCTCTCTTCTCTCTTCTCTCTTCTCTCTTCTCTCTTCTCTCTTCTCTCTTCTCTCTTCTCTCTTCTCTCTTCTCTCTTCTCGCTTCTCTTTTCTCTTTTCTCTCTTCTCTCTTCTCTCTTCTCTCTTCTCTCTTCTCTCTTCTCTCTTCTCTCTCCTTTCTTCTCTCTTCTCTCTTCTCTCTCTATTCTCTATTCTCTATTCTCTATTCTCTATTCTATATTCTCTATTCTCTATTCTCTATTCTCTATTCTCTATCCTCTATTCTCCATTCTCTATTCTCTATTCTCTATTCTCTATTCTCTATTCTCTATTCTCTATTCTCTATTCTCTATTCTCTATTCTCTATTATCTATTCTCTATTCTCTATTCTCTATTTTCTATTCTCTATTCTCTATTCTCTATTCTCTATTCTTTAGTCTCTATTCTCTATCCTCTATTCTCTATTCTCTATTCTCTATTCTCTATTATCTATTCTCTATTCTCTATTCTCTATTCTCTATTCTCTATTCTCTATTCTTTATTCTCTATTCTCTACTCTCTATTCTCTATTCTCTATTCTCTATTCGCTATTCTCTATTCTCTATTCTCTATTCTCTATTCTCTATTATCTATTCTCTATTCTCTATTCTCTATTCTCTATTCTTTATTCTCTATTCTCTATTCTCTATTCTTTATTCTCTTTTCTCTATTCTCTATTCTCTATTCTCTATTCTCTATTCTTTATTCTCTATTCTCTACTCTCTATTCTCTATTCTCTATTCTCTATTCTCTATTCTCTATTCTCTATTCTCTATTCATTATTCTCTATTCTCTATTCTCTATTCTCTATTCTCTATTCTCTATTCTCTATTCTCTATTCTCTATTCTCTATTCTCTTTTCTCTACTCTCTATTCTATATTCTCTATTCTCTATTCTCTATTCTCTATTCTCTATTCTCTATTCTCTATTCTCTATTCTCTATTCTCTATTCTCTATTCTCTATTCTCTATTCTCTATTCTTTATTCTCTATTCTCTATTCTCTATTCTCTATTCTGTATTCTCTAATCTCTATTCTTCATTCTCTATTCTCTATTCTCTATTCTCTATTCTCTACTCACTATTCTATATTCTCTATTCTCTATTCTCTATTCTCTATTCTATATTCTCTATTCTCTATCCTCTATTCTATATTCTCTATTCTCTATTCTCTATTCTCTATTCTCTATTATCTATTCTCTATTCTCTATTCTCTATTCTCTATTCTCTATTGTCTATTCTCTATTCTCTATTCTCTATTCTCTATTCTCTATTCTCTATTCTCTATTCTCTACTCTCTATTCTCTATTCTCTATTCTCTATTCTCTATTCTCTATTCTCTATTCTCTATTCTCTATTCTCTACTCTCTATTCTCTATTCTCTATTCTCTATTCTCTATTCTCTATCCTCTATTCTCTATTCTGTATTCTCTATTCTCTATTCTCTATTCTCTATTCTCTATTCTCTTTTCTCTATTCTCTATTCTCTATTCTCTATTCTCTATTCTCTATTCTCTATTCTCTATTCTTTATTCTCTATTCTCTATCCTCTATTCTCTATTCTCTATTCTCTATTCTCTATTCTCTATTCTCTATTATCTATTATCTATTATCTATTCTCTATTCTCTATTCTTTATTCTCTATTCTCTATTCTCTATTCTCTATTCTCTATTCTCTATTCTCTATTCTCTATTCTCTATTCTCTATTCTCTATTCTCTATTCTCTATTTTCTATTCTCTATTCTCTATTCTCTATTCTCTATTCTCTATTCTCTATTCTCTATTCTCTATTCTCTATTCTCTATTCTCTATTTTCTATTCTCTATTCTCTATTCTCTCTTCTCTCTTCTCTCTTGTCTCTTCTCTCTTGTCTCTTGTCTCTCTATTCTCTATTCTCTATTCTCTATTCTCTATTCTCTATTCTCTATTCTCTATTCTCTATTCTCTATTCTCTATTCTTTATTCTCTATTCTCTATCCTCTATTCTCTATTCTCTATTCTCTATTCTCTATTCTCTATTATCTATTATCTATTATCTATTATCTATTCTCTATTCTTTATTCTCTATTCTCTATTCTCTATTCTCTATTCTGTATTCTCTAATCTCTATTCTTCATTCTCTATTCTCTATTCTCTATTCTCTATTCTCTACTCACTATTCTATATTCTCTATTCTCTATTCTCTATTCTCTATTCTATATTCTCTATTCTCTATCCTCTATTCTATATTCTCTATTCTCTATTCTCTATTCTCTATTCTCTATAATCTATTCTCTATTCTCTATTCTCTATTCTCTATTCTCTATTCTCTATTCTCTATTCTCTATTCTCTATTCTCTATTCTCTATTCTCTATTCTCTATTCTCTATTCTCTATTCTCTATTCTCTATTTTCTATTCTCTATTCTCTATTATCTATTCTCTATTCTCTATTCTCTATTCTCTATTCTCTATTCTCTATTCTCTATTCTCTATTTTCTATTCTCTATTCTCTATTCTCTCTTCTCTCTTCTCTCTTGTCTCTTCTCTCTTGTCTTTTGTCTCTCTATTCTCTATTCTCTATTCTCTATTCTCTATTCTCTATTCTCTATTCTCTATTCTCTATTATCTATTCTCTATTCTTTATTCTCTATTCTCTATCCTCTATTCTCTATTCTCTATTCTCTATTCTCTATTCTCTATTATCTATTATCTATTATCTATTATCTATTCTCTATTCTTTATTCTCTATTCTCTATTCTCTATTCTCTATTCTGTATTCTCTAATCTCTATTCTTCATTCTCTATTCTCTATTCTCTATTCTCTATTCTCTACTCACTATTCTATATTCTCTATTCTCTATTCTCTATTCTCTATTCTATATTCTCTATTCTCTATCCTCTATTCTATATTCTCTATTCTCTATTCTCTATTCTCTATTCTCTATAATCTATTCTCTATTCTCTATTCTCTATTCTCTATTCTCTATTCTCTATTCTCTATTCTCTATTCTCTACTCTCTATTCTCTATTCTCTATTCTCTATTCTCTATTCTCTATTCTCTATTCTCTATTCTCTATTCTCCATTCTCTATTCTCTATTCTCTATTCTCTATTCTCTATTCTCTATTCTCTATTCTCTATTCTCTATTCTCTATTCTCTATTCTCTATTCTCTATTCTCTATTCTCTATTCTCTATTCTCTATTCTCTATTCTCTATTCTCTATTCTCTATTCTCTATTCTCTATTCTCTATTCCCTATTCTGTATTCTCTATTTTCTATTCTCTATTCTTTATTCTCTATTCTCTATTCTCTATTCTCTATTCTCTATTCTCTATTCTCTATTCTCTATTCTCTATTCTCTATTCTCTATTCTCTATTCTCTATTCTCTATTCTATATACTCTATTCTCTATTCTCTACTCTCTATTCTCTATTCTCTATTCTCTATTCTCTATTCTCTATTCTCTATTCTCTATTCTCTATTCTCTATTCTCTATTCTCTATTCTCTATTCTCTATTCTCTATTCTCTATTCTCTATTCTCTATTCTCTATTCTCTATTCTCTATTCTCTATCCTCTATTCTCTATTCTCTATACTCTATTCTCTATTCTCCATTCTCTATTCTCTATTCCCTATTCTCTATTCTCTATTCTCTACTCTCTATTCTCTATTTTCTATTCTCTATTCTCTATTCTCTATTCTCTATTCTCTATTCTCTATTCTCTATTCTCTATTCTCTATTCTCAATTTTCTATTCTCTATTCTCTATTCTCTATTCTCTATTCTCTATTCTCTATTCTCTATTCTCTATTCTCTATTCTCTATTCTCTATTCTCTATTCTCTATTCTCTATTCTCTATTTTCTATTCTCTATTCTCTATTCTCTATTCTCTATTCTCTATTCTCTATTCTCTATTCTCTATTCTCTATTCTGTATTCTCTATTTTCTATTCTCTATTCTGTATTCTCTATTTTCTATTCTCTATTTTTATTCTCTATTCTCTATTCTCTATTCTCTATTCTTTATTCTCTATTCTCTATTCTCTATTCTCTATTCTCTATTCTCTATTCTCTATTCTCTATTGTCTATTCTCTATTCTTTGTTCTCTATTCTCTATTCTCTATTCTCTATTTTCTATTCTCTATTCTCTACTCTCTATTCTCTATTCTCTATTCTCTATTCTTTATTCTCTGCTCTCTGTTCTCTATTCTCTATTCTCTATTCTCTATTCTCTATTCTCTATTCTCTATTCTCTATTCTCTATTCTCTATTCTCTATTCTCTATTCTCTATTCTCTATTCTCTATTATCTATTATCTATTATCTATTATCTATTCTCTATTCTTTATTCTCTATTCTCTATTCTCTATTCTCTATTCTCTATTCTCTATTCTCTATTCTCTATTCTCTATTCTCTATTCTCTATTCTCTTTTCTCTATTCTCTATTCTCTATTCTCTATTCTCTATTCTCTATTCTCTATTCTCTATTCTCTATTCTCTATTCTCTATTCTCTATTCTCTATTCTCTATTCTCTATTCTCTATTCTCTATCTTCTATTCTCTATTCTCTATACTCTATTCTCTATTCTCCATTCTCTATTCTCTATTCCCTATTCTCTATTCTCTACTCTCTATTCTCTATTCTCTATTCTCCATTCTCTATTCTCTATTCTCTATTCTCTATTCTCTATTCTCTATTCTCTATTCTCTATTCTCTATTCTCTATTCTCTATTCTCTATTCTCTATTCTCTATTCTCTATTCTCTATTCTCTATTTTAAATTTTCTATTCTCTATTCTCTATTCTCTGTTCTCTATTCTCTATTCTCTATTCTCTATTCTCTATTCTCTATTCTCTATTCTCTATCCTCTATTCTCTATTCTGTATTCTCTATTCTCTATTCTCTATTCTCTATTCTCTATTCTCTATTCTCTTTTCTCTATTCTCTATTCTCTATTCTCTATTCTCTATTCTCTATTCTCTATTCTTTATTCTCTATTCTCTATCCTCTATTCTCTATTCTCTATTCTCTATTCTCTATTATCTATTATCTATTATCTATTCTCTATTCTCTATTCTTTATTCTCTATTCTCTATTCTCTATTCTCTATTCTCTATTCTCTATTCTCTATTCTCTATTCTCTATTCTCTATTCTCTATTCTCTATTCTCTATTCTCTATTCTCTATTCTCTATTCTCTATTCTCTATTCTCTATTCTCTATTTTCTATTCTCTATTCTCTATTCTCTCTTCTCTTTTCTCTCTTGTCTCTTCTCTCTTGTCTCTTGTCTCTCTATTCTCTATTCTCTATTCTCTATTCTCTATTCTCTATTCTCTATTCTCTATTCTCTATTCTCTATTCTCTATTCTCTATTCTCTATTCTCTATTCTCTATTCTCTATTCTCTATTCTCTATTCTCTAATCTCTATTCTCTATTCTCTATTCTCTATTCTCAATTTTCTATTCTCTATTCTCTATTCTCTGTTCTCTATTCTCTATTCTCTATTCTCTATTCTCTATCCTCTATTCTCTATTCTGTATTCTCTATTCTCTATTCTCTATTCTCTATTCTCTATTCTCTATTCTCTTTTCTCTATTCTCTATTCTCTATTCTCTATTCTCTATTCTCTATTCTCTATTCTCTATTCTTTATTCTCTATTCTCTATCCTCTATTCTCTATTCTCTATTCTCTATTCATTCTCTATTCTCTATTATCTATTATCTATTATCTATTCTCTATTCTTTATTCTCTATTCTCTATTCTCTATTCTCTATTCTCTATTCTCTATTCTCTATTCTCTATTCTCTATTCTCTATTCTCTATTCTCTATTCTCTATTCTCTATTCTCTATTCTCTATTCTCTATTCTCTATTCTCTATTCTCTATTCTCTATTCTCTATTTTCTATTCTCTATTCTCTATTCTCTCTTCTCTCTTCTCTCTTGTCTCTTCTCTCTTGTCTCTTGTCTCTCTATTCTCTATTCTCTATTCTCTATTCTCTATTCTCTATTCTCTATTCTCTATTCTCTATTCTCTATTCTCTATTCTCTATTCTCTATTCTCTATTCTCTATTCTCTATTCTCTATTCTCTATTCTCTATTCTCTATTCTCTATTCTCTATTCTCTATTCTCTATTCTCTATTCTCTATTCTCTTTTCTCTATTCTTTTTTCTCTATTCTCTATTCTCTATTCTCTATTCTCTCTTCTCTCTTCTCTATTCTCTATTCTCTATTCTCTATTCTCTATTCCCTATTCTCTATTCTCTATTCTGTATTCTCTATTTTCTATTCTCTATTCTCTATTTTCTGTTCTCTATTCTCTATTCTCTATTCTCTATTCTCTATTCTCTATTCTCTATTCTCTATTCTCTATTCTCTATTTTCTATTCTCTATTCTCTATTTTCTATTCTCTATTCTCTATTTTCTATTCTCTTTTCTCTATTCTCTATTCTCTATTCTCTATTCTCTATTCTTTATTCTCTATTCTCTATTCTCTATTCTCTATTCTCTATTCTCTATTCTCCATTCTCTATTCTCTATTCTCTATTCTCTACTCTCTATTTTCTATTCTGTATTCTCTATTCTCTATTCTCTATTCTCTATTCTCTATTCTCTATTCTCTATTCTCTATTCTCTATTCTCTATCCTCTATTCTCTATTCTGTATTCTCTATTCTCTATTATCTATTCTCTATTCTCTATTCTCTATTCTCTATTCTCTATTCTCTATTCTCTATTCTCTATTCTCTATTCTCTATTCTCTATTCTCTATTCTCTATTCTCTATTCTCCATTCTCTATTCTCTATTCTCTATTCTCTGTTCTCTATTCTCTATTCTCTATTCTCTATTATCTATTCTCTATTCTCTATTCGCTATTCTCTATTCTCTATTCTTTATTCTCTATTATCTATTATCTATTCTCTATTCTCTATGCTCTATTCTCTACTCTCTATTCTCTATTCTGTATCCTGTATTCTCTATTATCTATTCTCTATTCTCTATTCTCTATTCTCTATTCTCTATTCTGTATCCTGTATTCTCTATTCTCTATTCTCTATTCTCTATTCTCTATTGTCTATTCTCTATTCTCTATTCTCTATTCTCTATTCTCTTTTCTCTATTCTCTAATATCTATTCTCTATTCTCTATTCTCTACTCTCTACTCTCTTTTCTTTATTCTCTATTCTCTTTTCTTTATTCTCTATTCTCTATTCTCTATTCTCTATTCTCTATTCTCTATTCTCTATTCTCTATTCTCTATTCTCTATTCTCTATTCTCTATTCTCTATTCTCTATTCTCTATTCTCTGTTCTCTATTCTCTATTCTCTATTCTCTATTCTCTATTCTCTATTCTCTATTCTCTATTCTCTATTCTCTATTCTCTGTTCTCTATTCTCTATTATCTATTCTCTATTCTCTATTCTCTACTCTCTATTCTCTATTCTCTATTCTCTATTCTCTATTCTCTATTCTCTATTCTCTATTCTCTATTCTCTATTCTCTATTCTCTATTCTCTATTCTCTATTCTCTATTCTCTATTCTCTATTCTCTATTCTCTATTCTCTATTCTCTATTCTCTATTCTCTATTCTCTATTCTCTATTTTCTATTATCTATTCTCTATTCTCTATTCTCTATTCTCTATTCTCTATTCTCTATTCTCTATTCTCTATTCTCTATTCTCTATTCTCTATTCTCTATTCTCTATTCTCTATTCTCTATTCTCTATTATCTATTATCTATTCTCTATTCTTTATTCTCTATTCTCTATTCTCTATTCTCTATTCTCTATTCTCTATTCTCTATTCTCTATTCTCTATTCTCTATTCTCTATTCTCTATTCTCTATTCTCTATTCTCTATTCTCTATTCTCTATTCTCTATTCTCTATTCTCTATTCTCTATTCTCTATTCTCTATACTCTATTCTCTATTCTCCATTCTCTATTCTCTATTCCCTATTCTCTATTCTCTATTCTCTACTCTCTATTCTCTATTCTCTATTCTCTATTCTCTATTCTCTATTCTCTATTCTCTATTATCTATTCTCTATTCTCTATTCTCTATTCTCTATTCTCTATTCTCTATTCTCTATTCTCTATTCTCTATTCTCTATTCTCTATTCTCTATTCTCTATTCTCAATTTTCTATTCTCTATTCTCTATTCTCTATTTTCTATTCTCTTCTCTATTCTCTATTCTCTATCCTCTATTCTCTATTCTGTATTCTCTATTCTCTATTCTCTATTCTCTATTCTCTATTCTCTATTCTCTATTCTCTATTCTCTATTCTCTATTCTCTATTCTCTATTCTCTATTCTCTATTCTCTATTCTCTATTCTCTATTCTTTATTCTCTATTCTTTATTCTCTATTCTCTATCCTCTATTCTCTATTCTCCATTCTCTATTCTCTATTATCTATTATCTATTATCTATTATCTATTATTTATTCTCTATTCTCTATTCTCTATTCTCTATTCTCTATTCTCTATTCTCTATTCTCTATTCTCTATTCTCTATTCTCTATTCTCTATTCTCTATTCTCTATTTTCTATTCTCTATTCTCTATTCTCTCTTCTCTCTTCTCTCTTCTCTCTTGTCTCTTCTCTCTTGTCTCTTGTCTCTCTATTCTCTATTCTCTATTCTCTATTCTCTATTCTCTATTCTCTATTCTCTATTCTCTATTCTCTATTCTTTTCTCTCTATTCTCTATTCTCTATTCTCTCTTCTCTATTCTCTATTCTCTATTCTCTATTCTCTATTCTCTATTCCCTATTCTCTATTCTCTATTCTGTATTCTCTATTTTCTATTCTCTATTCTCTATTTTCTGTTCTCTATTCTCTATTCTCTAATCTCTATTCTCTATTCTCTATTCTCTATTCTCTATTCTCTATTCTCTATTCTCTATTTTCTATTCTCTATTCTCTATTTTCTTTTCTCTTTTCTCTATTCTCTATTCTCTATTCTCTATTCTTTATTCTCTATTCTCTATTCTCTATTCTCTATTCTCTATTCTCTATTCTCTATTCTCTACTCTCTATTTTCGATTCTGTATTCTCTATTCTCTATTCTCTATTCTCTATTCTCTATTCTCTATTCTCTATTCTCTATTCTCTATCCTCTATTCTCTATTCTGTATTCTCTATTCTCTATTATCTATTCTCTATTCTCTATTCTCTATTCTCTATTCTCTATTCTCTATTCTCTATTCTCTATTCTCTATTCTCTATTCTCTATTCTCTATTCTCTATTCTCTATTCTCTATTCTCTATTCTCTATTCTCTATTCTCTATTATCTATTCTCTTTTCTCTATTCTCTATTCTCTATTCTCTATTCTCTATTCTCTATTCTCTATTCTCTATTCTCTATTCTCTATTATCTATTCTCTATTCTCTATTCGCTATTCTCTATTCTCTATTCTTTATTCTCTATTATCTATTATCTATTCTCTATTCTCTATGCTCTATTCTCTACTCTCTATTCTCTATTCTGTATTCTGTATTCTCTATTATCTATTATCTATTCTCTATTCTCTATTCTCTATTCTCTATTCTCAACTCTCTACTCTCTTTTCTTTATTCTCTATTCTCTTTTCTCTATTCTCTATTCTCTATTCTCTATTCTCTATTCTCTATTCTCTATTCTCTATTCTCTATTCTCTTTCTCTATTCTCTATTCTCTATTCTCTATTCTCTATTCTCTATTCTTTATTCTCTGTTTTCTGTTCTCTATTCTCTATTCTCTATTCTCTATTCTCTATTCTCTATTCTCTATTCTCTATTCTCTATTCTCTATTCTCTATTCTCTATTCTCTATTCTCTATTCTCTATTCTCTATTCTCTATTCTCTATTCTCTATTCTCTATTCTCTATTCTCTATTCTCTATTCTCTATTCTCTATTCTCTATTCTCTATTCTCTATTCTCTATTCTCTATTCTCTATTCTCTATTTTCTATTCTCTATTCTCTATTCTCTCTTCTCTCTTCTCTCTTGTCTCTTCTCTCTTGTCTCTTGTCTCTCTATTCTCTATTCTCTATTCTCTATTCTCTATTCTCTATTCTCTATTCTCTATTCTCTATTCTCTATTCTCTATTCTCTATTCTCTATTCTCTATTCTCTATTCTCTATTCTCTATTCTCTATTCTCTATTCTCTATTCTCTATTCTCTATTCTCTATTCTCTTTTCTCTATTCTTTTTTCTCTATTCTCTATTCTCTATTCTCTATTCTCTCTTCTCTCTTCTCTATTCTCTATTCTCTATTCTCTATTCTCTATTCCCTATTCTCTATTCTCTATTCTGTATTCTCTATTTTCTATTCTCTATTCTCTATTTTCTGTTCTCTATTCTCTATTCTCTATTCTCTATTCTCTATTCTCTATTCTCTATTCTCTATTCTCTATTCTCTATTTTCTATTCTCTATTCTCTATTTTCTATTCTCTTTTCTCTATTCTCTATTCTCTATTCTCTATTCTCTATTCTTTATTCTCTATTCTCTATTCTCTATTCTCTATTCTCTATTCTCTATTCTCCATTCTCTATTCTCTATTCTCTATTCTCTACTCTCTATTTTCTATTCTGTATTCTCTATTCTCTATTCTCTATTCTCTATTCTCTATTCTCTATTCTCTATTCTCTATTCTCTATCCTCTATTCTCTATTCTGTATTCTCTATTCTCTATTATCTATTCTCTATTCTCTATTCTCTATTCTCTATTCTCTATTCTCTATTCTCTATTCTCTATTCTCTATTCTCTATTCTCTATTCTCTATTCTCTATTCTCTATTCTCCATTCTCTATTCTCTATTCTCTATTCTCTGTTCTCTATTCTCTATTCTCTATTCTCTATTATCTATTCTCTATTCGCTATTCTCTATTCTCTATTCTTTATTCTCTATTATCTATTATCTATTCTCTATTCTCTATGCTCTATTCTCTACTCTCTATTCTCTATTCTGTATCCTGTATTCTCTATTATCTATTCTCTATTCTCTATTCTCTATTCTCTATTCTCTATTCTGTATCCTGTATTCTCTATTCTCTATTCTCTATTCTCTATTCTCTATTGTCTATTCTCTATTCTCTATTCTCTATTCTCTATTCTCTTTTCTCTATTCTCTAATATCTATTCTCTATTCTCTATTCTCTACTCTCTACTCTCTTTTCTTTATTCTCTATTCTCTTTTCTTTATTCTCTATTCTCTATTCTCTATTCTCTATTCTCTATTCTCTATTCTCTATTCTCTATTCTCTATTCTCTATTCTCTGTTCTCTATTCTCTATTCTCTATTCTCTATTCTCTGTTCTCTATTCTCTATTCTCTATTCTCTATTCTCTATTCTCTATTCTCTATTCTCTATTCTCTATTCTCTATTCTCTATTCTCTGTTCTCTATTCTCTATTATCTATTCTCTATTCTCTATTCTCTACTCTCTATTCTCTATTCTCTATTCTCTATTCTCTATTCTCTATTCTCTATTCTCTATTCTCTATTCTCTATTCTCTATTCTCTATTCTCTATCTCTATTCTCTATTCTCTATTCTCTATTCTATTCTCTATTCTCTATTCTCTATTCTCTATTCTCTATTCTCTATTTTCTATTATCTATTCTCTATTCTCTATTCTCTATTCTCTATTCTCTATTCTCTATTCTTCTCTATTCTCTATTCTCTATTCTCTATTCTCTATTCTCTATTCTCTATTCTCTATTCTCTATTCTCTATTCTCTATTCTCTATTATCTATTATCTATTCTCTATTCTTTATTCTCTATTCTCTATTCTCTATTCTCTATTCTCTATTCTCTATTCTCTATTCTCTATTCTCTATTCTCTATTCTCTATTCTCTATTCTCTATTCTCTATTCTCTATTCTCTATTCTCTATTCTCTATTCTCTATTCTCTATTCTCTATTCTCTATACTCTATTCTCTATTCTCCATTCTCTATTCTCTATTCCCTATTCTCTATTCTCTATTCTCTACTCTCTATTCTCTATTCTCTATTCTCTATTCTCTATTCTCTATTCTCTATTCTCTATTATCTATTCTCTATTCTCTATTCTCTATTCTCTATTCTCTATTCTCTATTCTCTATTCTCTATTCTCTATTCTCTATTCTCTATTCTCAATTTTCTATTCTCTATTCTCTATTCTCTATTTTCTATTCTCTTCTCTATTCTCTATTCTCTATCCTCTATTCTCTATTCTGTATTCTCTATTCTCTATTCTCTATTCTCTATTCTCTATTCTCTATTCTCTATTCTCTATTCTCTATTCTCTATTCTCTATTCTCTATTCTCTATTCTCTATTCTCTATTCTCTATTCTCTATTCTCTATTCTCTATTCTTTATTCTCTATTCTTTATTCTCTATTCTCTATCCTCTATTCTCTATTCTCCATTCTCTATTCTCTATTATCTATTATCTATTATCTATTATCTATTATTTATTCTCTATTCTCTATTCTCTATTCTCTATTCTCTATTCTCTATTCTCTATTCTCTATTCTCTATTCTCTATTCTCTATTCTCTATTCTCTATTCTCTATTTTCTATTCTCTATTCTCTATTCTCTCTTCTCTCTTCTCTCTTCTCTCTTGTCTCTTCTCTCTTGTCTCTTGTCTCTCTATTCTCTATTCTCTATTCTCTATTCTCTATTCTCTATTCTCTATTCTCTATTCTCTATTCTCTATTCTTTTCTCTCTATTCTCTATTCTCTATTCTCTCTTCTCTATTCTCTATTCTCTATTCTCTATTCTCTATTCTCTATTCCCTATTCTCTATTCTCTATTCTGTATTCTCTATTTTCTATTCTCTATTCTCTATTTTCTGTTCTCTATTCTCTATTCTCTAATCTCTATTCTCTATTCTCTATTCTCTATTCTCTATTCTCTATTCTCTATTCTCTATTTTCTATTCTCTATTCTCTATTTTCTATTCTCTTTTCTCTATTCTCTATTCTCTATTCTCTATTCTTTATTCTCTATTCTCTATTCTCTATTCTCTATTCTCTATTCTCTATTCTCTACTCTCTATTTTCGATTCTGTATTCTCTATTCTCTATTCTCTATTCTCTATTCTCTATTCTCTATTCTCTATTCTCTATCCTCTATTCTCTATTCTGTATTCTCTATTCTCTATTATCTATTCTCTATTCTCTATTCTCTATTCTCTATTCTCTATTCTCTATTCTCTATTCTCTATTCTCTATTCTCTATTCTCTATTCTCTATTCTCTATTCTCTATTCTCTATTCTCTATTCTCTATTCTCTATTCTCTATTCTCTATTCTCTATTCTCTATTCTCTATTCTCTTTTCTCTATTCTCTATTCTCTATTCTCTATTCTCTATTCTCTATTCTCTATTCTCTATTCTCTATTCTCTATTCTCTATTCTCTATTATCTATTCTCTATTCTCTATTCGCTATTCTCTATTCTCTATTCTTTATTCTCTATTATCTATTATCTATTCTCTATTCTCTATGCTCTATTCTCTACTCTCTATTCTCTATTCTGTATTCTGTATTCTCTATTATCTATTATCTATTCTCTATTCTCTATTCTCTATTCTCTATTCTCAACTCTCTACTCTCTTTTCTTTATTCTCTATTCTCTTTTCTCTATTCTCTATTCTCTATTCTCTACTCTCTATTCTCTATTCTGTATTCTGTATTCTCTATTATCTATTATCTATTCTCTATTCTCTATTCTCTATTCTCTATTCTCTATTCTCTATTCTCTATTCTCTATTCTTTATTCTCTATTCTATATTCTCTATTCTCTATTCTCTATTCTCTATTCTCTACTCTCTATTCTCTATTCTCTATTCTCTTTTCTCTATTCTCTATTCTCTATTCTCTATTCTCTATTCTCTACTCTCTATTCTCTATTCTCTATTCTCTATTCTCTATTCTCTACTCTCTATTCTCTATTCTCTATTCTTTATTCTCTATTCTTTATTCTCTGTTCTCTGTTCTCTATTCTCTATTCTCTATTCTCTATTCTCTATTCTCTATTCTCTATTCTCTATTCTCTATTCTCTATTCTCTATTCTCTATTCTCTATTCTCTATTCT
This sequence comes from Wyeomyia smithii, assembly GCF_029784165.1. Taxonomy (NCBI): domain Eukaryota; kingdom Metazoa; phylum Arthropoda; class Insecta; order Diptera; family Culicidae; genus Wyeomyia; species Wyeomyia smithii. The sequence continues at coordinate 99,127,315 of NC_073696.1, read as the reverse complement.
CTATTCTCTATTCTCTATTCTCTATTCTCTATTCTCTATTCTCTATTCTCTATTCTCTATTCTCTATTCTCTATTCTCTATTCTCTATTCTCTATTATCTATTCTCTATTCTCTATTCTCTATTCTCTATTCTCTATTCTCTATTCTCTATTCTCTATTCTCTATTCTCTATTCTCTATTCTCTATTCTCTACTCTCTATTCTCTATTCTCTATTCTCCTTTCTCTATTCTCTATTCTCTATTCTCTATTCTCTACTCTCTATTCTCTATTCTCTATTCTTTATTCTCTATTCTCTATTCTCTATTCTCTATTCTCTATTCTCTATTCTCTATTCTCTATTCTCTATTCATTATTCTCTATTCTCTATTCTCTATTCTCTATTCTCTATTCTCTATTCTCTATTCTCTATTCTCTATTCTCTATTCTCTTTTCTCTACTCTCTATTCTCTATTCTCTATTCTCTATTCTCTATTCTCTATTCTCTATTCTCTATTCTCTATTCTCTATTCTCTATTCTCTATTCTCTATTCTCTATTCTCTATTCTCTATTCTCTATTCTCTATTCTCTATTCTCTATTCTCTATTCTCTATTCTCTTTTCTCTATTCTCTATTCTCTATTCTTTATTCTCTATTCTCTATTCTCTATTCTCTATTCTCTATTCTCTATTCTCTATTCTCTATTCTCTATTCTCTATTCTCTATTCTCTATTCTCTATTCTCTATTCTCTATTCTCTATTCTCTATTCTCTATCCTCTATTCTCTATTCTCTATACTCTATTCTCTATTCTCTATTCTCTATTCTCTATTCCCTATTCTCTATTCTCTATTCTCTACTCTCTATTCTCTATTTTCTATTCTCTATTCTCTATTCTCTACTCTCTATTCTCTATTCTCTATTCTCTATTCACTATTCTCTATTCTCTATTCTCTATTCTCTGTTCTCTATTCTCTATTCTCTATTCTCTATTCTCTATTCTCTATTCTCTATTCTCTATTCTCTATTCTCTATTCTCTATTCTCTATTCTCTATTCTCTATTCTCTTTTCTCTATTCTCTATTCTCTATTCTCTATTCTCTATTCTCTATTCTCTATTCTGTACTCTCTATTCTCTATTATCTATTCTCTATTCTCTATTCTCTACTCTCTATTCTCTATTCTCTATTCTCTATTCTCTTTTCTCTATTCTCTATTCTCTATTCTCTTTTCTCTATTCTCTATTCTCTATTCTCTACTCTCTATTCTCTATTCTGTATTCTGTATTCTCTATTATCTATTCTCTATTCTCTATTCTCTATTCTCTATTCTCTATTCTCTATTCTCTATTCTCTATTCTCTATTCTCTATTCTCTATTCTCTATTCTCTATTCTCTATTCTCTATTCTCTATTCTCTATTCTCTATTATCTATTCTCTATTCTCTATTCTCTATTCTCTATTCTCTACTCTCTATTCTCTATTCTCTATTTTCTATTCTCTATTCTCTATTCTCTATTCTCTATCCTCTATTCTCTATTCTCTATTCTCTATTCTCTATTCTCTATTCTCTATTCTCTATTCTCTATTCTATATTCTCTATTCTCTATTCTCTATTCTCTATTCTCTATTCTCTATTCTCTATTCTCTGTTCCCCATTCTCCATGCTCTATTTTCTTTTCTTCATCCTCTAGTCTCTATTTTGTAGTCTCTCGTCATTAGTTTCTAGTCTCTAATCTCTACTCTGTAGTTTCTAGTCTCTAGTCTCTAGTTTATAGTCTCTAGTCTCTAGTTTCTAGTCTCTAGTTATAGCCTATTGTTTCTAATCTCTAGACTCTACTTTATTGTCTATAGTCAAACAAAACAATATCGCACGCTTAGCCTTAGGGCTAATAGCGGTCTCGATCAACTAGATTAGTTGAGAGAATTCGTTATCGATATTGTTTTTGGCACATTTTGCATATGTAGGATAAGTACAACGATACACCGTGCTGAGTCGAGTAAATTTCCAACTCGGAAGGATCCTCGACTCTATCGGGAATCGAACCCGATATCACAACCGTGTGGGAGAGCTAGCCGACCGACTTCACTAACCACAGAGCCTCGGGGACCACCCTTGTCTATAGTCTTTAGTCTCTATTCTCTAGCTCTCTTGTCTCTACACTCTAGTCTCTAGTCTCCAGTCTCCAGTCTCTAGTTTCTAGTCTCTAGTCTCTAGTTTTTGATTTCGAGTTTTTAGTCTCTAGTCTGTAAGCATCGCAATCTATTTTGTCGTGTCCAACGTACAGATAGGAGATCGCAGTATTCAGCAATTGTTTTTCTTTTAAAATTTTCCACAACTTTGCTGAAGTAAGCTATCAGGTAATTTTTCACAGTCAAATCTAGATGATCACGATTTTTCGAGTTTAGACCACTGTGCACTGTGGGATTTACAAATTAATCTTTTCACCAATATTTAATGTCTTGAAATATAACCCTTGGAATGTGTAGAAACTATTTTGGAAGTTATTTCATGAAATGGTGGTTGAGAAATGTTCTTTACAATAAGTATTTCGTCGGTTTCATCTCACTTTTCTGTACTTTACGACCTTCAAAAGGGCATTACTTAAAAATGTACCGTACGATGATTTTGAAATTTTGACCAGAGATTCTGGACGTCACGAATCGAATGGTGTGCTCAGATTATTTGGTGCATTTTATTTTATAATAACGGTCTGTGGGAGCACCGTGCCCCCACTTTCTTAACGCTAGCTAAACTCATTCAACTTCGTCCTTCTCCGGGGCCCCGTTTCACCGTCAGCGCACTGTACACCTTCTCGTTGCACCTGGTTCCTGCACACCCACGTTCTGTCCGGCGTCGACTTGCGGCCTTTGCCGCCAAAATGGCTCCTAATCGGCCTTCTCAGTCACCGGCGAAGGGTCCAATGGAATTCTCGGCGTACTTGTTTTTAATCGAAAACAGCGGGGCTCTGGGGAATATGGGTCGTATTTTGTCCTGATCAGCTAATTGGTGACGAGGCAATTGTTAAGGGGCAAGGAGAGTGCCTTACCTGCTGTTCACTGTAGCCACACACTTTTCTATCTTTGAATTTTTGTCTTCTAGCTATTGAAATATTCCAGATCGCGACCGTTCACTTTTACATCTGTTTAACGAGTGAGTGTTGTGGCTATAACAGGTCATTCCTCCTTGCCCTAAGACATTGACCTCGTCTAAGTTCTCGCGCCAATCATCGTAGCCGCGCTTTTTCATCTCCCCACATGTCATCTATATTTTCGCCTGCTCTATGTTTGGTACGGGTATCTGGAAAACCGATAGGTGGTAGGTTGCGTGCTTTAGGGTGCGGTGGTCTAACTCTGGCCTATCTGTGCAGGTGCGTTGGGGGTGTGACAGCAACTTACGACAAACCCTTCCTGTAGGTATCGCATTGCATTTCCAATGCCAGCGGTTCATAACTACCAGCAATCCCTACCGCCTTCATTGCTAGCGATGCTTACAAGTCTCTAGTCTCTGAACTGTAGTCTTTTCTAGTCTGTAGTCCATAATTTCTAGTCTCTAGTCTCTATTTCTAATCTCTAGTCTCTAGTTTCTAGACTCTAGCCTTTTGTCTCTATATTCTAGTCTCTAGGCTCTGGTCTCTAGTTTCTAGTCTGTAGTCTCTAGTTTCTAGTCTCTAGTCTCTATTTTCTAGTCTCTAGCCTCTTATCGCTAGTCTCTGGTCTCTTGTCTCTGAACTGCAGTCTATAGTCTTTAGTCTCCAGTCTCTAATCTCTAGGTCCTAGACTCTTGTCTTTATACTCTAGTCTCTGGTCTCTAGTCTCTAGTCTCTAGTTTCGGGTCTTTAGTTTGACGTCTTTAGTCTCACGTCTCTATTCTCTCGACTCTATTCTTTAGTCTCTGATCTCTAGTCTCTCGTGTTTAATCTTTAGTGACTTTAATCTCAAGCCTCTACTCTCTCGTCGTTATACTCTTTTCTCGATTCTCTCATCTCGATCTATAATACCTTCGGTATCTTTTCTCCTTCCTCTGCCATTGGTTCTATCATTAAGCGACTCTTTTGTATAGTGGTTTCTATTCTTTGGGCCTTAAATTTTTCGTCTACCACGTTCTTTCTAAGTATTCCTGTACAGGTCGGACTCGATTATCCGGAACATCAAAAAAAATTTCATTCCGGATAATCGAATCACACAAAAAAAACTGAAATTTTGCGATTAACGAACATAAAGTAAAAATTTATTTTTTTATTTCACTTGTATGATGCAGTGGCGTAACCAGAAGTTATTTTTGAGGCGAAAAGGGGTAAAATCTTGAGAAACAAAAAAATAAATTGGACATTGATTATTTTCACTTAATTCGAACATGTCCCAAACATGCCGGAAGGGACTTAAATGGTAACAAATATGCCAGAAGGGATGGTAAAGGCTAAATTTCGGAATAAAAATTGAAAACGGACACCAAAAAAAAAAAATTCCGGATAATCGTGTCCGACCTGTACTCACATTTTTCTTAAAAAAGAGTCTAGCTTAGCTTTTCAGTTTGAAATGTAAAAAAATAATAACTGTAGCATAGCCAATAATACACCCTTGAGTTGCTAAATCAAAAACACCCGGCACTAAAAGAAATTATTTATAGAATACTAGTAGAAAAAAGAGGAAAGTTTTTAGTTTTACAAAGCTATAGTTACACCTTTATATTTTTTTTTAAATTATTTTATCGCATTTGGTTTTGAATTGAGTTGTAACTTCCCTCTTAGTTTTGATGACTTGTAGCATCCCATATATTTCTTATAATATTTCGGTGAAACTTGTTTAGATCCATGCGCAGCGTTGCAACATTGCAATGGAATTTTCTCTTAGTTATAAGACAACCTCCAAAAAGACACACGGGTTAAATCGAAACATCCGTCCCTTCAGGCAAACCGTCAACCTCGTTCATCGAAAATAAAACCTCTATTTCCACCCTCCTTTGCCTTCAAATTCAAGTCTTTCCAGTATCGATCGTGACACAAATAAACGAACTTGAAAAACTAAATTTCCAAAATAAATTATTTTCTTTTGATCACACATCACGCGCACCCTTTGCCTACCGCGTGGCCACTTCGAATCGTGATCCAATCAAAACGATGGCCACTTTCTAATTACGGAAGATGTTGTGACATTTGAGGCGCGTTTCTAACCTTAACTCGATCAGTTTCTTGTGTAGGGTTTCAAAGACTTCTGCCATTTTTTTCTATTGCTTCTTCGAAACACGTGTTTTTTGCACATTCGCCAAATCAACTAACGTTAAAAACAGTGGCCCAAGGCTCTGAAAATACATAGGTTACAAATGGGGATCGCATAGCTTAGCAAATTGAAACCTATTTAGTTCTCTTTCTGAGCGACGTGTAAATAGTATTAGCAATTGATTGGCTAATTTTGTTTCTTTGCTTTGATAAATGTTGATCCATCAGACGTTGCTTCATCTAGACTGTTATTCCATGGTGGTCCAAAATGCAGACTCCAACGTTAGACCTTATAGTGTAAGGCATGCATATACCTATGCGTTCAAGCTGCAATAATATTGTGGAGGGTGATTTGCAGCATGTGAAGTTTCGCACCTGTTAAAAATAAGCCATCATCCATCCAAGCGCCAGCCGCGTGTTTATGTGGGAAGAGACACCCAACAGGCCAATTACAGACTGCTGGCTGGTTGGGGGATCCATTGTTGTTTTTGTTGTTGCTGGCTGGGGTGTCGTTCGTTCGTTATGGGTATGTTGGCGAAATTAGTGAAACAGAATGATGCGGTTGCTAAATTGAATTTTGTCGTAATGCAATTGCCGTAAGGGCATGTGAATTGGAAAGTATAATACTGCTTTGCTCAGGCGGGTTGTGTCTCTTTTCTATTTGTGGTAATGAAGTATAGCCGCACACTGTTGGGCTAGAGAACCACTTGTTTGCTGTACTTTATTTAATTCAGTGGAATTAAAATAGTAGCAGATTTTCTCATCATCTCATCGGCTTCCGCTAAAATTCATAAATCACGAACTAGTACATTTTCTTAACGTTGGCAATCGTTTTAGACAGCTTGAGTGAAATCACATCCCCTTTGGAGGAGTTGAACTTACTCCAATATTTAGCGTTCGTAATATAAAATAAACTTATGATTGTTTATCACTCACTCTTTCACTCTCACTCGGAGTACGGATGATTTAATAAAACTCTGTTCCATAGACGTGCGCAGGATTATAGCTGGAAGAAAGATTTAATAAAAATTATGACTTCAAATAGCTAAATTATTTTTGCAATATAATTTAAATATAATTTAAAATTTAATTGTAAATTGCTTCAGTCGAATCTTCAGACCTCCTTATTTGTTCAACAGGCAGCAAGCAATAATAGGGTTTTCGGATTGTTTCTTCCGTTGCATCACTGACGACTGGACAATTAACCTCATGTCAGCTTTCATGACGGCTATCGCGATGCTGTCGGGCAATGTTGGGTAACAAGATTGATATGCTAGTCCTGGGGAGAGAAGGCACAAAGCGTACTGACAGTTTTCTTGCTAGTTGCTAGAAACACTTTCACCTTTTATTTAATATCATACCTTTTAGACAATGGTTCAAAATGCCGAAGTCACTCTGGAATTAGTCCACAACTCGAGCTATTTGCGTGAAAATTTTTCTCAAATATTTGTTCAATTAACAATATAATATATTCCATTTTTTGCCTTTGTAAAGAAGACTTGCCAAGTGTAAAAACAAAGTAGAAATAATTTAAGATGAAACTTTGAAAAATTCATAATGCAGTAAAATGTGAAAGCCTCATAAAAGCAATCCAAGAAGAAAGTTTTTCAGTTCCACATGACCGAATAAAAATCAATTGAACATATTACCAAATGACCTATTTTCAACCTTATTGTATTATTGTAGGAATTCTAGTTCCGCTGTAATGAATGATAGCAGTACTAGTACGCAATTAGTTTTACTGTTTTCCACATAATAACTCGAAACCAGTTAATAAACAGCCACCAATTATGCTCCAGTTTAATGTTTAACCAAGAACTTTAGATAAATTTAGGACGAGCTTTCAAAGTATTGATTAAGAACCAAGAACACATGTTTTATGTATGAACTCCTAAACACACCAAAAAACAACACTTTTTCAAAACATATTTATGATAACTTTTTGTGGATCCCTATTGAAAAGTAAGAGTTTTTTAGAGTATAAGTTTAGCTCCCGGATTGTTCGGTACGTTCATAAATTAAAAAGCTACATGTTTGTGAGCTGGAGGTCCAAACTGAACTGTTTAATTATGTGGTTCGAAATGATCAACAGCAAAGGTCGTTAACGCACATTCTGCAACCCGGCAGTTTCAGTGCTATTGCATCGATAAGTAAAGTGAACAGAATGCTATACGTCGGGGCAATTGAATTTTATTTATTTAGGTTTTTAATTTATAAACCGGACGGAAGGTTAAAGGATTGTCACATTTATTGAGTTGATTGAAATAAACAATTTCATAACATCCATTTTATACAAGAGCAATAAACTTATTTGTATGAAACGATTCCACCTCAAAGCACTGATATATTTGATTGGAATGAAATTTTGCTTCTATGTTGTAAAAATACCTTTTATCTCAATTTCCGAACATTTAAATGCATTACAACATGGTTCAAACCTTGCAGAAATGATTTCCGATGAGTGCCTACCATAAGTTGATTAATTAATTTTTTTGGGACTATACACAGTTCCGGACCACTGCAAAAACGTGATCAAAAGAATTTTGACCCAAAAAAATTGATTTTATAACCGTAGTTTCTTTAGCAAAGTTGTTCTATTAACTAGTCTTCATTTTATAACAAAAGCAACGAAACAAATTTTCTTTATGTCATTTTTTAACATGAAAATCTACTCATCTACTGCAGTTGTAGCACATTCCATAATGAACAACTTTGTCGAAGACACAATACTTCTATCTGCCTTTTCAAATGGACTATTGTGGAGTTTTCTGTAGAATACCACTTGAAATCAATTTTTTTAAATATAACGTGATTTTTTATCACTCGTGTTATTTTAGTTAGTGAAGATTGATATGTCTATGTCTAGATAGCAATATGTTTGAATTATACTTTAACATAGAGATATCTGCTAAAAATGAGTTTTTATAAAATCATCAAAAACCAAAGAAATATACGAGCTAAAAATAAACTCACTTTGGTGAAAACATTGTAGAAAATCACTACAAATAGTTATATTGTAAATCTTCATTTTGAGGAGCATTTAGATAGGCAGATGGAAGAATGATGTCTTTGGCAAAGTTGTTTCAATATGTGCTACAACTTTGCCGAACTAAGTGGATTTTAAATGCAGAAATGTGAAAAGAATAATTCACTTCTCATTTTGAGGTGAATTATTCACAAAATGTTATCTCCCAGATGGTTTCGAGGTACGACGCTGGCCTAATAAGCCAGTCGTCGTAGGTTCGAGTCTCGGCTCGGGCCCAGTCAACCACAAATCGTATATCAATGTATGAGAACTATCGCAAATGTAGCACAACGAAGTCGAAATCGTATAACACGCAATTTATCATGCGCAGAAATTCATCTTTAATTGTATATCATGGTGGAGTCTTACCGATCTACGATTGTAAGCTTAGAGTTGTAAAACAGTGTAAAACAAATCACTTTCTATCGGATATTATCGTATATAAATACGTATATCAATGAATTGCATACCATTATTCCTCAGTACGTATATCACCTCCAAAATAGTACGTATATGCTGTTTTTGCGCATCAATTGCGAATTTGTATGATACATATGAGTGCGGATATTGGAATCAAAACAATATTATACGTATGAAAATGTTGACTGGGGGAGACACTGTTAGTGTCAGTAGGATCGTAGCGCTAGCCCCGCAATTGTCCTGTACACTTAACAGCCGGCTGCGAAGTCTGTGTATACAGAAACAGAAGGTCAGGTTCCAAATCGGAATATACCAAGGCTTTGCTTTTATTCACAAAATTACAACTTTTATAAAATGAAGAATAACTAATAGAACAACTTTGCTGAAGGTTTGGCGTAGGACCACATAAAGCTGTTTATTACACTTCTTGCATTGTTGCATTCGAGAATGACCGCAAGTAATAAGTTCGAAGCAGACTTCTCTTTTGATTTCAAACGCCAATGTCTTGATCGAAAGGTGCAGGTAGTCTCAAACTTATGGTATAACAGGTAAATAAATAATGAAAAGTTGATTTTAAGATCAATCAGTTTTGGTTTGGTTACACAGCATTCAACTAATCACTAGCTCGCTTCTATTAAAGTTGTATCATGCTAAAACTATCCAAGAATCAAAATCTACATCGCCCAAGTACAGGTCTAAACTCAAAGTTCGTTTAAATCAATTTTTACCGAACAACTTTTATACTCCAAAGTCACATTTTTCGTTTAATTTGGCGATGCTCGTTTTTCTTTTTATTTCGAGGCTTTGTAAACTAGCAGAAGTTACCTACGATCGTTATCATGTTTCAAATTTGAAGTACAGAGGTCTCTGCATCAAATTTCGACCGTTATAGCGTTATATCTACAGAACGTGTTTACTCACAATTTCCCTTTGTTTAGTCGATCAGCCGTTCTCGTTATGTACATTCTTTGTATGAGTTTTCCTATACTTTGTGACTGTGAGTTATATTCAAAAGTACTTATATGAGAGACAAGTTTGAGTTTTGCGTGGGATCGGGTGCCAACTGTGTCAAAGTCACTAAGCATTGCATGTCCGACGTCGCGAAAGCGGCTAGGTGCAGCCATACATCAGATGACAAAAAGGAAGAAGAGGAAAATAAAACACAGGGAGGACAACACTTATGTAGATAATAAAAAAAAATTTGTTTTGGTTATAGGTGGAGTTGGGCACGACCTCTACTGCTCGCCGCGGAACAACTTTTAAAAAAAGTGGTTCACGGCTATCGCTGCACAGCCGCCATTTTGTATCAAAAATAGCAATAAAAATATTTTTTCTATTCTGCAAGAGTTGCTCAATGCAATGATAGATTATTTATATACCTTATATCTCAAATGTCCTGTAAAAAAAATCATGAAAAAAGCCTTGCTTTTTTGAGCATTTGGTAGATATAACCCCTTAAAGTTAGCATATCTTTAAATTGCATGCCTGTGAAAAAACGAACTAACAATCAATTAAAAAAGCAGCGGATACCAAAACACAAGCTTACTTTCTGTCCGCAATTTTTATTTTAGATTCATGTTGCAAGTGGCTCCGCCTTTTCTTCAAGTTACGTCATTTCCTCATTTCCCAAAGATGCAAAGAGATTTTTTTCCGCATGAAATACGAAAGTACGTAGCATGAATTTCATTTCTTGTGTTGAATGGATAGCAAGAGTGTACCACTCTTAGTCAAGCGAGAGATTATAACGCGGCAATGTTGCGTGTTGCATATTGCAGCTGTGTGACAGGAGGACAACAAAATTTTGTTTGTGCTGAAATTGACTGGTAGCAAACTTGAGAATTGGGTTCGAAATGCTTTGCTGTTCATTCGAATTGATCGTCTTCTTTGAGAACATTACCAACATTTTGAATAGAGTGTACACCCGTTTCGTTTTTAACACAGGGAATACACCCGTGTATTTTGGGAAATCGTGCAGAAAAAACGTGTTACACTCGTTTCGCCAGAAACCGGCAAAATAAAATCGTGTTACACCTGATTCTTTTTTACACGAGGGATGGGTCCCGCTCAGAAGAACTGAGTGATCGAAAAACGTGTAATTTTTTGAAACCGTGAAGAATCGTTTCAATTGACACATTTTCTGTAACAAATTTAACATTTTCAGTGAAACACAACGAATTCTTGTTGAAAACCAAATTACCGTTCACTGACCTTTTGAAAGGCATTCATTGCAATTGCAAATTTTATTTAGTTTGATGATCAGAAAGCGTACGGTATTCGCACTGACATGATATCATCCTTGACCATGTCTGGTTTTTTGCTGGAGACGGATTTCGAACAGAATACACTCTCGTGTCAAGATGTTAATTTTTTACTAATGTTGTAAGAAGCTCCAGGGTTTTATTTTTTATTTTAAGTTATATCATTGCCCCAGTTTTGCAAGGCGCAGAGTTATTTTATTTTAAGGGGTTATCCAAAAATTACAAAATAGTTCAGGGGGGGAGGGGAGGATCTGAATTTCTTGCGAATGCCTACAATGCGGGAGAGAGGGATTCGAGGAAATTTTGCGTAAGATGTAAACTTATTTGTACGGGTAGATTAAGCCTGTATTCATTGAAAAACGTGAAATTGTGGCTTGTTTACATATGGCACATGGGCCCTTTTCACATGTTTGGCGAGAAATCTCTTTATTTCGTGTTGGCAAACAGTAGAACTGGACAGATAGAGCTCTCATCCTCGCAACAAAATAACTCGTTGTGTCATGCTGCGACTTGGTAAGGAAGTTTGGCAAGGAAGGCGATAGCAAGAGGGCAGCACTCTCAGCCATGCAACAGTTCATTACGCTGTTGCTTGTTGCATATTTATATTTGATATGATATTCGTTTGAGCTGAAAGCGGACTTTTATGTAGTCCAAGGATTGTACAGACCTCGTTCGATTTTGGCACGTTTCGTTTTTGGTACGGTTCAATTTTGACAACATAGAAACTTTGGACGTGTTGCCACCAGCAACCATCCAAGCGTTGCATTAAATTTTCGGACAACACTGTTCAGATTGGTTTTATAATTGGCTATCGAATTTTCTCTTTAGTCCGGTATGCATCATAAAAAATTGAATTTGGACGCGTTACCAAAATCGAACGTGGCCTGTATATAGTATTCTGTCTGATGTACTAAGGAAATTATTATTAAGTCGCATGTATGCATGCATGCAGCTCAGCTCTGATTGGTCGAAATTTGCGTTTATAATAGTACGAAAGTTCGTATAGTTAAATTACATTTTGGCGGATGCGTAGCTAATTTTCCAATCGATTGCTGCAAAAACGAAAGAAATCCGTAGAAAACTAACTGAATAATAAGCACGGTTATAAGAATTTTATTTTATACCCCTAGACCTTCCTCAAAGACGTGATTCTACGTACTTATTCGAATCCTAGGCCGACATTTACATGAGAGCATTATTGCATATTACGCATAGGAAATTTCTCCTTGCCACGAAAAAGCTTTACTCAAAATAGAACAATGAAAACTATATACTATATACAACATATATACAATATATACTATAACTATATACAACCAAATAGGATACCGGTTCTGTTATCATCGGGTTTGTCCAATTATTGTCCGGGGGGTTAATGGAGTCATAGAGAACTAATCTTTTGCTGTAAGATGCTCTGCATTATGGGAAACCAGCATGCAAGAAATTATCGCTCTAGAATATCATTTACGCCCCAGACGATAATGGGTGAAACCTGACGATAGAAAGGCCGACACCCTATTTGTTGACCAAAAAATACTTTTCGCAATCACTTTTTCACTATTATTTTTTCAACAATTTTTTTTCTGAGTCATGTCAATTTTATTATTTTTGCATTCTCCAGATATGTTGATTTTTAAAGTAAATGAAAAGCTTCGTAGCCTCAAGGTTACAGAGTCCGCTTTGAAAAAGTGAAAGGTTAAGGGTTCGAATCTTAGTAGAATCAGGCCAGACAACATCAAAGGACTAAAGCATGAATTTATTCTCAGGCTTCTCCACACGAAAACTTCTCTCCAAACTGAAAAACTCTAATCCAAATTTTCGAAAATTTCATCCATCTATAGCACTATAGACTTCCACATTACGACCAGTATCTTTGATCTATTGTGGGGTATGCCCGGGTGTTTATCCGTGCTTGTGTTTAAAATGATTTTACCCTTTCACGCGCTTACTGCTCTACTATATTGAGCTTTGTACCTCCTGCCAAATATCGCCAGTTATAATTTCCTGGAGAAGTTACGTTGGGTGGCCTTCTGGCCAGTTTTATTCATAAAAGGGACTTAGTATTAGACATACGACTACGTCTTACCATAAGGGGTCTATTTTGAGTCTTTTCTTGCATTTTGTGAAACGAGTTATATGAAACATTTCAATCGTGTATAACGATGTAACCATCAACAGTACGACAAATTATGATATAATAGTTATTAAAAAAAACAATCATCAAGTCTAAATTTAATTCAAAATCAGTATCATTCATCCAACCACGAGCATGCTTCCCATACACAGATATTACAAAAATATAACAAATATTGCCTTAATACCTCGCAGCTTCATCGCTACCACGTTATTGGTCGTTCCATCTATCATCTAACTATTCCCCAGGAAGAAATGGTCTCTTTTTTATGCAAAAGAGCAATACCGACATGCGGCTCAGGTTCATTTCCAATCTGACTTCTGCAACACAATCATCAGCAGTAGTTCTCAAATATCTTCCGATAGATGATGCATATGAAGCATTAATAACTGTAATACTTTTGCAAGTTACGTAATTCTAGCTTCTGCGTTTACCGAGCTGGTCGTTTTTTCTTCTCTGAAGCAATGAAAACGACCAGCGTCGTAAACGCAGAAACGAACTGCTTCTGGTGCTTCTACTTCAGAAGCCAGATTAGAATGCAGAATTCGCACGAGAAGAATAATTTAACTTCATTCGAAAAATTTAATCTTCTTGGGGAAAAACAGATAACCTCTCAATAGTGTGAAAAGCGATGACGGCTTAAGCCAGAATCTTCACTAAAGTTTCTTCAGGAATAGATCAGCTGTTCGCAGACTTCAAAACAGTATCATTGCGAGTGTTCTGCTCTATCCTCTTATTTAGTTTACTTTGAAAGAGATAATATAAGGTCGCAGGTTTATTGGAAATTTCAGCTATCATTATTATAGTTTAGTTCATTCGAAAATGGCACCTTTTAGTTATACTTGCTAAGGTAGCACGTAGTCTTTCGTTAAAAACAATAGTCGATAAAAAGTTCGCAGTGGAAACCAACATCATGTTTTGAAACATTGGTCATTTTATCATAATTCGTTAGAGTTTTCTGCAACCTAGAAAGCAAATCACTGTGCAATTAATAAAACACATGTAAGAAATTTCAGATGGTGAAAAATTTTGTTGCCATGCGTGTCAAAAAACTAAGCACGAACAAAAAAAGCAATCCGTCGATTAATTAACTAATTAAGATAACGCGTGGCACCTTGATGATCGTCCAACGTCCGAAAGAGGGGATGCGCGCATAAACGAACGTTCGCGTGTAACAGTTTAATAGTCACTTACTGTGGGTACCTGCGGTACCTTACTTCACACATCCAAACAGACAGACAGGTTAAGAGGCCTCGGAGTGGCGGTGGTGCGGTTGGTCACAGCAGCACAACTTAGCGTGACAGAAAGTGCAAGCGAGCAATTTATCCAGCATATGATCTCATTGAACTCTCACGGAAAAGCTAAATCTAATGAAATCTGAAATCTGTTAGCTCCCGTCCAGCGCAAAATCGATTATATCATCGCCGTGTTGGCAAGGACCCCCGCGAAACGATCCACAGATGAATAGAAGTTCAGCGTGATCCAATTAAAATTGACTCGTGGAACACGTTTCGATATCGAGATCCACAAAATGCAGTCGCTGGTTGATGTGAAAGTATATCTACTATATGTATGCTACAATGTTGCGAATCTAATTTTAATAAGGCGTGTTAAACTCAGTTCCATACCGAAATTATGTACATACGAAATGGGTTACAAATATTCGAACCGAAGCCATTCGTGAATCTAGCTACACTTGAAGTGTCACCTGAACCTTACAACATCACGGAATGTCTCGGCATAGTTTTTCCTTTAGCGAAACGCGGCAACCAGCGCGAAAATCGTTTCCCGCCGCGTCACCTCCCTCCCCTTATCGCATGACACATGTATAATTTATTGCTGTTATTATGCAGATATGCTGTGCCGTTCAAATCCGAGCTCGTGCGGTTCACATTTAGGACCTTCGGCAGTGTGGTCAACAGTTCTGTGTTGCCATTCAGGCACTTAAAGTTCCGCCCGCTAAGCCTGTTCGTTCGCAGCAATCTCGGAGCATATTCTACGGCATCGCCCGATTCGAAGGCGAGCAAATTAGTACCGATTGAAGTACGTACTGGTACGCTGCCGCAGTCGAGCACAACCGCTTGTTTCCAGTTCCTGCATCAACAGAAATAAAAGATCACGCGGGAACCGAAACCGAATCGAATACTCATGATCATAATTGAAATATTCTCGTCATATTTCTAGGTCTCGCTTAATTTACACGTACGGCGAAGAGTTACACCGGACCCACATTTCACAATTCGTTGGCAGCTATGGCGTGCAAAACCGCGACCGGTGTGGTAGGACAGCATTGAGAACCAAGAATGAGGAAAAACGAAAACTGCTTTAGTTGCGAATTGATTTTACCAGCCTGATTGGCGATTGGTGGCAATTAAAGCGCGAAATCGCCCATACTAGTATTGATCCGTTTAGCATTGAATTCCGGTTGAATGAGATATTGCTCCACTCGGGCTCGATGACAGACTGATCTAATTGGGGCCCAATCGAAATCGTTGTAAACACGATAATCTTATTCGCTTCGAGCGCAACAAGTGAGTTATTTCTGTACAGGTTTGACATTTTTGATTCTACATCCGTTTGCGAGTGAATGTCATTGTAGTTTTTGGTTCAATTTAATCCACTTGTATTTTTTTTTTTGTTCGCCGAAAATGTTCAAGATATTTGGTTCGATTTTATCTTCTGTCTGTTGTTAACTTGCGAATAGTTTTCGACGGAGTTACATTATTGAATATGTACGGTTAATGCTTTTTTCTTGACAGAATTGTCTCCAGGCATAAATTCTAGTTTTTGCATGTCAGCGTCGCTCAAAAGTCAAGTAAATAAAATTGATCTTCTCAAAAAAAGTGTTTACGTGTCCATACTCAAAACACTTAAAATAGTCGTATTTTCCAAGCGAAACAAGAGATTATAAACCGAAAAGTTTATTCGGAATCGCTTCAAATAACAAACAGCACCAAAGAAATTGCTCGCAGTTTGACCAAAATATATATTCGAAAAGCCATCCTTGTTGTAAAGCAACTCCATGGTTTGCCACTTCACCAAAAATTCAACAATTCAATAATTACTGTTTCGTCCCCAGATGGCATCTCCCAGATGGTCTCGAGGTATGATGCTGGCCTAACAAACCAGTCGTCGTAGGTTCGAGTCTCGGCTCGGGAGAGACTGTTAGTGTCAGTAGGATCGTAGCACTAGCCCGCAATTGTCCTGTACACTAAATAGTTGGCTGCGAAGTCTGTGTATAACAAACAGAAGGTCAAGTTCCGAATCGGAACGTAGCACCAAGGCTTTGCTTTTTTTTTGTTTCGTCCCTGTTTATAAAAAAGGCGACAAATCTGATATTGGAAACTATCGTGGTATCACTTCTTATAGTGCTAGCTCAACGGCGTTCGAGATTATGATAAACGATGCCGCTTTTGCTAGTAGCCAACACTACATTTTCATTGATCAACATGGATTCTTTCCGAAGCGCTCTGTCTCTACCAACCTTGTTCTATTCCTCAATTCCAACTCCACGTGCTTCAGAGTTATAGATGCTGGTGCCCAAGTTGACGCTGTATACATGAATCTCAAAGCTGCGTTTGATCGAGTGGACCACGGCATTATATTAGCAAACTAAGGTCTGTCTGATAGAGTGCAGTATGTCAAAATTGGTTCCACCCAATCTCAGACACTTTCCAATCTTTCTGAAGTGCCCCATGGAAGCAATCTTGGACCATTGCTGTTTGTACTTTCTATCAACGAAATCGACACAACGCTTCCACCTGGCTGTCGAATGTTCTACGCGGATGATGTTAAAATTTACATGGTTATCTCGGTAATCTCGAAAGCGAATAAATAGCTAGGACCTATTTTCCACTATACCTTCGATCTGTGTATTGCTCTTTGGACCGATCCATCATTGAGTCAAATCTTGTCGCCTGGTGTCCATATCATGCTTACTGGACTGTCAGATTCGATGCATTTCAGAGAAAATTTTATAGAAACGCTCTTCGTTCCCTTTCATGGAACAACAGTTGAGAAATTTTTTGATAATATGTTTTGTCATATTTGAACAAATTTAACCTAAAACATGACAAAGTTTTAATTTTTTTTTGCATGTAAAAGCACACAGATTTATTTTTGGGTATTTTTTTCTTAAGACTAGAAATAATTACCTTTAATTTGATCCAAAAATATCAAAAATCGATCAACTGATTCAAAAGTTATAAATTTTTGAAAGTAAAATACATCGAATGGAGCCTTTTTTCTATGGTCATCCTATGTTGTAACTGGTCACGCAAAGTGCTTCAATTGTGCCTAGAATTGTAGGGACGGAGCTTTGTTGGAAATAATCAAACTCGTATTTTTTCGTTGGATTGCTAGGGCGACTAGCTACGAAATGACCATGGAAATGGCTTTATTTAATGTATTTAATTTCCAGAAATTTATAACGTTTGAACCAGTTGATCGATTTTTGACCTTTTCGACTCTAATTGAAGGTTATTATTCCTAGTTTTGAGAAAATGTACCAAAAAAATAATTCTGTCATATATACAATATTATTGAAGTTTTTGTCATGTGTATAAATTGAGTTTATATAATATATAATAAATAATGATATAATAAATCACATATTTTTGAAAAAATCTCCATATATAGAGTCAAATGTGCCCTTCGAATTGAGACCAAGATATATTATTTGCCCAAAAAGAATTGAAAACAAATGAAAAACGAGTAGAATTGAGATATTCACGATGTCAGCATTTTGTTTTTCTTAAAAAGTCCTAAAATTCGTTCAAAAACAGTTTAAAGGTAAGAGTAGAAATAGAAAAATTAAGACGAAAAATATGCTTTTTAACTGAAATCGATTATTTTCAAAGATAGAAAAAAACCTTTTTCACAAAGTTACTTAAAATTAACGGAGCTTTAACAATGTAGAACAACTTTTTCTTCTACCTTCAAAGATAAAAAAATTTAAAACTTGATTTCATCGAAATCTTTGGTCATTCTAATTATTGATAATTTTTTAACAAGCGCTTTATCATATGTAACAACTTTGTAGAAAAAAGTTTTTTTAAATATTGTTATAGAGCTCTAGACCCAAATTTCCCTCTTAAATTTAGTTTCTGGACCATTGTGCAATAAGGAACAACAAAGGCCAGCATGCAGCTCTTTAAAGTCAAGTTGCACTGAAATATTTAGATTAGGGTAGTGGCTACGAAGAGATGACAATTTGAGACGAGCGCAAAGAGTGCGTTCTCGCTTAACTAGGTATAATCTTCTGTCGACCGTGTTAGGGAAAGCAAGCAACCAATCAGAGGTCGAAGGCTTCGTTTTAACACGGCTTGATAATTTTCTGTTTTCTATTTTGCATTTGGGCAGATGCGCAGATAATTTTACAATCGATTGCTGCCAAAAAGAAAGAAATCCTTTGATAAATAACCGATTTAGAAGCATTAGAAACTGAACACATTTCTTCCGATTCCATTTTGAGATTTAAATTTTAGACGTGGTTCTCCCTCGAGTAAGTTGAGCCCTCGAGTACCAAATTTCAATTTTCACATAAAAACATGGCATCACTGAACAGGAATGGAACAGACACTATGCAGCGCGATTAAGTTCAGTGGTTGGAGTGCATGCAGATTAAAACAACATTTTACATTTTTTTATCAAATCTCTTGGGAAACACATCCTTTCATTTACTTATTTTGTGCTATTTGTGTTCGATTCAAATTTGAATATGAATATGATACGAAGATGTTCTATCTTTCTGACAAAATAAAGGATAATTGTTTTCAAACTTAAAATTTGACAGCAGGCAGAGCTTCACCGGAGAGACCTTTCGTTCAAACATCCATGAATAAAATAATTTGTTTAAGCCGAGAACAGACTCGAAAAATTTGCCGCTATCGCTGTCATTACTGCTGTCGCCACCACTACCCACTGCCGATGCCGCTAACGATACCACTAACGCTGCTGCTACACGCTGCTGTTAAATTATGTTCGTCGGTGAAACTATCCAATAGTAGAATGATAAGTTTTAGCAGAAGCAGGCTCTGATAAAGTCCAAAGACAGCGTTCCCGGTTATCTAGGTTAGTGTGGCAATGTGATGTATGGAAAAATCGAATTTAAAAAACCTACCATGTACATTTTGTTTATTTGCCCAAAATAATAACCTGTGCAAAATTTCAGCTTAACCAAACATGATTTAGGGGTGCCTCAAAGCGCCCAAAGTTTATTTATCCAACATTCCCAATAGAAAATTGTGTTTAAGATGCCTAATAAACATTAAAATGATTCACATCTGGTTTGGTAAATCATTTTAATGTTTATTAGGCATTTTGAACTAATTTTTTTTATGGATGTCCATTTTCGAGGTACAAAACATCAAAATTTTTTTTTTTAGGTTAATAAACAAAATGTATATGGTCGGTGACATGACCATTTTCGGTGCCAGCCTAATCTAGGTATAACATTCTGTCGAGTGTGTTATCGAAAGCAAGTATTAAATGAACAATCATAGGTCGAAATCGGCGTTTTAACAAGGCTTTTCACAGAACAATTTTAATAGAACAATAAGCTCGCATAATCAAATTACAATTGTCTACATTTGGGCGAAAGCGTGGAGAGAAATCTGTTGGAAACGACCCATTTTTTCGGATTTTGAATTTTTGTTTTACACCCCTGGGTACCGGAACTTTTTAAAAGACGTAACTCTACGTCGAAATGTCCCGAAGCTACTCTAAATTACCTAAGCTAGGTTATTGTAGTTCGATGGCAGCTTTATAGTGCTGTGCTTCAAGTCCTTCAAATTGGTCGTTCATTTACAACTCTGTCTCTTCATTCGAGCGCAATTCTCGCACTTCTTCGGTTGTATAGAAAGCAGAATTAGCGGGAGCGTTGTCTTGGCGAAAAAGCACTTTTCTCGTCAAATGCGACCGTTTTGCCTTTATTTCAACGTTCAACCGATTCCATAATGTACAATGAAATTGTTTCTTGATTATTTTAACAAGTTCAAGGTAGTGGATGGCCTTTCAAAGCCTTTCAAGCAACGCTGAAGAACTTTCTTTAGTACAGCTGTTATTTTTTTTTTGTTATTGCCCGAACGTCTCTTGGCTTTTTTTCCTTTTTGCAGTGTCACTAATTGAGATGTTACCTGCTACATGATACAGTGCCTGTATTTGTACTATTTGCTTATCTTCTTTATCAACCTCATCATCTCCTCCAAAAGGCTCTTGAAAGGTTAAACGTGCTATGGGTGGATAAAATTTCTGAAGGTTTTGTTAAGTGCTTTTCAGTCTGGAGAAACTTGAGAATAAACCCATGCTTAAGTACCGCTATATCGGATCGCCTGATTCTGCCAAGATTCGAATCCATGAACAGGTCTCACCGATGAGCAATACAGCGCTTTTAGGCATTGCAGGTCTTCGAAATCGCGAGTTATCCTGGAGATGAATCCAGTTGACGGTTTGTTTTTGAAACAATCGAAGAGTAATGGAGATTGAAGTCCAGCTTCGGGTCTTGTAGGAAACCAAAATCTGTCACACGATCAACTCTGCGAACCGAAACATCGTCTATACAACTACGTATAGGGTTGGGTTCATACAGCGGTGGAACGTCATCGCCGCACATTTTGGAACACTGATAATAAGTTTATTCGGAAGGCGTCAGTCATCGAAAGTATTAGGCAAAGCTTGTAGATGATGGCAATGCTCGATCGGGGAAACTCCAACGTTCAGTTTAAGATCATCTGCATGAATTAGCTTGCATCTAACTCTCGGCAGAGCAGTCAAATCGTTGAAGAATAACGTGAAAAGAAGTGGGCCCAGTTTGCTTCCTTTGTGTACCCTGGAAGGGCTGATGAGCGCTGATAAGACACAAGGGCCAAGTCGCACGCGGAGGGCTTATGTAATCAAGTATTTACCACTAGTATAAACGTGTGAACATTCAGATATGACTACCTTGTTTAGCCTTCCAGAGCATGGTGCTTTAGTTGCAGAAGTACGGTCACGACGAAATTAAGCAAATCAATACTTTACGGTTGATTTAATAGCACCCGTTGTTCCGTAACAAGCCATTGTTTTGTTTGAACAGTCTTTTCCGCATCATGAAGCGATGATATGTCAAAACACAAGACTCCGTTTTTCCATGGTAACCATAGAAACAGAAGCAGCGTCATTTCGAAAGCAATAACTTGAGAACGAGGTAATAGTATGTCATAAAATTTCAATAGCATTCTAGTTAAGATTGATACAATCGTGCAAACCCAGAAAAAAATTATTTGTCTCGCCATCTCTGTATCAGGTCGAAGACTTTTCATTTTCAGCCCATGTAGTGAACAATCAACTAACAAGAGATAATAAAAAAGGAACATAGGAACATGCGCACCAGCGTTTTTTCTCTATTTATATACAATACAGAAGAAGCGATGGTTTAATTGTTCCAGCTAGAGTCCAGGGTAAGTTGAGCTTCTTCTGGAACCGAATATAAATCCTGGGTAGCAAATACATTAATGTAGTTCTGAGGTCCGCTACATTCGCCCCCGCCTAATGAAGTGAAAGCTATTTGGAAGAGATGACTTACATCGCTCGTTTTGAAGGCTTATGGATGGGAAACTGTTTCCTAATCGTGCTGATATCGTGAACGGTTTTTAGTGTACAATTTCTCCGGTATGAGTGTTTCTAACAACACTAAAATCACGGAGAGCTTTTCATTAAGTATTGATGCAGTTTCAGCTAACCTAAACTGTACATCGCTACTGTATGATAGGTTTATTTAAGCCTCGTTTGATCTATATGAATGAGCTAAACAGAGGCTTTTAATAAACTTTTAATTAAAATTGATTCGTCGAACCAATAAAATTGCTAAATTAATAAGATGAATGGTGTTTGGGACTAGCATTACATTCTCATTGTGCAATTTCCATTGGTTCACAATTAGTAAAAGAAGTGTAAAAGAACTGACCAATAACGACGCCGGCCATGACCACCAGGCTGTATTACTTGGGAAGGAAAGGGGTAATGATGCTCGTTTTAATTAGAGACCGCGGGTACCACTGCATCACAGGATAGGAATTGTATTATAAGCTCTGGTTGCTTTTTGATAATTGATGCTATATTTGACGCAGAACTAAAATTTCAATATCACAAAGCCTATTACGCGAACAAAATACCTATTGAGCGAAGCTAACTTGCAAGCAATATGTGACGAGCGAAATACAATATTTAAGGTCTGTATCTATTTGACGACACTTACTTAAATTTGGAGATGTTTCATGTCAATTTCATAAAAAATATTTCCGTGAATACTGCCATGCCACAGTCTGTAGTACCTACTCACAAGAAACACACTAGTTTAGGCAATAACACCTTAAATGTAGACTTTTACTAAGCAGACAATCCACACGTCCAAATCGTTAGCCGTGCTGACTGAATTTGAAATTTGTAAATAAAATAAAACTGAACCAAAACTTTAAACTAAATTGAACTTGAACTAAACAAAAACTAAATTAAATCTGAACTGAAACTGAGCTGAGCCGAGCTGAACTGAAATTGAGAATTATAGAATTCATAACGAATAATTGAACCTCTCCAGTATAAAGCTGTAAATTATTTTGTTACAAATGTACTGGCAAACATTATGCCAAACTTCTTTAACCCTCTAGTGCCCAAATTAATTTCTAAACGGACTTCAATAAAATAACTATAAACTATTATAAACACTTTTTAAGTATTTATTGAAGCTTTTCGAAACTTCGACTGAAGCCCGCCAAATGGCGGCATTGGGCACTAGAGGGTTAAGCGTTGCAGAAAAGGTGCAGTTTCAATGAAGCACGAAATCAAATCCAATAAACGTAGACACATCCTTTTTCCGAATACAAGATTTATAACTCACAAAAACTATAAAAAACAATAAAAAATTTCGACGAGAAACATTTTCACGCCCGTTCTTCCCCTCCTCAGGAACCTCCCCATACAAATGAAATACTAATTTTTGCATTACTCGAGAGCTAATCCAGCAAATACAAACGAAATTGACATTTGGAGAATTTTTGGAGTAAGAAATGTTTTTATGGAGGTTCGACAACTCTTCTGAAACCGAGGGCTTCCATACAAATGAAACACAACTTTATACATAACTCAAGAACTAATCAAGCATATGGAACCAAATTTGGAAAAAAAGTGGTGAGACGCAGCTTTTCTCATTCGAACTTATTAATTGTTCAAATGGGATTACACAACACTCCAATTAAAAAAAAATACACCTTGAAAATTTCTGCTGGATTTATTTTCCACTTTAAATAGCGAATTTCTGGTATCAAACAGCACAACTATAAAGGACATTCAAAACCTAACATTCACACACATATGAGCATACATTAACACTCACACATGCAAATACCATGGAATAAATATGTTTCGAATACATCACGCGAAAAATCCACTGCCGACTTATTCTATTGCTCACGCCTAACACACACAGGCGTTGTTTACGCGGCTGAAAGGAATGTCTCATCACAAACAGTCAGCTGACGCTGATAACTCTTATAGACTTGTGTGATCGAGACCAAAGCCAGTCTGAGTCATGCCTGCTAGTGAAACACAACAACGGAAGGTGCTCCGTAGGCTTACATTTTTTCGAAATAATTTCTATCTTTAACAACGGCTTTTACCCGTTAATATTCAAGTTCATTAAAGGCAGACAGTGTGTGCAGCCAGAGAAGCGAAAAATAAGCGAATTGAAAATATGATACAGATTTGGAAAAACATACCGCATCCAGACGGGACTTGAACCCGCAGTCTCTCTGACTACTTCACTGGTTGCCGGAATACTTCCTAAAATGGCCAAATTCTGCCTAATCTGGTTATAGTACAACATCAAATTTGAAAAAAGTTGAGGCCTCATATTTTGATCGTTGCAATAGTTTTAAACAGCCTTCGAGCTACTTTTCTTTCCATAACATTTAAACCACATGCTTAAACATTATGATGGTTTTAGAGACAAGTTTTTTTGGCCTATTGAATCCAACTTTGTTCAGATCGGTTGTGTAGTTTCTGTGGTACCTAATTAAGTTTTGTGATTTTCACAATTTGATACATAACGGACAAAGTTAAAGTCCGATAACAGTGTAATCAAATAGGATTGTGTTGCGCAACTAGCTCTTTTTTTTGAGACTAATTTAGTGAAAATCGGTCCAACCATTCAGAAAAAATGAATGAGCTTAAGCAGTCTTTGAAATATGTTTCTTTTTAAAACGTGATTTCCTTCTTTTATACATATTTTTTATACAAAATTTTGAACCATATGTTTGATCATTAGTAAAGGATTTTCAAGACATTTTTTTTCATTTGGCACCAGTTTTGTTTAAATTGGTTGTTTAGTTTCTGAGATAATGAAAATTCGTGATTTTCACATTTTGATACACGGTGCCTAAACTAAAAATCCGATTACAATGAAGTTCAATAGGGTGTTATGAGGCCACTAGACCTTTCATTTGCAACTAATTCCGTGAAAACCGGTCTAGCCATTTCTGAGACAAGTAAGTGAGTTTAAGCAGTATTTGGTATATTGCTTTGCTTTTATAGCGTGATTTGACATTATTATAAATAACCGACAAAGTTACAATCCGACTACAATGAAATTCAATAGCCTCTGGAAAACATTTATTTACACAACTTTTGAACCATATGTTTAATCTTTATGAAATTTATAAGTTAAGAGTTCTGAAGATAGCGCGTTCATTTGACATCAGTTTTGTTAGAATCGGTTGTGTAGTTTCTGACATATTGATGTTTCGTGATTTTTACATTTTGATACATAACCTCTAAACCAAAAATCCGATTACAATGAAATTCAATAGCAACCTATGGGGTAACTACACCTTTCATTTGCAATTAATTTCGCGGAAATCGGTCCAGTCATCTCTGAGAAAAGTGAGTGAGAAAAAAAATACACACACACGCACACACACACACACACACACACACACACACACACACACACACACACACACACACATACATACACACACACATTTCTAGGAGAAAGGCAAAAACGTTTCTATAATGGCTTGACACTCCTACCGACTTAAAAGAGAGGGAAGTTTTTTTGCATTACTTCAAATCATTAACACGTTGTTATTAATGGCTTTCATTTTACAAATTATTTTAATTATTTTCATATTACGAATTATTTTGTATTATTTTTTCATCGAATAGTCATGTTTACCGGCGAACAGAGTTAAGGTTATTCCATTGTTTCAAAAATAACGAAAGTTGCTTCACTCGAAATGCTAAAGCAATCGTGTCAAATTTTGACATGTATTATTAAAGTTTGGTACTAACTAAAACTCATAAGAAAATAATTCTGATGGTAACTTTTTTGCCAAAATATTAGTCCAAATCAAACTAGTTTACAATATAAATTTGCGGACACACAAAATTTTGCGAATTAGGATTCTTTGTACATTTTATATCAAAGTGTAGATACAATCTAGAACAGGATTTGTTTTTGAATCAACCAAAGAAACAGGCTGCAATTTATCAACAAATCCATAAATTGATTTAATAATCAATCTGTTATATAATCCGTCTTCAAATCACCTGCCTCTCTATTGATAAATAAAACAAACTTAATGTCATACTAGTGCAGAACACAACGTAACCTATCGTAAAGAAGGCCGACCGAAGGTAGCTTGCCGCAAACCATATACCATATAGGGTCAAATCGGCTAACATAAAGTCAACCCATTTCATTAGTTATGCTCAATTTTTTTTTCGAGGTTTGTGTTGCAGACAACGCGTTATCAAGAGAAGTCGATTGTCACCTCTTTCGGCAGCGCGTTTCTAGTCATCTTAAATTCATCCAGAAATTTAGCCAGTCGTCATCGAAAGTAGAAAAGTTAGCACTATTTTCAATCAAAAAATGTTACATCCCAACTAGACTGCATCTCTGGGAGCGACCAAACCTATTCCGAGCGTCAGAACTCACCATTAATGAAAAAAGAGCCGCAGATTAAAATCATAAACATCCGCAGGGGAACTGCTCGTGTACAGTCGGCTGTGGTTAAACCAAATTACCTGCCTCGGGGCAGATCGGTCCGCTCTGTCCCCTTGTTGTGTGTCTTAAGCAATGCGGCATGCGTCAGGCGATGACAATTTGACGTTGTTGGACCATCAAGCTTAGACCGAACGGGCTGTCGAAGGTGACATTCGTGGTGCATTCTACGCTGTAAAATTTCGAACAGATTTTGCTGCCAATTTAAATTAATCTCCGATCATTCCAATTAGATCAACCGCATTAATCAATATGGGCCCCTCCGAAGCGGCCGCGCTTTGTAGTTCTGTCCGCTGCTGCTGCCCCGGTGGCACTAGGATCATGAAGCATAATCATACGGTTGAACAACCGCCCCCACCGGTTTTGGCGAGTGTGCCGAAACCGAAAAGATCATTGCGCCTTATGAGTCACCAAGAAGTCGTGCCGCACCAAGCCGTGCTTGATTATTGCGCGAGAAAATTTAAATATTTATTCTACCATTCATGACATTCTTTCGGGGGCGAAGCTTAAGCTTATAATATTTCGAGTGAGAGAGAGAGGGTTAATCCTCTGGGTTCATTAGGTCTCTGCTGTGGAAGCGATGCGGTGTGGCAGCGCGGCGGTGGTTTGTTGTCGCTCTACTTGAGTTGATTGCTAACGGCTATTTCATGACTAGGTTATATTTTGCGCGTTGTTTGTGGACTGGTGCAACGATTGTGTTGTTGCTTAATTTTTTTGAAACGGCTATAACAGTATCGATCCTCTGACCCAAATATTGTGACACAACGATTGATTAACGGGATATTTTTAGCGCGATTCGTCTGTTAGCAGAGAAAGATAACGAAGTTTTCAATTAAATTAACCTACCGGGTCAAATAGCAGCTTCATTCAGAAGCCTCACTTAACGTGCACACAGTAATGCACGGAAAATTTTGTGTTTGTGTGGAATAACAACCTCATCAGCTTAGTCATGATCACTGGTTAAGCAAATAAATTTTGTAATGTTGAATCATATTTTTGTCATAATTAAATTATTTATTAAACGCCGGGTGGTCATTCAGTTCGACCAATAAATTTTCATAACCAGTGAATAGTAACGAATCTATCAATAACCGACTTGCATCCCGCGAATCTTCACACACAAAACAGCATCTGGCGTTTGCTTGGTGCGTGCGCGCGTCCAAACTGTGTTTTATAGTGCCGAACCTCTTCCTTCAATACACCCATTTGGTTGGCCAACAGAGGCAGTAAATAAATTATAGTGCTTCACTTCGTTTATCGTTCCGATTAATAATGATTATTCAAATGGAAAGCGTGCTCAACAGTGCTGGGAAAAATATGGAGCTCCATCTCTCTGGTCTGCCTCTTTTTACCAATTTGTCGGTTTATTTTTTCTCTCCTCTTATTGATTGACACTTAGTGAGGTACTGCCTCGCTATTGTTCGTGGGTGGCCGTTTTTTCTTATCCCATGATCGAGTGGAATCGCGGCAATGTGTCACTCTGGCAGTCATTCGAGTGTCACTGTGTTTTCACACCTTAGTTGCAGTTGTATATTACGGGCTTAGCGTTGCAAGTCACGCCAACGCTACGCTAGCCTACGTTCTAACAGATAGCATAGCATGTTATTACACTGGGTTTGATAAACATCATGCTGTTTTTTTCTGATAACGTTCTAAACCATTTACAAAAAAATAATAATTGGAACTTATTTAAACTAATTTTAAATTAAGTAGATATGAAAACACGAATAAATTTATGTAATTAATTCTCACTTTTTTTGTCTTACAGGTATGTGTGAAAACAATTATGCCTGAATATTAAATACGGAATAAAGTAAGTACGTTGTTGAGTTTCTTGTTTTTGGCATCGTGCAATGTACATTAATCAATTCTCCATACAGTGAATTTAGGAAACCAGAACTAACAGCAACATGATGACTCTGCGCCGTTTGTTTCATTTGTGTTATTTTAATAAAGAATACGTTTGATAAGAGTATTCAGTATTTCACAAGTAAATTCAGAGAAACTAAAGTCAAATACTAATCATTCTTCCTCTAATTCTAAATTTCCATCTTCCCGTTATTCTTTTTATTTTTTTTATTTTTACGCTCACTGCATTTTGCGTCTCTTTTTCTTCATATTCTCTTTTCTTGATTTCTTATTCCTCCTGTTTTCTTATAGATCCTTCTCTTTATCGTACGATTATTTTTATATATAACCACTTCCTACTATCTATCTTTTCCACAACTATCTCTATTCCATATCTCATTTTATAATTTGATAGTTTCTCTTACTCTTATCTCTTTTAATCATTCCGTTTCTGTTTCATGGTGAGTTTCTCATTTTTTTGCTCTCTGGTGATCATATTATTCTCTTTCCCTTCCTGTTTTTCTTTTTCTTTATTTCTCTTTTCTTATGTTATTCATTGGGTCTCTCTTATTGGCCTTAATTACCTCTCTCCCTCCCTCTCTTAATATTTCTACTTTCGCTCTTTCTTTCTCTTTTTCTTCATTTTTTCTCCGTTAATTTCTACTTTTTTGTTTATTTTTCTTCTTCTTATTTATTGTTGCTACTCTCTCTTATTCTGCCTCTCTTTTCATTATATCTTTCTCCTTAGTTTTCTCGTTACATCACATTTTCTCTCATTTTTACTTCTACATTTTTCGATTTTTTTTTCTGCTAGCACTCTCTTTTTATTACTTTTTTTTCTTTTTCTTTCTTTACTAAGCGTTTTTTTTTCTTTCTTCTTTATCTCTTTATTTTACCATACTATTATGTTTTTTCACTCTTCGTCCTTTTCAATTCTTGCTTACTCCTCTCTCTTTTCTCCCTATGTTCACGCTTTTTGCGTTCTTTCTTTACCTTTTTTTGTCCTTTTTCTCCATTACCTCATCTTCTTCTCCTTTTTTTCTTCTTTTTATCCCTAGTTTCATGTTTCTTCAATATAATTTGTGCTTCTCGCATAGGAGATTTTTATTTTTTTGGTGCTTCATTTTTCTTGGCCTATGTTGCTGTTTATTTTTTCATTGATTTTTTCAAATTTTACTTTTCTCTAAAATCCTTATTTTTTCACTCAACATTTTCTTGTTATTCTTTACCGGTCGGTTTTCTCTTTATTTTTTTGTTTGCCTTCATTAATTTTTTAATCACTTTACTAACAAGTTTTAATTTTATTTTGTTTATGTTTTCTTTTAATCGTATTCTCCATTTTTTTCTATAAATCATTTCATTCTTTTTTGATTTTTTTTTCTCTTCTCTTCTTTGTTCTCTGTATCTCCCTTAATTGCTTTAACTACCTTTTTTCTTCCTTCTTCTACCATATCTTTTTTCTCTCTTTCTTGTTATCTTACTTCGATTTCTTTCCTAATTCTCCCTTTATTTTTTTTTATTTTTTGTTCATTTCTTTTCGTCATCACTATATAGATATCTTGCTGTTCTTTTTTTTTCTCCCTTTTTTATTATTACTTTTCCTTTTGTTTTCTCGTTACCTTTCAATATCAACCATCTTGTCTTGCCCGTTTATCTTTTTTCCTGCTAGTATGTTCTTTTTAATTATTATCTTTTTTTTTGGATTTTTTCTTCATTAGGTGCTCTTTTATCTTTATTCTTTATCTATTTATTTCGCCTTGCTGCTATATTTTAATCTCTTTTTTCCTTTTTCAAATCTTTCTTATCTTTTTCCATTTCTTCCTATATTTACTTTTTCTTCATACTCTCTCTGCCTTCTCTTTTTTTCTTCATTACTTTTTTCTTTTTTTTTGCTTTTTTACTCCTACTTTCTATCCGTAGATTCAATTTCTTTTTCCTCGCACCATAATATTTTCCTTCTAACTGCTTCGTTTTTCTTAGGCTATGTTATTTTTTACTTCATTTCTCTTTTCATTTTCTCCTTCTTCATTTCTTACATAATGTGTTCCGTCTTCTCCGTCTCAAATTTTTCTTATCCTTGCTAATATATCGTTCTTCTTATTTTTTCACTTATTTATTTCTTTTTTTATTTTCCCCTTTTTCAGTTTTAATTTTTTTTTCTATTACATATTTAGTATTTTATATTTCTTAGTATTTTAAGTTAATCTATAACTTCCTATTTCATTTATTTGCTTCTGTTTTGGCTTTTGGTTGGTTTTTAATCGCTTTCTGTTCGTTGTTCATTTTAATCGCTTTCTGTTTTTCTATTCCTTTATTTTTATTCTCTCTTTTCTAATATGCGTCTTTCTCAAATGCTTTTATTACCTCTCTCCTTTCCTTTTTTAACTATTTTTTTTTCTTTCTTGCTATCACACTTCCATTTTTTGTTGTTTATTTCATTACACTCTAATTTTTTTCTCTTTCTGAATTCTTCCTCTGGTTATGTGAGCTTTTTATGTTCATTCTACTTCTTTATGTTTATCTCTTGCTCCTCTTTTTTCTGCCTCTCTTTCCATAATTTTTTCTTTAGTGTTATCGTTACCTTCCAATTTTTCCTATGTTTTCTTAAAATTTTCCTTTTCAAATTTTTTGTTCTGCTAGTTTGCACTTTTCAACTAAGTTTCTTAAGTCGTTTTGTTTTTCCATCTTTATCTTTTTATTTCACCTTGCTTTCAACGTTCTGTTTCTATTTTCTTCTTCTTCGATCGTTTCCTTTCGTCTTTTGCCCTTTTTTGTTTCGCTCAATCCATTTTTCCAATCTCCGATTTTCCAGTTTTCATTTTTTCGTCTGTATTATATATATACATATATATTTATATATATATATATATATATATATATATATATATATATATATATATATATATATATATATATATATATATATATATATATATATATATATATATATATATATATATATATATATATATATATATATATATATATATATATATATATATATATATATATATATATATATATATATATATATATATATATATTTCTTTTCTAGAGTTTATTTACTTGTTTGTCACTTCTACTTTTTCTTTTTTGTGTTTTTTTTGCTTTTATCGTCTTCATTTTTGCTGCTCTGCTCTTTGAGTTCATGACACCTCTTCTTTTCTCTTCTACCATATCTTCACTTGCTTTCATATCACCATACTTCCACTTTTCATTGTTTGTTTTCTCTATTCTTATATTTTCTCTCTTAATTCTTACTCTGTTTATTTTTCTTTATCGTATTGAATTCTTGCAACTTTCTTCTCCTGCCTCTCCTTTCATAATTTATCTTTTATGTTCTATCGTTACATCCAATTTTCTCAAACGTTTTTTTCACCATTTTCTTTTTTTTTTGGCTAGTTCGCCCTTTTTTATCGCTCTTTTTGCTTCTTCTAGTAGGGTCTTAATTTTTCCTTCTCTTTCAAATTTTGGCTCTTCTTTCTTTTCTTCCTATATTTACTCTCTCTTTACTCTGCCTCCTCTTTTTTACCTTTTTCGACTTACTTCCTTCCATGTTTAATTTTCATTATAGCTTTTTATTCCTAGTTTCAATGTATATATTTTTATTACTTATTTCTCACATTCAACTTTTTTATCTTTTGAGAACTTTATTTTTCTGCGGCTTTGTTTCATATAGGGTATTGAACGTCTTCGTCAGTGGTTTTCTTCGGCCCCCTTTTGCATAAGATTGCTGCAGAAAAACTGCCGAAGAAAACCACTGATGAAGACGTTCGATACCCTAGTTGTCGTTTTTCGTCTATCATTTTACTTCACTCTAAAGGTTTTCGTCCTTTTTCTGATAACTATCTTATTCTTCTTTATCCGTCGTTTGTATAATTTTTTTCACCTCGTTTATTTTCTTTTAAATTTTTCTCCTTCTAGTTTTCATGGTTTTTCTCCGTGTTTCTCTCTATGAATTATTTTATTTCATTCCTTTCTTGTTTCCTCGTTTTTTGCTTTTTCATTTTGATCATCTTTTTTCTCATTCTGTTTTTCTATTTATTTATTTATCTTACCTTTTTCATGCTCTTTTCATTGCCTTCATCATCTCTTTACTTACCTTTTATACTATATCATTTTTATATCTTTTTTGTTACCATACTTCCCATTTTTTCCGTTTTTCGTTGTTCATGTTTTCTATTTTATCACATCCTCATTTTCTATTTCTCTCTTAATTCTTCCTTTGATAATTTAATCTCTCTCTGGTTTATTCTTCTAGATCTCTTACTACTCTCTCTTATCCTGCCTTTCTTTTCATTATTTCTTTCTTATTTGTTATATTGTTACCGCTCATTTTCTCCCAATTTTCTTCTCCGTTTTCATTTTTTTTTTGCTTGCTAATATGCTGCTTCCCAATTGTTATCTCTTTTCTTTCATAAATTCTTTCTTTCCTAAGACCTTCATTTTTCATTTCTGTTCTTTTATTTTACTTTACTTTGAAGTTTTTCGTCTTCTCCCTTGATGTTTTCTAATTTTTCTTTGCAGTTCGTTTTTTCAATTTTTTTTTGTTTGACTTCATTAATTTTCCTCATCTCTCCAGTTTTCATGGTTTTTTCTCTATATTGTTTGTTTCTATCTTACAGTTTGTTTCCTTTTTCATAACTTCTATATTTTTCTCCGTTTCTTCTTTTCGCTCTTGTCTTATCCTTACCTTGTTTCCTTGATTTTTTTGTGAATTTCGTTTTTCTTTTTTCTGTTGATCACAACATTAAATTTTTATGGTTTCTTTCCCTTTGTTCCTCTTATCTTTTTTGTTCTCTGTGTCTCTGTTAATTGCCTTCACTAACTCTTTCTTCCCTCGTATCTTTTTTCTTTATTTCTTATAGCCATACTTTTATTTTCCAATGTTTAATTTCTCAATATTGTCACATTTTTAAATTTCTTTCTTTTCCAATTCTTCCTCTATTTAATTTTTTTCTCTATTCATCCTCCTCATATTCATCTCTTGCTACGCTTTTCTTTCTTCTGCCTCTATTTTCATTATTTAAATTTCGTTTTTTTCACGCTACAATTTCTTTTTACTCGCATTTCAGATTTTCATTTTCTGGGTACTGCATTTTTCTGCGTCTTTGTGTCTATCTATTGTTTTAATTTCTTTTCTTTTATTTCACTTCGAAGTTTTTTGTCTTCCATCTTAATATTTTCTTATTCTTCTTTGTTGATCGTTTCATTTCATTGTTTTTTTTCGTATCACTATATTAATATTTCCTATCTCTTCAGTTTGCATATTTTTTCTCTTTTTTGTATTTTTTTCTCTTAGAGTTTTTTTTTCTCTTTCATTACATCTAATTTTTCTTTACTGTTGACTTTTTTTATTTTTTTCTAATTCTTACCTTGTTTTCTTTACTTTTTAGTATGTTTCTCTGTTTTGTTCTCTGTGTTTTTCTTAATTGCCTTCACCACATCCCTTCTTCCCTAGTATTTTTTTTATTTCTTGTTAGCATACTTTCATTTTTCATTGTTTTTTGCTTCTATTTTTTTTCAATTTCATATATTTTCTCTTCCTGATCCTTCCCCTATTTATTTTTCTTTTTTTGTTAATTTTTCTTCTGCATATTTATCTCTAGCTATGCTTTTTTTCTGTCTCCCTTTTCATTAATTCTTTTCCTTTTGTTTTCTCGTAACCTCTCGTTTTTTTTACGTTTTTTTCTACCGATGATTTGCCTCTTTTAATTATTTGTTTTTTTTTTCGTTCTAACTGTTTTGGGCGTTCTTTTTTTTTATCTCTCTATTCCACCTTGCTTTCATGATTACATTTTTAATTCAATCGTTTCTGACTCTTTTTGGTTTTCTTTCTATTTTCACTTTTTCTTCAGAGAGCTCCTCTTTTTTGTCACTTTTTATTACTTACTCTCTCTTTGCTTGTTCTTCCATCTGGATCTCTATCCCCAGTATCAATGTTTCTCTTGTATTAATTTCTTTTTCTCGGAGCTTCTTTTATTTCACTTTCCTCTTACTATATCAATCTGCTTTTATTTTACTTTACTGTGATATTTTCCGTCTTATCTCTTATTTTTTTTTATCTGTCGTTTTTCTCTTTCATTTCATTTCAATCATTTCAAATCGCCTGGAAATACGTGAAAATTTAATCGACCATTTTTGATTTGAATAAAACTTTGCACACGCATTTGGCTCAGCAAACTGAGCATTTTTCACAGGTGCATAGATTTTTTACACCCATGAGTCACATTCTAAAAGGGCGTATGCCTTTTGGCATAGGTTTTATTCGAAGCATTGTAGCCCAGAAACCGTTGGTTGTATAGAAAAACTGTCTGAGAATGAGTTGTAGGGAATTAAAAATGCACCATAAAAAAATATACACTGTACAAAAAAAAATTTTTTTGACCAAAAAAAATTAAAAATAAATATTAAATTTCAATTAAGAAAAAAGAGTTGAATTTTTTTATTATTTTTTTTCAAAGAAACTTGACGTTAATACGCAACTTTTAAAAAAAAGTCCAGGATGGAGAAATGAAAAATAATTTTTTTATGGTAGACTCCGTCGAGCTTCGTAGCCGCAAGGTTACAGAGTCCGCTTTGACAAGCGAATGGTGATAGATTCGATACTTAGTAGAACCAAACCATTCGTTCGCAAAAAGGACTTTAAGTATGGGTTTATTCTCAGGCTCTTCCACACAAAATATTCTCTCCAGATTTAATAACCTCTCGTCTAAAGCTTCGATAATATCATAGACTATAGCACGTTATATGCTTTTAGAGTGATAGCTTGCAGGAGGATATGATAGAATCGATAAGGAAGAAAGTTGGTTACTAAATCTGAATGAGAAGACAAAAAAAAAGTACTATAACTTCCCTCCAGACTTAATAACCACTGATCTAAAGCTTCAATAATATCATAGACTACAGCACGTTATATGCTTTTAGAGTGATAGCCTGCAGGAGGATATGATAAGGTCAATAAGGAAGGTAGTAGGTTACTAAGTCTGAAGGAGAAGACAAAAAGCACTATAATACGGACCAGGTTACTTCTCAATAAGTAGCACTGCAAAATGGTAAAAAAAAACAGAAATGTGCAAACAGCAAAAACGTCCGGACAATGTCACAATAGATCAAACAACTACTGGTCGCAGTGGGGTCCACACAAAAAAAAAAATGTAGATTAATTTTTTTATGAAAATTCAAATTTAAACATTTTTCAAAATATTTGTATTCTGATGATTTTAAAAGATGCAGAGAGTCATTTTAAATCAAAAAGCTCTTGTTAGTTAACATTCTAAATGCATTGGTTTTCGAGTTATTTCTAATTTAAGCTCGAAAAATTATAATTATTTGGGAAAATACACGTTTTTCTTATTTTGTCCATGGTTCTCCAGCAAAAACCATACGTTCATTGGAATGCTTAATCAAAAATATACAATTCATTCTTTGACAACAAAACGATTGGACGAACGGTTCTCAAGAAAAGAGTTCAATGTTCTAAGTGATATAAATATATATAAGAATCAAATATTTAATTTCAAGTTTTATTATCTTAAGAACATATTTTTTCATGACATAGGTACTTTACAGAACTAGTTTCACCTTATATTTCATATACATCATAAGTAAATGATTCGTCATCTTTTGAAAACAGCTTCGTTTGTATCTTATTTTCTGAAATCGAAACAAAAGAGTAATACTTTTGTGTGGCAGCTATCATTATAGATTTTTTGAGAATATTGCTCCATTCTGTTACTCCTTGTTCATATTCTTCATATGATACCCAACTAAATGACATTTTTGATGAATTTTTATTTCAATCATACAATTCTTTTGCGCTTGTAATGGGATGATCATGTTCTTTAGCTAAACTTGCATTTCCTGCCATTCGTTTTAATATGCCACCAATTGCATCGCATGGGCCTTTAACATGAGAAGTCGCAAAAAAATGCCACTCTGCATCGACGTTATATTTTGTTTTGAACTTGCAAAGTTTTTTCTATTTTTATATTGTGAGGCAGCTCCATCAGACATTAATATTGCTTTTTTCAACTCTATTGTTGTTTTCAAAAAACTCATTAATTTGGCAATGAACACCTGAACCGCAACAGTATCATGATGGAGTACTTCCGATATTATGATGAACCTGATATTCTTAAGTGTTCCAGATTCTGAATAGTAAACAACGAAGGGATGAATGGTGGCTTGACTTTTATTCCAATAACTTCACGAATCACAAATTGATAAAGACGTATTAAAATGAGCTTGACTGTTCAATATTTTTAATTTTGCGATAACGTTTTCGTTTAATTTGGGAAGCTTGATGAACACCGATGACCAGGAAAGGGTTTACAGCATTTGGGCTTGGTGTATTCCATTTTCACTTTATTCATCTTCACAAAATGCAAACTGTTACTAACACATCTGGAGTAGTGCAATCGTATTTATAAACGAAAACAGATATTATAGGTAACCCAGTAGTTATTGGTTGCGTACTTTAAAAACAGTTAGTATTAGTAAACAAGTAGGTAGTGTTGCACGACAAACATATTTTTTTATAAAACATTCGGCAAGGGGGAACGTGTAAGTAGGCTAAGGTTTAGCGCTTGAGTTATTTATCCAATCGTTTTGTTGTCAAAGAATGAATTGTATAATTTTGATCAAGCATTCCAATGAACGTAAGGTTTTTGCTGGAGAACCATGGACAAATCAAGAAAAACGTATATTTTCCGAAATATAATTAATTTATCGAGCTTAAATTTAAAATAACTCGAAAACCAATGCGTTTAGAATGTTTACTACCGAGAGCTTTTTGATTCAAAATGACTCTCTGCATCTTTTAAAATCATCAGAATACAAATGTTTTGAAAAATGTTTGAATTAGAATTTTTATAAAAAAATTAATCTACCATAAAAAAATTATTTTTCATTTCTCCATCCTGGACTTTTTTTAAAAGTTGCGTATTAACGTCAAGTTTCTTTAAAAAGAAATAAGAAAAAAACTCAACTCTTTTTTTTTAAATTGAAATTTAATGTTTATTTTTAATTTTTTTTTGGTCAAAAAAAATTTTTTTTGTAAAGTGTATATTTTTTTTATGGTGCATTTTTAATTACCTACAACTCATTCTCAGACAGTTTTTCTATACAACCAACGGTTTCTGGGCTACAATGCTTCGAATAAAACCTATGCCAAAAGGCATACGCCCTTTTAGAATGTGACTCATGGGTGTAAAAAATCGCTCCATCTGTGGAAAATGCTCAGTTTGCTGAGCCGAATGCGTGTGCAAAGTTTCATTCAAATCAAAAATGGTCGATATTCGACCATCGGTGCTTTGGCGCGATCTTGCTCCTTTGTTCTTTGCTTCATCCGTATATCTTTTTTTTTATTTCTCGGCTTCCAGTTTTCATTTTCTTTTCTCTGTTCAATGTGTTTAATTGTTTTTTTTTGTTTTAATTGTTTTTTTTTAATAATATTTTTTTGTTTCTTTTTATTGCTTTCGTATCATTCCTGCTTATTTCTTTGATTTTTTTTTGCGTTTCTTTCCTCCATCTTGCAGCTCTGTTTCTCTTTTTGGATTTGATTCCTTTTCATTTTT
Organism: Wyeomyia smithii; assembly: GCF_029784165.1. Classification (NCBI taxonomy): domain Eukaryota; kingdom Metazoa; phylum Arthropoda; class Insecta; order Diptera; family Culicidae; genus Wyeomyia; species Wyeomyia smithii. Next base: position 99,089,821 of record NC_073696.1, on the reverse strand, counting down.
TTATCACGCGTATCTTCCCTCCTTTCTTAATTTTAAGATGTACGTTGCACCGCGTTGAGGAAAGAGATGCCGTAATTTATTTTTCAACTTTAGTATGACGGATTACCAGATGAGATGGGTTTTATGATTGAATAAAATATAATAAATTTAATATTCCGCTAAATTGGGAAAGAAGGTTAGCATACATTTATAATTTTCTATGTTTTGAAAATATAAAAGAGCCATTTGACATTTTCTTCGAATTCTTTCACCTCTAACCTATACCTATATGTCCTTATTCAGTGTAGTTATTTTGCCGACAAAAACAACAAAATATCTATGGTGTATGATGACGCTTCCGTTCTCAAGATTTTAAACCTAATCCAAAGTGATTGTCGTGGTTGCCTACCTTCCAACATTCACGTGTAGGGTTTACTTTTACCAAATTAAATAACGAACCTTCCGCAAACGATTGTATTCCGCCACTCTGCGACCTCCATATACTAGGTAATAGCAGTTCCGAGCCACTGCATATCCAATTCCACGGCTCAAGAGCTGGTCAAAACTTTTCGAAAATTTGGAGGTTAAGTAACAGCAACGACTGCAGTGCGTCGAATCGCCAGGTGATACCGTATGCTTAATTCAACCTATTACCAAGATTCGAATGCGTTACATTCCTTATACGGATTATATGGTGCATTCGTTCAATTTAACCTTAGTCCTACTCACAATCTGAGATAACCATATTGGGATCGAAGTGGTCAAATTGTTTCCAGTTGGTTGTTCCCATAATTTAAATAAGGCTGCAGTAACGCGTGGAAAAATTTAAAATAATAGGTGACGGTCATAGTGAAATTACCATTCATGTTTTCAGATTCGTTTAAAATTACGAAGCACAAGCGAAGCTTGAGAGTAGCGAATTTGTTCATGCCAAATTTTATCTTACCATACCGAAAGCAAGGCACGTGCCTTGCCTTAGGCACACAGCCAGCATAGGCTTCGCGCTACAACTAGTACAAGTTCAATGTGAAAGGTATTTTTTATTAACTGTCCAAATGTCCAATGAAACTTGAAACGAGCCGGCCCGCGGCAGTTCGCAATGGATATACAATACTTTTACAGTGAGTTTTCAGACGGCGGGACAAGCAGACAGACGGACAGACCAAGTTACATAAATATTAAAGCCCAAAACAAACAAAACCGATTACTTCAAAGCGTTGGTCCCAAGCGTCGTCGTCCAAGCCGGGGGCGAAGAGAAATGCGTGTCCGAACACCTGACCTTGCCCGGTGCGGTCAGTTGCCGGTACTCGAGGCCCTCTCATTGGGCGCACACCCGATGATGGTAGCCGGGGGTAGGATGCGGATTTTCCGCCAGGGGAATCGCCTTCGAAACTGTGGTGTCTTGCTAGTGCAAGTGCCTTGCAGCGTTGTTGAGGGTTTTAGCTGGGATAACGCGTACGGATAGCTAAGCCTTCTTTCCTCTGCGTCACACGTGTGGGCACGGAATGTGTCTGCGGCCAGTGCGGTGAAAAATGGCTCACGGGCTGCACGAAACTGTATCAAGTGCTGCGATTGTAATAACTAGAGCACTGGCACAAACAAATGTGTAAGTTGTGTAATGATCTGCCGTTGCCGCCGCCATCGCCGCATCGGGTCGAGAGGTTGTCCGCTCGATCTGTGATAAATGATTTATGAACGCGATTGGCACCGTCACCGTGAGGTGCAGCTATAGTAACTAACGGGTACCGAAACTTTCGAAAAATTCAAAATTTATGTAAGGTTTTATTTCGGTTTACTTTCTGTCACCGCGATTAGTCTCGCTTCTAATCAAGATAGGAATTGAAGCAGTCCGAAAACTTGAAAAAAAGGGAACCAACTTTTTCACTGCGGGATTAGTTCACTGTTTCGAGAGAAGTTCATTCAAATCAACACCACTATTAACCATAGACTTGCGTTAAAAAAATCGACTAACCTTACGTTGGTGGGTCGGAGAAATTGAATTATAAAAAACACATATTGATATTATTCAAATCGTCGTGTCCGTGGAACTTCACAGATTCTTCATTTTCTATTGCAATTTCGGGAACATATTCGTTCTGAGAAACGACAAACTTTTCATGCAATATTTTTTCAACCAACTCGATATTTTAAGAAAAAAAAATTTTCTTCGTTCGAAATACATAGTGTTAATAATAATTCTACTAGTCTAAAAAACAAAATTACAATGAACTATAGAATGTCATACCCATGAAAATCGCATAACAATACAAAGGGTCGGAAAGTATAATCTGGGTTTGTTTTTCGTTGCGTCAATGTTCAAGCAACAATGTAAAGAAATTTCAGCCACATTTTCTAATCGGTTCTGGAAATATCACTTCCATAGAAAAAATTGGGTCGAAATCGACTCAAACGTATCTACAGTTAACAAACAACGTCGTTTGAGAGAGAATGCCAACAAACGGTACACAAAATTGATTTTAGTAGCTTTCTAGTATATATTTAATGGTTGTTATAATAAAATAAACACGTAAATAAATTCATCCATTTTCTGTAGGGGGATCGAAGTTGATGTCTTCCAAACGGCGTGCAGCATAAGTTGAGTTTCTTTTGTCCCAGAACAACAATATTTTTCTGTAACTTAATGTACGTAGGAATAATCTTTGTACGTAGGAATTTAAAAAATTTATATTTTTGAGAAAATCGCGGGCTTTTTTCCAAAACAAAGAACGCTTTCTCGAATGAATATTGAGAGAGTAATCTAGCACACCGTTTAGAAGAATATTATTTCGAGTAAAGCGCGTTTAAAGCAGAGAGAAAAAAGTTCATGAATTCTGGAGTACTTTGTGATAAGGTCGTATGTCTAAACGTAAACAAAAGTATCACTACTTTTATAACCCTTGTACGTCCTTATCACGAAATACTCCCGAATTACATGCCTCTCTGCTATATAAAATCAGAAAACTATTCTAGACCCTTAAAGTGTAAGAGTTAAAGTACGAGTACTTGCAACCATGACTTTTTTTCTTTATGACATATTTATTTTACGTACCGTACTGCATCAAATTTCGAACACTCAAACTATGATGTAACTTCTGCACTAAATAATCGACGAAAAAAAACTGTCTCGTCAATCTTAAAGGTTAAGCATGTTGGTTATTTTATCGTTGTTGCAATTAAGTGCTATTAATATAGATTTAAACATGTTTTGTTTATGAAATTAACGAGAATTCAGCACTCGCCTTTGATTCAAGCTTCGAACACTTCAATGTAATCGCTAAGAAACAGATAGGCAAACCGTCTGAATACTGACTGTCACTTTTTCCAACGCCTTTTGATTCCCTGAAAGTTGCCGTACTTCAAAAAGCTATACATCACAAGGTGCAGGGCATTCCAAGACACAAAATGGTATATAATATTCGAACTTTTTGTTACACTAGCTATAATAATTCGGTTTTTAATGTTAAGTATTCGAAGTTTGAGTCGAAACGGTATTATGACACATTTTTTTGAAATGAGAATTACGCACGTTTTGTGCGTAGATTTTGGAAATTATTTTATCATTGATATTGTAATAACATTTCTCAACAGAAATAAAATTAAGTAGACAGAAACAAAACAAAATAACGCGTATTTTCCATGTGCGAATGTTGTTGCACCATTTTTTTTGTGTGCGAAAGCCTACTGCGACGCACACTAACGAAGCGAATAAAAAAAAATGTGTTGACCGTGCGCAAGCCTGGCTATCATGGCTGGTTTTGCCGTTAATGTTCCACAAAAATGTCATTATTGCCTTTATGAGCTGTACATTTTTAAAGCAAACTCTTTTATTCATCCTCCCTCCCTAGATCTCTATCTTTATCTTATTCTTCGCTCTATTCTATTACTTTGCTTCCATTTCTATTTCCTTCTGCTTAGTATCTATTATTTCCATTTTTAATTCTCCTCCTTCTTTTTATTAATTCTTTACTTTCACTCTCTGTATATTTTTTTCTTATCATGTCTTAGTTTTGCTTATCATTTCTTCTTTGTCTTTTTTCTTATTTTTCTATTTCTTTGAACTTCTCTTTAACTTTGTTTCTCATTTTTTCTGTTTTAACTCCTTTTTTCCTTTACTGTTTTTATTCATTTACTTATTTATTTCTTCTTCTCTAGTTCCATTTCTTCTGCTTTTTCAATGTTAATTTCAATTTTTTTTATTTGTGCTTCTTTTACTTCCTTTCTTTCTCTAGTTTCATTTTCTCTTTTTGTTGTACCGTATTTTCCATGATTTTTGACGTAGGACTACGTCTGACCGCACTATATCGAGATACATTCCGCGAAAACTAAAACCAAGATGTAACGTCGGAATGAAAGATTTCAAACGGTTATAATGATGTAACCACATGATGGATCACAATAATCAATATGTCGTTGGATTGATAAAACGATGGACAATTTTGTGGTTCTTCAATTTTCATTATCACTTTATTGTTAAACAGTGAAAATTGAATAATAGTTTCAAGGTCGAATTTTCACCAACAATGTACCACCAACAATGCGAGCACGCCTGGCACAGACTTCATGAATAGACACCAACTGCCTGCTGAGATATCCTGTATAGCAGTGGCAAAAAAAAATTTAACAGAATCTCCCCGTCCCAATAGGTCAACTAATGTTAGCTTCCATGAGCCTAGACTATTTTGATGTCTTGAAGGTGAAGCTTTTTCGGAAAGTTCGTATCCACCTCCACTATCAGTCAGTATTACGTTCTGCCGTTGATAAATATGTTTATGTTAATAAAACTGATGTCTTCAAGGAGAATATGATGGCACAGGCAACAGTACTGCATCGAGCAATGTATGAACAGAGCGCTAGTTATTCGTCGTCTATCAGTGCAGAAAAACTCGATGTTCATTTTTGTGCAGTCAAGCAAAGTGAAAACTACATTGCCGCTATTGACGCACAGTGGGGCGTGGAACAATCGAATTGCCGTTTGAATTGTCTTCTTCTTCTTCTTGTTTCGTATGATATAGCAGCAAATATCAGAACTCAATATGATTTTTCGGGTGCCGCAAAATACGCTGCACCGCCGGGGACAACAAAATGCGTTGTTTATTTTTGAACTCTGCTTTTTTCAGATTTATTTAAATAACTGAATATAGGGTATTTAAAAGACAATAGAAAACCAAAATGCTCCGTACAGATCTTTGAATAGGTAGTTAAGCGAACTGTACTGATGATTATATTTTACTAGCTAAATAAATTTAGTCCAATATGACAATACTAGTTGCATCCCGCGATGGCGGTATAGAGGAAAACCAAATTCATTTCATCTTGATATTAGAGTTCCGACATTAGTATTTGTGTTTTTCAATTGAAAATTTTTTTGAATTAGCATTTGCAAGAAAATATTACTTTACATAACTTTACTTGTAATTGATGTAATTGATGCTAATGTTGTGCATCACTCTAGCCCAGTTTATTTTCGAAGATAACGGACATATAACTTTCAAATATGGTATCTTCGTTGTTCTTTAGTGTCTTGAAACTGATCAAATTTTTTCTGATTGATTCTGTATACTGATAAAATGTTTAACTTGACCTGAATTGAATGTTAACATGTTCATAAAATTTTATGTCAATTTCGAATTTTCTGTGAATATACATTTTTTACTAAAACTGTAATTCGTTATCGATATTTTTTCCACGAGCATGTAACTGCAGGAAAAAATTCATGTGACATCTTTGCCGCTTTGTGATTGGTGAGTGAGCCAACTTCAATAAGACAAATAGAGATTGAAGAAAGTTTAATTTCTACTAAACTCTACTCAATTAATTATTTTATAGAAGGTTGCCTGTTCGCGAATAAAAGAAAATTCGCTGTATTAGAATGAAAGGAATTCACAATGGTCCAGTAACCAAATTTAGGGGGAAATTTGGGTCTAGAGCTCTATAGCAATATTTTAGAGAAAAACTTTCTTCTACAAAGTTGTTACATATGCTAAAGCGCTTTTTAAGAAAGTATCAAAAATTAGGGTGACCAAAATTTTCGATGCTATCAAGTATCTAACTGTTTTATTTTTGTAGATAGAAAATCTTGTTCTACAATTGTATAGCTCCAATAATTTTAAATAACTTTGTAAAAAAAAAGTTTTTCTCTAAAACATTGCTATAGAGCTCTAGACCCGAGTTTTCCCCTAAATTTGGTTTCTGGACCATTGTGAATGTTAAAGAGAATATTTTTTCTTCTAACATAGAGTGCTGCAAAGAAATAATCAAAATACAGACCCCGTTCGATTTTGGCAACACGCCAGAATTTTTTCTGTTGCCAAAATCGAACCATGCCAATAATGAACGGTTCTTTTTTCATGATTTTTTGACTTTTTAAATGGTCAAAGACGACATTAACAGTAGAAATGGCCACCCCATGAACTAGGTTTAGTTCCAAGTCTTTTGAGGTGTCGCTTGATGAATTTGGGCTGAAGACCTAGATACTTGATATTACGACCCGAACCAAAAAACCTTCCTTTTGGAAGATGTTGAGCTTAAATTGGTTAAAATAAATCAAGCAAACTACAAAAGTAAAACGAGCTCAAATCAAACATAGCTTCAAAATAAAATTATAAAATAATTGTAGTCCTACGTCAACTATGCGGTCGTGTCTTGGATACCACCCTCCTACTATTTTCATTAAATTTTGTTTTCTAAGCAGAACTTTTGATCATACTAACATCAAGCGGATTTTTGCTCAATTTAATTTTATTTTCCGTTTTGATTCAAACTTTGAACAGTCTCAAAGTTCGAACACTTCACAATAACAATCGAATTACTATCGCTAATGTAATAAAAAGAATGATTATTATATACCATTTGGTTCCTTGGAATGTCCTTCACCCAGTGCTGTATAGCTCTTTACTGTAGGGCCTCTTTCGGGGAATCAGCAGGCGTTGATAAAAGTGACAGTCAGTATTCAGACGGTTTGCCTATCTTTCTATTAGCGATTACGTTAACAGTTTTCGGAGTTGGAATCAAAGTCGATTGCTAAATTTTCCTTGTTTTCATGTAGGGGAACTGCTCCATTATTCATCTCAGTCCATATGTTCATCTCATACAACATGAAAACACTTCAAATTCCTCATAAAGTATAATCCTTAAAAACTCACTTTAAAGCTTTAAATTTGATTTTATAGTCGGGTATTTGCACTACAAAACTCATTTATTTCAATCACCTACCTCAGAAAACAAAATCCGCGCATTGCTCTACACGGCCACAACGGGACTCGTTAAGCAGCCAACCAAAGTTTTTTTCATCACTAGCGAACCACTTTTTATTTTAATCACTAAACAAAATCACTCACTACACTAAGAATATTTCAATCTTTCAAATGTTCACCTCAAATTTCCAAAAACGAGCTTGAATTAGCAGAAATATATGAGATGAATTTCTACATATCCTTGATTTCAACTGTATGTATTTTCATCTGTTTTCACTGCGTTGAAGAAAATCAAAAGTTGCCAAGTCAGTTTCTGTTAATACGAAAAAATCACACTGACAATGTTGAATTGTTCCGACATAATTGACATAAATCGCTACCTAGGTTAAATTTTACAATTTTACACGTAAACAACCACAGCGGGTATCTAGGTAACCTACTACGACGGGCTTCGGCTATGTTCATTCATGATAATGTGATTCATGCATGATTAAGAGTGTAATGAATATGGGGGTGTCGTGAGATGTATATTGAGCAGTGATTCAAGTTTTGAGATGGATATGGAAACGTTGTGAAAAATGGTTTGTTTTACAAAATTCAGGATAAATCTAGCTAATTTTACTAAACATGCAATGCTGAACGATTCCATAAGAGCACGTAAGCATATTTAGTTTATTTATTCAATGATTTCGTGAAAATTTGGTGTTTGATCCGTGCATTCTTCGTCAATATCGACTTAATGAGATGAATAATGGAGCAGTTCCCCTAGTTCCCATCGCTATATGGATCCTTTCGGATGGAGTCCAACTTTCAAGCTCTGCTTTTAGCTGCTCTTTAAAGCAAAATTTGGTTGATAATGGAAATAATAAATCATTATTTTCATTATTTTCCACACTAACAGGCATTTTTGAAGTTTGTAGAAATCTGCATGCAGCACCGAAGCTATCCTTTATACTTGAACAGATACTTTTTGATATCTTTAAAAATACAAATTCAACATTACAATTGCCATAATCTTCAAGGGCACTTAGCTATGCTTAGTTTTATGACATCCATAGCAATTACGTATTTCTTTTTATTTCGATGATCATTGAAAGTAGGCCAAACTATCCCATTGAAGAAATCCATTATCCTATTTGGGCAAATTTGTAGGCAGATTTCAATGAAATTTCTAACTCATTTCAATAATACTTCCAGCATTGATTGAATAATGGAATGACGAGTTGGGAACATATTATTTAAAAATAAATACACTACGCGCTACGGCATTCTCACGCACAGGGAATCAAATTTGTAACTCCCAACACTCTAGCCGCCTGGCAATAAACGCTGTAACGCTCCGCAACATAGGTGGATCCTTTATCCGCTCCCGGATTGAATATTTTGGTAACATCGAAGAAAGTTTTCCTAGCTGATCTAGCCAACACTGGCCGAATTTTTTTCTCCCAGTACCAAATAGACACACGGGTGCACAACTCAACGCTACTGTTGATAACATCCGGATTATGAAGAATACGCGGATCGCAGAGATCTCGGGACGCCTCCTCATAGTTGCTTCTCCAGCATAGCTTGATGTAACCGCGACCATAGTAGGGAGCGTGAAATGTTCCTGCTCCACCCGATTCAATGGTCACCCTGAATCCGTTGCTATCACAGATCATATAGGCGATCAGCATGGCCGCCTCGTTGGAGTCGCGCACGAACCCATTGATCTGTCTGGCAATTTCAGTCGATTTGCCCGGAACCCACGACTCCGGGGCATAGTACTTCGTGGACAGTAGAATGGATTCCAATGCACTAGACATCATCGCGAAATTATTGAAACTGACACTTATCTGCCGTAAGGTGTGTATTTATAATGCGTGTGTATTTATACTGCGGCTTAGACAAGCTGCTGATAACACTTTTGTGCAATCAGTACACACGGGGGTATTCGGCTCAACAAGTTGGCCATAACTCTATTACGTAAAATAAAACATTTCTATAATTGAACTGGCTTAAGTTGAGGTTGAGTTGAGAATGTTATATTTGATATAATAAACTTGATATAAAGTGGAATCCCAAAAAATGTTAATTTGAATTGAACAATGTTTATTGATAATTGATAGGTATTTACAAAATATGCAGATTATTTTCAACTAGTTATCGTGATAAAATGTATATGCATAAAAAATATTTATATCACCCACCATAGCTCAAATATCTATTGCAATCTTATCAGTGGGTGTGCCAGAGGATGTATGAAAGAAAGTAATAACAACATCAGTTCCTAGAGTTTAATCGTAATCGATTCTTATCTTTATAACTCTAAGAAAAGGAATAGCCGATTGCGGCATACGATTATAGTGACTCACTTGTGATTTGAAACTTCAATTTTGCAAGTTTATCTTGGGAAGTAAATTATTGGGTGGCAGACTTTGAACGAGGCCGTGTGAGCTGTGAAGATAAAATTCGCAAATAACTGTCCAAAATTACATAGCTGACCATAAAACTGGTGGAGAAAACTAACAAAACAATTTCGGGTGATCGTCGACTGCAAGTGCTCGAGATAGCAGACATAGTAGGCATATAAAGAGGTGTTGTGTATTGCGTATTGACTCAAAACTTAGACATGAGAAAATTGTGTGCAAGATGGACGCCGCGTTTGTTCACTTTGGATCAAATACAGAGTTTCAGTTGCTGGCGAGGTCATAGGGTCAGCTTTCTAGGATGCGCATGAGACAAATTTAAATTATTGTCTGCAATGAAATTCAACAGCGATTTTTATACGAACTTTCTGGAGAAGTTTTTTATCGCGCCTGCTTTCTGATTCCAAATCATTGCACAATGTCCAGAAGATATGCTTTGGTTGATAAAGGTTTTGCTCCGTTACTGCGAGGAGATATCCAAATAGGCATCTTTTATCCACCATTCGTATCGAAGCAAACGTTATTCGTCATGATTCTTATTCTTCGTGTTCTGTTCAATCAAAGAGCTTTGCTAGCTTATATCTCTACGATTAATATGTACAGCGAATTAAACCAATCAATCAGACAATATTCATATCACAACCCTATCGATTTTAATCTTTCTTCATAACCTCGCCATTAGATGTTTATCCTTTTGACGAACACGATTTTTTTTCAAGGACGCGATAATCCTCAGAACAAATCCTGTTCTAACTACTGTTTTCTCACATATCCGTATCAGAGAGCCGGCCACCACAAGAACTTGTTCTGTTCTTCTGATTGAAGGAATTTCCATCGCCACTTGCAAACCAGAGTCGCAGGCTCACCAGCGCAGATCGTGAGCATTTATCCAAAGACTGTTTTTTTTTCTTTATTTCTTTCTCTCTGTTAGTGTTCCATAAACTTGCAATTCATGTTCTTTGTGCTAGTTTCAGTGAATATCGACAATCACTAAACGTATACAAAAAACCTTGCCACAAACCACACCCAGGTTGGCATTTAGCGTCACAACCGCGCCGCCGTCGTCGCTGTCATTGCCGCCAGAGGGCGAACGTCATTCGATCGGCACGTTTTGAGATCGAGTTTGTCCAACGTCTAACGAACAATATCGGGTTCTCGGCTGGGTTCGCCGTGCATTCGGGTTAGCAGGGTATGATATCGCTTAATCGACAGTTGCACATTCCTGGGCTTGAGCAAGATGTAAAAAAATCGCTCGAATATGTTGCGGCGCACTATATGGCAGGCGAAAAGTGAATGTGGGTCGGAACAATATCGATTCGGTACCGTATGCAAGTGAGTGGTTTGGCGCTAGCTGGTAACTAGTAATTTATTGGCCAGATGCGATTTACAAAAGGAGATACACGAATGGTGAATTTAAATAGTTTGTTGTTTTCGGGTACAACAATGGCAACATAACTGAGTTTTGATTGATGTTTCCATTTCGATTTCGCTTTTGTTGCGCAAATAATAACTTTTCCAATTATAGTAATTTGCTTATACCCCAGCCTCATTAGGCGATTGAATAAACAGCCCAAAAAATAATTACTACTCAGCTCGCGCCCGCCGAGTGTTATATCAGCAAGCATCTTACCACTCCAAACCGCGCGCATCTTATTCAACTGTTTTTGGATAAAACAACCTGCTACAATTGAGCCTGAAAGAGCTACGCGACGGAGAAAGGGGCGACGCGTCGAGATGTTACAGCTTCAACTCTTAAAGCGATCAAGAATAAATTAAATTAAATAAATGACGTTCTATCGTTCAAGACAAGACCCACTTGTTTGTCAGCGCTTAGGTGTTATTGTGATTTCACTTGCAGTACTTCTGAACGAGAACAGTTTGCATCCTACTGAAATGAAATGCAAATCAATAAACTGTTTGCTGATGCTGATGTGATGCTGTTAGGTGCAGCTCATGACTACGATCACTGCTCCCGTGGTTAGACACTAACAGCCAATCGCTGCGTGAGATTAATGGTCGCAGTTAGCGGGCAATTGAGGAAGAATTATTACCAACTTCACGCACTCGGTGCTCGACACTGCTCACTAAAGCAGCTTCGTGAGCGTGGGAAATAATTCACTTTGTAACCAGATAAAATATGGTGAAACGGCAGAATTTCATGGAAGCGAAAAATGGTAAACAGACTTTTACAGTTTGTTTGCGTGTTTTGACGACATTTTGAGAAAATAATTCCAGCCACTCGTAACTCACAGTAAATATAAAAAATGAAAAACAAAATCACTTCAACAAGGAACTATCTGTTCAACAATCTTGACCACTCTACTCATGGAATATTTAATGCATTCGAGTAAACGAGGTAATTTACTCAAAAGTGTTAAATATGTTTGCTCATTTTTTCGCGTGTTCCCGCTCATGCTCCTTCAATTGCATTGTTATAGACTGAAGAGGCGAATAAAATAATGCTTGTCAGAGGGAAAAAATGTGGTTCAATTTGGTTTAAACAGCAAAGACAATTTAAAAGCGTGCGACACTTTAGACATTTCGCGGAACGTCTATCTGACCTGGAAATTTTGTTAAAACGTGGGACTGTTCCGCAAAATCCGGAACGTCTGGTCACTTTATCCTAGGTCCTTCATCCTAAAATCCGAACCTTAAATGATAAATCTCAAGTTCTAATTCCCAAATCCGAAGCCTCAAATCCGAAATTTCAAAACATGAATTCTCGACCCTAAAGCCTATATCAAGGATTTTCAAAACACAATCTCTTAATTCCTAAATTCTATTCCCAAAATCCCAAATCTCAAATTAAACTTCCTGTCCTCAGAATTTTAACCGTAATGCTAATCAATTTACTAATCCTCATATCAAAATCATCGCTACCTGATTCTAAATTCTTGGTCCCTAATAAAAAATCTTAAATACTGAACTTATGATTCCAAATAAAACATCATGAGTTCTACATCCTAAAACCTGAATCCTGAATGCTAAGTCTGTAATCCGAAAGTTTGGAATCTGATATAAAATCCAAATTTCTAGATCTCAAATAGGAAATCTACTAAATCTCGAAACCAAAAACCGAAAAAAAGTTCTTCATTCAAAGCCCTTAATTCCTAAACTCAAAATTGTAAATCCAAAATTCTCGATACTAAATTTTGAGTTATCGAACCAACACCTTAAGCTCCAGAGCTCAAATCTGAAGTACTTAACTTCAAATTCTAAATCCCAAAATTTAAATCATTATCCTCATAAAATCTCTAATCCCAATACCAAAATCTTTGCCACCAGAATCTTAATACCTCAATCCCGGATCCTGAATTTTAATTTTATTTTTATTTTATTTTATAGAAATACTGATTATTCACGTTATACGCACACCACAGGCTCAGCATATTGCGTTGCTTTGGTTTGGTTCGATTTGGAAAAGTGATCTGAATGGTGAGGCAAACGATGACCCAATTTCACAAATATACTTTGAAGCATTTTTTCTTAGTTTTCAATGGAGGTATAAAATTCAAAATCGGTGGTTGCAAACTTGCACAAAAACACGATTTTATTAAATCCACGATGGCGACTAAATCGAAGATGGCGACCAATTTCACTTTGCTCTTTTATCCCTCTTTAAAAAGACTAAAAATCATAATTCTAAATCCTAAATTCTAATTTGGAAATCCAAAATCTTCGATGCTAACGTGTGAGGAAAAAATCCGAACAACTTTTGAATTGGTCTACGATTTTGAAGTGCTGCACAAATCGAAAAATCCTTTTCCACAAAATGAAGATCCACTTTTATATAACTGGTAACACGACTAGTCGATTCTGTCAAGTGACGATTAGTTGGGAAAAAGGCGAGGTCAGAAGAAGATCGTCGTAAATTGATTTGTAATTTTTGTGAGCGAAATGAAGAAAAATCTAAAAGTGCAGTGTTTCACTATTCTAAAGATCTTGGATATAGATAAAAACATGTACATACATTATTGACAAACTCTTCGAGAATGAAAATACCTTCAAATAAAAATCTGGTTCCGGACGAAAATGCGCTTTGCAAGAGTGCAAAGTTCGAGCGAAATTAAGGGCGGAAACCACTGGTCGGTCGGCGTTATCATATCGTGAGCTGGGCAATAAATATTCGATTGATTCAAAAACGGTAAACAAGTATCTGCATGAAATAGGTTTAGAACTTTAAATATAAGTACCATAAAAAAAGACAAAGTAGTGTTTTGGCCAGACCTTGCATTGTCAAACTATGCTAATGCAACTTTAGCGAATTCACGGCAAGGTAATATCGGGTTTATTCCGAAAGGAAACAATCCTTAAAATGTGCCACAGCTGCAGTCTATTGAAACTTTCTGAGCAAATTTGAAGCGAATGGTCTACCATAAAAGTTACAGAGCAAAAAAACGTCGATTGTTTGATAGAAAAATCAAGATGGAGCTCAAAACAATTGAAACATCCGGAATTCAGGAGGTTATAAAGCAAGTACCCCAGAGGATCAGGAAATCAGCGCGATGTAGAGCTGAGTTTTTCCTATGAGGTTTGTAAATGAGTTACATTACTCGAATAAACAAACAAGTATAGACAAATAAGTTGCGCAAGATTTTAATTTGGAATTGAAAGTTTGTTCGGATTTTTTTCCTCATACGTTAAATCCCACATTCTAAAACACGAATCATGAATTTTGAACTTTTAATTTCTAATTCTATGTCCTAAAGTTGAATATTAAGTGCGAAATCCTGAATCCAAAATTCTGAATTCTATTTCCTGAATCCTTAATTTTGAATCTCTCAATTTTAAATCTAAATTTTTTTCCTTGCAGAAGACTAAACCACTGTGACCATTTTTTGATCTATTATGGTATACTCCAGCTTACTCTAAGTGCGTACGAGCAGGTTTATCACTATTTGGCGAGTTTATGTCCCTGCTACATTGCACATTTATCCCAGTTGGGCAACGCACTTCGTATGAAGATTATTACCTCACCGGGACTTTCCCTTCAAATTTCGGTAGGTTCTATGTGTCCCTTATCAAAGATGGGCAATCTGCGTTGTATTAATACTCGGCATTCGCAGAGTAGGTGTTCTGATGTTTCGCTTTCAATGCCACAAGGCGACATTTATCATCATTAAGTTTGCCTTTCTACTTGGGATGATACTTACTCGGACAGTTCCCTGTAATTAGACCTTTGAATATCCTCAAGTCTTTCTTATTTAACCTGAGCAGCACGAGGCTCTTCTTGCGATTTGGCTCTATGAATCTTTTCGCTTGCCGTAATCCGCTTATGACATCCCACTTTGCTTTGATGGTCGCTATCTCCCATTCACCACATTCAGCTTTTAGAGCGCTCGGGGAGACTCCACAGAAAGGTTCTGGGCCAACAAAATTAGTGGATGACCCTTGTCTGGCTAGTAGGTCGGCTTTCTCGTTTCCTTCGATTTCACAATGACCAGTATAAGTTAACCTAGTTTTTCATAGCTTACTGTCGGAGCGACAGGATGCATTCCCACATTAGTTTAGAGTGGCAGAAAGGAGAATTCAGGGTTTTAAGTGCTGCCTGACTATCACAGAAAATGCAAATATTTGCGTGTCGATAATTTCTTTTCAGACACGTATTCGTGCATTCTATTATCGCGTATATTTCCGCTTGGAATACTGTTGGCCAGTGTCCCATGGGAAAAAAATATTTATACCTGGTCCTGTAAATCTCGCACTCACGGAACCGTTCATTTTAGAACTGTCTGTGTAGAAGCAAATTGAGCCGTCCCGAATTGTGGGTCCACCTTGTTGCCAACTTTCTCGTTCTATTTCTAATATTTTGTAGGGAATTTCGAAATTTGATTTCCTCTCCACACGATCCTGCTTACTTTTTATTAGGTTATTTATTTGAAAATCTTTCAGTATTCTCAGGTGTCCTGTAAGATCTCTTTCTTTCAGGTTATACTGTCGACGTAGCCTAAGAGCGCTTCGAGTGCTTCTCATAGCTTCACAAATTGATGCACAGGCCAATCTATAGATTTTGCCTAGCTTACCTTGGGTGGATGTTTCAGTGGTTTTGGACCATCAAACTAACGACGCATAGGTTATTTTGGATATGATTATTGCTTTATATATCCAATGTATCATGCTGGGTTTGAGATCCCAGCTTTTTCCAATGGCTCTGCTGCATACCCATAAGGCGTTTATAGCCTTGATAATTGTTTGTTCGATTTGAGTGTTCCAGCTTAGTTTCTGGTCAAGTATGATTCCCAAATATTTGGCTTCAGTGGAAAGTTTAGGCTCTTAATTCAAAGTTTAATTCGAAAATCATTTTTTAAAGTTCTAAATCCTAATCATAATTTCCAATTTGTGAATCCGAAATCCTTGACACTAAATCTTAAGTTTTTGAACATGAATCTTCAATTCTAAGCTTTTCATTTTTATTTCTTAAAGCCTTAAACCCTAATACTAAATACTGAATCCAAAAATCTATTTCCTGAATCCTCAATTCTAAATATCAAATCTTGAAACCAAAATTTCAAATCCCAAATCTTTGAGCCTAAAGCTCAAATCCAAAATCCTTCTTATAATGGTTTAATCCTCAGTGCCAAATACTAATTTATAAATCCAAAATCATGATAGTTACTTTACTTTACTTTTGAGGCGACAGACCGATTATCGATCCAGTGCCGAATCCAGAATACGTCCCCAGTTCCCTCGGTCTTGGGCTGCTATCCTCCAATCGCCCCTAACACCTATTTCGCGTGCATCCTCGTCGACAGCACACATCCAACGACTGCGGGGTCTACCCCAAAATCGACGACCTCTATCAGGATTCCTGCTAAATATAACCTTCGCTTGACGCTCATCCGGCATTCTCGCTACATGCCCAGCCCACTGAAGCCTGCCGTGTTTTATCCGCTTGACTATATCCGCCGATTTTTATGCCTGGTACACTTCATGGTTCATGCGTCTGCGCCAAACACCATTTTCTAGTTTGCTGCCAAGGATTGAATGCAAAATCCTACGCTCAAAAACACCAAGAGCTCGCCGATCAGCCTCTTTCAGCGTCCATGATTCATGGCCGTAGAGAGCCACCAGAAGAATCAGTGTTTTATAGAGTGCAAGTTTAGTACGGATTTGCAGACTGCGGGACCTTAGCTGGTTACGTAATCCGTAAAAGGCCCTGTTTGCGGCTGCTATCCGCCTCTTTATCTCACGGCTAACCTCGTTGTCACATGTCACTAATGTTCCCAGGTAAATAAATTCGTCGACTACTTCAAATGTTTCCCCATCTAGCACCACCGCAGCACCAACCTCCGACGGACTACCACACACTCTGCCAGCCACCATGTATTTCGTTTTGGCAGAGTTTATGACAAGCCCTAATCTCGCAGCTTCCCTCCTGAGAGGTCCGAAGGCCTCTTCCACAGCTCTACGGTTGAAACCAATGATGTCGATATCGTCAGCAAAACCGAGAAGCAAGTGCGACTTCGTAATGAAGGTGCCGCTTCTCTGCACACCAGCCCTCCGTATAG
This sequence comes from Wyeomyia smithii, assembly GCF_029784165.1. NCBI lineage: Eukaryota > Metazoa > Arthropoda > Insecta > Diptera > Culicidae > Wyeomyia > Wyeomyia smithii. Next base: position 99,072,733 of record NC_073696.1, on the reverse strand, counting down.
CACCTTACAATGCGATGTTGAACAATAAGTTCGACAGCCCGTCACCCTGCTTCAAACCATCTAACGTCACGAACGAGTCCGATATCTCACCGGCTATCCTGACGCTTGATGTAGAACCTTCAAGGGTGGCACGTATCCGCCTAATCAGCTTTGTTGGGAAGCCATGTTCGAGCATAATCTGCCATAACTCATTTCTCTTAACTGAATCGTACGCTGCCCTGAAGTCTATGAACAGATGGTGCGTCTGCACGTTGATTTCTCAAAATTTATCGAGGATTTGTCGCAAGGTAAACATTTGGTCCGTCGTGGAGCGTCTCCCTCGAAAACCGCATTGATACTCGCCAACAAAGGTCTCCTGCAACGGCCTCAGTCTGTGAACCAGGATGCGGGAGAGAATTTTGTACAGGGTATTGAGAAGAATTATGCCCCGATAATTGCAACAGTCCAGACGATGACCTTTTTGGTAGATCGGGCATATGAGACCCTCCAACCAGTCCCAGGGAAATTCTTCATCAGACCACACTCTCAGCATAATCCGATGGATGGCACGATACAGCTGTTCGCTCCCAACTTTGAAGAGTTTGGCGGGAATGCCGTCCTTCCCGGCTGCCTTGCAGTTTCTCAGCTCTTTCACTGCTTTCTTCACCTCGTCCATGGATGGTGGATCCACAGCTTGATCATCATTCTCAATAGTCATCCAGCTCCTTTCGACTATACTGTTTCCCTCACCGTTCAACAGCACACTGAAGTGTTCCTTCCAACGCCTGGCCACCTCTGTTTTATCGGTTATCAGGTTCCCCTCCCTATCGTTGCACATGACAGGGGCTGACACGTTTCAATTCCTGATTCCGTTGACCTTCTTGTAGAAGCTCCTCGCATCGCATCGTGGAGAAGCAACCTTCCGCCTCCGCAAGAATACGCTCTTAATGCTGTCGTTTCTTCTGGCGATGGAGTTTCTTTTCAGCGGCTCTAGCATCTCGATATCGACGAGTCGTCGACGAGTCACAGCCGAGCCAATCCAAAAACATGATACTAAATCCTATATCCTTGAACCTAAATCATAAATTCGGATTTTCGAATTTTTGCATACTAAAACCTAAATGCTAAATTCTAAATCTAACATCCTAAATTTTATCTGCCGAATCATCAACCTCTAACAGCAAATTACAAATCCTAAATCTGATATTTAAAATCCCTAATCCCTAAGCCCAAAATCTAAATCGAAAATTCCTAATCCAAAGTTCCAATTCCAAATCCCAAATTCTACTTTGTGAATCCAAAACTTTTGAAACTAAATCCTGTATCCTTGGACCTAACCCTTAAACTTTGGATTTTATAATTTTAATCCTATATTCTAAAATTTGAACCCTAGATGTTAAATTCCGAATACTTGCTCCCAAACCCGCAATCCTAAGTTCATTTACCCAAAATCAAAATTCTTCATCCTACATCCCACATCCCAAAATATAAGCCTCAAGTTCAAAGTTTCAAGACCTGAATTCTCATGCCTAAAGCACAAATCGTAAATCTTCTATTAAAATTTCTGTACCCTAAATTCTAAATAGTGAATCCAAATAGCTCGATGCTCAATCCTAAAACCTTGAGGCTGGATCTCAAATTCTTTATCCTGAATCTCGAATTCTTTGTCCTAAATTCCAAATCCTAAAACTTGCTTACATCTTAAAACCTGAATATCAAATGCTGAATCCTAAGTTCTAATTCCGGATTTTCCAATTCTAGATTCTAAGACCCGATTTCGAAATATCTAACACAAAATCCCATAATTTAAATCCTTCATTGAAAATACAGTCGAATCCCTTTATAGCGACATCGCAAGGGACTGTCGTTATAGCGAAATGTCGCAATAATGCGAAGAATGTTTGCATTTGTAGAACAGAAGGTACCGTTGAGAATGTCGCTATAGCGAGATTTGTCACTATAAAAAGTGTCGTTATAGAGGGATTCGACTGTACTAAAAATAATAAAAGTTTAAATCCTTAATTGTAATTCTGAAATCCCTAATAGTAAACCATAAATTACATTTTTTAAACCCCAAATCTTATATACTTAAACAATCTAAAATTTTACATCCTGAACCCAGAAATCGAACTATTATCCTAATCAAATTTTTTATCTAAATACCAAGCAGCGATTATGCTAAAGTGCTGAAGTGCTGAAGTGTTGATCCTAAATCTCAAATTTTCAATATAGAATTTTAAGTTCAAAACTTTACATTTGATGTCCTGCATCTAAAACTTTGAATACTGGATGCCTAATACCAAGTCCTGAAAACTAAAATCTAATACCAAAATTCTCAATTACAAATCCTGAATCCCAATTTCTGCACCTGAAATCTAAGATCTCAAATCCTATTCGTAATTTTAACGGGTGGCAACTAAAAATATGAAACTTTTAGACGCTCTTTTACTCTAAAACATAAACGCGCTCGGAGAATAATGAGAGTATGTATATGACGCTCACTCTCCTCTATTTGCCAGAATTTTGTGTTTGGTTTTTCTTTGAGGTTTCCTTCGATGCAAAAATATCTGGAGAACAACGAATTGCGAACAGTTGATCGGTAGAATCAAGAGATGTATTCGAAAAACTGACTTGAACAACGCTGTTGTTTCGGCATCATAAGAAAACTTCGTCGGGAGGCTGGTAACGGACCTTTCTCAAACGTTTATACTGACTGCACTTTCATGAGAAATCAATCAGTTTTTCATCCACCTTTTTTGACAGCAGTAGAAAAAAATCCCTGTTCAAGCCAAAACCTAAAATTCTTTAAACAAAACCCTCATTCATAAATTGAGTTGAACATAAATCCTAAACTCTTTTCCTAAATCAGAAATCCTCAATTACAAATTCCAAATCTCATGACCCGAACTTAAATTCTTATCCCAACAAAATCCCTAATATTCACTAATCTCAATACTAAAATCCTTACCACTAACCCGAGAATCCGAAATCCTTCATTTTGAATTCTGGATCCTAAATCTAAGATCTTAAATCTTGAATTTCAAAGGACACATCCTACATATTAAGTCCCAAAAACTTCAATCCCAAATGCGAATTTTTCAATCCGAAATTCCTAAATTATATATCCTGAATCCTCAATTCTAAATCGCAAATTCTGAATCCGAGATTTCGAATCCAAAATCCCTGAACCCAAAGTCAAAATCGAAAATTATTGATTTAAAATTCAAGACCTGCATCTCAAATTTAAATTTGTGAATCTGAAATTATTGATACTAAACCCTGAATCCTTGAAACTAAACCTTAAATCCTGAATTTTACATTTCCAGTTCTACATGCTGACATCTGAATAATACATACTAAATCCCTACAAAAAAATTGATTTTTTTCTGAAGCCAGTCCAATTCTAAATCTCAAATCCTAACCCCTAAATCCCAAATTGCAAATCCTTAACCCTTAAACCCGTAGTCTGAATCGAAAACTGTTCATATATCATCCTAAAATTTAATTCCTAAATCCTAATCCTCTTGAATCCTACACCCTAAATCCTAAATCTCAAATTCTAAATTCTGAACCCGATACAGTCTAATTCATAAATCGTTAGTCCTTGAACCTTAAACCCTAATTCAAATTGAATATTTTAAACCCTGAATTCTGAATACTAATTTTCGAATCCTATATCCTAAATCCCTAACCCTAAGTTCTAAACTCAAGTAACACACGTTGTTTTAGAACAGTTGGGATAACTTCTCTAATACAATTTTTTTTCCTGTAGGAGCCTATGACCACTGCTACCATTAGTTAGATATATTGTGGTATACTCCGCGTTAATTTTTATGCACTGTCAGTTCGTTCCATCACTATGGGTATCAGTGATAGTCGCACCCAGACTTTGCATTTCACCCCAAGAAGGTATGACTTCTTTGATGAAGTTCCTTACCTTCATTTTTTCAGCAGACCATATCTCGTTAGGCGTGAGGATACCTTTTCCAAGAATACGCAGTCTTTGCTGAATTAATGCGCTGCATTGGCACAGTAAGTGTTCCGAGGTTTCTACTTCAGAATTACAGAAACGACATAAGTCATCTGTCAGTTTACCTATTTTTTTAAGGTGATACTTACTCGGACAGTGCCCAGTAAGTAGGCCAGTTAACGTACTCAGATCAGCTTTATTCATACTGAGTAGGTTCCGTGTGATTCTTTTACATGGTGTAATGAATAGTTTAGATTGCATTGCTTTGGAGTAAGCCTTCCAGTTGGCATCAATCATCATTGATTCCCAGCCTCTTAGCTCAGATTTCAAACAGGATGAAGATACCCCACAGAATGGCTCCGGCCCGACGAAAGCAGTTGAAGAACCAATTCTCGCTAAGAGATCGGCTTTTTCATTTCCTTCTATACCACAGTGACCAGGCACCCAGTATAGATTGACAACGTTTGTTACAGTTAGTTGTCGTAGGGATTGAATACAATCCCATACCAACTTCGACTGACATGTGTATGCTTTTAAAGCATTGAGAGCTGCTTGACTATCTGAGAAAATGCAGATATTGGCATACCTATATTTCCTAGCCAAGCAAATACTTGTGCATGTTAGAATAGCATTTATTTCCGCTTGAAAAACTGTGGGCCACTGCCCCATTGGAATTGATATATTGATTCCTGGTCCAGTGACCCCAGCGCCCGTAGACTCGCCCATTTTAGAGCCATCTGTATAAAAAATGACTGATCCTGGACGAACCTTAGGACCTCCTTCATCCCATTCGGTGCGATTGGATTCAATCACTTTGAAAGGAACACTGAAGTTAGTCTTAGAGTCCATTCGATCTTCATTCATGGTTACTAAGGTGTTCAGTTGGAAATTTTTGAGGATTTGTAAATGTCCCTGTAGATCTCCTTCCTGAAAGAATTTAACACGTTTTCGCCTAAGAGCACCTTTTTCGGCTTCAAGTTGTACATACTGATGTAAGGGTAGAAGATAAAAGAGCTTCTAAGGCTTTGGATGGTGCACTGGCCATTGCTCCTGTTGTTGATAAGCATGCCAGACGTTGTAGTTTATCTAACTTTTTCTGAGCTGATAATTGTGAAGTTTTAGGCCACCACACTAGCGAGGCATAAGTTACTCTGGGTCTCACTATTGCCGAGTATATCCAGTGAATCATCCTCGGCTTGAGTCCCCATTTTTTTCCAAATGTATTGCTGCAAGCCCAAAGAGCGTTGTTTGCTTTTGAGATCGCATACTCTAGATGGTCGTTCCAGTTGAGCTTGTGGTCAAGCATAACACCTAGGTACTTGCTTCGCTTGGATAGCACCAACTGTGTGTCTCCCAACTTAAGAGTTGCAATATTATACTTTCTATTTCTTGTAAATGGGATAATGACTGTTTTAGAAGGATTGACGCTTAGTCCTTCCAGGTTACACCATTTAAGTGTGTAGTTTAAGGCGTATTGCATTCTATTGGAAATAGTAGATCCGCATTTACCCCTAACTAAAATAGTAACGTCATCAGCGAAACCGATGATTTCGTATCCTAGGTTCGTTAAGTTGTTAAGAAGATCATCGACAACAAGAGACCACAATAAGGGAGATAAAACCCCTCCTTGTGGGCAACCCCTTGTTGGTTTTGTCGTTAAAGTTGATCTTCCTAAATTGGATGTTATCAACCGGTTTGATAACATAGCGATAGTCCAATTCAAGATGCACATGTCAAAACCGCGTTTTTTCATAGCATTTTTTATAGATTCGTGAGAAGCATTGTCAAATGCTCCCTCAATATCAAGAAAGGCTGTCAGTGAGATTTCTTTAGCCTCAAAAGACTTCTCTAGTTTTGAAACCAGCGTGTGGAGTGCTGTTTCAGTTGATTTACCAGTTTGATAGGCAAACTGAAATTTGTTTAATGGTCTACTTTTTAAGTAAGATAATTTGATGTGTAGATCAATGATTTTTTCCATCATTTTCAAAATGACAGAAGTTAGACTGATTGGTCTATATGCTTTGGGACTCGTCCTATCACGTTTTCCAGCCTTAGGAATAAATATGACGCGGACTTCTCGCCATTTACTCGGAATGTAGCTTAGTGTCATGCTAGCCCTGAACATCTCCACCAGACAGGGGACTATAATATCCTTGCTTTTTTGTAAAAACACTGGATAAATCCCATCTGGCCCCGGCGATTTGAAGGGCTTTAAGGAATCCACTGCCCATTCAACTCTTGACGTCGTGAATATTACACTGGCTAATTCTTGAGCTTTAACCTTGTCGTGAATTGAGCTAGGTTGAGCCATATAGAAGTCCTGTGCATTTTCGGAAGTCAATTGAGTCTAGCCTGGGAAGTGTGTATCCATCATGACACTAAGTGTTTCCTGAGAGTCTGTTGTGAACTGACCGTTTTCGTTCTTTAAGCGGCCAAGCCCATTTGTGTGATCTGTAGAGAGGGCCTTATGGAGTCTAGCTACAACAGGCAAGTTTTCAACTTGCTCACATGTACGCTTCCAGTCCCTTCTCTTTGATTTTCGAATCTCTCGATTGTGTTCTGTTAAACAGCTTTTATATTCTGTCCAATTTCCGGTAGTTTTAGCTTTGTTGAAAAGCCTCTTTGACGATTTTCTTAGCTTTTCAAGTTTATTGTTCCACCAAGATACGTTCTGACTAGAAGTTTTCCGTTTCACCGGGCAACGAGTTGCTCAGTGGAAGAGATGTCCACTGAGAGCAAAATCTTGTTTGAGAGTGTGGAATAGTAGCTATCCCAATTAGTTTTTCTAGGATCTCTGAATTTTTCGGACACGAGCTCCCCAGAAACATAGTTGAACATAATTTGTTTGTGGTCCGACAATGATTGTTCTTCTGACACGTGCCAGTTCACAATCATTCCAGATAGTTTAGCGCTACAAAGTGTTAGATCAAGAACCTCTTGTCTAATTCTAGTAACAAATGTTGGATCATTACCTTGATTACAAATGTTTATGTTGTGAGAAATTGAATATTGAAATAAACACTCACCTCTAACGTTGATGTTACTGCTACCCCAAACCGTGTGGTGGGCATTCGCATCACATCCTATTATGAGCTGTTTGTTTTTTTGTTTGCAGTGTTGAACAAACGCAGCAACTTCTTTTGGAGGAATCTCAGCGTTATCTCCTGGGAAATACGCAGAGGCAACGATGATCTCCGTTATCCCACGAGTCGTTGGAACCTCCACTTGTATTGCCACGACGTCTCTACTGATGAATTCTGTAACGGGTATAAATGTTAAGTTTTCCCGTATAAGAATTGCTGCTCTGGGAGCAGTATGTGTACTATCATAAAGAAGCTTACATTTTGGTGTAGAAATTCCTTGAACTCTATTGTTGTTGGACCAGGGTTCTTGGATTAGAGCCACGTCCAAGTTGTCTCGAGTGAACCTGCTACATAGGACGCTGCTAGCTCCTTTGGCGTGATGTAGGTTCACTTGAATAAATTTTATTTTATTGGACATTTTTGTTTGGTTTACCATTTTTCAGGGGCGTGTGATTCTCCCTCTGATTGGAGTGGTTTCCAAATGTGCGTGTGCTCGATTGGATCGTATCCCTGGCTTCAGGGCTTTTTGATCGTGCTTCAGCGATTACAGGTTTTCCAGAGTCAGACAAAGGGCACGAGTTACCACTCTGGACAGAAATGGGACCAATGTTGTTTGACCCTGAGGTCTGTTTACCATAGGCATCATTGATGCCCTTGGCATTGCCCTCTGGGATTGTGCGATCGGTTTTGCCAAACTGTCCAAAGTTGCCATTCCTCCCTTCGTTGGAGACTACAGTTTTGGATTTACCTGATGATTTGGTAGATTTTTTAAACAATATCTGTCCAAATTTATAGTCGATGTGCATATCACGATCAACTAGCGTCTTCATCGACGCACCGTCGACCGTTAGTGCCCACTCAATGTGCAGATTGTTGATCACCGAGCGATTCAGGATTCTCCATGCATCGGTGTTCAAGTTTTCATTTTGGCTTTCGATGAGCGCTTTAATGGTGTTGTTGTCGTATTTGGAGCTTTTTGGAAAAACAACGACAAGAATATCTTTCTTTGGAATGTTACTTTCGTCAACGGCGACGAGCTCCGCACCATCCCAAGGAACTAAGGTAGGGACAGTTTTAATCAACCACTCAGATGTTTGCTTATCGAGACAGTTGATTATCATGAACCCTGGTTTATAAGTGCAATTAGCAAACTTTGGCTTCAATTGCTCCTTACGTTGAAGTACTACAGCACCAAAAATAGCCTCTTCGACGAGGTTTTGTTGATCTGTACTTAATCAACGAGAGGATAATTTTTTGGGAGTATTCCTACTTTGACTCGACTAGTGACATCACTGTACGAGAGTTGCTTGGGTATTGCAGGATTTACGGCACTATTCTGGCTCTTTGACAGCTCAGAAGTGGAACCTCTTGCAACATCTAGTCTTTGGTTCACAGAAACTGAACCGTTGCGACACAATGCAGCTTTACCCACCCAATCCGTCCTAGTTTTGCCCGAGTCCTTGATTCGCTTTGGATAAGGTTTACCGTCACCGGATCCACTCAAGTCCAATGCATTACTAGGTCGTTTGACCGAGTTTACTGAATTAGCAGGAAGATGCTTCGCTAGAACCATTTCACGGGCTGTAGGTTTATCGTAGCCGCGTTGAATCAGCTTACTAATGCGTTTTCTCATTCCTCCATTCAGTTTAATCGGTTTTTTGATGTTCGATGTTGTCGACTCACCGACCACCGGAAGATTTTCTACAGGGGTAGAAATGGCGTCACATACTCCTTGACTACAGTTTTTGATGGTGACATTGATTCCACCATCCTCGTCACTCAAAACGTCGTCTAGGGCAACATGATCAGGAATATTGAGAATTGACGACGAACACGAAGCAACATCATCCAGCGATTTGCTCTGTAGGCCATCGTCCATCGGATTTTCATCAATTTCCATGTTTGTGGATGACTCCATTCAATTTACAAACTGTAGAAAGAAAGTTAATATGATTGCAAGAAAAAAGAGAGAAGATAGAGAAGCAAAGAAGAAAGAGAGAGGAGAAAAAAAAGAGTTTTTTGTAAATTTTTTAAGTAATTTTTTTTTCTTATTTTAACCTTCTTAATTTATTATTATTATTATTTTTTTTTTCCTTTCTTTTTCCCTTTCTTCATGCGTGCTCATTTTGTCAAGATCATTACTTTAACGCAAAGAAAAAGAAAAAAAAAAGTGTAACTTAAATTTGTAATTTAAAAATATTATGGTTGTTTATAAAACAACATCGCAACACTGCCAGAGTATATCGATTTCGATATCGATATCGTGTGCAAGATATGTTGCACGCGATAACGATTGCATGCAAGATCGATTTTCGACCGCTGTGAAACGTTAACGTTTTCGACAAATGTCAGTTTGCTTGTGTGATCGCACATCTGCTTCTCATCACTATGCGGAACATACAATCACAATTTGCGTGGCACACAGCACTTATAATTTACCTTCTCCTTTCGTATTGATCATTGATCATCTCTAATACAATCTTCAGTTATAGATTTCAGTTGACATTACCTTTTCCATGACATCTCTATCACCAGAAAAGCGCAAAAATTGGAGGCTACTATAACAAGTACTGGTGCTATATGAAGTATTATAAAACTTCATGAAAGCAAGCCAACTTGTTAGACTGAAGCTGCCAAATACATCTCGAGTACCAATACGGTAAGAAAACGTTCAAAACAGGTTATTTTCAATTTGTAATTGATAACTAATCAAAACATCGTTGACGCAAGCATAAAACTTCAAAATTAAAAGATTGCAGAACGGCGTTGATTTATATTAGGAACAATAAAAAATAGTGAATCTGGCGTTTCGAATAATCACCGAAAAATAAGAAATAATATTAATTAGATCAACCTTTCGATGCTTGTAATACAAAGTTCTACGTGCGCGTCAAATTTCATGGAGAAACATTGTGTTTTACTTCTGAAAAAATCATGCGCCATTCATTGGATAGCGTTTTCTATTTTTCAATAAGTGGAAAACAGATTATGCATTACAGAATGTTCGCTGATTTATTGCATTGCGAAGAGTCAATTTACCCCACTACCGCATGGGCTTAGTTCGTAAACAACTATCTGGCATCTCTTTATTACATGCGTAGTAAATCGCAATGTCGTTTTTTTTTGGTAGATCTTCACTGACCCACTGCAATGAAGAAATTCGCGCATTCGTGGGTCAGAATTCGCCATAACAAAGCGCATGTGCAAATGCGTTGCTATGACAACATTTACCCAGCGCATGCGCAAATGTATTGTTACGCGCAGTGCAACTAGATCGACAATCGTCTCGTCAGAGGCACTTTCAGTTGATTATAAATTGATTATTAAAAGCAATGTACAACCTTTCAAGATGGATTGTTTCTGTAACTTGAATATTAAAATTGTTTTCGCATAGTTTCAAATTTATCTAGACTTAGAATATAACAAAGCTATAAAACATTGTTAGATATACGGTAACATAAAATGAAATGATATTGGTTGCACTGCAAGCATTTTGTTTATCTTTTTATGGCACATTTTTTCCCACCTCGAATAGTTTTATTAAAGTCGTTCAAATAATTTCAATAACAATTTGATCAAGTAATTTAGCGTTGGCTGCTAAATACTAAGACCAACCATAAGGAAAGCACTTTGCAGGTTATAATATATAATACAATTATGCTATAAAAGAACATCTCGAGAATAAGAATATAACAACACAAGTTTTCAATTGCGCTAATAGTACTTTTATATAACTACTGTCATTGTGAATTCTTTTCTAACATGTTTTGTGTGTTACTTGGGAATCTTTGATTCTACATTTTAAATCCTACACTTTAAAAAGTTCTGAATGTTACAAGTCACGTTATTTGTTTTTCTCATTTAAATTTCACTTGCTTCTGACGTAAACCACGATTTCGTTTGAAAATTATATGCAAAATCATTCGAATTTGTGTGAAATAATCTTGAAGTTTTTACCATAAGCGGTGGAGGCAATTATTTATATACGACTCGACATAAACTAGCCTGTTGAATTTTCCTTCAACGTTCCAGTGTCACAAGACCGAGTAGTTGACAGCGATCAGGAAACGGTTGAAGATTAATAGGATTCCACCAAAGTAAATTTCTCAGTGCAAATCGTAGAAAACCATTAGAAAAAAAATTAGAGAATCATTCTCGATCAGAGGTCTTACCAACGAGCAATGGAGTGTTTTTAAGCAGTGAAGATCTTTGGTGTCTAGAGCAATTTTTGTGAAAAATACAAGCTGACGAGTAGCTTTTGAAATAACAGCCGAGGGATTAGTGAACTTAGCATCAAGGTCGTTAACTTGGTCCACTCTCTTGATGGCAAGCCCATCTCTTTGGTAGTTGAAAAGTATTGGACTGCTTTTTCGGTGGAACGTCATAACTTAACATCTGAAACACCAAGGAACCAATTTCGTCGACACCAATCAAAACGTGTCCAACAGCGCTTATAAACGTAAGCAGTCATTACCAGATTGAAATAATAAATCTCTAATATTAAATCCGAAATACTTATTATAAATCTTAAATTCAGATTAGAAATCTTAAATCTTGATCCATAATCTTTAATCCCATATCCCTAATCTCGAAATTTCTATCCTAAATCCTAAATACTGAGTTGCGTAGTCACAGGGTTACAGAATCCCCTTTGTCAAGCAATTGGTCTAAACATGGGTTTATTCAAAACATCCCCCACCACTTACCCTTCCTTTATGCTGAGTTCTATAATAACTTGGTATAACTTCCTTTCAACAAAATAAAACTGGCCAAAAGTACGCAAACGATACTGCTCTAGAGAATAATATTTGGCGATATTTGGCAGGAGGAACAAGGATCGGTATGGTAGAGCAGTGAAGCGTGTGAAACGAAAGGATAAAATCATATTACGCAAAAGCACGGATAAATAATAAGCATGCCACTTCACAATAGTGGTATATTTATAACATAAATATAAATTCTATTTATGTTCACTCATCTAATGTATCAAATATTTTTGACGTAGTTTCAAAAAATCTAATATTTCCAAATGAATGATGGCAGCTTAATCTGAAAATGAAACGCTGCGTCATGGATCAAAATAAGTATTTTTTAAAAGTAACATTAATTCTTGAACACAGTGTAGGATTCTTGTCAACACAAATGTGAATGTACTTCACTCTTTATTAGCTGGATTCGCATGTGAAACATACCAATAAAATTACGAGCTAGAATGGGTTGAATTATGAAAACTGAGCAATACCAAACTGTAAAATTTAAATCAAAACAAAACAAAACCACCGTAGATATTTACTTAATCTACCGCTCGGGTGACTAGGTCGGGTTACGCAATGGCATTTTGCGGGGAATTTTCGCCGGCACCTCATTTGCATCTCTGGTCGCGAAACACACCATCAGTAGAAGGCGTCTCTTTAAACGTTGCAAAACTTCCATTAATACGCTCGGTCTGCCAAGCTGTCTGGCAACCGCTGATGATGATCTCTGCGAGAGAACTGGGTAAGGCATTATCAGTTGCGGTGGCCCACACTTTACGCTACCGCGCGCGCGCTGGAAAAATCTCGTTATCTGCCGCTCATTCATTCATCATCTTGCAATGGTAAAGAACATTTTGTAACCGCTTCGAAACCGATAGCGCTACTACTGGTGGGTGCCACCGTTTGCAGAAGAATTGGTTTTCCTCCGTCACTGGGAAAATATGGCCTCACACGGCTAAGAATCAATCTTTTGCGTTGGCAAGGCTTCTATTTGGCCAATAAATCTACCAACCAAGCGCGATATAATTATAAGCATCACATTCAGCCTCCTCCATTGGTGGTGAGCTGGTGGCAAAACAATGCATTCGCTGCTGAGTCGACTAGCTAACGTGGTGCGGAGATGGAATTCTAAACGACGAGACGTTGAGTAAAAACTTTGTCGGGAGAAGGTTAAATTGACATTCCATTGTTTATTCCTTTGATAGGTGCTTCAATGACGTCCCGTCATTTGTCTTTCAACTGTCGGAACATGTTGAAATCATCGAATCTTACCGTTAGTAAATGGTATGATAAAAGACTGTTTTTTCAGCTCTAATCTGGTCTCATTAACGCAAAGTGGATTATTTATACACTTTCCTAGCAAGTGTTGAGCGAATGAATCCTCCAGGCTAGGGCAAAAAAAGTTACTTGTTCCAACAATGGCCAAACGCTCTTACCGTAACCCATTAATCATCTCATCAATTGCCTCATCTGCCAGCTTGTCGTTCAGCCGACAAAAACGTAAGGGTTCATCACTTGGACGCGTTTAAGTCTCGCACTCGCACTGAAACGCATTTGAAGTAGATGCCTGCACTACTGTTGAGAGCCATTGAATCGTGATGACAGCGGCCGATTTTGGCTACCGTGTGCATGCTTTCCTTTCCGCTACACACCCGGGTGCCACTTGCTCGATCAACCTGCGTAGTGAGACCAACTCATCCCGCCTGTACGGTTTGTAAGGTGCAGTGACCACTCCAAACTTTTGCAGGCGGGACATTGAGGCAGGTCACGACGGATCGTTTGCTTGCCACCGATAATTCGCTTATAATCTGACGAATTGAATATGATAATTATTGCTTGGAACTTTTTGCGTTTCATCTTCACGGTTCGATGAATATATTTGAGGGATTTGGGCGGCGAAGAGGTTATGCCAGAAACTCTTCATGCTCAATTGTAAACCGTTGAAAAGGACGAGTCTTAATAGGATTTTGACGTCATTTGAACACACAGATTACAAACGGTCATCTTTGCTGTCTGGTGAAAACCTGACAGTATGTACTCCAAGGCACGAAGAGATGATTGAATTACCCTTTATCATTCTCGTGTTGCCAGTTGTGAATGAAAATTTATATTGTTCAATCAATTTAAGCCCATTGAATTTCCCTGGGTAAAAAGGTGGGTCAGAATTCGTGAAACGGATCACTGAAAATCGCCCATTTCAAAATTTCGTCAAAAATACTTGTGATTTTTTTCAGATTTTTCAGTGCCCCAGAACATATATTTTTAACATATTGTTTTGAATAGTTACTATTGAGAAAATATTTTTTTCTCCAAAAAAAATATTTTCGTAAACTACAACTTGAGATGCATCTGCTGTGAAAATTTCATCAAATTCATTGCATTTTTTTAAAGCTATATCTGTTTGAAAACAATTTTGACCTAAATTTCAAATGACAATAACAACTTGTAAACTTACTCAAATTCAATAAAAATTGGAAAATCAACTTCCCGAGTGAAACTCTTGAAGTTTTTAATACTTATTTGAAAAAATTAGACATCGCGATTTTTAGTGATCCGTTTCACGAATTCTGACCCAGGTACAAATTTGAATATCTCAATCATATTACCAAACTTCAGGTTTGCATAAAAAAGGTCAAATTTATGAGTTAAACTGCATGCCAAACTCTTTCTTTCAGGTAGAAAGAACAAAATAACAATTATCTTCAAAAAATCAAGAAATATTTCAATTTCAACTTTTGCCAAATTAACATGCAAATTATTTAAACTACAACCAAAATTGCGACAAAATCTAATGCATGCTTTTGTATTGTTTTCCCTTTCCAGGTATGTACATCAAAATATTCCCAACTCAAAATTATGCTTCATTGGATAATGCAGACCAAATTGGCAAAGAAACTACAAATCAACATCGGAAGCTCATGATTACAAATTGGTCTCAATTATTTCCGAAGAGGAACAGCCGCCGCATTAGTTTAAAATAGGAAAGTTTATTTCACATTATCATGTAGATTCATCGCTCAAACAAAAGCCAATATCTAACTCGCTCAAAAAAGAGATAAGATAGATGTCTCTCTTTCGAAACACTCCGTGCTCCGAATCATCAAACACTCAATCGTTCAGCGGATTACTTTTCTCACAAGACAATATCACGCATTAATTTGCTTCGGCAGAGAGACAGTAGCTATTACGTAAAATTAAAACCGCAAGCAACAACAAAATGAAGTAAATGCTACGCACAGTTTGTTTTTTTTTTGCTGTTTCCATTAACGAGGCACTCGCAGCAGGTGATAGAAAAAAGTGTGAATTAATATTGGCTTCAAATAAAAATGTCAAGCAGCTGATTTAAACTCTCATTAGTGCTGCTCGCACTAAACGATGAATTATTCTGAGATTTAACGCCAAAGAGGTAAAATAGGGGATACTTTATTGAGTTGTTGAAATATACTTGTTGAAATACTCTTCGTGATGATATAATTAATTGATAAGTAGATCATCAAAGTGAGAAATCGCACTCAATTTGTTTCCCAACTTAATTCCCCGTCGACTACAGCCACTTCATAGGTACATTGAAATGGAAAGATACCCTAATTCCAATTTCCATTAAAAATGGCAGTCACTCAACAATGCTATGAAACATTCCCCGTTTGAAAAGAAATAATTGTAATACCGCACTGCAAATATTACACCTGGACTTAATGGTCATTTATGTAAATTAGACTCTCACCGATTTCGATCGCGGGGGCCCACCACTTCGTGGCGCTAGACCTAGCTCGGATAGGTACCATCCGCTAGTTCCCATTCATCGTTCGCACACTATAGAGCATGAGAAAATTTCATTCAGCCCCCCGAAAAAAGAGGCACTTGCACACACAAGTGCTGAGAACAAAACCCATTTTAGTCACGACGACGATGAGCCGCGCACCGACTAGCGAAGTGGTTTCACGATAGCCGATCGTCGAAGTGGAGCGAAAAATACACGATCCACCGCGCCTGCCCATAATGAGCCGAATCGAATCGAGCTGTGAAGAGACCTCCCTCAGACTCGCTGGTATGGTAACAACAACAACAACGGCGACGACGACGACGATGGCGCGGATACAAGTGAGTAAATTAATGTTGTTTACACAGCGAGACTTCGCGTCGAGTGGCTTCTTCAGGGCGCAGCTGCACCCAAAACGGCAGCCAGTCGGCGGGCAACAAGGCGGAGGTGGCACGGCGGCGCATCAGATCGAGCGCCTCCTATTTTCACACAGAGCCATCATTATTATGCTGTCCGGTGAGAATAGATAGCCGGAGTAAGGTGCAAAATTAGTACCTCAACGTAGAAGCGGATTGTTCCTAATTGTGTTGCTCCAAAAACAAGAGGGTGTAAATAATGAGCAAAATGAGATTGAGTAAAGTGGGTGAATTTGGCACTCCGAGGGTTAATTTGAAAGAATGATTTATTATATGTCTATTCAATTGTCACATCGAAATTTTTCTGCGATTTTTGATACTGGGCGTTCGATGGAAATTGCACACCGATGCAATAAATAGTTTGAATATTCTCACAACAATTTTTGCTCGACCTTACGATGATTGGTCAGTTCCTTAGTTACTAAATCTGACAATACAGTTATAGTTTATGCTCCAGTAGAGGCTTTCCGTGAAGCTGAGAACGAGTCAATGAACAACATTAAAAACTACCTGAAGTAAAACTGATGTAACAGTAGTTATGATACCATTCGTTGAAGTTTCAATCTGGTAATTATTGTAAAATGTTTTACCAATTATTCGAGAACGTATGCTCTTGTAATTTATTCTTATATTCAGGAGTTTGAGAACCGTTTATTCGAATGCCTAAAATAGGCGCCACTACTTGAGCCGTTCTTCACCCTACAATAATTCACAGCTAAATTGTTGCACCTGAATCCAATGCTGAAACTTCCGCCCGAATGCGAGTTTAATAGGCTGGCATTGCTAACCAATGACTGGTTTCGTTGAATCATTTCGTCAATATTTTGTGTGTCTTAATTCTACCCAAAAACTTTTCACTTTCCGTTACTGTTAAGTAAAGCAGTAATGAATCTTAACAACATATTCAAAAACCATTCTATTATTGGTATCTATTTAACAACACAAAAATGACAGCGTTTCATTATGTGGTGAAAAGTTATTCTCAATTGAAATCTCATTTCCGAAATATCCCGTAAGCGATTAAGTATCGGCCACTGCTCCTATATGTTATAGTAGTCAATTGCTCACAATCTGGTAAAATTGATGCAATGAACTGGTTCCAAGCTCCATTTAGAATATAAGAAAATATCATACAAGCGGTGCAATCATATATCGCACCAGCATAAAACGTCGCACATAGGAGTTTTTGAGCCAAGAAGCTGGCCAAAAGTCCAAGTCGCTCTATTTCAGTAGTAATTGGATAGATTTACATCAAAAACGTGTTATTTTCGCATAATCAACACAAGAAAGGTGACATCCATTTAAAACGTCACCCAATATATAAAATATTACTTTAAATTCGCTTGCTCCATTTTCCTAGTGTCTTTTTACACATGATTGTTTTATACAAAGATTTAGAAATTTCCATATAAATCTTCATTTAAAAAAAAAATGTCAATAAAATAAAAAAGAGGAACCAGGAGGAAGATTTTTCTTTTCGTATATTTTCAGAAGGCTTTGACCTTTCTATCAATGAATAAAGCTTCGACGGGACTTGCCCGGAAGGTTACTTAATCATAAAATTAATTTCACAATATTATGGATTTTTTGCGGTTGGTTTACATTATTACTTTTTTCGTAAATAATCCATGATTATTTTACGCATACAACGTTTTAAATATTGCAAAACATTTTACTTATCTTGTAGATTATGTCCTGTGAGAAAGAAAAACTATTTGACATAATTTTTCAACTTTATACGCCACCCGAGCAGTAGCACGTATTTTACAAACTGACCAATTTACTGTGGAATAACATTAAAATATAACAGTTTGGTTTATGTGATAAGACACCGAAGGTTTGTGGGATAGCATGAGGGTATGTTTTAACTGAAATTAATTGAAAATAATGGAAATCGTGTATTTTGTATGTCGGACTTTTGGCCAACTTTTTGGGTCAAATACTCCTATGTGCGTCGGTGCGATCACCCGCTGCATCAGCAGAAAAAGGGAATAGCAACCGACCGGTGCAATAAACCAATAATGAGTGAGATTCAATTCAATTAGCAACGATCGTCGTGTCCTGACTTGACACTCCCCACCAACTTGAGCTATTACATGGCGACCGTGACATTATGCACTTATTGACAACTCCACTGTAAACCATTTTATCATTCTTAGCACTTGAAATAGAAAAGGGCGGTCATTTACTTAAGCTACATACAAAGTCTTTTTGCAAATTTAATTTTTTGACGTAGAACTACGTCTTTTTGGTGTTATAGGGGGGTCAAATGAAAATCTAAAGCGGTACAGATTAGCTTAGCTTAGTTCTGACTGCACATATCAATGGTTGCTACTCCGTGATGGGTCCAAGCCACTCAAGATGCACAATGAAACGGCTGGGAGTAGTAATTCCTTCTCACTGTACATCATTCAAAGGCCCGATTTTTTATAGACCTATAAGAGCGCCGGCCTCGTTTTTACACAGTCAGGTGGCGATTATCGTCGGTTTTGTGCTACACCGGCACAACTCATTTTTTTTTATTTTTGTATGTATGTATGTGTGTATGTGTGTATGTGCAACTTTTTTTTCTCACTCACTTTTCTTTTGTGTATGTGTGTATGTGTGTGTGTGTGTATGTGCAACTTTTTTTTCTCACTCACTTTTCTCAGAGATAGCTGAATCGATTTTTATAAAATTAATTGTAAATGAAAGCTCTAGTTGCGCCATAGGTTGCTATTGAATTTCATTGGAATCGGATTTTTAGTTTAGAGGTTATGTATCAAAATGTAAAAATCACGAAGCATCAATATGTCAAACACCACACAACCAATTTCAATAAAACTGGTTCCAAATGATTGGGCAGTCTCCAGAACCCTTAACTTTTGAATTTCGTTATGATTGAACATATGGTTCAAAAGTTATTTGAAGAAAAGTTATCCTGAGGTTGTTTAGACTCACTCATTTTTCTCAGTGATGGCTGAACCGATTTTCACAAAATTAGTGTCAAATGAAAGTTCTAGTTGCCCCATAGGTTGCTATTGAATTTCATTGTAATTGGATTGTAACTTCGTCCGTTGTTCATAAAAATGTGAAATCACATAATGAAAGTAAACATATTGACTTTCTCCTAACGATCACTGGCTAATTAAAAGGTAGAAAAATGATTGAAATGGCCGAATGTCATATACTACTCAACTCAGTTCGACGAATCGAGCATTTTCAGCATATATGCATGTATAGGTGTATATGCTTGTGTGTGGGTGTGTACGTGTGTATGTGCACCTTTTTTTCGCACTCACTTTTCTCAGAGATGGTCTGACCGATTCTTTCTATCTTGGTGTCAAACGAAGGGTCCATTTGCCGCTTAGGTTGCTATTGAATTTCATTGTAATCAAACTTTTAGTTTTGGCGCTGCGTCAGAATGTGAAAAACGCTCTTATATCTCAGAAGCTATGAATCTAGTTGAATTCAAATAAATGGGCTTTCAAACCCTTAAACAATGAAATTCATAATGTTTAAACATGTGGTTTGTAAGTTATAGAAAGAAACGAAACCCGCAGACTGTTAAAAACTATAGCTACGATCAAAATATGTGTCCTCAACATCATTTAAATTTAATATTGTACTATATCAATGTTTGCGGCTTTGCTCCGGATTGAAGTTGAAATTAAAAGTCATTTCTATCATTTCACTTTTTGCCATTCTCCTAGAAAGGTATAGCAATCACTGCAGGAACTAAAGGTATAAAAATGCTCAAAAGGGCCGAATGTCGTATACCACTCGACTCAGTTCGACGAGCTGAGCAATTTTTGCATGTGTGTGTGTGTGTAACGCTCTCCCAATCTCAATCGGTTTTCTCAGAGATGGCTGAATCGATTTCAATGAAATCAATTGCAAATGAAAAGTCTAGTTGCCCTATAAGGCCCCATTGAATTTTATTGTAATCTGATTTCTAGTTTAGAGGTTATGTATCAAAATGTAAAAATCACGAAACATCAATATCTCAGAAACTACACAACCGATTTGAACAAAATTAGTTTCAAATAAACGGGCTACTTAAAAACCCACAACTTTTGAATTTTATGAAGATTAAACATATGGTTCAGAAGTTACAGAAAGAAACGTGTTCTGGAGACTGTTTAGTCTCACTCATGTTTCTCAGAGATGGCTGGACCGATTTTCATAAAATTAGTGTCATATGGAAAGTCTTGTTGCCTCATAAGACCCTAATGATTTTTTTGCGAACGGATTATTACTTGTCCTGTTATGTTTAAAAATGTGAAATCCAGCTATGAAAAGAAACATATTCTGATGACTACTTGAGCTCACTCACTTTTCTCAGAGATGGTAGACCCGATTTTCACAGAATTAGTATCAAATGAAAGGTCTAGCTGCCTCATAACACCCAATTGAATTTTGCTGTAATCGGAATGTAACTTCGTCTGTAATGTATCGAAATGTGAAAATCATTAAACTTCATTATCTTAAAAACTACACAACAGATTTGAACAATATTGATATCGAATGAACGGGCTAGTTAAGGGTTAACTGATGAATTATGATTGAACACGTGGTTTCAAAGTTTGGCTCCCCCATACGTTCCCTTTTCATTTGATTGTAATCAAAGTTTGAGCAACCATTATGTTTTAATTTGTAAAACAACGAAAGTCTATTATCTCAAGTATTACACGACTTATTTAAACATAACTAGTGTCATACAAACGAGTCATCTCTCAAACTTACAAATAACAAACTTCATAAAAATTTGATATACTGTTCAAAAGTTTTGTAAAGAAAAGAAATTCAAAGACTATTCAACACTATAGCTGCTTTGATCAATATATATGGCCTCAACATTATTTAAATGTGGTATCGTACTATTTGAACGTTCCCGGTGTTGCTCGTAATTAAATTGCTCGAAATTAAGAGTCATTTCTTATATTTCGCTATTTCTGAAGCACTAACATTACGTCAAATTTCATATTTTATACTTTAATTACAACATCAATATTTTAGAACCCAAATAGTGAATATACCTTTTTGGATTTAAGCATTCATGTAAATCTATTTTTAAAATTATAAGTTTGAATGAGAAAGGCTGAGTCTGACCGCTAGGTGGATTAATTTAGGTTTTTATTTTGAAATTTTGATGTCAAACGATGCCAAATCCAGTTAAGTTTTAATTCAGTTGTTTCAAAATTCACAAGCCCACCTGAGCTGATGTGTCTTTGGAATTAAAATCAAAAACATGTACCAGAGAAGGTAAAAAAGAGATTTTAACTTGCTCATAGTTTTCGTGGATGAGACAAAAGTAATTTTGAACGCTAATTTTCCAATCTCGATACTCCTGGAACTATGAATTTATAGTTGTGCCAGTGCCGCACGAAACCTACACTGAGGAAGGCATGTTAGAATGTAGTCTTTGTTTTGTTAGAGACCGAATATACCTCTGCATTAGGGTGGGACAAAAAATAAATGTTAGCTGTTAGTATGCACGTTTCGTGTTCCTTATGGGTCCCATAACAGGTGGGAAACTTTTCAGATCGATCGGTGAAACGCCCGATTTGCGCCCGATTTTTTAAGTTTCCATACGATTTTATATGAGAAAATGTACTTTTTCAATACTTATTTTCCTGGGAAAAACTCTTCTGAAGACCGTAAGGCGCTACGATGCTTGCAGAAACAGCTATTCACCCCAAACTGATTGAATGTCTAACGGACGGCTCACCATTGAAATTTTCCAGCAACACTGCTACAGCATAAGGAACACGAAAAGTGCATGGGAGCGAAAAAATAACACGCTTTTTTCCCATATAACCGTGTCCCAGTCTACTCTGCATCTCTACAAAGACTACGAAAGGAAGCTTTTGTTAGTGGGTGGCTTTTTGCTAAGGACTCACTTTGAAAAATGATATGACCATGATTTAATTGGGTTAATATACCAATATCGACACGATTATGTACTAAGTAATAAGTATTAGAGAGTGTAAAAAAGATTTTGCTTGGCTGCTTTCCAAAGCTGAAATATTCTAATCTTTAACGTAGAAAACGAAAAAAAAAATAATAAAAATAGATTCGAAAAACAAGTGATTAATATTTATGATAATAATTCATGACATATTGATATAGTTGTTGTTGTTTTCTTTTCTGCGGCTGAAAACATGAATTGAACAAGGTTATTACAACAACATTGCAGCGCTTGCACAGGCGTGTCGCTCCTTTCCGCAACCATTCACCGCATAAAGTCATCCAGACAGATCATCCACACGTTCATGCCAGTGTATGTACGGGAAATGTCACTTATCTTCATAAGCAAACGCATACAGAATGTATGATGTAGATCGAAGAAAAAACCGATATCAGTGTGGCGTAAGATGCGTTTGAGCTTGAATATCGGTACATAACAAAATTGAAACGATGATTTGTACAGTTCTTCTACAATTATGGGTCAGGTTGTCTGAATGTTCAAAAATAAATATAAAATCGGAAAAGTTATCAACTACCAATGTTGTACTATCCATCTCTCTGTTCTGATGTGTATTTTTGATCTACAATTAGTTTCACTGCAGCTGATGTGTGTAAATCGGTTGAGAAGAAAAATATCACTTACATAGCAAAAGACGCAATAATGGGTCACTTTTGATATTCAAAGTCTTGATGTATCATCATACAAAAGTAATAAAAATAGCAAAAAATAGCAAAAACTTATTTTCAAAGAGCACATTGAAAGTATACAAGCAAAGTGTATCAAATATACGAGATGTTTATATTAATAGAAATTCCAAACTTTGTTTAAAGAATATACTTTTGATTTACAAACAAATTTTTAGAACAGCAATGCTGTACCGATCTGGTCAAGTTGTTGTTTAACAAAGAAGAAAACGCTTCAAAGGATTCAGAATAAAATTATGGTGTTGAAACATTAGTAGCTATGTCAAATAAAATTATTAACAATTTTCGACAAAAATCTTTGCAATCCCTACTTGCTACGATAAGCTCTCTTTACAGCCAATCAGTTAGCAATAAAGTTAGTTGTAAGTTTACTTCCCCTTTATTGACAAGTAGGTTTGAATCCTTACGAATGATAAGTCCTTATTGCGAAAGCAAACAAATCCCAACAATTGAGATAACAAGTTTCTAACAGTGTTGAGAAGCCACCATTTGTGATTGAACACACATACTCATTATTTACTAATATTTATCATAAATACTTAAGCTAATCACAATTAATATCTTTTACCTATAGAAACGTCTAGGCAAAGTTTCAGGCAAATCAGAAATGATAAGTTAAAAAAGGATATAAAAACTGGAATATTTTTTGTGGAAGTTCTCAACTATGTCTTCTCGTTTTACTTTTCTGTGCAAACAATATCAATACCATTCTTATGAACATCAGTCTTTATGCATTAATGCATGATCTATAAATTTAATACCAGGGAGTTTTTTAATATTTTCTTCTGCTTTTCACAGCGTTTTAGACAGGCTTCGAAACGGTCAGCATTTTCATTTGATCTCGTTTCCTTAACGTGCATCACAGTCGGCTTTCGTTCGTAGGTAAATGTAAAACAACCGTCGCCTCTCAAACAAAGAAAAGGATGGTCATTCGACACTCGCGCATCAAAGAGATCCACACTGTCATTCGTCGCATCTCGACGGAACGGGACGTCCCATTGGGATGCGGTATATTTTTTCAAATCTGTATCATATTTCCAGTTCGCTTATTTTTCGCTTTCCCTACTGCACATGCTGTCTGCTTAATGAACTTGTGTTAACGGGTAAAAGCCGTTATTAAAAATAGAAATTTAGTTCGAAGAACAATGATATAAATAATTTCCGAAATATCTGTTTGAGGAATAAAACATCGTAGTGGCGGTGCTTGTTTGACATATTCGTTCAAGAATGTATTAAGACAGCGAGCCTTGGTAGCGTCAGAGGAACGAAAAGACGATTATCGCAGTGAAAAGTGGTTCTACCGTGACCATTTCAAAGCCTGGTTTCTAAAACCAGAGGCCGCCATCTTGAATTTGAAAATAGCTTTGGACACCCGTTGTCATTTTCTCTTTCTACATTATTTGAACATTATATTCGGTTTTATACAGCTTAGCAGTAAGCAGAAATCGCGAAATTGATTTTTAAATAACGTCCAAGCCTTTATCTCTATTTTAGCGAGCTTTTTTCAAAATTGGCCCCGGTATGGATATTTGGATTCTGGACGTCACCTCGATACCGAAAATATACATATTGCAGAGTTTTTCGCAAAATTCTGAAGCCGGCAGTCGCCATCTTGAATTTAAAAAAGGTTGGTCTTTTGTTTCTGGTTTCTATGGATCATCCTGGTTTCGGAAATACCGATTTAGGGAGGTTTGTAAACGTTTTCTTCAGTTTTATACAGGTTCTCAGGAACCGAGAATCGCTATCTTGTTTTAGAAAAACATCGGACATTATATTCTGATTCCTAAACATCAATTTTTGTCCATGATCGACCGAGGGCATGAAAGTTATCGTATTCATTCGGAAAGTTCGCACAGTGCACTAAAAGACCTGACTTTCGTATCAATTAGGACCCCCTCCCTTTTCAATAGTTGCCCCTCCCTTCTTTTGACATTATGTTCCGGCCTCCAGACATTACCAAAGACCTGAAAATTGTTGTATTCATTCAAAAAGTTATCATAATGCATGAAAAACTTGATTTTCTTATCAATTAAGACCCCCTCCTCCCTTGAGGGATGCCCCTCCCTCTTCCCAATATTTCTATGACCACTTCCTTCGTACGAAGAACACGTATGCCAAGTTTGGTTGAAATCGGGGAAGACGTTCGAGAGTTATGCTGGAACATACATACATACATACATACATACAAAACTTGTCTTTTATATAAACAGATTTATTATTTGGCCTTCCGTCATAATGACATGGCCTGATTCACAAAGTTTTTCCAATTCATTCAGTTATTGGCTGCCGCTCTCCAATCCCTGGGACACCGTATACTCCCCACCAGATTTCGCTCCAATTGGTCTACTCATCTTGCCCGCTGCACCCCTGGCCATTTCCTTCCTATCGGATTCGAAACAAACACCATCTTCGCAGGGTGATTGTCCGGTATTCTTACAACATGCCCTGTCATGATGCAGCTGTTCCAGCTCAGCATATTCCTCCTCCTCCAGGCGGCGCTTCTACTCCCGGAATATTTGGGTTCGTTGCATCTTCTTCTGTCTGTGTCTTTCTACATTCTGACGATTGGCACTGGGCTGGGGTCTTATCCGCCCGCGCAGCGTTCTCCTCATCGACCACACACTCTCGTCGAACCATTCGTTTCGTTGGGTTCGTCGCACATACCGGACGAAATTCTCCGCTACGCTGTTGATGATTGTTTTGATGGTGTGCCAGCAAACCTCGAGAAGAGCTTCCTCCAGCTGGTCTTCTTCCGGCAGCTCAGCTTCGAGTGAATACGCGTAGTTTTCGGCTACGTTAGGCTGCTTCAGTCGCGCGAGATCTAACCGAAGCGGGTATCGGTACCGAATGTTGTTAACAACGGAGAGTTCTGGGCGCCTCTTAACCATCACTAGGCAGTAGTCCGTATCGACGTTAACGCTCCTGAAGGATCTAACGTCGATGATGCCTGTGAAGTGCCGACAATCAATCAGAACGTGGTCAATCTGTGTTTCTATCTGAATTGGTGACCTCCAGGTGTACTTGTGTAGGAGGTTGTGCTGAAGCACAAGTGGCAAAGTCGATAAGTTGGTCGGCTAGTGTATGCTGAACCTATCAATCACTGGTTTGTATTCCTCCTCCTGACTGACCTGAGCGTAGAAATTCCCGATGACGATATTGATATCATGTTTTGGGTAGAGCGGTAGTACTCATGCTCCAACTGCGCGTAGAATGCATCCTTGTCGTCTTGCCCGCTGTGAACGTGTATGCTGATGATATTGATGATATTGCACATCCGAGGGCTGATTGGCCACCATTCAATCACCCGTTTCCGCATCTCGCTTATCACTATAAAAGCTGTCCCTAGCTCTTGTGTGTTGCCACTGTTGTCGCAGCTCTGGTAGATGGTATGACTATCCCGGAACGTACGTACCATTGAGTCCTTCCATCACACCTCCTGCAGTGCTACGACGTCTATCCTGCGGGATTTTTCTACTTAGGAGAGCACTCGTGTGCTCCCTTGGAAATTGAGAGATCGACAGTCCAATCGTTAGTCCGTTTTCGTCGCGTGGATCTGTGCCGATTGTTCCAGTCCAGTCCAGTATTCCAGTCTTTGTTCCTCGTTCATTTCTTGTGAGTGTTGCACAGAGGTGGCTTGTAAGGCCAGCGCACCGCTGAAAAGCCATCGTGCACAACATTGTTTAGAGTCCCACGTTGCACGAGGACGATAATCGGCCACTCCCAACATGAAGGACAGATGCTCGGAAAGAGCCCTTCTTTCCCTGTCAACATACGATCAGGTTTCCACCGGGGTTGGTTGCCGATCTTTCCTTGGTTGCTCATATCCCAAACACCATGTGGAGGTAGCTCTGTGCTTGTCACGAGAAATAGTAAATAATCAACTAATTTATAATACGGTTTCACATTGTCAAATTTGTCGCGAAAATGTGAAACAACACGTACCGCATCGAACGAAATTAGGACACAAATATTTTTTTCCATCCAGAGAGAAAGCAAAGACGAATCGACTATTGTTATTCGAAAAGTCCCTAACTGTCACATAATGACGTTCCAGCGAAACAAAAGCTTCTCAACTTTAGCGTCTACTTTTTGGTCAAATCGTTTCACCATATTCTATTCATCATGGATTAAACTCAGTGGAGACTCTCGAATTGCCTGTAAAGCATCTTTTTCTTTGATTTCTCGGATCTACACATAAATTGAGATTACATTTAGTCACTGATGAAAGGGAAAGCGAAAGGGTTGAAAGAGAGGATTTTTAGCGGAGTGGTAACAAAAAAACAGCTTCACTAATACCGAATAAACCAATCAGCGCGCTTTTAAAACGATGTTTTGTGTGCTTATTATGAGATGATAAATTATAAGTATGGAAGATGACAGCGAATCACTCCAAGCGTAAATTTGAACCAACGACAATCCTCTGATGTTGGGAAATCTAACACGAAAAACAGTAGATGAAACAACAAGCTAATCCCTTTAAATCCATACCAGAGGAAGTGTCCAAACAAAAACGCATCTCGGGAAAAAAATTTTTCGATATTAAGATTCTTTTCGATAAGCCGGTAGTGACGACAGCCAATGTGGATTAGTGGATTACTAAATCGCAAGACCAGCGTGCATCGTTATTTTTTTATTTATGGTTCCATCCATCTGACACCCTGCCAATATTTGGAGTAACTATTTTGTTCGTGTTTGTTTATGACGCCAATTTTGTTTGATCGCGTAAAGTGATTAAATTCCTAACTACTGATTAATTGACAGTAGTCTGTCTAATTGGCGATACCGACAGTATAAAACTGTGAATGATTAGAAGTATGAAACTATCGATCAACCGTTGGTCATTCTCCGCTTCACTTTCTGCTCAACGATGCAGACCCACCATGCACAAGACCATGATCTGATTTCGTGGTTTTGCATCACGTATCGGATGACGGCCTAAGAGAGGAAGAACGAATCATTAACTCAAAAACGTGTCGGTCGTTAATTTCCGCTCACCAACCGAACCAAACAATCACAATTTCCCCCCAGAAAGAAAGTCCCAATCTAATCGATCGACGACGAAGTGACGTCTTCGTGGCGGACGATAGTCAATGTGATCAGTTCACGGTACAAGCCGTAAACCCACTCGGAACTTGCTCCACGTAATGTCTCGATTCAGTGTGGCGGATGAGACTAGCGAAAAATTCCATTGGGTGTGCGACAATTAGTCTCATTACGTAAATAAAAAGCCACTCGTGTGCTGTAACGGGGCCTGAAGCCGAATTCACGAAAGTACTCACGTGTTTCGCATTTTCATCGTCATCTCATACGGTGGTGGTGCCGGATAGGAAGAAGACGACCCTTACTTCTAGCTACTCTCTGGGGTCTCGTGTATATCGAACCAGGAAAGAAGAAATTTTCTCGCACACTTTCCCTTTTGTTTTCCGCTCGATCCGGTGGGTGACGGCAAAGACGACGCTGACGACGACGACGATCGATCTTCTCGTCCTCCCGTGGGGAGGAGTGTCGAGATTAGAGCACTTAGAGTTCCGGCTGTGCCGCGGCGTAGATGAGCCATTCCCCAGCTAGGCTCGACGTTTAATCCGTCTTCTTCGTCATCAACTACTTCCGCTCTTTGTATGGTATGGTAATTTGTACTCTCTAATTTCATGATGTGGTTGTTGCTGTTGTTGTTTTGGGTTTTGTATTTTACATTTTGGCCTGCTGGTGCAGCTTGTGGCGTTGCAAGATACCTTCGAAATATTTCTATACCTGGCAGCTAGTAATAACTGCGATAATGATATGTATATGAAATTGGCGGTTACAACCTTATTATACGTTCAACGGCGCTATAAGTAGGCAGATATTGATTATGGATGCATTTTTAGTAATTATAATGATTTATCGTACCAGTGAAAGCGGTTAAATTACAAATAACGGAACACGATAATCAAACAATGTGCTAAATATAACAAATACTTGTACAATACACCTGGTATAATAAACGCTTGAAATACAGGTTTCAATATTGAACTGAAGCCTCGGCATGTATTTCCTACGTATCAATTGCATGTGTTCAGTTTGATACGCTCTTCCGCTGTATTTTAACTTAGAGGCTAATACATCTTATTATAAACTTTGAAGTTTTTTTTACGTATGAGTAAGCCACTTAATTAATAGTTTTAGAAATGTTTAAAAGGCACTGCTGATTTTTTTAGTTTCCGCTTATTGCCTGTTTCATTTGTTAACAATACACAGAATTATGAATTATTTAATAGCAAATATAAATCCTATAAATAGCAAATATAAAATCCTATACTAATTCTTTGATGTATTTTACACTTTCTCAGAAAAACCAGCTTACTTTTCATAATCAAGATACCTTTGGCAAAAATGATATGCTCAGTTTTTTTATCAACCAGCAACTATTTCCATCTAATAATTGCTATCAGATTTAATTCAGCTTGCTTAAACTAACACCAAATAGTGTAGTTATTTTGTTGTAGAAACATATTAATAATGTACCTTTTGCATGGAAGTAGGGCGATCTAATTTCAAGCAATAAAGTCAAGCAAAGCAACAATGAACCAAATCATAGCTATTATGTGCGGTTGTTCTATTATATTGCTAGGCTGCTGCTTACGGCTATTTCCTTTCTACTTCAGAATTATGTTCAGCTCTGTCATAATGAGCCGCCTTTTTTGGTGCGCCCTGAAGTGTCGAATAAAATCGATTATGTGCAACCTACGCCGGCTGGTGGTCTTGCCCGCATTGTTTTTTCACCGTCACGCCGTATTGAGTTGGGTGTTTTTTTTGTATAAAGAATCTATACAAGTCTTTCCCTTTATACCACAGCAAGAGGCCAGTGATTTTTACAAATATTTATTTGAGTAAATTTCGAAGTGAAACGGAGTGTAATACACATATTACCCTGTTAAACTAAAATTATGTAGTTACAGCTTGGGGTACAACATTTTTTCAACATTTTTATGGTCTGTTTTATTTCCTTAAAGGACGACGGTTGCATTCAACCGTTTATTAGTTTCAATTGAAATCAATATAATTAGATAGTAACTACCTAAACTATTAATTTATTTCACAAACTAGATCGAATGCTTAAACAAGACATATGAAACTTTTACTTTCTCGCGGCAAGGCAAGTGCCAGTTGTAGAAACTAGTGCACTGGATAATCGAGTTTAAACCTGCTCACCTTTCCTTGGATTTGGTCAGGCTGATCGCCCGTCGTTGCGCACAGAAGCTACCACCACCACCCCCTTCAGCTAAAGTTGGTGCACCATTCCAGCAGCGTGATCGTGTGCTCTTATTTGCAAACTCCTAGCGGTTTGCTCTTGCACTTACTGTTCCGTTTATTAATAATTTATTCGCAGCATAAAAGCACACATTCATCTCGGTTGTCGTGGCTTCGCAGGTAGGACACAGAACGGGTCACCGAAGAAGTGGCAGCGGTGGGTGGTTTGGCGGTAGCAACTGCACCAAGCGCACGTTGCATAATAAGCACTCCTGGTCTGGCGCACTGTAAGCTACGGACGACTGTTCGCATATTTTTGTCTTGTCCATAGGTTTTTTATTTCTCTGTAACCGTCCTGACTTATCATGGAACGCTCTTTATCTTTTACTGCACGGTCACCCTCACCGTGATGAAGCAGGAGCCTGTCGGGGGAAAAGCGCGGAAGTGATCAGGTGGTGGACACGATCAATGAATTTATAACTGGAGCATGGCAATCGTGGTCAAAGAGTTGCTCGAAAGCGGGACCAGTTTATTTTGTCCTCTAAAGAAGTGAAAGAGGTACACCGCGCCAAACAAAGGGGAAAGATTATCGCAAACTACGTTTCTGTTGATTAACATAAAATTCGAACCGACGGAAAGCCATAAATCAATCGGTTGACTATTGAAATGAAAATCATATCCACTCGAACCATTATGCCCAGTTTATAATTAAACGTACCCCAGTGTGCCGCGTAGCATATGCTGGTAACAAGAGTCTGCAGAATGCATTTTGCATGTTTGCATCTGATTGTGCACAGTCGGCATGCGCGGAGCAGTTATTGCTGCGGACAGGTTGAAACACAGGAAAAGAGGTGATGGTTATCGGGTTATATTTTGTCTCTTGCTTCTGCTCCGCTTGCCCTCCGAAGGTAGCCGCTGGAGCCGAGGCCCGCCATCCAGCAAGCCCAGCAACCAAACCAACCATTCGTTTTGACTTGGTAATTATTGGTTCGATTATTCAATTTGATTGAGGTGACACTCTTTGCTGACTGTGGACTCGCGTAATTACCTGCATGGGGTCTGCTGTGGTTCGACAGCGCATGGATCAGCTGATTCCTCGAGTCGAGAGTATGTAGCAAAAATGTTGTAGCAGTTCAGTCGATATGTTGCTGTTATAGTATGTGTGTTAAAGTGCCGTTTTTCTAATTTGCAGTGTTGCACTCTGATCGAATGTTTCTTTCCGGAATGATTGAGCTAAGTTTTGTTTCGACACGGATTTATATATTGAATTTCCGCTAAGCTTGCACGCAATCAAAATAAAAACTTAATTAATAACGCTAAAAAATCTGGCGAATATTTTTTTGAATTTGATAGTATTTAAACCCTCTACATGAAACTTCAAAATGTCAATAAACACTTTTTAACGCTTGATAAATAGCATATTTTCAATATTTTCAATTGTGCCTTTGTGTCTAAATTATTTTTAATGCGAATGATTCACAATCATAAGTTTTTGCTTGTAATGTTTCTTCCTAAATATGGGTATTCGTGGGAAAAACGTTACTTGTGGGAAGTTTTTCATGTCGAAAAATTCCAAAAAAGACCTGTTCAAACAAAAAATTTTCACCGAAAAAAAATTGTCTGCAAATTAAGAAAAAAATTTGTAAAAATAGGTCAGAGTAAATCTGTGAATATTTGAAAACTTGTGGTGTGCGTTACTAAATTCCCGCTCATTTTTTAAAACAAAAATTCAGCTTTATTTTGAAAAAATAAATAGATACCTATAAATTACTTAAGGTATACCCCATCGCTAGCTACAACTTTGTTCCATTCTCCTGGCAGAGTATGAATGAAACCGCTGATTAGTCAGACCATGTGCAATCGAACGGAACAGGAAATAATCTAACGGCGCCAAATCTGAATAATATGTCGGGTTAGATAGGACTCTCCATTTCTATGAAAGTTTTAACGACTTTGGTAGTATGATGCCGAGCGTTGTCAGGCAGCAGAATCGCTTTTCCGTGCCTCTGCTCGTACTGCGGCCGATTTTGCGCAGTAATTGGCTTAATCGCATAAAATAAAGTCAATACCGTTTCCCAGTGATGATTTCGTTCGGTTCTAACAGCTCATAAGATGAAGAAAAGATGAGCGATGAAGAAAACTGTGCCTTTTTTACCACTGGAGCAGTTATCCACAGGCAAAAAACGACACAGGCTTCAAATCATATGGAACCCAAGATGCTTGGTTTCAAATCATTCCCAAAACATTCAGTCACTGGGAAATAGTTTGGCAGGTAACTGCTGATACTGAAGTAAGTTTTGGCATAGCTCCACATCGAGTAATCCCCCCAATTTAGCGCCTTCGAAGGGCCTCGGGGAAGGTCATCAGCACCGAAAGTAACGTGTTCAAAGCGATGGAATCAATCACGGCCCATTGTTGTTGACGTAACACTTTCCTCAAATAACGAATGACAAAATCACAAATTTTCATATAATTATAAAAACACTAAGATCTTTTTTCACGCTGGAGATACGCAGCGCGAAATTCAAATCCGTGTGGATACAGAATAAAAAATTTTATTTGCCGGAGATTTTTCATCATTTTTGCTAAGACCTTTCATTACATTTTGACCGATCTTTTTGGTCACCTTCATCCATTTTTTCTGCAACTCTAACTCGTTCTTAAACACCTTGGACGATTTTCGAACTTTGGTCTTAATTATGGACCAATATCTTTCCACTGGACGTATCTCTGGTGAATTTGAGGAGTTGGCGGTTTTTGGTACAAAAACAACGTTATTGTCTCTGTACCAATCCAACGTCGATCGCGCGTTATGACATGATGCCAGGTCTAGCTAAATTTTGTCTCGCCTCCGTGGGACCGCAGGATGAGATCAGATGCTGTTAGAGGCACTCGGTACGGAAAATTTCGCTATTGATGATACCCGTTATCTCCCAGCTGGTCTCGAGGTACGATGCTGGCCTAACAAGCTAGTCGTCGTATGTTCGAGTCACGGCTCGGGAGAGACTGTTAGTGTCAGTAGAATCGTAGTGCTAGCCCCGCAATTGTCCTGCACACTCAACAGTCGGCTGCGCAGTTTGTGTATAGTAAAACAGAAGGTCGAATTCCGATACGGAATGTAGCACCAAGGCTTTGTTTTGATACCCGTTGTGCTGTACGGTTTACTTAATTTACCGCATTGGCATATGGCCTGCCGGAGCTGGTGTTTTTTGGCGAACTCGTTCACTTTCTGAATGGAGTGAAAAGGGGACAAAGATACGATTTTTTGCTTTACGTAATTTGTGAACAGACCCAAAGTCACACAGGCAACGACAACAATCAATCAATTGAGTGAGGGGACATTCACATTCCACATGCACAACTTTGGGGAGGGGGGTCTGCGTAATGTCCACGGTCCATACAAAATTTTTGAATTTATATGAGCAGTTGTCCACGTGCAATATGGATAGTCCCTGATATACACTACACACAGATACACACTACAGGCTCAGCATATTGCGTTGATTTGATATTGGCCGCGCGTCATGCGTTGAACTGTTCGGAGCACGATTTTGAAAAGTTATCTGAATGGCAAGGTATAATCAATGCTCACCTATTTTTTTTAATGTACCTTGAAGCATTCTTTCTCAGCTCTCCAATGGTGATGTCAAATTAAAAATCAGTGGTTGCGAACGTGCTCAAAAAATGTTTTTCTGATGAAATCCAAAATGGCGGCGAGATCCAAGATGGCGGCCAATTTTTTTCTACTTCAAATGAAAGCTCTATCTTTCCTCTTTGAAACGATGTGTTGGTTACAGGGAGTTCAATGACCAATTCAAGAGAAATAGATCAATAAAATGATCAAGAATTGCTCAAAAATCAGTCTTTCTAAAAACCGTTTAACCGCCCGCATAATCAATAACCATAAAACGTGCCTAACAACTAGTTCGGGATATAGTCCCGTCTGTATGGGGTATCGTTAAACCATATGGATTATCATCCGTTGATGGTAATTGATTATGCGGGCGATCTGTGCCCGAGGTGTCCATCAATATGAACTAACCAACGTGGTTTTCTCATTTTTCACTACTTTCAATCATTTAGACACAAAAATATCCTTTTTTGAAGACCTCATGTCACCAGTAGGACGGTTTCAGCGAGAATTGCTCCCTTTTTCTTTTTTACTTCCTTTCAATATTTTTTCCCCACTTCATTGTTCCCTTCTTCTTGTTATAATTCTCTTATTCTTCTCTATACACCTTTCTCAGTTGCTCTTCGTTATTTCGTTTTCTTTATTACATTTACTTCTATTTTCTACTTCTTTATTCTTTCCCTTCTTTTCTGCCTTATATTCAGTTTACGTTTTATCATTTTTTCTTCCTCATTTTATTTGTTTTATAATAACTCTATCTGTTTTCCTTTATTTTACGTTGTTTCTTCTCTTCCTTTTGCAGCACTGTTTCTCTCTTTATTCCGTCCTTTATTGAAGGGTTTTTCAATAAGAACGCTGCAAAAGTAGGCCGATAAGGACAGCAATATTTTTTCCTGCTCTCCTAACATTGCTCTACAGTAAGGTTTGCCATTTCATAATGGAAAGATACACGATCCAACAAAGAGTCAAGGTTATTAAAATTTACTCACACAGTACTGTACCTGTGGAATCAAATTTTTCCACCAGACGCTCAATTGTTGATCTGGCAGGATGAATATGATGACCATGATTTGGAGGCCACTGACTCCGAATTTCGGTAGTAAATTTTAATGATCTCGACTCGTTATTGGATCGAGTATCTTTCCATTATGAAATAGCAAACATTACTGAAGACTTCTTTTCCTTCTATATCTAGTCATTCAAAAGTGTACGTTGTACTGCATTTAAAAAAATAAACACATTTTTTCCGAATTTTACTATGATGGAAACGTTTTATGAATAAATAAATTATACACGCAAAAGTTGGATGGTGCGAAACCAGTACAAAATTGTACGTTTTTAGCGCAATTGTTGATGTAATTCGGAACCAGTACAATGATTGCGTGTTGGGCATAACGCAATTAATGCTCTAGCGTTTCTCTAATGTATTTGGCAGCTTCAAACTATTACACCTGAACAGTTTCAACAAGCTCGCAAAGCGAGCGAGAAGCAAAATCTTTCTCCTCCTTTCTGCTTGAGGACGAGACATATGCTACGCTTTTCAAGTCTTTTGCACACACGCTTTCGAGATACTTATTCTTCTTCATGCATTCCTCTGAATAGCAGCAAGCACGCACCGACAGTATGAGTGAGACTAACAACACTGGTATCAAGTATGTACAGCACGGGTGTCTCGCTCATTTCATGAAGCAACGAGATATCGCCTTGCGCGTCGCAATCTGAACCGAAAGAGAAGCGGAAGAGCAACCTGCAAATTGTATGTGACGTGTCTAGTCTTGTCGTACATACATGGAAATTCTACGAGCGAGAGAGAAATTTCTCTCGTCGCTTGAGAAAAAAGCGCGTGCACAGAACGACAGATAATAATTATTCACTATATACAAGTGTTACCATAAAAAATCAGCAACGCTTTTGTGGCTTTGTGGAATGGTGGGTTTTGCTAGTTTTGCGGTGAAGCTAGCGTTGATTACAAAATGTTGTGAACAGAATTTTGTTTCGTTTTTTTTGCAAATCATTCAATGACCATTAATGACCAAATCCATCGAGATAAATCGATCGAGTATTATAGCTATTTAAATCTAGTGAGTTCACAAGTTGTTGTTTGCTGCTTGCACTGCTCCATGAGTAGCAGTCACTAATACACTCGACGTGAGAAATAAAGTGTCGGTATATGATACATATTCTGATTTCATTCTATGTCAATGTATTCGCAGTACAACTGTTGCGTTATGCGTTTCACACATTTATTGTGCGATTTCTGTGCAACATTTGTGCGAATCGGGAAGACACAATGATTGTACAAGACTTCAACTTTTGCGTGTAGTTAAGGCGGCATCCATGAATTACGTAACGCTCATAGCGCTCGGAGAGAGGTATCCTTAAGCGTTACGGTTTGTTACATAGGGGAGGGGGAGGTAAGATAAGCGTTACGTACCAAAAAATCCCTGGAAAGACTCTCCAAACACGAGCATTTCTATTAAGCAAATTCTTCTAAAGCGCTACGTAATTTTTATAGGGAGGTAGGTGTTAGCGTTAAGTTTCGTTACATATGAGGGTGGGGTATGATTTTGAATTTAGAATTTTGAAATGTTAGCCTGGCGTATAATTACAATATTATTAGTTTAAAGTATTGCTGAGAAACATGCGTTTACTGACAGGAAAAAAGACCACTTGTATCAATGAAGAGCGGTGTCTTTAACAAAATTATATGAAAATAAAATAAATTATCTAAACCTATTTCAACACAATACGAAGTGTACACACCACTTGGACACGACCACAACAAATTTTGTTCGAAATTATGCAGTGCTTTTTCGATTTTCTCACGGTCAAAAAAAAAATCACCGTGAAT
Source organism: Wyeomyia smithii (assembly GCF_029784165.1). NCBI lineage: Eukaryota > Metazoa > Arthropoda > Insecta > Diptera > Culicidae > Wyeomyia > Wyeomyia smithii. The sequence continues at coordinate 99,036,405 of NC_073696.1, read as the reverse complement.
ATGGCGAAACAGTTAATTTAGCGAAATAATAAAAATTGAGGTAGGCTTGAAATTTATAATTTTTTGAGTAAAATGATGCACTTCCATAGTCGAATGAAATATAAGTTCAAGATACAAATGAACAAACAGAAAAAAAGGTTAGTTTATGATATTTTTCTTCATTGAATTTTCGCGGACTTTCTCACGGCTGTTATACATGCAATATCAACATGATTTGTACTGCTCATTCTTCAGCATAGCTGGCAGAACCTAATGCTTCTTTATGTGAAATTGTGGAACCGCTAGATTTTATATTATTTAAATCCACGCTCTATGAGGATAAAACTGTAGGACTATTTGAATTGTTAATAGATCTTCTTTTTCAACTGCTCGAATAATAGAGTAACCGCTCCTATATTCATCTCAGTACCTATATTCATCTCATCATGCCTTTTTTTATCAATTTATCAGTAAATTTTACCATATTTTCAACGTTAAACTTTCAGCCACTAGAGAAAATCGAGAAGCAAATAGATTTACTCTCAAAAATTTGTAGAAATTTGACGGTAAATTGGACAAATGAGAGATATAAGATGAATATAGGTGCACCAAGCTGTTGAGATGAATGTTGGAGCGACCCTACGTAATTTTTGCTTCAAAGTCAATGAAATACGTATTTTACGGTTCATTTTTCTCAAAATTATGACACAAATTATTTGTAACAGATATGTCACAGAAAATTGATCAAATTCATTAAGTTCATAAAACTATACACATGCAAGGACACAACGCACAAGTAAATTGATGTTTCGAATACTGCAACTGGAAGTACACTACTCTTGATTTAAAGTTTAAAAGAAGCGTGATAAAAACTAAAAAACAACCGTGAGAAAATCGAGCGTGAATTTGGCGAGTAGTGATGAAAATGACTGATGATAAAAGCGAAAAATCACTGTACTTTGGAAAAATCCCAATTATCGTGTCGATTGGAATACTCTCAGCTCTGTAGTACCGCCCTCCCCAGGATTTACACTCTTTTCTCTCAGAGATGATTGAGCCGATTTTCACAGCTTTATTTGTGCCTTGATTCTTCTCGGACTAAGTTTTTAGTTTAGGCTCAATTACATTTTCTTTGTATTTCTATGGCGTACACCGTTGATATCGAAAAATTCGTCACCACTCTTCTCAGAAGATTCACGCAAGATGAGGATTTACGCTGGAAAAAAAATCTGTTGGTGAAATACGCTGATGCTATTTATTGTTCCGCTAAGTGTAACTCGCAGTTCACGGAAAAAATAACGCAAAACCTATCACAGCCGTTCTCCACAAGACTCGCTATGATGATGCACCGGACGGCGACGACGCCGGCGATGCCAGTAACTTTTGCATAACTGCGGTATTTTCCCATGAACTACTTAAATATTACGTGCAGCAGCATCACTTTCCTTTTCGTTCTCCGCACGTCATATATAGAGTAAGAGATGATCACCCCTTTGCAAAACTGTCTACTCAACCTGGCTGGAAATAAAAACAGCCGATCCGATTCTGCGCAATTGTGCAACTTCCCTTTTTTCCAACGTGGTGCACTTGCAGCTCCGATCGCTTGCTGTAAACAGATTTACTACACCACACAATTGAAGCATGTTGCAGTCAATGTAATTTCAGTTATTAGTTTAATTTTCTATCTAGTTTTTTTGCAAACATCTTATACAGTATTCTAGTCTTTTTTGTGCAATTTCGACCCTCTCTCTCTCTATTATTCTATTATATTCCTGAGGATGCATCAGATGTTGCTCACTATTTTGGTGTTGCACGCAAGCACGAACAATCAGCACCATAGGAAGGAAGTAATCCTCACGAGGTGTAAGATTTTGCAAAAAGATAGTTAGGAAAACGAAACGTTCAAGTTCCTGTTCGTGACCACTGCTTTTAGTTTTCCCTAAGCGAACTGCACACGAAACTTGCAAACAATCCGATCAGTTTTGCATTTTATTTATACACCTTATAATGCGTTAAACTGGATGCGGATGCCAAAGTTTAGAGCTTGTTTCTAGCATCTTTTCGGACGAAAAGAGTGCTTCCAAGTTGATGATGACTATAACTGCAAACAAGTCTACAAAAATGGTCCAAAATGTTAGATGCCAAGAAGATTGTCTAGAATATGAATTTTTTTCGGGTAAACAACCCTAAACTGTAATCCAACCCGCGGTTGGGAATGGATGTAAATCTGTGATATAATTGTTTTATTCAACTAATTTGTGTAATAGGATGGTGATATTACTTTATTGCCAAACTAAATCCCAACTCTAAACGACGCTGGATTTCACCACACTCATGTTCAAAACAAGAATGAGTCTCGGCTTTAAAAAGACTGACCTGTTGCGATCTGCCAATTGCTTTGGTCAATCGTTTCACTCAGCAAATTCTATCCGGCTTACGAGAAGACAGCAAAATATAAAACGAGTGATTCAACTAACCTACACAGCACTTACTTTCCACCCACCTATTTTATTGCCTCGGATCACACAAAACTTCGTTCCAACTTAGCTTGGCATGCCGCCCCGGTACTCCCGTTTATTGATGCAAAGGCAGGGCCAGCCAATCAAACGTGCATATTTGCTGAAAGAATAAAATTCGCTAAAACCCCCTTTCACGAACCGGGAACTGACCAACCAGCCGGCAAAGCGTAGGGTCAACAACACAATACACAATTCTCGTACTCAACAAATCAAATTTTACCTTTCAACCTTTTCACTGCCCTCCTGCGCAATCGCTTCTGCAACAACGGTGCTGTGCGCATTGTTTTGCGCATTCATTCGTAACAAACGCCAGATCAGAGGGCCTAGCGGGGTTTAACTTTCTCAGCACGTCAGGTTTGCCGCAGCCACTGGCTGGCGCAGTTCCGCTGCTATGAACCACCGAGCCGACCGAGAGCGGCCTGCTGAACTATATCCAGCAAGCACCGGGTCCAGGCTGGAAGCCGGTTGATATACTTTCCGTCATCGGCTTTGTGTGACTATGCGGGTCGCGCCGCAAATCGACCGCACTCGTATGACATAATGTTACGGTTAAGGGCTTGCGGCTGTGGCAGTCGGGCGTGAAATTTGATTGATTCACACAGCAGGTTTATGACCGTCTGTAAAAAAAGGAATTTTTCCAAAGGGCTGTTTAGTTGCCTTTAGTGCTGATATACTACTCTACAGAAGTAGCAGTACTTATTTGTAGATATGGGCGAAATCACAATTAAATACTGCTATCTGTACCTACTCAAAACTAATATAATGAAGATTTGTTTTTCTCGTCACTAGTGCGGCTTGTTTCAATGTATGTTCAAAGACCACTAAAACTAACTAAAGTTAATCCAATAGATTTACAGTTTCTGATGAATAACTTTAAAACAGAGGTTTTATACGGAATGTTACTACTATTTCCAATCGAAGTAGAAATTTATTATGCACTCAAGGCATCTAATTAGATTTATTTACAAACACCTGATTAGTAATTCGTTCCATTTAAAAACCCAACGTTGGGAATTCACCCTCCCTGCGTACCAATCAACTACAGAACATTCCCCGCGGCCAAGAAAAGTCACAGCAGAACCATTCGCAAAATCCGAGAGCGATTGGAAGCTAGCAAAACAGTTCAACGACGACAAATATCACTCTCAACGTCATTATGAAGCATTATGTTGGTCTCTCGTTTGATGCTTGGCTTGGTTCACTGGCGGAGAATTGCAATTGTTACCGGCGGTGGACCGCGACAGCTTGTCATCGGAAAGGAAAAAACCCCTCCAAACGTCGCGTAGTCTGCTGTCGTCCTACAACAGCTGTAAGAGGTCGTCACACAATCGCGCAATCATATGGTGGTTTGTTGTGGTAATTGCAACTGGGGCACCGACAAATGCAGGCAAACTATGCGACGAAATGAGCGGAAAAAAATCTGACTGGTTAGATGCCGGCTGTAAGGGCACACGGTTTACAATGGATTAACTGCGACAGGCCCTAGCCGGGTTGACGCAATATTGAAAATAAAAGTGAAAGCCCAACTTTTCCGGGATGAAAAACACTATAATTAGTCTCCCCGTACGTATCGGTGCTACGATCTGAAAATTGGCCTGAGCAATTCACTGGTGTACGGGCTTGATTAAACCATTTCAATTTGAACGGAACATCTGTTAACTATTGAGTAGATATTTCTGCGTTGAAAACACTAACGTGTTTTAGAGACTTGCTACAAACTTGCCACCAAAGCGACGAACCTCGACCCGCTCGGTTACTGCCCGTGCAGTGCACGAAACCAACTCCTTTCATATAGCACCGTTACGTGATCATAGGGGGCAACCGTTTGTCTAATTAAATTCACATATTTTCAAAACTGCCCTACTTTTGAGCATTGTTTCAACTGCACGGCAGTTTGTTACTAGCTTGTAGCCGATTATGCTCCCTTGTGAACTGGCAATAACTCTTGTTTTCGTTTACTTTATCTTCGCAGGTATGGATCAACCTCTTGTTTGTAGGCCGGTAACTGCAAAGGAGCTTGTAAACGGGAGATTGCTGCAAGCAGAACTTGTTGTGCGTGAGTAGAATTGGAAATTATGACAGGCGAAGAAAGTTTGTGTGTGGTCGGGAAATTAATATTTGCCGACGGAAAACACGCTTGAGAACATACGCGCTGTTGGTGAAATGACTGATTGGGGCAGAATGGTTTTTATTCACTTGAAACATGACAGTCGACTGGAAAGGGTTTATCAATCGTGCCGTTTGAGTAGGGTAGTTTCTGACCAGAAGCAAATCGGTTGGAGTCAACTGTCTGTGATCCAAATGAAACTGTTCTGATATGTTGCTTATTACGCAAGGTTTCATTTTTTACACTCGTATATTTTGTTTTATTTTGATATAAAACATCAATTAATTTAATTTTTTAACCATGTAAAGCGAACAATTGAACAATTCATGTGCAGCGATTTATCTTATTTTCATATCGAATGAGGTTTAAATTGATAACATTTTAATGAATCAGAGTAATTACAAAATAGTAACAACACTAAGCAAAATATTAATTTGAAGTTTGCGGCAAAAATGACATAAGTGAGACTCAATTTACATAAACCGGAGAGGAAATCAAAGCAATGTACAGTAAATAATCATGTTATTAAATCTAAACTGTAATAAAACAGAATAAAAGGTGAGACCAAATAAAATATTTTTTTTTTTTTATTCTAATTAAATGTAATAAGATAAAGGCCCAATCGCAGAGAGCATAACGGGGCCGAAATAATTATTGGAGTAGGGAAAAGCCTGTTTGAGTAAAATTAATGAATATTTCTCCTCAAACAGGCATAAAAACCCTCTCATCTTTTCATATAGAATAATACAATTATAAATAAGTTACAAATCATAAAACACAATCTTGATAAGTATGGTTCCTGCAGCTTCAAGAGCCAAATATATTTTCGGGAACGTCTTATTCCTGGTTAAGCGCGTAAATAGAATCTGAAATGAAAACAAAAGTGTACTAAATAGGAACATCAATTGATTTAAGGAAGGAATATAGAAGACGCATATATGGGAAATCTAAAATTGCTAAGACATCACGAACAGGGACATTTGGTTGTTTATTCCGAGCTTTAAGAGAATTTTCTAAATTGGATCTAGCTTCACGATATAACGGACATGACCAAACAACATGTTCAATATCGTGGTAACCCTCGCCACAGGTGCAAAGGTGAGTCCTATACGACCTATACGACGAAGGTGAGCATTAAACCAGTAATGATTGGACATAAGCTGAGACATCATACAAATGAAATCACGACTTACGTCCAATTTGTGGAACCAAGGTTTTAAAGAAACTTTAGGAATAATTGAATGACACCATCTTCCTAGATCTCCATTGTCCCAAGAGTTTTGCCAGTTCATGAGCGACTCTCGACGTATAGAACTAAAAAATTCATTGAATTCAATAGGTCTTTCATAAATGTCACCATGTACCGTACCGATCTTAGCTAATGAATCTGCCGTCTCATTGCCCTCAATTAAAGAATGAGAAGGGATCCATACTTATGTAACCTGTGATGCGATTTCGGATAAAGTACTCAAATGGTCGCGTATTTTATTCAAAAAATACGAAGAACTCTTTATACTTTTTATCGATCGGAGAGCTTCAATAGCACTGAGGCTGTCCGTAAAGATGAAGTAATTGTCTTTAGGCAAATTTTCAACAAAACTTAATGTGTACTGAATAGCAGCCCGCTCTGCGACATAAACAGAAGCAGGGCTTTCGAGTTTGCAAGCGACGGATAAATTATTGTTATAAACACCGAAACCAGTAGATCCGTTGAGAAAAGAACCATCGGTATAAAATGAATTATTACAGTTTATATTTTGATATTTTTCACGAAATAGATTTGGAATCTGTTGTATACGTAGTTGATCAGGCATACTACGAATTTCATTTAACATTGATGTATCAAAAATAGGGTAGAATCAAAGGTATCTAATGAGTAAATATTATTTGAAGGAAATGAAGAAGGGTTGATATTTTGAGACATGTAATTGAAATAAACAGTCATAAAACGAGTTTGAGATTGAAGTTCAACAAGTCTTTCAAAGTTATTTATTATCATAGGATTCAAAATTTCACTTTTCACAAGAATGCGAGAAGTGATAATCCAAAAACGATCTTTTAAGGGGAGAACGCCCGCTAACACTTCTAAACTCATCGTATGAGTTGAATGCATACAACCTAAAGCAATGCGTAAACAGCGATACTGTATTCGTTCAAGTTTTATGATATGAGTTTTTGCGGCAGAACGGAAACAAAAACATCCGTATTCGAGCACTGATAGAATTGTAGTTTGATAAAGTTTAATAAGGTCCCAAGGATGTGCTCCCCACCATGATCCAGTTACTGTGCGCTAAAAATTAACTCTTTGTTGACATTTCTGTATTAAATATCGAATATGACTTTTCCAAGTGCATTTTGAGTCGAACCATACGCCAAGATATTTATGAACTAAAACTTGAGTAATGGGTTCACCCACTAACATAAGTTGGAGCTGAGCTGGCTCATGTTTTCTAGAAAAAACTACATATTCAGTTTTTTCAACTGAAAAGTCTATACCTAGTTGTATTGCCCAATTGGATAAGTTGTTCAAGGTATCTTGTAAAGATCTTTGTAAATCGGATGCCCTGGGACCTGTGGCAGAAATCACACTATCATCTGCAAATTGTCTGATAGTGCAATTTACCAAACAGTCATCAATATCACTCACATAAAAATTGTAGAGCAGTGGACTTAAACATGAGCCTTGTGGAAGACCCATGTAGCTAAGTCTAAACGCTGACAAACTACCATGAGAGAAATGCATATGTTTTTCTGATAGTAGATTGTATAAAAAATTATTAAATTTAGGAGGAAGGCCTTTTTGATGAAGTTTATCAGAAAGAACATCTATAGAAACAGAATCAAAGGCTCCCTTAATGTCTAAGAATACAGAAGCCATTTGTTCTTTTTGAGCAAATGCAATCTGGATTTCTGTTGAAAGTAATGCGAGACAATCATTTGTTCCTTTAGTTCTACGGAAGCAAAACTGGGTATGTGATAATAAATTATTACTTTCAACCCAATGGTCTAAACGATATAAAATCATTTTTTCAAACAATTTTCGAATACAAGAAAGCATCGCAATTGGACGATATGAGTTATGATTAGAAGCAGGTTTTCCAGGTTTTTGGATAGCAATCACCTTTACTTGTCTCCAATCATGTGGAATGATGTTTAGTTCAAAAAAATTAATGTATAAATCTAGCAACATTTTTTTTAGCAATGTCAGGTAAATTTTTCAGTAAATAAAATTTTATTTTATCCAGACCAGGGGCATTATTATTGGAAGAGAGAAGAGCGATAGACAGTTCAGTAATAGAAAATGGTAGTTCCATCACCGATTGTTCAGAAAAATTGTCACGATTAATTTTTTGAGCAGGAACAGTGTCTGGACATACTTTTTTTGCAAAATTTAATATCCATTGATTCGAATATTCTTCATTTTAATTAGCCACTACTCGATTTCTCATTCTTCTAGCAGTGTTCCAAAGAGTATTCATAGATGTTTCTCTGGAAAGCTCATTAACGAATCGTCGCCAATAACCACGTTTTTTAGCTTTGATCAAGTTTTTAAACATGGATTCTAACTTCATGTATCGTACAAAGTCTTCGATTTTTCCTTTTTTCCGGAAAATCTTATACGCGTTTGATTTTTTAACATAAATTTTTGAGCACTCTCTGTCCCACCAAGGAGGGACGTCGTCTTTTAGTTGAAACGCCAAGATATTTTTTCCTTTGGGCTAGTATTGCAGAATTTAAAATTAAACCCGCAAATGAATCATATTTTTCAAGAAGTGGAAGGTGTGGCAATGCCTCTAAAGCTTCTGTAATTTTTAATTTATAAATTTCCCAATCAATATTTAATGTAAGGTCATACGGAATGTCAATTGGTCGAGTACTATTTGACCCATTATTAATTGAAATTAAAATTGGTAAATGATCTCTACCATGGGGATCATAGACAACCTTCCAGCTACAATCTAACCGTAATGACGTTGAACATAATGATAAATCCAATGCGCTTGGACGAGCCGGTGGTTTCGGAACACGTGTCATATCTCCATTGTTCAAAACAGTCATATTAAAATTGTCACAAAGATTATAAATCAAAGTGGAGCGGTTATCGTTGTAAGATGAACCCCAAGCTACACCATGAGAGTTAAAATCTCCCAATATTAAACGGGGTGAGGGTAGAAGTTCGACAATATCAGAAAGCATTTGTTGTCTAATTAGTGCTTTAGGAGGGATATATACAGAAGCAATGCAGAAATCTTTGTCTTGTATGTTAATTTGACAAGCTACACATTCGATGCCTTGAATTGAAGGTAAATTAATTTTATAAAAAGAATAACACTTTTTAATCCCTAAAAGTACACCTCCATAGGGAATATCTCGATCTAATCGTACGATATTATAATTATTGAAATTGAGATTGATATCTGAAGTGAGCCATGTTTCACAAATAGAAAACACATCACATTTCAAATTATTAATCCTAGCTTTGAATAAATCAAGTTTTGGTATGATACTGCTGCAATTCCATTGTAAGATATGTATAAAATCATTAGTCTCAGACGATAGGTTAGTCATCGAAGGATATTAAAGTAGAAATGAGGGGCCATTGAGAGGTGAGCTGCTTTAAAAAATGTTTTGAAAACAGGGAGTAATGAATGAATAAATTTGCTGAAAGGGTCCGGTATGTTTAATGATGTGTGAATGAGCTATCACAGTTTTTGGGTGATAGTGGTGGAAACTCTTGTGTTGACTTTAAATTTAAAATTCTAGAGGAAGTTTGATTTGATTTTTCAGTATCGTGATTAGATTTGGGAACATTACCATTTCTATTAAGTGATATTTTAGGGCCCTTGTTGGGAAGTTTTGGGGAAGAAAGATTTTTTCCTTTTTCTAGACCAACCAGGGTTTGAAAAAGAAGGACCAGCAAGAGGAACATCGCAGTCCGTCTCATCAGAGGACAATAAATCATAAATATTAGAAGAAATAAGAGAATTTGTTTCCGATTGCTTAAGGAGATCAGAATAACTGCGCTTAGCGCGGTCTTTAAGAGATCGTTTCATTTTAATTTTATGTTGAATGAATAAGGAACAATTCGAGAGTTCATGTTTGGTTTCACCACAGTAATAACAACTGTTATTTTCTTGATTGCAAGAGTCATCAAGATGGTTACCCCCACATTTACCGCATCGACTTTTATTGCAACAGTAGGCAGAAGTATGGCCTAACTGTTTGCAATTGGTGCAGTTCATGACTCGTGGAATATACAGGCGAACGGGTACAAGGACATTGTGAATCGAGATGTGAGATGGTAGAGCAGATCCAGCGAATGTGACACGAAATGAATCTGAGGGGGAATATATTTTCTTCCCTTCTACAAAGGACTCGGATCTCAATTGTTGACAATCGAGAATTTTAACCGTTGGAATGGAAGTGTTCTTGAAATATCCAACACCGTCTTTTAAAAGAAATTCACTGGATAAGCTGGAATCGGTAACAACACCGTCAATTTCTACAGCTCGAGCGGAAACATAAACATGATATTCCCTGGTGAAAAACTCCGAAGTAGCAATTTTATTAGCTTGAGTAAGGTCTTTAACCACAACTCTCAACTTGTTAGGTCTGACCTTAGAAATTTCAATGATAGACTTGAAATGAGACTCTAAATCTTTAGATATCTGAATGATGTTTAAGGGCTTTGATTTGGGCCCTATTTTTGGTCGGAAATAAACAACAAATGAACCAGTCGATCCGTCTGGATACATTTTAACGCGTGAGGGAATTGAGGAAACAGTGGAAAAAGGGTCAGGAGGTTTAGGTGTAATAGAAACAGGATCGGCCAATTTTTTTTCATCCACTTCCATTGTGTGTAAAAGAGCACACTATGGTAGGGCAACAAAAAATGCAAATGGATACAAATATAATAAATTAAGTTCTATACTTAGCTGTTATAATAAAAGAAATCTTGATCTTTAAATTTCTTGGTGTACTTGAATTGTCGTTGATCTTTCGAAATCTTCGAACCCCTTGAAAACTCTGATTCCTGTATCCTGTAGAGCAGCAAATCTTGAATAGCTCTGGATCTCTTGGAATCTACAAATCTCTTGAATACTGATGGCGGTATCCTGTAGAGTTGCAAATCCTGGTATTTCCAATATTGAATCAATACTTCAGATCTGCAATTATAAAGAAAATTAATGACGGTAGCAGCTGTAAATAAATGCGACACTTCCCAAGCGAAGGTTGCTGAGCAATGACCAAATAAAATAGGTATGATCAATTTTTGTGAGTGATTTCATTCAAGCCACAAAGGAACGTGTAAATGAACTAGTTAAGAAATAACAGCTAAGCCCACAAAACATTAACGCAGCATTAATGTAAGATGTTTATCGTTATAATTTTCTTCTGCTATCGCTTTGGTTGGTTCCAAATCTACTTTAATGTTGTTTCCGTTCTACAGAAGATTTTCATTTTTCACAGTACTCTTATAACATACATTGTTTTGCGAAACTTTAAATTATAGATTTTATTTGTTCATGCAAATGCTATCAAAAACGATTTGTGCATTGGAAAACTTATAACTTTAATCAAGATTTGATAGAAAAATAATTCAAGCCTGGTGCTTTCGTAAATTTACGAAAATATCACAAAAAATATGAAATCGGACGTCTTCGCCAGTGATTTCCTTTGCCAGTTTTTCTGCAGCAGTCTTATGCAAAAACCTGCTAAAAAGGTTAGATACCCAAGTTATCAATCAAAATCATCAAAATAAAAAAAAACGGAACATAAGATGAAATATTTCGACAAATCCTAATAATTTCCGAGAATACCAAACTTATAAATACCAAATTTAACCAAACCTTAAATCCGGTTTATAAAGAAATGAAACAATATTTGAATATAGTGAGATAGAAGTTAACACAAGGTATGGAAATACTCAAAGCGAAATTGATTTCAGATAAAATTCAGAGGTATTTTCATATTCTATATAATGGGTTCAATTGGATCTCGAAATGTCTTAAGTTCTATTTGATTTGAGTTCCAGTTTCTCTTCGAATTAAACCACAGTAATCATAAATTTTTGACTCAAGAGTAGTCTTTAAATCGAAAAATGTTGTGAAAATTATAAATTAAGAATAACAAATGTTGATAGAAACGCTGAAAAAAAACATCATTTTTTAAATCAAATGCTATTCTATGCTTCTATGCATTTTTATTTGATAAATATTTTCCAACTTTTGACAAAAAGCTGGGATAAAACTAGTTCTATAAATCCAGGAAGTTTATAAACATTTTTCAAACATCACCTAAGAATATATTTTTAACGAAACGATTCCTAGTATCATTACTATTTACACGTTTGAAGAATTTTGTGCCAACTGAGAGACTGGCAGTACCCTCTCAGAATTCAATGAAACTTTGTGGGTGTGTGAGCCTTACTATCTTAAGTAACTTTGCATATTTTTTTAAACATTATTTGTACTAACATTCGAAACGGGATGATTTTTTTTTGTAGATCGATATAGGTATCTAAATAAGAGATAGAGAAATGTTCAAAAATATTGAAAAAAAATGAATTTGAGATCCTGCACTATGATAATTTAAAACAAAAACTGACTTACTTACTTACTTACTTTCCTGATGAAACATCCCTCGGGATTTCACCTGCGTCACAATGTTACGCCAACGTCTTCGGTTCATAGCAGCTTGTTTCCAGTTTCTTGAGAGTCCCACACTTCCAAGATCTTGTTCCACTTGGTCTAACCACCTAGCTCGTTGTGCATCTCTACGTCTTGTACCGGCCGGATTCGAGACGAACACCATTTTTGCGGGATTGTTGTCCGGCATTCTTTCAACATGTCCCGTCCATTGTACCCTTCCAGCTTTCGCGATTTTCTGGATACTGGGTTCGCCGTAGAGTTGCGCCAGCTCGTGGTTCATCCTTCGCGTCCATACGCCATCCTCACATACTCCGCCGATGATAGTCCTAAGCACACGTCGTTCGAAACGGCCAGTGCTTGCAAGTCCTCTTCGAGCATTGTCTCTGTCTCGTGCCCGCAGAAGACTACTTGTATTACAAGCGTCTTGTACATGGTGCACTTGATACGGGGGCGAAGTTTGCCAGACCTCAAAGTCTTGTGGAGTCCGTAGTAGGCACGACTGCCAGCTACAATACGTCTGCGGATTTCTCTGCTGCAGTTGTTGTCTGACGTTACCAATAATCCCAGGTATACAAATACGTCAACCACCTTGAACTCGTCTCCGTTAATTATTACGCTACTGCCTATGCGAGCCCTATCGCGCTCGGTTCCTCCTGCTAGCAGATACTTGGTCTTTGACGTATTCACTTTCAATCCAACCTTTTCTGCTTCACGTATCAGTTTGGTGTACTGTTCAGCAACTGCCTGGAACGTCCTTCCGACAAGGTCCACATCGTCAGCGAAGCAGATGAACTGGCTGGGTTTCTTGAAGATCGTGGCCTGCATGTTAAAGGCCGCACGTTTCATCACACCTTCAAGCGCAGTGTTAAACAGGAGGCAGGAAAGGCCGTCGCCTTGTCGAAGCCTTTGCGTGTTTCAAACGGGCTTGATTACGCACCCGAAATCTTCACACAGCACTGTACACCATCCATCACAGTGGGGAATCGCTAGCCATCGGCCAAAAAAATTTTTTTTCGTTAGCTGTTTCATAATATTTTTCCTTTATTGCTATAACATTCAAGTGTCTAAATCCAAAATTTGGGCGCAATATCATGAAATCTGAATTTTTTATGACTTTTCAAAGCTTGGCGAACTGACGTTTTTTGTCATTTTTTTGAAAAAAAGTACATTACTTTGAAACGCTCTGTAGCTTCAATGATAGCTTGGATTTTTTTGACGTCAAAGAAAAAGTTGTTGTAAATATTGTGCAAAACAAACCCTTTTCATTAGATATTGTAAAATTTGGTCATAATAGGCCTGACACTAGAAAAAAATTAAAAAAACGTAATTTTTTGAAGAAAAGTAGCTTAAAAGTTTAGTTGCCGCAGTTTGCCACGGTTGTGACTACATTCAAAATTTAGGTTAAAAACGTAAGCTTTCAAATGCATACTGTCCGCTACTGCGCAAAACTTTTTTTTTCATTTTTTTTTTTTTAGGTTGAAATTTCATCCAGGATTAATTTTAATCATAACCATGATACCCCATTAATGGAAATTTATGATATAGAACTCAATTCGTAAGAATAAAATAAATATTTGGGTAAAAATTACAAAATTTATCAATTAAAAGTTATAAAATAAGTGTTAAATAAGAAAATAGAAAACAAATCTTTATGAAATTTTAATCATGTCAAACTTTATCACTTTCTGCAAATTTAAAACAATATTAAAAACATTCAGCCCTTTTCAATATATGATCATGAAACTCGCTAAACTGATTGAATTGTCAAATACTAGCAGCAAATTCATACCATCAAACTCCGGCTAACAACAGCCCGTTTGAAGATTGCTTTTGCTTCACACTTGTTTGCATAAGCACACATTTTGCTTTATGAGAAAAAAAAACAAAAAACAGTCGTCGCCCTCCGCATCTTTCGTATTCATTTAGAACGTTGTGTCATTCCAGGGTCTCGGTTTTTAAATTCATAAATTCGTTGAATTTTATTAAGGAGCCTACAACTTCAGCGGCACCACCCAATTCAATGTCTAGTAAGTTGTCAATTCATGGTGTTATACATGTATTTAAATGTCCTCTTGCAACCATAGAAACCGGATTAGGAAGATAACATATGTATGAAACAATGAAACATCGAACATAACTAGAAGAAATGAAATTTGCAGCGAAAGACATTTCGCCTGCTGATAAGTATAATGAACTTCAAATTTTCTGGAAACAATTCAACACGAGATTTTGGCGATCACAGCGGAAGATGATGATGCTGATGATGATTTTTTCAATTTGTAATAACTTTGTATGACTTATGTTGTTTTAGTTTAAATATATATATATATATATATATATATATATATATATATATATATATATATATATATATATATATATATATATATATATATATATATATATATATATATATATATATATATATATATATATATATATATATATATATATATATATATTTAGGCAAAATTTGTTCAGTTCGAGGGGTCGTCCATAAATTACGTATTTTTTCAATGGGGAGGACGCCCGATGGCACTACTAGTGGTCAAAGATCATATAATTCATTATTCTATAAAAAAAGAAAAAAGTTCCGAAAAATATTAAAAATTGAACTTCGTGCTTTATGGACGGCCCCAAACAAAAAATGGATGCCCAATTCGTGTTCAGCGTCCCAAAATTATGTAAATACCAAGTTTTTGTCGCATTTATCGACACTTTTTGCTTGGCCAGCCTTTGTATGGAGTCGCCCCACTGTGCATCGTGGCCTTGATCAGCCTTGATAGTTTCGCAGGGAAACCATTTTCGTCCATGATTTTCCATAGCTCTACACGGTTGATAGTATCGTAGGCGGCCTTATAATCGATGAAAAAATGGTGCGTGGGGACTTGGTATTCGCGACACTTTTGGAGGATCTGCCGCAGCGTGAAGCTTTGGTCCGTTGTCGATCGCCCACCCACAAAATCGGCTTGATAACTTTCAACAAACCTCCCTGCTAGCGGCGAGAGACGGCGAAAGACGATCTGGAGAGAGCACTTTGTAGGCTGTGTTGAGAATCGTGATCGCTCGACAGTTCTCACATTCCAACTTGTCGCCCTGCGGGCGCGGGATACGTTCAGTTTCTTGTAGAACTTACGTTTTTCTTGCGAACGATACAGCTGCTCCATTTCCACACACTCCATCTCTTTCAGGCGGCGCTGTTTGTCCCGGAACAGAAGTCTGATGTCTTCGTTTCAGTTTATATCGCATCACGTTTTGACGGGTCCCTTGCTGCAGCATCAATGCCCGCACTGCATTCGTCTCGTCTAGAATCGTCTGACACTCCTCGTCGAATCAGCTGTTATGTCGATTCCTCTCGACGAACCCTATGGAACCTTCCGCTGCGCTGTTATTGACTGCTTTTACATTACTCCAGCAGTCCTCTAGAGGGGCTTCGATGAGTTCACTCTCTTACGGCAGTGCTGCCTCAAGGCTTTGCACGTAATCAGTAACGACTTCGGGGAATTTGAGTCGTTCCAGGTCATACCGTGGCGGGCGACGGTAGCGGATGTTGTTGACAATCGAAAGTCTTTGGCGTATTTTGACCATCAGAAGATAGCGGTCAGAATCGATGTTTGCGCCACGGTAGTCGATAATACTCGAGAAGTGCCTTCCATCAATCAAAACGTGATCGATTTGTAATTCGGTCTGGTGTGGTGTTGTGGTCCAGGTGTGCCCATATGGGAGGATATGCCGAAAGTAGGTACTACGTATGGCCATGTTCTTGGAGGCGGCGTCGAAGGCCGTTTTCGTTCGTTGGCCGGTGAGCGCGGAGCTTCCCAATAACCGGTCTTAATTCTTCCTCCTGGCCTACCTGAGCGAGCGAGATCTCCGATAACGATTTTGACGTCATGTTTTGGGCAGCTATCGTATGCACGCTTCAGCTGCGCCTAAAAGGCGTCCATATCATCATCGTTACTTCCTAGGTGAGGCCTGCGCACGTTAATTATGCTCACGTTGAAGAAACGGCCTCTTATCCTCAACTTGCACATTCTGTTGTAGATTGGCCAACCCCCAATCACGCGCTTGTGCATTTCACCCATCACAATAAAATCTGTGCCCTGCTCGTGTGTATTGGCGCAGCTCTGGTAGATGGTATAACCATCTTTGTACGTATGTACCGATACTACCATCCAGCATACCTCCTGCAGCGCTACAATGTCGAACTTGCGGACCCTCAATAAGCCGGAAAGAATGCGGATACTTCCCAAACATTCTGAGGGACTTGCAGTTCCACGATCCGAGTTTCCAATCGTTAGTCCGTTTTTGTTGCCTGGGTCTATGCCGATTGTTCCGGTCCGAATTTACATTGTTTGCTTCCTGTACTGGTGATTTTAAGGGCTGGCTTGTAAGGCCTGCACCAACCCCCTGTCTCGCCGGAAGACCATCGTGTCAGCACTGCTTTGAGTCCCACGCTGACAACAGGACGTCGATCAGCCGCCCCTAACATGGAGAACAGACGCTGTTTTGAGCCGCACCATCTTGGTGAACAGACGCTCAGGTTGGCGAAGCATTTCCTCTACCTGGAGGCGTGAGATAGAAACTTGTGAGGACCGGAGCTAAGTCGGTCGCTCCTTCTAGGTTGTCAACTCACCATTTGAAGTCAATGAAAACAAAAAGTGATGGGCAATTTAACCACCTGAAACAAACAAAAATGTGCACTCTTAAAAAACCGGCTCGATTATCTAGAGAATTCGATTATCCGGACTGAGTTATTTTTCGAAATACCGGATGATCGACTCAGACGGAAATTCAAAATAATCAATCATCTCATCTAGTTGCGGATTAAATTGCTTCAAAAGTAAAGTTCTCACCGTTTTTCTCTACCGTTAACTATCCCATCGTGAATTAAAGTATCGGTATTAATCCCGTGCGTGTTATCTAGTACATTCGTTATTCGGCTGGACGTTAACTTGTGATCGAAATCTAGCTGCAGTGAACTGTGGATTCGTCAGTTCTATTGTGCGTACCAATTGGCATCAGTAGACTCGCTATATCACTCACACAACCGTTGACTGCGTAGTTTTTCTCCGCTACACACGATGGCAAACGTTGTTCAACGTACTCCGCCTGCCGGTGGCTCTAATAAAAACACTGCATCGACAAACAAGCGGCAGCGGACTGACGGCCAGAACTGGCCAGAAATAGTTTCGGCGGAAGATGATGTAAATTCGAATTCGATCACGCTAGAAGGTATGTTTCAGACGATGATGCAGCAGTTTGTGGAAACAAGACAACTTATAGACACGGTGAGGAGCGAAATTAGCGATGTAAACAGCAAAATTGACTCCGTTAAAACGGAACTGCAGAACGACATAAAATCGGTGAAGGATGAATGTGCGTTAAAATTTCAGCACCACGATGTGGCATTGGATTCGCTAAATTCGAGAGTGGACGGTATATCCCGAAAAATTCGAGCTCTGCAAAATCGATACGAGCTCATCATAAGCGGCATTCCCTTTAAAAACGGCGAAAACCTACATTCGTTGCTCACAGAAATCGGAAAACACCTAGCAATTAACAACACGACCACCTTGATGGCGCAAACCAGGCGCATGAAATCCGGCAGCAGTTCAGACAGCAACGGGCTCATCGTTGTCGAATTTGCAATGAAGACAACACGGGACGAATTCTACAGCGCGTATTTACGAAAACGAGACCTCAAGCTGCGTCATGTTAGGTTTGATTCAGATCGTCGAATATATATCAACGAGAACCTCTCCATCGATGCACGAAAACTGAAGTTGGCTGCACTACAACATAAAAAGGCAGGTAAGCTGACATCGGTTTACACCAAGGATGGCATCGTATATGTTAAGCATACAGTTGGCGGACCACCCATTACCATATAAACTGAGGAAGAGCTGGATAACTTTTAAATTTAGATTAGTAACTACTCTCCGTTTATTTTTGAAGTAATGTTTATATGTATTTTTGTTGTATTTTATCATTGAAATTGAAGATTGTTTTATGTCGAAGATAGTTGCTTCCTGCTTCCCCGTAATAATGCAGCTCTCGAGAAATTGTTTCCCCTTTTACACTTGATGCCTCCGTCTCATAACCACACTTCCATGAACATTCCGGCAGCAGTGCTAAATGCGGCTTTATTCCCAGGAAAGCTGAATATCTGCCACGGAAATGCTCAAAGCCTTTGTGCGCGGAATGGTAGTAAGCTTGATGAGATTCGAAACGTCTTATTGGACTCGAAGATTGAAATTGCTTGTTTCACTGAAACATGGCTTAATTCTAATACGAACGATTGCAGTATTGATGTATCCGGTTACTCCATTATAAGAAACGATAGAGTGTATAAGCGCGGTGGCGGGATCGCAGTCTACTATCGAAAGCATCTCACTTGCTCTAAGGTTTTTGGTACGATGCTAACTGAGAGTTCCACGGACAAAACTGAGTGTCTTGCGATAGAGTTTCGAGTGGGTGACATTAAGGTTCTACTAATGGCCATCTACAATCCTCCGGAGAATGATTGCTCATCTTTCTTGGCTGAGAAGTTGGCTAACATTGCAGTACGCTACGAACATGTATTTCTGGTGGGCGACTTCAATACTGACTTACTACGTCCCAATACTAAACGTACACTTTTCGATGCGATGCTCAACTCTTTTTCCATGTCATCCGTTAGTGAAGAACCAACATTTTTCCACGATGGAGGGTGCTCACAGTTAGATCTGTTCCTAACCAACAGTAATGAGAAAGTGTTACGGTTTGGGCAGGTCGGTTTTCCAGCGTTATCACAGCATGACTTGATATTTGTATCAGTGGATTTTGACATCATTCGACCTACCAACCTGCATACTTACCGAGACTATGTAAATTTTGACCCACACGTTTTGGAAGATGCTATTCTGTCTATCCCCTGGCACCAGTTTTACGCCATGGAGGACCCTAATGATTCCATAGAATTTTTCAATGCACACCTTAAAAGAGTGCATGATTCTTGCATCCCTCTTCGTTTCAGTAACAGTCACCGTCGGTACAATCCATGGTTCACCGAAAACGTCCATCAATCCCTGCTCGAACGTGACCTAGCGTACAAGGACTGGTTGCAAGCTCCACCAGATTTGAAAAACAATAAGCGTCAACGGTACAAGGTGCTGAGAAATCACGCCAACACGAAAGTCAACCAAGCCAAACAGCAATATCTAAACCGTTTCTTGGATATCAAAATCCCATCAAAAATCCTATGGCGACGCGTTAAAAGTCTTGGTGTTGGAAAAAACAAGCAGTCTCGGCCTTGCGAGTTTGATCCAGATGATGTAAATCGTACTTTCTCAGAAAACTTCACGAACAGTACCCGACAAGCAGCAACCATTTTGGGACCAGCATCGCCGTATAACTTTTGCTTCCAACGTGTGCGCTACTGGGAAATTGTAAACGCCATCTACGATATCAAATCAAATGCTGTTGGGATGGATGGTTTGCCCATTAGCTTTGTTAAGATCGTCCTACCGTTAGTTGTGCAACACATTACGCATCTTTTCAACATGTTCATCGAGACTTCAACTTTCCCTGAGTCCTGGAAGCACGCGAAAGTATTGCAATTAAAGAAAAAGGCCCATTTAAACAGCATAAACAATCTGCGCCCTATCAGCATACTCTGCGCGTTGTCGAAAGCTTTCGAAAAAATTCTTAAAAAACAGATAACTTCCTACATTGAAGCCAATGGCTTGTTGACCGACTGCCAAGCTGGATTTCGTAAAGGACAAAGCATCAAAACCGCAGTTCTCCGGGTTTCCGATGATTTAGGTGCCATTATCGACAAAAAAGGTGCTGGTATACTACTACTGCTCGACTTTTCGAAGGCGTTTGATACTATTCCACATGGCACATTATTGAACAAACTGCATATGCAGTTCAACTTCTCCACTACCGCCGTAAGCCTGATGGAATCGTACTTGCATGGACGAAAGCAGACAGTTTTTTGCGGTGATCGTTTCTCTAGCTGTGTTGATGTGCCATCTGGCGTTCCTCAAGGCTCCGTTCTTGGCCCTCTTCTTTTTTGCTGTCATATCAACGATCTACCGACGGTGCTGAAGTACTGCTCTATACAAATTTACGCTGATGACGTACAACTCTACATCGGGCGACCCGGCCCTTGTGTGCGCGAGTTAGTCAGGATGATGAATGCAGATCTCGAAAGAGTTTCAGCTTGGTCTCGACGAAATGAACTACATGTGAATCCAGTAAAGAGTAAAGCACTGTAAATCACAAGCCGACATCGCAGATCCTCTGTTTTGCCAACATCTGAAGTGACAATGAATGGAGAAACCATCAAATGGTCTAACAGTGCCAGCAACTTAGGATTTATTTTCCAGAGTGACCTACAGTGGGAAGAACTGATTGCTCAACAATGTGGAAAAATATATGCAAGTCTTAGAACGCTGTACTGCTGTACCTCCTCGGCGCCAACAGCCACCAAACTAACTCTATTCAAGGCTTTGATCTTACCGCATTTCTTATTTGGTGATGTCCTCCATGTTCGGCCTAGCGCAAGCTCCTTTGACCGGTTACGTGTGGCATTAAACTGTTGTGTTAGGTACGTCTACGGTTTGAGTCGCTACGATCACGTGAGTCACTTGCAAAAAAACCTCGTTGGATGTCCCTTGGAGAATTTCTATGCGCATCGATCATGTGTTTTCTTGTGGAATCTTTTGCGAACGGAATCTCCTGTTATACTGTTCCGTAAGCTTATCCACAGCCGTGGACGTCGGTTGCAAAACCTAGTGATCCCAACCAACAACACGGCTTGTTACGCCAGTTCGATGTTCGTTCGAGGTGTGGTAAACTGGAATTCGTTGCCTACCGCTGTGAAGCGTTCTTCGTCGGAAGCAAATTTCAAGAGTGGCTGCATCAAATTTTGGAAGCGTGTAATCTAAAGTGTTTACATATTATTAGATTGAGTAGGCTAAGAACAAGTTAAAAATAAGTTTTTTATGATTAGCTCATACGCATGGTGAAAACGGAGGTAGCAAATTTCTAAAAGATGTATAATCTTACGCTACTGGACAATAAACAAACAAACAAACAGATTTTTTTCGGCAACCTGTAGGTGCAGCAAGTTCCGCAAACCTCCAGAAAAAATGAGAAGGTCTTAAAAACCTACTAGGATTTGGAGATAGAGCATATGAAAAAGTGTAAGAAGGATGGCCCAGTATTGCATAAGATTTGATGGGCAACGTTAAGTTAGAAGCGCGGGAATAACGCAACCCGGATGATGCACAAGGGCCAAAAATTGGTGCTTCCGATTCAATGAATACAGCCTAAAAAGGCTAAATACCATCCAATTTGAGTATTTTCGCAATCAGGATGACACTCCAAACGCCGTTTTATAATTACGACCAGCTTCTGTAAATTAGCCTGAAGTGACCAAATATCATCCAATACGTGTTATCCCAGAATCGGAATAATTCTCCGAAGCCGAGCGTCAACTCCAGATTAAAATAAAAAATTACAGGAGGGTTGTGTGCAAAGCCACAACCGCATGGTTGAAGTAGAATACTTTTACGGGAAAGATAACCCGGCTGCTTGCGTGTCAGTCATTTTTTCTATTAAATAAACGATTACTAATCAGATCAATCGAATTTTGCCCTTCAACTATGACCATTTTCAATAATATAGTAAGTTGCTTGTCATGATTGGGGCTTGACAATTTTTATGCAGATAATGAAAATTTTTTGGATATCGTGCTCAAGATAATTCAGTACGGTCTGAGACACGGAGATTAGGTAAAATTTATAACTTTCACAAATTTAAAAATGTGAATTAACTCAAGAGAAAATGTTGACTCTTCAATCATCAGGTTTTTATTGCATCCTGAAAAGGACAATTTGTTGTTCAACTCAATATCGGATAAAATACCGTTCGCATCTTGGCGTTATCACTGACAGTGCGAATATAGTATTCCTTGTGATAAAATAAACAGTTAAAAGCGGATTTAACACTCAAAACTAGACGGCTCATGTGTTGTCAAAATGAGTCAACTTTTCATTGAATGCCTTTACTGTTGCAGGGTAAATGATTCTGTCGCCCGTGCTTGGGAAGCAATCATATAACGACCAATCAGAGGTCGAATTTTTCGTTTTGACAAGGCTTGACTAATTTCAATAGTACAATAGTTTGAATAATAAAATTACAATTATCTTCATTTGGGAAGAATCTTAGAAGGTTTTCCAAACTATTGCTGCAAGAACGAAGGAAATCCATCTAATACTAACCGATTAATTAGCATTTGAAATTGGACATATTTTTCACTTTTTTCGGTTTTAGATTTTCATTTCACATCCCTATGTAGCCGAACTACCTGAGAGAAGTATTCTACTTCAAAAAATCGAAATTGTGGCTTCCTGTTTTTGTAAAATGGTTAAATCTCGCGTGACTTTTGAAAAGGATCTAAGTAACAATGAGAGATTCTCTCCACTTTGATTCGTTGTTAACACCATTATCATAAAAGTTTCCAACGACTTCTTGCCACAAATCAAAAGATTACAACATTGCCTAGCTTACTATACAAAAACTATCATGGAACAAGTAAAAATAACTTAGTAATAATTCAAAAAAAAAGTAATCAAAGAATGTCTCTAAATGTTACTTAGGTCCTTTTAAAAAGTTACGCGAGAAATATCATCCAAAATGGGTATTTCCAGGATAGAAATGTCATATCGTAGTCGAGGTTTAAAGGAAAATTAATCACGGCTCTTGAAGCAGCTTACGCCAGTACTCTCTCCAAATTCGGAAAAGATGTGTGGATCTCAAACGCCTGGATTGGGTCGGTTCGCTTCATCAATCACAAACTGCTGGTGCTGTCGAAAGAATACACAGTGCAACAAAAATTGACTTTTTTTCTGCCTTGGCTTCTATATATGATTTTTTGTGTATTTTTATGCAAAACTGAATTTCCCCAAGTTTGAACATATTTCAACTTAAGGAGCAACAATGGCGCCATTTTGAATTTTTGAGAAACCGGTAATTTTTGTGGTTTTTTCGACGCCATTTTGTTTTGAGGCCAAATATCAAAATTCTAAGAGTTTGTCTACATATTAGCATCTTTTTACCCATCTTTTGAAAAAAAAAGATCTTAAATCGGACAAAAACTGAGCTCAAAACGGTGATTCTACGAAACCGGGTTTGGCATAGTTTCAGTATATTTTGCACAAAGCAAAATAATATCGTTTATTTTTGAGCATTAATGGTAATTCGCTAATATCTTAAAGTGGTAGTCAAATTATATCTTATTCCGAGTAAAAAAGTCTCAGAAATCGAATGGTAGGTGTCTGATCTACGTAAAATGTCAGCAGATAAACCTATTTTAGTATTTCAGGGTAATTGGGGAAAATCGACATTTTGCTGACATTTTACGTTGATCGGACACCTACCATTCGATTTCTGAGACTTTCTTACTCAAAATAAGATATAATTTGACTACCACTTTAAATATTAGCGAATTACCAATAATACTCAGAAATAATCGATATTATTTTGCTTTGTAAAATATACTAAAACTATGCCAAACCCGGTTTCGTAGAATCACCGTTTTGAGCTCAGTTTTTGTCCGATTTAAGATCTGTTTTCTTCAAAAGATGGGTAAAAGGATGCTAATATGTGGACAAACTCTTAGAATTTTGATATTTGGCCTCAAAACAAAATGGCGTCGGAAAAACCACAAAAATTACCGGTTTCTCAAAAATTCAAATTGGCGCCATTGTTGCCCCTTAAGTTGAAATATGTTCAAACTCAAGGAAATTCATTTTCGCATCAAACTTCATCAAAAAATCATACATAGGAGCTAAGGCAAAAAAAAAAGTTGAACTGTGATATTTTCGAGTTAGGATAGACGCTAAGGTCTTTCACGACTTCCACACGCTCCAACGTATGGCCAGTGGTCGTGTAACTAAAGCGGTGGGCTTCGCGGTTCGATGCATGATGCTATATCTAGAGAAACATTTCAAAAGGTCCTAGGATCGATCACTTTTATTTAATCACCACAACTTATTGAAAACTATTTATGACACGTTATTTGCACAAATTGATAGCGGAGGGATCACTCTAGGCTTCTGAACGAAAACCACGCCTAAGAGAATTGCTAAAGCTGAACCATTACACAAATGAAAAGACGCTCCGGGTAAACGATGAAAGCAGATCGGACCTTTTGAAATGTTTATCTAGATATTTGGTTGACATTACACCACGTAGCAAATAAGGTCAGACGATACTGTAGAATGTCGCAATCAGCCAAGCTTGTCATTTCGGTATATTTTTTGGTGTAGGTTCGTAGCGTCGTTAAGAAATAAAATAAACAGGTTTGGCTCGAGATTGCTGCCTTGGGGCACACCACAGTAGTTAGTAAATTCCTGGGACAAAGATGGTAATTTTGACTTGTAATGTTCTTTGTTCTACATACTTAAAAAAATCGCCGAATCTCGACATTGTTTGTGCCGAGACTTGGACAACCGAGTGTTCAGCAACCATCTCGGCTGAATCTATTTTGCCGAGAATTTCGGGAAACCAGAGTTTGGCAGATGTAATTTTATGCCGAGAGTCTCGGTACGCATTTGACTGCGCTCTCGGCAAATCTAACCGAGAGACGGCAAACTAGTCTAACGGCCTGTCGGTTATATGAGCTGAATGTTTCGGCACAGTATAGAGGTGATTTTCCAGCGGAATTCAACCGCAGAGAATAATTTTCTAGAGAATTCAGTAGTTTTGTTTCAAAAGATAAATTATAAGATGAGATTCAGTAAGTAAGCAAATTTATTCATTTTGAGGATTAAATGTTTACGGAATATTCACGTTCTCTTCTTGCAGTTACTGTAGAACTGCGTCCATTCTACTTTAAGGTGCTTTCTTTCGCTTGGTGCTCATTTGCACCTGAGGCGTTGCACGAGTTTTACAGTTACACTTCTGCCAGTTCGCACGAATCTGTCCTAGACTCTTTCGACTTCCAGTTTTTTAACATCTATTGTTTGCACAAATTTTAGCAAAACTATTATCTGCTTCCTGTGTGCTCGTACGTAACACAACTGCACTAATTTGTACACAGAAAAATGGCGGCCACAAAATTCGGGCGAGATATCAGTAATGTTCTAGCTGACCTCGGTATCAACAGTTTTTAACAATAAATTCGGCAAAAAGCTCAGACGAGATTCGTCAAGTTTAGTTTTTTTTTTTTGGCGAAGTCTCGGCAAAATAGACTGACGACTTTCGGTAACCGGCTTTTTTACTGAAATATCGGTTGAATCCCAAGTTGTCGAGTTAACTCGGATTTTTTCTTCAGCCAAGCTCAAGATTCAGTTTTGAATGTGTAGGTAAGATTCCAGCTAACCGAAGAATACAATATGGGTATTCATGTTGAGCTCGTATACAAATACCCAGCCGTAAAAATACTCACCGTTATTGACGAGTAATGGAAGATACACGATTTACGGCTGGGTATTTGTTTTTTCATACTCTTCAACACATTTTTTAAATCCAATTTCAGCTTTCATACAGTAAAAACAACAAACGAAAAGTAAAAACAACAAACGAAAAGCAGCTTTTTATGAACTTTAACAAAATTGTTATGTTATGTACCATATATGCTATGTACCACTTATAACCTTTTGTGGTAGCCAACATACTGGGAATACTTTGTTCAAATTTGGAATTCTTTTAGCTCACTATCACTTGCAAGAAACTTATAAAATCCAACATACCTGTCTTATCTGGAACAAAAAATTATTTTTGAATTAAAACTTGAAAAAAGGTCTTATTCAAGGTCAGATTCAAGCAATAATTCTTATTCGCATAAGCAGCTATTCGATAGTCTCAGATAATAAACAAATAAGATGAATTATAGAACTCACTTTGATTGATATCGAACATCGATGTTTAGCGTTTGAAAATCATCTGTATTTCAAACATATTCTGTTATGTTTACTTACCGTCCTCTGTTCTTAATGTAAGTATTGAAAAAAATTTGGATGTCGAGTCATAGTTCTTTGAAATCATATTTGATTGCTCTAGAATTAATTTGGAACTAGAATTAACCTTGCTTGTTAACTAAAAACAAATTGCTGACGAATCGTTTGACCGTTGATAATCCGGCTCCTAAACTTCTCACGTAACTTTTCAAAAAGACTTAAGTAACAAAATTCTCTCCTCTCACACTCTGCTCCATTTATTACAGCTATACTATAAAAGTTTATAACGAGTTCTTGCTAAAACTCGAAAGATTATAATATTGCCTAGTTAACTATACAAACAGTACAACTGGACACAAAATTACCTTAGTTTTTTCATCACAGAGAAAGTATATAATCTCTCAATGATACTCAGGTCCCTTTGAAAAGTTACGCGAATCTTGTCAAATATTATCCAGAGAAAGCTTGTTGTAATTAAGCAACATATTAGGTGACATACAATAACGGAAGATAATACTAAAACAATCATTACCAAACCGGAAATTACTAGTGAAACCGAGATCCGCTGTCAACCAATCCAACAACCAGCTGTAAATTCATTAATGTAATGAGTAACATTACGCCCAGGTGAATGAACTGGACTTTTGCTTTTAGTTTCATTTCTCAATGAGAACGCATCACTCCCATCCTACCACCTCAATTTTTCCTCGGTGCACGTTTGCACCACACGACAGCATGTTGTTGCGGAAGGGAAAGAAAATGCTTATTTTCCTTATTTTTTGCGGCATATAAACGTAATATGTTTTCACTGAATCGCAAACTACCTATAGTTTAGAGTGTCCCACTGCCGCCAGTGGGCTAGTAGGGACCGTACGAAACACCCGTATAATTTGTGGTCTATGATTACGTTCCGGGTCGGGGGAGGCTTGTACTTTTAATAGAAAGCAATAGCAGGTGCAATAAATCGCTTTACCAAATTAGAAATTTAGTTATATTATAAATGGTTCCACCATTTCTTCTTAATTTTATTAATCTCCTATAAATCTATTTAGTTGTAACCGCACTTATCACATTTCATCTTGCGCCAATCGGCATTTCATAATAACGCTGTAATTAAACCATAATAGTTTCTTTTGCATATAAATCACCCCAGCAAAACGAAGGTCCTCTATCCGATCCTTTCTTTCCGCTGCACGTGGGAAGCTTCGGGACGGCTACCTTTCACTTTTCTGTACCCTAGAGCGCTTCGAGTTCCTTTCTCCTGGGACTCTCGAAACCGCCGGCATTTTCCGATCAATTCCATTCTGTTCCTTTTTTACCGGTCTGTCGTCAGGTTGACCACAAGATTACAAAAACCTGATTCGAGCGGAATTGTTGCGGTATCAAGTTGGCTGCACGTAGTTGATCAGTTCCCCCCTATCTGTCACCGAATTACGACAGGGCAGTGAAATAACCTTCATTGTTCAAGGTTCGCCACCGTACTTGTCAGGAAGCCACCTCCAGTGAGTTGAGGGAAAATAAAGCAAACGGAGCTAATTCGTCCAAAGTGAAAGGGTGCGGTTTTTACAAAACTGATCTCTGGCATGACAACAGGGATCTTGTTCTGTTCCTTTTGGTTGTAGGTTCATCCGTTATTTTGAAAGTGAATCATGCACCGGACACGCCGACACTAACACAATAAAATGAAAAAATTGGAAAGGTTTTTTATGTAAGATTGCTGTTTTCCTTGGTTTGTAGATTGACCGGCTCGTTTGTACACCGCGACGTTATCCTTCAGGTTGCATAATAGGTTGGGGTAGGAGTTAAGTAAGGTTTGCCAATGTAAGGCCAGTAGAGATTTGAATTAACTAAAAAAAAATTGAATGATAATGAGATCTTTTGGTCAGATTTCGTCAAAGGGATCACTGGAAATCACGATGTCTAAACTTTGAACATAATTTTAAAAAACTTAAAGAGTTTTACCCGCCAACTAGATTCTCTAATTCATACTGAATTTTTGTAAATATTTGAAATGTCGGCCCGGGATATTTTTAAAAATCGAGTGTGGTGAAAGTTTCACAGCTGGTGCATCTTAAGGAGAAATTTCCTTGATTGTACCCGAGTAGAAATCATGTACCGCTGCAATGATAGACCAGCGGCGCTATGCTCCACCTATACTATACGGTACTGTTTCCTTTGCTGTTTTCTTTCAAGACATCAGTTTTAATAGTAGGTTAACAAATAGTTCAAGAAGAAGGGCTGTTATAAACTTTTAGAAAAACTTTTACCTTCGAGACATCAAATTAGTCTATGTTCATGGATGCAGATTTCAATTACCCTGTTGTTTTTAGAGCTGAATGACCCCTCAGGTTAAAGGCTCTCTAATAAAAATCAAATCAAATCAATCAACTACCCTGTTGGGACAGGAAGATTCTGTAGGTTTATTTTATACTAATTTAAAGAATATCACTATAAATGGTTGGTGTTTATTCATGTCGTCTGAATTAGGCATGCTCGCATGTGATTGGCTCATTGTTCGCGTAAGTTTGTCCTTACAACTTTATATCAATTTTTACCGCTGAGCAATAAAATAATGTTAAGAGCTAGCGTATCACAAAGTCGTCCAAAATTCTATCTATCCGACATCATATTCATCATGTGATTATGCTGTTATTACCATTTAAAATCTGACGGAACAGTTTCCAGTTTCATTTCAAATTATACAGAAAGTACCCCACTATAGAAAACAAAGACGTGGTAGATTAACACCCCACTCTACTTCGGAAGATGGGGTTCCCATACAAATGAAACACAATTATCTGCATAACTCGAGATTTAAGCAAGTGTTAAAAATCAAATTTAGCACGTGGAGTTCTAGGGAGCGAAACATGTTGATAAAATGATATTACAACCCTCCCTACTCAGGAAAAGGCGAGGAGAGGAGAGGTTTCCATATTAATTTCTACATAACTTGAGAACTAATCAAGCAAACGAAACCAAATTTGCAAAACGGAAGTTTTTTAGAATAAGAAATATTTCTAAGGCAACGACACCCCTCCCTCTTTTAGAAAGGAAGGCTTCCATACGAATGAAACACAATTTTTCGCATAACTCTGTCTGTCTGTCTGTCTGTCTGTCTGTCTGTCTGTCTGTCTGTCTGTCTGTCTGTCTGTCTGTCTGTCTGTCTGTCTGTCTGTCTGTCTGTCTGTCTGTCTGTCTGTCTGTCTGTCTGTCTGTCTGTCTGTCTGTCTGTCTGTCTGTCTGTCTGTCTGTCTGTCTGTCTGTCTGTCTGTCTGTCTGTCTGTCTGTCTGTCTGTCTGTCTGTCTGTCTGTCTGTCTGTCTGTCTGTCTGTCTGTCTGTCTGTCTGTCTGTCTGTCTGTCTGTCTGTCTGTCTGTCTGTCTGTCTGTCTGTCTGTCTGTCTGTCTGTCTGTCTGTCTGTCTGTCTGTCTGTCTGTCTGTCTGTCTGTCTGTCTGTCTGTCTGTCTGTCTGTCTGTCTGTCTGTCTGTCTGTCTGTCTGTCTGTCTGTCTGTCTGTCTGTCTGTCTGTCTGTCTGTCTGTCTGTCTGTCTGTCTGTCTGTCTGTCTGTCTGTCTGTCTGTCTGTCTGTCTGTCTGTCTGTCTGTCTGTCTGTCTGTCTGTCTGTCTGTCTGTCTGTCTGTCTGTCTGTCTGTCTGTCTGTCTGTCTGTCTGTCTGTCTGTCTGTCTGTCTGTCTGTCTGTCTGTCTGTCTGTCTGTCTGTCTGTCTGTCTGTCTGTCTGTCTGTCTGTCTGTCTGTCTGTCTGTCTGTCTGTCTGTCTGTCTGTCTGTCTGTCTGTCTGTCTGTCTGTCTGTCTGTCTGTCTGTCTGTCTGTCTGTCTGTCTGTCTGTCTGTCTGTCTGTCTGTCTGTCTGTCTGTCTGTCTGTCTGTCTGTCTGTCTGTCTGTCTGTCTGTCTGTCTGTCTGTCTGTCTGTCTGTCTGTCTGTCTGTCTGTCTGTCTGTCTGTCTGTCTGTCTGTCTGTCTGTCTGTCTGTCTGTCTGTCTGTCTGTCTGTCTGTCTGTCTGTCTGTCTGTCTGTCTGTCTGTCTGTCTGTCTGTCTGTCTGTCTGTCTGTCTGTCTGTCTGTCTGTCTGTCTGTCTGTCTGTCTGTCTGTCTGTCTGTCTGTCTGTCTGT